>NC_050573.1:30704731-31304731 GCF_011100635.1 Trichosurus vulpecula | reverse complement strand
AAAAGTCTCTGGTCTCAAGAAGCCCAGTATGAAGGAGGAGACATTTATATTGCAAACAAGCTCCTGACAAGATCAATTAAAGACAATCAACAGAAGGAAAATCCTAGAATTAAGAGGGACAGGAAAGGCTTCTTGTGGAAGGTAAGATTGCAGCTGGGGCCCAAAGAGAGCCAAGGAGGCCAGGAGGCAGAGATGAGGAGAGAGAGCTTCCCATCCTTGGAGGGCAGCCAATGAAAATGCCTGGAGTCTTAAGATAAGATAGCGTCTTATGCTAGGAACAGTGAGGTTTTACGCATTTGATCCTGGAGATAATAGGAACCCAATAAGCTATTCTCCAGGAATGCCATGATCCATCTACACTAGCCTACTTGTGCCATTCCTTGGCATGACCTGCTAGCTCCCACCTCTGTGCCTTTGCACTGGATATTGCCAATACCTGGCATGTTCTGTCCACTCACTTCAGCCTCTTAGTTACACACTGACTTTTTTCAAGCCTCCATTTAAATCCCACCTTCTGCAGAAAGCCTTGCTCAGTCCTCCCCAGCTCCTGACCTTCTGAGATTATCTCCCCTCTCTTTTGTATATGTATAGCTTGAATCTTGTTGTGGGTCAGTCCTGTCTGGCTCTTTTTGCCCCCATTTGTGATTTTCTTGGCAGAGATACTGGAGTGGTTTGCCATTTCTTTTTCCAGTTCATTTTACAGATGAGGAAACTGAGGCAAATGAGATTAAGTGACTTGCCCAAGGTCATACAGCTAGTAAGTGTCTGAAACTGGATTTGAACTCAGCTCTTCCTGACTCCAGCTCTGGCACTTTTTTCACTGTGCCACCCAGCTGTTGGAATCCACCTAGTTACTTGAAGCCTGTTTTTGCTTTTTCTTCCATCCTCAGCACTTAGTTCAGTGTCTGTCGCATAGTAAGTCAACAAGTATTTATTGGGTGCTTCCTATGTGCCAGGCACACTTAATGTAAGCTTGCTGACTGATTAACTGTTTAATGTTCTGAGATCCTTCCCAGATATGACACTCTATGATTCTACGTGGGGGGAAATGAAGAATGTTTACTTGCTGTATTTCCTAAGTCTATTCAATAGCAAGCTGGCTTATAACATTGGGAACGGGGTAGTGAAGGCCCTCCCTTTCCACCTTGCTCCCTGGGTTTGTGATTCTACTCTTTCCCCTGCCAACTATATATCCACCAACATAGTGTGCCCAGGGGAGGATCTATTCAAGCCAGATTCTCAGATTACATATGGGAGAAAAATCCAACATAATCCAGCACAATCTGATAGTCTCCAAGCCAGTAACACTCCAGATCATGAGGAGAAGGAGCACCTGGGCTCAATTAACTCCTCGCCCAGGGAAGCAGGCCAGATGTAGGGAGAGATGCTGGGAGGGACAGAAAAGAGAACAGAAGAAAAGAAACAGGTGGGGCATGGGAAGGGAAATGGAGATTTTAGAACTTTAGGAGACCATGGAAGATAAAATGTCAGATCTGGGAAGGACTTTAGGACATAGAGTATTAGAACTAGGAGAGGCCTTGGAACAGAGAATGTTAGAGCTGGGAGAGGCCTTAGAACTTAGAATGTGAGAGCTAGAAAACAGAGAAGAGAGAATTTCAGAGCTGGAAGAGCCTTAGAACAGACCATGATAGGAACACAAAATGTCAGACCCAGGGGTGTGCTGGAGTCAGATCTAGCCAGCCTGAAAGAGGAGATTGTTAAATTTTCAATGTGATCATTTATACCTAGGAAATTGACAAAGGCTACAAACCAGGTTTTTCTTTGTTACTTTTGTTGATTGTCTAGATTTAAGAAAATAATATTAATGCAGATTAAACTTGAAAGTGTGTACAAACTTTTTTTCCCAAAGGAACCTTGTTGATAAATGTTTACTAGCTTACCCCTGTGCAGAGCTGACAGAGGTCTTAGACACCATATTGTCTAACCCTTCTATTTTACATATAAGGAAATAGAGACCCTAAGTTTCAAAACAACTTACTTGCCCATAGTCACAAAACTAGTTAGTTAGGACTAGAGCATGGGATTCCTTGTTACAGTCTCCTGTCCTGTTATACTTCCCCCTCTCCCAGAATAAGTAGATATCACAAGATGGCCCCAGGCCTAAGATACTGAACATCCTATGCAAGAAAAAACATCTGTTGATTTACTTTGTTTTATCTGTGTGAGAGACCATGCCGGGCACCATGGAGGAGGCAAAAGAAATCCCAGACCCAGTCCCTGAGAGATTACCGTTTAGTTGGAGAGCCAAAAGCACCATATATTTTAATGAATCTATGGTCTCATCCAAGTGGATGTGCCCTCTAACTGTGCAGGTCATGACCCATCCTGCACCATATTCTCCACTAAGGGTCCTTTGAGCATTCCCCAAGTCTTCCTCTTGAACGCCTATAGTGTGGATAACAGTAGGTTGTGTGGTGCATAGATCGCTGGGCCTGGAGTCAGGAAGACCTGGGTTCAAATCCAGCCTCAGACACTTCCTAGCTGTGTGATCCTGGGCAAATCACTCGACTTTGCCTCAGTTTCCTCATCTGTCAAATGAGCTGGAGAAGGAAAATTGCAAGGTTGTGAGGAAGAAATAACACACGTAAAGTGCTTTGTAAACGTCAAAATGCTCTGTAAATATTATTTTCATGACTGTAGTAAAGTGTTTGATAGTGAAATGTTTATTCTTTGCACTGCTCTGACTCCTTCTATTATATTAGCTTTGTGGCTTTTGGCTTTCAATTGCTGATTAAGGGAATGTAGAATATCTGACACGTACTTCGATTTTCCAAATATTTGGAACATATGCCATTTCACATAATGGGCATTTGTTGTTGTTGTTGCCTTTATTGGGCAATGCATCCTTCAAATCTCCCATGCGCGTCCCTGTTGGACATTAATTCGATCTTCCAGTGCCTTTGCACAGATCTTTAATAGCTCCCCGAAGTCTGTTCTGCCATCACAGCATCTGACAGCTGTGCTTATTCCTAGATAACTCCACCTTCCCTCCTAGGGTCTTTCCTATGTCAATGGCCATTGCACATACTATTGTGTGCAAGTCCTGAAATGTTTTTAATATTTTGGTTCAAATATTGTGGGAGATTGTATTTGTTCATCAGAGTCTGAACAATTGCTCTTAAGTAAGCCACAGTCTAAGGGGGGAGTTAACATGAAAACATCTATGTACAAATAGGGTACATCCTGGATAACTCAGAAGTAATCTCAGAGTGAAAGCAATAAGATTAAGGAGGAAAGGGAAAGGCTTCATATAGACGGAAAGACTTTAACTGAGACTTAAGAGAACCAGGCAGTCACCTTAGTAAATATACCTTAGTAAAAGGAATCCAGGAGTCAAAAATGAAGAGAGACAGAATTCTAGTTATGGGGGACAGCCAGTAAAAATGCCCTGAGTCAAGTTATGGAGTGTTGTGTAGCTTAACAGCAAGGAAACTATTATTACTGGATCACAGAGTTTTCATAGTAAGGGAGTAAGGAGACTGGAAAGGTGGGAAGGGATCCGGTTATTAAAGTCTTTAAAAGCCCCAAAAGAGGATTTTTATTTGATCCTATAGATGACAAGGAGAGCAGAATTTTTTTGAGTAGAGGGATGACATGGTCATACCTGCATTTTCAGTTTGACAGCTGAGTGAAGGATGGACTGGAGTAGGGAGAGACTTGAGGCAGAGGCCAAACAGCAGCCCACTGAAATAGTCCAGGACTGAAGTGATGAAAGCCTACACTGGGTGGTGTCAGGGTCAGAGGAGAGAAGGTGGAATATAGGAGAGATCTGACAAAACTACAATTGCCAGGACTTGACGGCTGGTTGAATATGAGGAGTGGGGGGGTGGGGGTGGGTCATGGATGACACCTGGATGGTGAGCTGGGTGAATGGGAGGATGGTGGTACCCTTGTCAGTAATAAGAAAGTTAGGAAGAAGGGAGTGCTTAAGAGAAAAGATAATGACACCAGCTTTTAGACATACTGAATTTAAAATGCCTGCATGATATTCAATTAAAGATATCCAATTGGCGACTGGAGATGTGAAGTTAGAGGTGAGGAGACAGGGCTTATGAATTACTCTGGCTTGATCCAGTTGGTTTGTTATATATCTCATGCCATTGAATTTACCAGTTTCTATTCCCAATCCCAGCCAAAATATACCCATCTCCTTCTGAAAATCATTTTTGGTACTGTGGTATTGCTTTTTTTATCCATTTAAAAATATAATCTCTGATAGTAAGTCAATAAACGTTTATTAAGTGCCTACTTTTTCCAAAGCACTGTGCTAAGTTTTAAGCGGAAATTTTCAATGATTTGAGGTTTTTCAATTTTTCCTTCTTATCCTTGAGTAACCCCCTGATTTCATCTATCATTTCACCTAATCTAGGTTTAGGGATAAAATTATTTCTTATGATTACCTTGCATTGGCCAGAAATATGCCATTATGTGACTTGACAAAAAGGCAGGACCAAGTCCTTGCCTCTTGCTTCCAGCTTTGTTATGATATAGTACTGGCAAGTGTAATGAAAGCATTCAAATCCGCAGTCCATTTTGCAAGCACTCGTGGCCACTTTACTGGTGAGTAATCTCACCATTGTAGCAGTCCCAGTAGGTGGGGTCTTGGTTGTTGATTTGTCTTGTTGCTGTTTTGCTTTTTTTGTGGCCCCACAACACTAAGGTGCTCAGCTATTATGCTAATCATCAAGGCAGGTTGAACTTGAACTATCTTATGTAATGCTAGCAATCTTAGTTGGATCACCCTGTCCAAGGTCCTGACCCATTCACTGATATTACTAGAGTTAGTGGATCCAGTTGGCTAAATTTTCAGAGTTTCTTCCAGGGCACACAGAGTCCCTTTTTAATATCACCCTGGCTTGTATTCCCCTATTTCATCGTGGTAGCCTCATTTTCTCTGCCCCCGAAGGGCATGGACTTTGAGGGAATTATTATCATTATTTTTAATATTATTCTTCCCAGCTTCCAGGAGTCCTTAAGACCTTTCTCCCTTGAAGCTAGAGAAAAGCACATGCTTTCCATGTATAGATTGAAAAGGGAGACAGTGCAGGATCAGGTGATGATGACGTTGAGGTGAAGAAGGGAGTGGTATATGGAACACCTGCAAGGAGATCTGGAAACTTACCTGTGGCAGGTGGCAATAGTGTTGATGAACTTGATTAAGCAATCCTGGGGTTTGAGCCATTTAGGGGTTTGAAGATCTCTCCTTCTTCTGCCACTGCTATCAATGAATAGTGAACAAACAAGTTTGTTTTCTCATCTGTAAAATGAGAGGGTTGAACTAGACAGTCTCTAGGGGTCCCTCCAGCTTTAAATCCTATAATCCTATGTAACGTCCTGATTGAAATCACTGATCATTCATTGTATATGAGGTTGCCCTGGAAACTCTAGCCAGCATTCAGAGGGGATATAGGACCTAGGTTTTGTCTCTCTGATCCTACTCTTTCCCTTCTTAATCCACACCTAAAGCAACTAGGGCAAGTAGACATGAAACAAAGGCTGTTTGGTTGCTAGTGTGACCATGGGAGTGGAAAACCCCTGCCTGGGGATGAAAAGGAAAAAGGAGTTGAATGATTTGTTCAAACTGATGTCAAAAGATATTATACTACAGTAAGAACATTTACTTTTGTCCTGAAAAGACCCCTCTGTACTCCTACAGCAAGCCCCAGAACTCCTATCTGGTGAAGAAGTGGGATCCATTTCATGGAGTCTGCTGCTTCTTTTTTAATAGTCAAGACTATTTATGGGATTGTAGACTTAAAGCTAGAAAGGACATTAATAGCTACCTAGTCCAATTTCCTCATGAAGCTCTCAGAGGGGAAGTGATTTGCGCAAGGTGACACAGGCAAAATGAAAGAGCCAGAACTTGAACACAGGTCCTCTGACTCCAAATTTAGCACTTTACATTGTGCTATGCTGCCTCCCTTATACTGAACTGCCTGCTTACTAGTTGCTCATGGGACTCTGGATAAATGGTTTCATCTCTTGAGGACACAGTTTGGATTGATTGATCCCTGAGATCTCTTCCAGCTCTAAATACTTACAAACTCTTCATTTCTCTCTTTCTCCACTCTTCCCTCCCCTGGTTATCAACCAATATGTCCATTTGTCTATGCTTGGTCTGGGAGACTATCAGTCTTTCTTTGCTCTTACTCAGCCCCGTAATGTGAAGCCTTCCCTGATGCCTTCTTCCTTAAAGTTCTTCCCATCTCTCACATCACTCTTAATCTGGCAGCTCTCCAAGGTACTTACCAAGCAATATTGTGTACAATAGGTATTTGAGGGCATAGTCCCCTGCTGGACTATAAGCTCTCTGAGGTCAAGGACTATATGAACACATACGCACACATAATGTTAAGTTAGCACAGTATTTCACATATCATAATACACTTTTTATATTGTATCATTTTATCCTCACTCCTCTGGGAGTTAGGTTCTATTGTTAGCCCCATTTTAAAGATGAAAAAGCTTAGGTTGAATGGGTGAGTGACTTGCCCAGGGCCATACAATTAAATATGCCTGAAATAGGACTCAATCCTGGTTCCAAGTCTCCTACTTTAACCATTGCAGCCACATACATGTTGTGTGGTTATATAGTTTATATCACACTGCATTACATTGTATTTAAGTACTTTCTAATGGGCTCATTGATGTGGGTATAGAAAAAAAGATCAGAAAATGGGTAATCTTGGACCAAAAAAGATTTGGTGGTGACTTGACCTGTGAGTATTTGCCAGGGAATATAGGGTTAATTTCTCTGGTTTCTCAGAAGATTCTTGATCCAAGTAACAACTACTCTCCTCTTCCAAGAATCCTCGTGAAATTCTGTGTGATTTTACTAATTTTGTGACCATTGTCAAGTGACTCCATTTTAACCTATCTTATTAAATTGTAAATTTCCTGGAGTCAGGGTCTGAGTCTTATTCAAACATTTATTAAGTGCCTCCTATGTGTAAGCTATTGCAATAGGCACCTAAGTTAGGGTTACTTATTGCACCAATTTGAATGAGGGCTCCCTGTATCAGTTCTAGGAGTTTTAAAATGAGGAAACTCGATCAGTTTCTCCCAACCATTTCAATTCCTAGGACCATATATGAGCTTCAAGGGATCTTTGAAGGCATTAAATCCAAAGTCCTTCTTTTACACATGAGCAATCTAAAGCCAAGAGAGGATAAATGGCTCCACAGCCAGGGCCCCACAGATAGTACCTGTTGATGTCATGATTCAAATCCAGGTTCACCTAAATCCAATTCCAGGACTCTCTCTCCTCTTTGGTGGGAAAAAAATCCCTTTCCAAATCATTACTTAATAACTCAGTGTCCATACTTGGGAAGAAAAAAGGAAAAAAATCACATGACTTCTTCTAAAAGAGATTTATTAAAAGATATTCTGTACAACTTATTGAAACCTCAGGAGAGCTAGAGTTGGGAGTGGGGTATTGCAGTCCTCCATATTGTCATCTAGATTGGGGTATTGCTATGGCAAGCATCTCCACGGGTGGGTTGCTTGCTTTCCCCTTCTGAACAGAAAAGGTCCCAACTCTGATGTGGGTTAAAGATGTTCCCTCATTCCTGAGAATTCCAGGATGATGATTGGTAGGAAATGAGTAGTTACCTTTTACCTCCACCTAATAATAATAACTATAATGATAGTATTAATAACAATACCTAGTATTTATATAGCTCTTAGGGGTGCAGCTAGGTGGCACAGTGGATAGAGCACTGGGCTTGGAATCAGGAAGACTCATCTTCCTGACCTCAAATCTGACCTCAGACATTTACTAGCTGTGTGACCCCAGGAAAGTCACTTAATCCTGTTTGCCTTAGTTCTTCATCTGTAAAATGAGCTAGAGAAGGAAATGACAAACCACTCTTGTATCCTTACCAAGAAAACCCGAGTGGGGTCATGAAGAGTTGGACATAACTGACCAACAACAATAGAGATTTGCAAAGCATTTTACAAATATTTCATTTTATCCTCATAATCATAATTTAAACAGCCCAAAATGAAAAGCATACTTTGTCCTCAAGGAGTTTACATTCTACTGAGGGGGATACTCCTCAGTATGAAAATAAATAAATAAAAATAATTTGCAGAGGAAGAGCGAAATAGTACCCAGGGAATGAGGTAAGTTCTTCCTATAGAGGGTGACAGCTGAGTAGACCTTTGAAGAAACCCAAGGATTCCAATCAATCAGTCAGTCTATGAGCATTAATAAAGCACCCACTACTAGGGCTCTTAATAAATGCTTATTGATTGATTGATCATCAAGTGCTATACTACACACTGGGGGCACAGAGATAAGAAGGAAATAGTCCTGCCCTCAATGAGCTTACACTTTATCAGTGGGACAGCACATATGGTACTGTCCCTTTAAGTATTAGTTTGGTACTAAAAGGGTTGGGTTTAGTTATCTTTTATATAAAGAAAAAAAAAATAAACTGGTAAAGGATGTAAAGCATTGCCTGTTTTAGAAATGAATGATTTGGTATTTAAAAGGAGGAGAAAAAGTACTTTGGTTTAATAAAAGCTGTTAAAAATTTGTGAAGATTTTTTAGAAATAGCTATGTGAAGAAACAGCTATTAGCTGTTTGCAAGAGAGATAGTAATTGAATGATGGCCTGAATAAAAAGGCTCAAATCGCATTGTAAAGGGTGGACTTTTAGGCCTCTTTTATATCAGAACAGTTTGGTTGTTTAAAGGGGCAAAGGAAGAATTTTTATCTACTAAAAAGTGGTAGATTGGGAGTACTAAAATACAGTTGTCAGAAATGAAGACTATTAAGTTGGGTTTCTTTGAGGATTATAGAATGATTGGAACTTTAGGACATTCTAGTTCATTAGTTCATTTGCATGTAGCTGTTTAAAGGCTTAAGAGATTAAAACCCCTTAAATGAAAAAGCATATAACTAATTGGAGATTATATTATTATTGAATAGACTTGGTTTCATGGAGGAGATTTGGTGAGTTTTTACATCATAAAGGAAAAGTGAGTTTCTGATGATCAGCAGGCACTGAGAATAGTGAAAATAAGGAGTGAGTGAATATTGGAGAACGTGGCAAATGGAGATTGAAGATTGAAAAAAGAGGAGGAGGAGTTTAAAAAAAAACACATCCAGAAAACTGGTTTTGTCAGAGCTGCATGAAGAAAAGGCTTCCAGTAGTAGTCAGTTGAAAGAAGGCTTTAGCTACTGATTGGCTGAAGAGAGACGAGCTCATTATATGAGAGCTTCACTGTTATATTTTTGTTCTTCAGTGTCACCTAGAGCTTGAGAGAGACAAAACAGTGTGTGTGTGTGTGTGTGTGTGTGTGTGTGTGTGTGTGTGTTAGTCTCTGATGTCACCTTTATCGAGAGAGAGAGAGAGAGAGAGAGAGAGAGAGAGAGAGAGAGAGAGAGAGAACCCAGAGGGGGAAGACAAGCTTTGCAGCTGCTTTGTGGAAAGCCTATTTGGTATTGCCCAGAGTGATGGAGCCTTCTTAGCCTTATAATTCCCTGGCTTAAAGGGAACTACTAGCTAAAATCAGAGGAAATACTTTCTCAGCATCTTTTTAAAGGTATGTTCCAAGAGGCTTGAGAAGCCTTCTTAAGCCAGGTATCCAGAGGGTTGGCACAACTGATTGACTGGGCACAAGCAACAGAGTTGTAAAAGAATAGATTTACATAGTTTATAAGAATATATGTTTATATCCTGGTGGTAGTTTTAGTTCTGATTAGTACTAGCCCAGTTATGTTTCTGTTGAATGTCAAGACCCCTCTTTATATATCCCCTATGAAGATTTTGCTCATAATTGATGGTGGCTAGTATAGGCCAAATCAGTCTGAGAGGTACCACATCCCCTATGCTGGGAGATTTTATATGTCTAGGAGGCTATCAGAAATCTTATTACCAGTCTAAAGCCTTCAGTTGTATATGAAACAAAGAAATATTAATACTCTAGCTGCTTATGTGTGAGTAGGGCTACCATTCATCAGTCTCCCTTAACACCCTATGTATTGTAGTCCTAGTTGCTCGTTAGGTCATCATATTTCTCTGTGAAATTATATCTATACCAAAGCCTTGGAACTCCTTCCTTCAAATCTTGGCTGGTCCATCAGACCTACTTCCTTCCTTGTGACATGTATTGGCCTTGTCATAGCCTACCATAGGATGATTTTAGGTTGAAAGAGCTTGTAAATCCTTCATTTATTCAAGAGTAGAAGAGAGAATAGGATTTGTCCAAATGGAGGGCAATAAGGATCAGAAGGGGAGGCATATTTATGTGGGACTGAGATTCCTAAATAGACCAATGACCTCAAAGTCTAAAATCCAGAGCTGTGAGTTAGCTTAAATACACAGGTGTTTCTCACTTGTTTTTTGCCCCTGACAGGTTTCTGTAAATATATGCCAACTCACCCCTATAGGTACTAAGTGCAATGGTGGTAGAATGTGGCTTAGATTTATGTGTGGATTATGATGTATTTATTATTTCTGTGTCTGCTTTAATATAGGAATACCTGGTATTATTATTATTACTATTATTATTATTTGCCTTTTTGCTAAATAAATGGTCATGTTGAAAATCTAAATGCCATCATTGTGAATGTTTGGTTTCATATAAATGGAAGAAGGTCAGCAGGGACTCAAGATCTAACATGAAGAGTATGTATTTACATCCCAGTAAGTTTACCCCTAGAACCCTAAGAAAGTTTGAGCATAATTCTGTGGTGGTTCTCCTATTCCAGGAACCTAGACCAACCAGTATGAGGGGAGGTGGGAGTGAGTGAACGAGTCAAGAAAGTCAGTGTCCATGTGCCCTGTGTGAGAAGGGTGAGATGCCATATTGTATATGGCCAACCCGTGAATAAATTGCATAAATATTTTGAGTGAAAACAAAACAAATGTAAGGTAGCTTTGGGAAGAAGGGTATTAGCAGCTAGGGGATCAGAAAAGGCTTCATGTACAGGTTATGCTTGATGTGAGTCTTGGAGGAAATATGGGATTCTATGAGATGGTGGTGAGTACAGATTTCACCCCCAGCGTGGAGGACAGCCTGTACAAAAGCAATGAAGAGCACCAGGTGTGAAGAACAGCAAGAAGGTGAGCTTGTCTAGAGAAGGATGTCTTCAAGCATGGCTTTGGACCCCTAGTGTTCCCTGTGACTCTTTCAGTGGACCAGAGATGCCAATACTAGTTTACTATAGTAATACTAAGTAATAGCAATGCTAAGTAATACTAAGAGGTTTTAATTTCTAATATGGCAAATATTGATAGATAGAACCCCAATAAGCCAAAACTCTTTGAGTGCCAATCCTCAATAATTTTTAAGAGTGTAAACAAGTCCTGAGACCAGAGAACTGGAGAAAATCTGGGACAGGAAGGAGAGCAATGTATAATGAAGCTGGAAAGATAGGTTGGGCTTGGGTTTTAATGGATTTTAAGTGCCAAACAAAGAAATTTGTGTCTGATACTACAGGCTATAGAGAGCCATTGGAATATATTGAGTAGGGGAGTGACATGGGTGGATCTGGGCTTAAGGGAAATCATTTTGGCAGCTGAGTGGAGGATGGATTGGAGGGAGGAGAGACTTGAGGCAGAGGAACTAATAGGGAAGCTATTGCAATAGTCCAGCTAAAAGGTGGCTGTGTGAATGAAGAGGAAATACATATACATATATATATATATGTATATATGTATATATATGTATATATGTATATATGTATGTATATATATGGCAGATGTGGAGGAGGTGGAAAGGGCGAGATTTGGCAATTGGTTAGATATGTGCAGTAAGGGAGAACAAGAAGAGGATGGCAATGAAGTGGCTGACCTGGATGACTAGGAAGATGGTGGTGCCCTCAATAGGGAAATTCAAAAGAGGGGAGGATGGGGAATGGGGGAAACATAACGAGGTCTCCTTTGAACTTTTAATATTAAGATCATAGGATCAGAGTTCTAGAGGTGGAAGAGACCTCAGAAACCTCTAGTTCAGGCTCCTTATTTTATAGATGAGGAAACTGATAGCCATGGAGGTTCAGTGACTTGCCTGGGGTTTCACAAGTAGTAAGCATCAGAGGCAGGATCTGAACCCAGGTCTTCTCACTATGGTTGATATTGACAGAAGCTGATGGGGTCATCAAGTCATGGAATAGAGAGAGAAGATAAGAGGGCCTAAGATAGAGCTCTGAACTGCTCTATCTCATACCCACAGTTAGGGGGTACACAGTATGGCTGCTGATCCAGCCAACACATGTAGGTGTGTAAAAGTGCATTTCAGAGGTTGGGAACAGGCTGTGTACCAAGACAAAAAGTAGGGAAATATGATGCCAAGTTTGATGAATAGCAAGTAATCTAGTTTGACTAGAACATAGAATGTACAAAGGTATGTAATGTAAAATATCTGAAAAGGTCAGCTGCAACCAGTCTGGGGAGGGTTTAAATGCCGAGGCATTTAATTTATACTTTGTATTTATACTTTATCCTGGTAATAGGGAGTCATGAGATATTCTTGAGCAGAGAGGTGATACTGGCAGATCTATGCTTTAAGAAGATGATATGAGTCTTATTTAAACATTTTATCTTCCCCAAGAAAGAGCACAGTGACATAGGAGGCACTCAAAAAACTGTGTCTAATGAATAAATGAAAAAGTATAATGTGTCCTATGTACTTTACATAGGAGGGAGGGAACTTGTGAGCTTTGAAGCATGATAGAAATATCAGACATTTCTTCCCCAGGTACCCCCAGATCAAGGGTATAATTGTAATAATCTGTAGGGATTCAGGAAGTCTACCCAGCCCATTTTGCTGGGCAGCAAACAGATCAGCTTGGAAAGCAGTGAAAAATTTGAATGAAATTCCAGACCTTGCCAAGCGAGAGCTGATGAGCTAAGGACTCAAATGGCAACACCTGCAACTTACTTTAACAGCTTGAGGAACTCATTGATGTGCTAAGAGTGCTCTTGCTAAGAGTAGAAAGTATGACCTAGCCATGTCTCTTGTTGGTGTACAAACACAATTCCACCCAACAAAGAGCTAGGAGGTCACCCTCCAGGTATACTGACCTTACGTGGATATGTATGGAGTAAATGGATCCTTCTCAGACTCAATGACATGGGCAACCCATATCCTTTTCCACTCAATCTCTGTGCTATCTATGCTGAAGTCAATTCATGCCCTCCATGGACCTCTCCAAAGCCTTTTGAGTGGTTCTCTACTTCAATGCTTTGGATACTTTAATATTCCATGACTCATAATAGTTAAACCCTGTCCCTGGAAGAATATCAGTGTTAAAAAAGAGATTATTTGTTTGTTTGTTTCAACAAGAAGCCTGAAAGGTCATTAAGAGTGCTACACAATTTCCTAAAGACCATCCAATCTGCTCTCCTCTTCATTGGGATATTTAACATGGAAAAGAGAAGACCCCAGGGGAATATGGTAGCTATCTTCAAATGTTCAAAAGCCTGTGATGTAAAGGATGGATTAGTCTTATTCTGCTTGGCTCCAGGGGGCAAAACCAAGAGCAATGGGAGAAAGTTGTAAAGAGGTCAGTTTCTGCTTGATAGTGCTAGGAAAAACTTCTTAATAATTAGAGTTTCCTCAAGTGGAATGGGTTATCTAATGAGATGGTGGATTCCCCTTCTTCGGAGGTCTTCAAGTAGAGGCCAGATGACCACTTGTCAGATATGGTACAACAGGATTCCCTTTTGTCTATGGATTGGGCTAGATGGCTCATGAGGTATCTTCCTGGTCTCCAGTTCTGTGATTCCTGTTCAATTTTGTGCCAAATTCATTGTCCAACTTCACTGTCCAAATTGTATGTACTAATGGACTAGTTCCATGCATTGTCCATCTCATCATACAGCATATTAACCATAAGCATTCTTTATCTTGTATTTTTCCTCTGTTGGTAGTTTGAATCATTAAGGGTTGCATTTTTATTTCATTAATTCATTAATTCATCCAGGAAGCATTTATTCAATATATGTGTTCCCAGAACTATTCTAATAAGAAAGTCCCCCACAAAAGTCTCTATCTGCAAGGATATAACATTCTATTGAGGGAAATAACAAATACATGTAAAGGAGATTTGGCAAATATACAGATCCCCTTCAGCTTGCTTGGCTGATGTAACTTTTCCATGCGGAGGACACTAGGAGCTTGTTTCCCGAGAAATTGTGATATATTAGGGAAGTGCCTTGGAGATACTATGAACCCTTAGAGAAAGTCTCTTACAAGAGGTAGTGTTTGAGCTGAGACTGGGACGAAGCCAGGAATGCCAAATGGTGAAAGTTAGAAGGCAGAGCATTCAAGGCATAGTGGCATAGAGATGGAAGATGTTGTTTCGTATTCAAGCGACAGCATCATTGGAGGCCAATACCATTGATCATGTAGTCTATGGAGGGGAATAAGGTATAACGAGACTGGAAGAATCTCACAATGAATCACAGATCAGGCCCAATAAAATATTTTATATTTGATCCTGGAGATAATAGGGAACCACTGGAGTTTACTGAATGGAAGGGGACAATGCATGTGTGGCATGGTCAGGCATGCTTTAGGAAAATATTTTGACTGTTATATGGAGGATGGATTGAAGTGGGAAGAGACTCAAGGCAGGGTGACCAGCAAGAGGGCTATTGCAATATATTTCAAGTGAGAGGTAATGAGGACCCAATCTAAGGTGGTGGCTGTGTGAGTATAGAGAAAGAATTGGATTACAAGTGATGTGACAAGATTTGGCAGTTGAGTTGATATATAGGGTAAATGAGAGTGAGAAGCTGAGGATGATTCTGAGGTTGTGAAACTGAGGGAATGGGAAAATGGGTGGTGTCCTTGACAATAATAAGAAAACTAGACAAGGTGAAGATAATGAGTTCTGTTTTTGGACTTATTGAGTTTGATTGTGCTTTCTCAACAGAGTAGAATTTTTATTGTGTTACAATCTGTGATGAATATGTTAATTATTTATGCCTTTTTATTTTTTTGCAATATTTTTGTAAAAGCTCCATATGGTGCTGAGAAATATGCATATTCTTTAACAGTCCCATTTAGAAGATAACACAACCTTTTGGCTTTAGTTTCTCCAAAAATTGTTTTCTTCTATAGCTTGGCTTTTGCTTATTTTATTTCATTTTTTTTAGATTTATCCAAAACCAAGAGAAGGATATTGAAATATCTCGTCACTATTGTGCTATGACATATTGAATGTCTATGAGATATCCAGTTTGAGGTATCCAAAAGGCAGTTGGTGATGTGAGACAAGCTCAGGAAGAGGATTAGGATTGGATAGATAGATCTAAGAATCATCTTCATAGAGATAATCATTGAACTCATGGAAACTGATGAAATTTCCAGATAAAAATATATATATAGAGAAAAGACAATAGGGAAGAGCCTTGGGCCTCCCTACCTTGTTGATACTATAGAATATAAACTACTTGAGACAAAGAATCAGTTTTTACTTGCTTTTTGTTTTTGATCCTCAGTATGAAGAATGACAGGTAGACAGCTCACGTGCTCAAGAGGCTTGGATTCTGGGATAAAATCTGTCATAAAGTAGCTATGTGACCATCTATGGAAAAGAGTTCCTTGGGATGGGCAGGCATGGATGGGTTGCAATATACATCGTTGGAGGGAACGTCCTCATTGATGAGATCACAGATCATAGAATCAGATTTAGATCTGGAAGGGATCTTAGAGTCCTTCAGATCCAGCCTTCCCATTTTACAGATGAGGAAACAGTCACAGAGAGGTTAGGTTACTCCAGGGTTACATAGCTAGTTACTGTCTGAAGTAGAATTTGAATCCATGTCTTTATGACTCCCATTCCCATGTCTAGGCCGACTTAACCACTGTAGTATTTGAGTATTGAATATCCCCAATGCCTTGCACACAGTAGATAATAAATAGGTGTTGAATTGAATTATTTATTTGTGTTGAGTCTGCATCCTCTCCTACTGTCATCCTGTTAGGTGCTAACTCTTATGAGGGCATGGCTAGCCCCAGAGCAAGGCTTTATGCATAGGAGGGACTAAATGCTTTACTTACCTCACAGGGCTATTATAAAAATCTGAAAAATGTGAAAGCACTTTCAATTTAGAAAAGATTTATTACTACCCAAGTCTGATAGATGACAAAGCCAAGGGACAGACAAATGACTCAAAAAAATGATGTTGCTAGGTTGTGGCAAATCCTGTCCTGGGATCCAGTCTCCTGAGTCCCAGACCTGTACTCTCTCCTCTCAGAAGCATCAAATTCATTGCCCATCAGCCTTAAGCAGACTGCAAAACGCCCATGTGCAGCCCAAACCAGATTAAAATGTGTAACCCAAGTCCCAGAGTTCATTGGTATGAGACCCTCTTCTCATTGGTGGAGATCAGTGCCCTGTGTGAGGAATGGGGCTGAGTGGGTGAGAGTAGAGAGAAGAGATTGCCAGGCTTCAAGTCTCTTTGGGGTTTTGCAGCTGCTTTGGTGTTTCTGGCTTCCAGCTTCAAGAAAGACAACGAAGATACCAATATCACAGGGAGAATAAGACTCTGTGAAGAAGCCAGCATGAGAAGAGTTGGAAATCTCCATCATGTTCCTCTCCCCAGATTGCTACACTAGACACTTCAGGGAACTTCCCCTTGGGTGAGACCTAGGATTCTCTCTTGGTTGAGCTGACTTATCTTTCTTCCAATGGGAGTGCTCCTTCACTCTATTATCTAGTATATATTTTCCTATGTATACTTTCTCAGATTTCTATTTTTCTATTGACTTAGATAAATAGATTTCCTGACTACTTGTTATGTATGTTCATCGTGGAACTGATACTTGAAGGGAAGGAAGTCAAGCCTTGGATAGAGAACTTGGAGTCTTCTTTTCCCCATTATTGAACAGCCATCAGAAGTTCATCTTGAGCTAGGAAACCATATCCGTTAGACTAACAATATTTAACACAGTAGATGGATATAGTTTTATCCTGGTATGCCCTCTCTTTCTGGAGAGAGCAAAGTCATCAAGCTTCTAGCTGCAACCTTCTGCTTCTCTTCTTGGAAGGAATAAAAAATCTCTCTTGGATAAGGGGTGGGAAGGGAGAAGAAGCTAGAAATGTGTATCATGCCTCCATATGAGTCACACAAAGACACTCCCATGCCACATGTGTGTAAGGGCAGTGTGAATTGGGAAATGTTTAACTAATAAATAAACATACAATGCAACTCAGATAATGTTATTTTTTTTTTGTTTTCTAGGTCAATAAGCAACCTTCAGGGATCCATTTATGTTTGCATCGCACACAAGTCTACACCAGTTATTCAACAGGGATCTGGAATTAGAGAAAATGAGTCTGAGTCCAAATTCTGCCACTAATAGATGTATGCTTGGGGGAGAACACTTTCTTATTCTGGATCTCAGTTTTGTCATCTATTGTTTCTAAAATCCCTTGCAGCTTTATATTCCATGATTCACCCACTTTTTTGTCTCTTATGAGATGAAAACTGAATTATACAAGGCATCCCACTCTTGATCCTCCCACGAGAAAACTCTTGAAGTTGAACGGAAAGAACACTGCCTCTGGAGTCAGAGGACCTGGATTGGAATCCTACATTTGACAATGATTACCTGTGTGGTTGATCTTGGGCAAATCACTTAACTCTGGACCTTGAGTTTCCTGCTCTATGAAATGAGTTGGGGTGGACTAGATAGCCTTTGAGGTGGTCCCTTCCAGCTCTAGAACTAGAATCCTGTGACCTTCCATGATCTTTCAATACCTGCTTCTATTGATTCATTTAAGAGAGAGGCAAAGTGGTCACTCCAAGCTCGTGAAGATTTGGAGAAGCCATGACAGAGTGTGGCCAGCAGGGGGCGCTCCAGGACCACTCATAAATCTCCATTCTAATTATTGGAGGGGAAAATCTCTGGCCAGCAAGCTCCAGCTCCAGGGAAATTGAATTTCACCAGAACAGTCCTTGCTGAGACTCCTGCAGGGAGCGAAGTGTTTCTATCTCCTTAGTGGCCAGGCTTGGAGAGATATGTTTCACTGCTGCAAAGGTCCTTTTGGGAAAAGTGTATTTGCAGTCATAGGATCACTTCCTCAGTTTCACTATATGTAAAATGAGAGGGTTGAAAACATGGCTTTCGAGAACCCTCTCAGCTGGAGAGCAAGATCTGTTAGGGGTGGGAGGGGCCTTAGAACATCTATTTTCAGAGTCAGAAAGAACCTAGAAGGAAAAAGGAAGCCTCAGAAAGCATCTCATCCAATTCCCCCCCCTTCACAGAAGCATCACAGGCCCTGAGAGGAAGGAGGGGACCTTGCCCAAGGTCAAACAAGCAGGGCCAGAACACTGACTCTAACTCAGGGTTTCTAATTTCCAGTGTTGTGTCCTTTACTCTGAAGATGAACAATCTTGCCCACTTTATGTTTAAATTGTGAGAAAGTAAAAATACTGATGACAGCCATCGCTGATATACTGCCTTAAGGTTTGCAAAGCACTCTACAAATACTTTATCTTCACAAAACTTCTGGGAAGTAGGTGTTATTATCTCTATTTTTCAGATGAGGAAACTGAGGCAGAAAAATATCAGGGAATATCAGGGCTGCAAGGGGACTTAGAACACAGAGCTGGGAAGGGCCATAGAACAGGGAATGTTAGGGCTGGAAAGTATTTCTAGCATAGAATGCCAGGATTGGGTTAGACCCTAAAAAGTATCTGATCTCACTTATCCCTTTCATGGAGTAAACAGGAGGGCCAGAGAGGGGGGAAGTCACCTGGAAGCTTCTAAGACAGCAGCATCCTTCCTCTGGGGTGAGACCCAGGACAGGCAGGAATCCTGGCTTCTTGGTAGCACATTCAAGGCTGTTTGTTCTCCCTTGCACTCCCTGAGAATGAACAGCTACTAGCTTCTCACTGTGCTCCTTTCTGCCCCCCTTCTCCCTCACTTTTGTCATGATGAAAGACATTTCCCCTTCTGCAGACACCTTTTCCATGTCTGTCTCCCTTTCTGGGGCATATTGCTGTTTGATCTTGTTGCTTCCAGCCCAGGCAAACTTTCTAAAGGGATGGAATGATAATAATGTTGATGATTATAATAATGATCACTATGTCTCCCGTTTATATAGTGCATTGAGGTTTACAAAGCTCTTCCCTCACAAGAGCCTTGGAAGGCATGTAGTATTATTATATTAGCCCCATTTTATAGATGAGAAACCAGTCAGAGAGGTCAAGTGATCTATCCAGCATCCCACAGCTGGTAAATGTATTGAGGTAGAGAGCTAGGGATGAGAAGAAAGTGGAACATACATGCCCAGGGAAGAGAAGAGAGAGGATGGTAACAAAAAACGGAGAGAAGACTTGAACCCAGGCTTTTCCTGATCATAAGGACATGGACAGACATCTTCTGAACAAGGCCCTGGGGTCCACCCGGAACAGGGAACTGGAGCTTATGGGACCCTATTTTCTCGAAATCAAGATTCAAGACTGGATCAAGATTTTTCCCATTCATTACCAAGAACACTGGTGTGAAATTGGAGACCTTGGGTTCGAGTTCTGACTCTGCCCCTCTCTCCTATCCCCTTCTCACCTTTCTGCCTCTCTTCATCTCACTTTCTCTTCACCATTCTCTTTCCTCCCTTCTAAGTATATATGTATCCCATTCTGCTTCTCCTTCCTACTTCTCTCATCACTTTGAGTCAAGAGATGTGAGTTCTAGTCCTGGCTCTTTGAATAACCTTGGGCAAACTGGTCTTTTTTTAATCAAGATCATAACATTTTCAATCAAGATCATAGGGTTTAAAATTGGATTTAGCATCATGGGGTAGCCCTAGATTGAGAGATAGGGGACCTGGGTGTGAAGCTCTGCTCCATTATTTACCCTCTCTGTGGGCAATTTGCCTCATTTCTCTCAGCCTCATTTTTCACATCTACAAAATAAAGGGATTGGGTCTTCAAGGTCCCATCTAGCTCTCAATCACATGAAACCTTGGAATCTTATGAAACTTTGAAATTGGAAATATCTAGGTTCTGTGATCCTTCCACTGATGGGGACCTCAAAACATGGGATTATAAGAACGCTGACCACAGAGAGGATCGTTCTCACTCCTTCAGCTCAACCCATACTGAAAAAGAATTTTCTCTGGACAATGTAGCAGGGGTTTGGAGAGGAGGGTAGTCCTTGGAATTCCTTCTCTCCTAATCTAGGGGAGAATATGCTTAGGGAAAGCCACCAGCCTTAGCCCAAACTGGAGGCTCCATTATTGCAGGGCTGGAGAGATTGGAGAGTGAAGTAGAGAGCGAGGGGGCAATGGGTCAAGGGAGAGACTGCGATCAAGGAAATTGGTATTTCCAGGGGACTGGTGGCCTCCCAGATGGACAGCTTGCCCCAAAGGGGCTGCATTCACTCTAAAGTTCGTAACCTTGGGGTTATCTCTGGCTCTGCTCTCTCTCTCACCTCCATCCAGCCAGTGACCAGGGCTTGTCATTCGATGTCCACAACATCCCTCACATCTGTCTCCTCTTTTCTACACCCGCTGTCCCCTGTCCTAGGGCAGGCCCTCTTTGCCACCCACCTGGACCAACCTCCTAATAGGGATCCTCGCTTATGTTCTTTCCCTCCTGCAACCCACCCTTCTTCCTGCTGCCATCAGACTATTTCTTATGCTCACTTCTGGCCATGCCCCTCCTCTGCTCAGTAGTCTTTGGTGGATTCCTATTGTCTCTTGAGTTAAGTTCAAATGTTTTTGCTTGGTATCCAAGACCCTCCATAAGCTGCCATGACCCTACTTTCCCAGCTTTATCACATGTTACTCCTCTCTGTGAATTCTACCCTTTTCTTTTAAAAATTTTATTTTTAATTTGTGAAATAAAACAAGCATTTCCACAACATAGTAGAATAATAAAAAGATGGTTGCACATGAAATTGCATATCTATTATGTACAACTTGCTATTTCTTTTAAATATACAACAAATTTATCATGTAAATTTCTTTTTTTTTGTTCCCCGGCCCACCACCCTAGAGATGGCTACCATCAGACACTAATGTGTATGCATATATCTATATCTATATATATGTGTATATATATAAAATAATGAATTCTACCCTTTTCCCCATTTATCCCACACATGGCTTGTTTGTATAGAATTATTTGCATATTGTTTCCTCCATTGGATTGTGAGCTCCTTGAGGGCAGGGGCTGTATTTGTCCTTTCTTTGTATCCTCAACATTTAACACAGTGTCCAGTAAATAATCATTATTTGTCCTCTGTTTTCAAAGAGGACCAACAACATCACAGGTGAGTGAGTTGGATTTAAGTGAGGCAGAGTTGCTCAAAATTGTCAGATTCTCACACACAGTAGGCACTTAATAAATGCTCATTGACTGACTGATTACATCTAACCAAATTGGACTCCTCTCTGCTCTCCCCTACCTCCATGTCATGCCCAGTTTATTCTTTGTACATGGAATGTCCTCCCTTCCCATCTTGGCTTTGGCCTGTCGGTAAGCATTTATTTTTTAAATGCTTATTTTATTTCTTAAGTTCAGAATAAAATAAATAAGCAAGTAAAAAAGGTAAGCTTTTATTAAGTGCCTTCTATGTGTCAGGCACTGTGAGATAAAGAACAGCTCCTGCCCGCAAGGAGCTCACGATCTAATGGGGAAGCCAAGCAAACAAATATATACAAACGAGCTACACGCAGGACACATGGGAAATAATTAAGAAAAGGCCTTATATTTAAGAGGGGCTGGGAAAGGCTTCCAGTAAAAAAAGAAGATTTTAGTTGACACATAAAGGAAGCCAGGGAAAACTAGTAGGTGGAGGTGAGAACATTCTAGGCATGAGGGATAGCCCGAGGAAGTACCCAGAGCCAAGAGATGTAGAAAGAATCTTTTTTGAGGAAAGGAAGGGAATCAGCATCTATGAAGTACATCTTATGTGCCAGGCACTGTTCTCAGTGATTGACAAATATTATGTCCTTTAGAATAGTAAGAAGACCAGTGGCATTGCACTGAAGAGTATCTGATAGACAGTAAGGTATCAGAAGACTGGAAAGGTAAGATGCGGATATGAACGACTTTGAATGCTGAACAGAGGACTTTGTATTCAATCCTGGGAGGGATGATGGAATCCCATGAGCCAATTCCCATCTCATCACCATTTATAGTCTCAGAGAGTAGCCTAGGTCAATGAGAGGAAGAAGGACTTGCCCAGGGTCACACAGCTCTCTAACCACTGCTCGATGCTGCCCCTCAGTCTCTGATGAAACTGAAAAAAGACACTTGGAGAGAAGGTAAGAAGTGACCTCTGCCCTGGCTCCTGGGGAAGGACTCCGAATAGGATTGATAAGGGATCTTCTGTTTCAACCTCCTCATTTATCAGTTAGGAAACAGGCCCAGAGAAGGCACTACATTAGTTCAAGGTCGAGAGTATTAGGCAGGGTGTCTAGAATTCTAGATTGGGACTCCTTCCTCCCTACCCCACTGTTTCTGGCTGAGTCAGTGTAAGGAGGAAACTTGGAGTACTGGTTTGGGAGTTAGAGGATCCAGGTTCAAATCCTGGCCCCATGACTTTTTACTTATAGGTCATAGGTTCATAGGAGCAAAGGTTTTAAGGTCATCTAGTACAAGGATTTAATTTCTCTAAGAAACTAGGGGCAGCTAGGTGGTACAGTGGATAGAGCACTGCCTCTGGAGTCAAGAGGACTTGAGTTCAAATCTGGCCTCAGACACTAGCTATATGATCCTGGGCAAGTCACTTAACCCAGATTGTGAAAGAAAGAAAGGAAGGAAGGAAGGAAGGAAGGAAGGAAGGAAGGAAGGAAGGAAGAAAGAAAGAAAGAAAGAAAGAAAGAAAGATATAAAGAAAGAAAGAAAGAAAGAAAGAAAGAAAGGAAAGAAAGAAAGGAAAGAAAGAAAGAAAGGAAAGAAAGAAAGGAAGAAGGGAAGAAAGAAAGAAAAAAAAGGAAAGAAAGAAAGGAAAGAAAGAAACGAAAGAAAGAAAGGAAGAAAGGAAGGAAGAAAGAAGACAGACAGACCCAGAGAGGGACCCTATCTGTAAAATAATTGGGTTGGGCTAGATAGCTTCCTTGGTCCAGTGTTCATCTCTAAATCCTCTGGGGCAACACGGTATAGTACAAGGAGAGTACAGGGAAGAGAAACCTGGATTTGAATCCAGATTCTGAAACATAGCTTTGTGACTGTGACCGTCACTCACTTCTCAGACCCTCTGTTTCTTTGTCTGGAAAATGGGAATCATCTTACTCATCTTGCTAACCTTATAGGATGATTGCAAGGAACTTTAAAACAGCTGTAGAAATGTGAGTTATTGATGATCATCTTTCTCTGGTGTTCCTTCAGAAGGATCAGAGCCAGGCAAGGTGCAGGGAGGAAGGCATGGGTGATGAAGGGGAGACACAGTCCGCCACCCCCTCTGCCTCATCCGCAGTCTCTGCCATTCCAGGGATGGGAAGATGGAAGGGTTTCCACAGCTCTAGCTAACAGCAGAGGGGGCTGGCACACATTCAGTCCCAACTGTCAGAAAGCATCAGCTTCTTGCCTTGTTGGAGTCACTGGATGGGCAGAAGCAGAGCTCGGAAGAGCAGGGGTCACCTCGATGAGAAAAATAGTCAAGGCTGCCTTTCAGCCAAGCAAATGAACTTTCCAAGCATCTCACAGCAAGGCAGAGGACCCGGGGGAAATACATTTAAAAAGCTGAGAGATAATGTAAACATGAGGAGGGTACTATCATCATGAAATCAAGCTATTATTAATTACCAGGGCCCCCTCCTGTGTTTGTGTGTGTGTGTGTGTGTGTGTGTGTATGTGTACAAATATTCAGGGTCTCACTATTAGCCCCAGAAAAAACAAACAATCCCATCCATTTCAGATAGCGGAGGCCTGCCCAGAGCCTTGGACACAGACTAGAAGGGGTTGCTACAGAGGGCAGAAAGTCAAATCTTATGAGCTGTTTGATAATGGCAGCTATATGGTGCAGGAAGAGAGCACTGGGGTTGGGGTAAGGAAGATCTGAGTTCAAATCCAGCCTCACACACTTACTGGCTATGTGTCCTTGGACAAGACACTTCACTCTATTTGCCTCAGTTTCCTTATCTGTAAAGTAAGGATAATAATAGTGTCTATCTCATGGGATTGTTGCGAGGATCCAGTGATATAGTATTTGTAAAGCGCTTAGTACAGTGCCTGACACCCAGTAGGTTCTATATCAATGTTAGCTATTGTTATCATCAGTAAAATGGAAGTGATAATCCCTGCCATCTCAACCTCATTGGGTTGGTTGCTGTGATGTTCAAATGTGATAACATATGCAAAGAGCTTTGAAAACCTTCATGCTCTGCCAGCTGTCACCATTATCAGTTATTTATTTTGTCTTACTTTCCAAGCCAAGTCAACAAACATTAATTAAGCACCTACTATGTGCTGGTCATTGTGCTAAGCACCGGGGATACAAAGAATGGTCAAAACCAGTGCCTGCCCTTGAAGAGATTACAGTCTAACATGGGAGATGGTAGGCAAACAATGATTTTGTACGTGACATTGTAGGTATGCACACAAAGCCCACAGAGAGCAGATGTCAGGTACTCTGTATGGAGGGCGTCCACAAAGCCTTAGTGCTGTTTAAAGTTTATTTAAATTTATTAAAACTTAAAACTGTACTAAGACTTTTGGAACGCCCTGTCTATATCTTGTCTGTCCATAGTTGTTTGCATGTTGTCTCCCCAATTAAACTGGGAGCTCCCTGAAGGCAGGGACTTTCTTGCTATTTTTTTGTACCCCCAGTGCCTGGTTCATAGGACATCTTCAATACTTGTTGTCCAGTCTCTTTTTTTAGTCATGTGGAACTCTCTGTGATGCCATTTGGGGTTTTCTTGGCAAAGATGCTGCAGTGGTTTGCCATCTCCTTCTCCAGCTCATTTTATAGATAAGGAAACTGAGGCACACAGGGTCACACAGCTGGTAAATGTCCTAGGCCAGATTTGAACTCAGGAAGATGAGTCTTCCTGACACTGTGCACTATGGCACCACCTAGCTGCCTCCGCTAATACTTGCTGACTCATAATAGAAAATGAATTCTTGCAGGATAGGCACACCTTTTTAAAATGTTTGCTTTTACTTTTCAATTAACAAGAATTTATTTTCTCTCTCCCCACCCCAATTTAAAAGAAAAAAGTACAAAAAAAATCCCCAAACTCTAGTAACCAATATCCACAGTCAACAGAGTCTCCCACTGGGCAAGTCCCCAAGTGTACATGTCATACTCTGCGCCTTGGCTCCGTCCCTTCTCTTTCTGGAGCTGGGTGACCTAGCTCCTCAGTAGGACGGGGACTTGTCTCTTTTTCCCTTTTGTCTTTGTCCAGTGTCTAGCACAGTGTTCTGCACATAGGAAGCACTGATTGATTGTCATCACAATTTGTATACAGAGTGTCCCAGAAAGTATTAAAGCAGAAAACTGCACTAAGACCCTGGGCCAGCCTGTATATTTAAGGCAGCTATGTGGTGCAATGGATAGAGTATGGGGGAGAGGAGGGTGATGGTGAGGTAGTGGTGGGGGTGTTGTCAAGAGGGTATGAGTTCAAATGAGTCCTCAGACACATGCTAGCTGTGGGACTCTGGGCAAGTCACTTAACCTCTGCCTGCTTCAGTTTCCTTAGCTGTAAAATAGGTGTTAGAATACCTACTACAGTAGTTGTGAGGATCAGATGACATAATATTTGTAAAATATTTCGCACATAGTAGGTGCTTAATACATGCTTGCTCTTTCCACTTACCCAGTTAAAAATGAAACTGAATATAAGATTCTTTGGGGCGGGGGTGTTGAGGCAATCAGGGTTAAGTGACTTGCCCAGGATCACACAACTATGTCTGAATATGGATTTGAACTCAAGTTCTCCAAACTCCAGGGTCAGATCTCTATCCACTGTGCCACCTAGCTGCCCCCAAATAGAAGATTCTGGGTCTGTCAGGCAAAATAACATATCCATATTTCAGCATGGTGCTTGCCACAATAGTAGGTGCTTAATACATTCTGGTTGATCCTTTCACTGATCTTCAAGTTTAAGAAGCAGCATGCAGTGACGGATAGAGGGCTAGCCTTGGAATCAGGAAGATCTGGGTTCCAGTTTTGCCTCTGACACATAGCAGTTGTGTGAGTCAACTTCTGTTTACTTCAATTTCCTTATCTATCGAATGGAGATAAAAATTGTTGTGATGATCAAAAGAGATAAGAATTATAAAGCACATAGTAGGAGCTATATAAATGTTGGCTATTTCTTATTAATTAGCTTCTGTTTGCCTCAGTTTCTTCATTTATAAAAACAGCAGCATCCACCTGCCAGGGTTGTCAGGATCTAATAGGGTCATAGTTGTAAAGCACTTGGCCCAGTGCCTGTCACAGACTAGTTCTATAGTATAAATGTTAACTGTTTTACTATTATCATCGTTATTATTAATTATTATCCTGAGCAAATGATTGAAGTCAGTGCCACAGGCTACTCTCTAAGATGCCAGGTTAGAGTTGCTGCTGATCTACAGTGGAGGAGGGAGTTTCCAAACTGAGTGACCCCTTGTACCAGATGCAGAATTGTAACCAGGGCATCATTGGAGAATCTCCTGAAGGAGCCGGGCTCATCTAACTGGCTCAAACGACTTAAGTGAATCTGTGAGAACTGCCTTCAGGTATTTCAAGAGATGTCTGCATGGTCACATGGAGATGGGGGTTAGGTGTGTCCTGCTTGGTCCTAGAGGGTAAAATGAGGAAGAGTAGTTGGAAAAAAAATGAAATTTAGCCTTGACATAGAGAAAAACTTCCTACCAGTTAGACCTGAAGTCAAAGTGGAATGGACTTCCTGGGTGGAGTAGTGAATAAGCATGGTAGAGGTTGGATGGTGCAGTGGATAGTGCAGTAGGCCTAAAATCAGGAAGACCCGAGTTCAAATCTGACCTCAGGTGCTTACTACCTATGTGACTCTGAGCAAGTCACTAACTTCCTGTCTGCCTCAGCTTTTTCATCTGTAAAATGTGGATAATATCAGCACCTATCTCCCAGGGCTGTTATGAGAATAAATAATAACAGTTATATGCACTTTCTATGTGCCAGACACTGAGCTAAGCACTTTACAATTGTTGCTCAAGAGGACCAGTGACATCATGGGGTGATAACCTGGATTCACACCTGAATTGAGGTGACGCAGAGTAGCACAAAGTCATCAACCTCACTCTCTTCTCCAGAATCATTGACGTTCAGTGACAAGACAAAAGTCAGGATGACTGGCAATGACCCGGGGTGCAGTGGAGGACCTTGGCGTCTTTGATGTCTTACCGAGCTCCAAGTGCTCTCCAATATCTGCTTCAGCAGCTTTCCCTGGCTGTTGGAAAGAATTGTTCCCATCCACCCACTGACCTTGGGGAAGTCTTCACATGCTTCAGGTGGACGGCTTCCTCAAGCACTGATGGGTCTGAGGTCCATCGGTTACTCTCAGCGTGGTTTAGCCCCATGTGCCAAGACAGTTGTACCAGACTGTGGACACTGCACATGCTACAGCTTCTTGGAGCCTCGGGTACAAGTTGGGTGAAGGTGGACACCAAAGGTGGGTGAGGAGACCTGAAAAGGGCTTGGCAGCCCTCACACCCAAGGTACTGGTCCTCCCTGAATGCCAGGTAGGTGCTATTATTATCCTCATCTTACAAATGAGGAACCTGAGACAAATAGAGGTTAAGGGACTTGGCCACAGTCACACAGTCAGTAAATGTCTGAGACTTGAATTCAGTCTTCCTGATGAAATAATATTTATAAAATGCTTAGTACAGTGCCTGACACATACAAAATACTTCCTAAATGCTAGCTATTATTAGTACTATGACAGATAAAGTGCAGTACTTGGAGTTAGGTGTCCTTAGTTCAAATACAGCCTCAGACACTTGTTAACTGTGTGACCCTGGGCAAGTCACTCAACCTCTGTCTCTCTCTGTTTCCTCAAGCAAAAAACAGAGGATAATAACAGCACCTACCTCCCAGGGTTGTTATAAGGATCAAAGAAGATAATATATTTAATGTACTTTACAAACCTTAAAATGCTAGCTATTTCCTAAGGGGAAGTCGGTTCCCCCTTGATGGAAGTCTTCAAATAGAGCATCAGTTCTTCACTGTGTGTGTGTATGTGTGTGTGTGTGTGTGTGTGTGTGACAGAGAAAAAGAGAGAGAGAGAGAGAGAGAGAGAGAGAGAGAGAGAGAGAGAGAGAGAGAGAGAGGGAGGGAGGGAGAGGAGGAGGAGGAGGAGGAGGAGGAGAAGAAGAAGAAGAAGAAGAAGAAGAAGAAGAAGAAGAAGAAGAAGAAGAAGAAGAAGAAGAAGAAGAAGAAGAAGAAGAAGGAGGAGAAGGAGAAGGAGAAGAAGAAGAAGAAGAGGAAAAAGAAGGGGGAGGACAAAGGAGGGAGGGAGAGAGAAAGAGAAGGAGAGAGGGAGAGGGAGAGAGAGAGAAAGAGAGAGAGAGCCCTTTGGCAGTCTATTGACATCCTTTACAAATCATATTTTTAAATGCATAAAATAAAATCATGAGGCTACAAAGAAAGCCACTTATATTGTAATGTAGTGATCAAAATATTCATAAAATCAAATTTGCAGCCTCTAGGTTAAGGGTCTCTGAAATAGAGGTAGTCAAGGTCTTCCATTTCAGCTAGGGGCTGGACTTGGATGACCCCTGAGATTCAGGAACCTTGAGATTTCAGCTCTAGAATTCTGTGACCAGGAGACTTATAAAGTCTTTCCCATTTCTCAATCTATGCTCCATGCTCCCTGACCTTTGGCCTTGTAAGCCCCCTGTTTTAACCCTGTGAGCTAACCAGTCCCAGGCCCAAGGGAAGGATGAAAGCCACCGACAGCAAACAGCCCTGATGTGACCATCCCTTGCCCTAAGAAGGAGAGGCTGGAGAGGAATGTTGGGTGCTGGGTGAGCCTTATTTTTTTCCTAGAGAAACCCCAAACCCAGGAGCCTTTTAAAGCAAAGGGCCAGAGGGAAACATTTCTTTCTGTTCTCCCTTTTCTCCCAACTCCCTCTCCGATACTGTGTTTTGTTCTCTCCCTCACCCACACATAAGCAGCTGCCATGGATCAAAGTCTTCCCTGAGATGTATTTGCTGTGAGTCCTAAACAAGCCAGTGTTTCCACGTAACGAAGAGAAACATGGAAAGGACGTGGTGAACGGCAGACTAGCCTTTGAAAGCCGCCGTGATTGATCTGCCCATGTTCCCAGAGTCTGACTGCTTCCCCATTCCTCCATCCCAGCCTGGGGTGAATTGGGAGCACAAGAAGGAAGGCAGAAGGGGAGCAGCCAGCTGCCGGGGGCGGGTCCTCCTCCTCCTGCCGCCTGTTTAGTCTCTCCTTCCATCATGGAAGGAGTCAATTTCCCCTGCATGGGCCAGCTCAGAAGAGGAATGAGCTGGAAGGAATGAGCCAGGAAGGCATGGTCTTTGGAGTTACCAACCCTTCACCAGTGGCTTTCCGCCTATCACTCCTCTGACTTATGAGTATGTCTGGGCTAAGGCCAGCTCATGTCTACAATGAAGGATGGAGGATTCTTTTACTTGTGAATAGTGTTTCACTTCTCTCCTCTATTGCCAAGGCTGATTGTTTGGGGGAAGATTCCTGCTTCCAGCCCAGGCCTCACAAATAGCATGGTGGAGAGAAGGGGCTTGTCTTCCTCACTAGCTGCTGACCAATTGTCACCTACGGGCAGGTGAGCCCTGAGGCCCTGCTTCCAGCCCAACCTTCAAAGACTTCAGAAAGGAAAATTCCTGCCATCAAAGAAATAGTCAAATCATTCAACATCCGAAACTCATTCGACTTTATCCGTGAAAATGGCTTTAAAAGATGAGGCAATATTTGGAATTCAGAATCTTGTGGAAGTGAATGCTGAAAACTGAAAATAAATAAATTTATTAATAATAAAATTATTAATAATAATTAATAATAATTGATAAAATTAATAATAAAAATAAAAGATGAGGCATTATTGTTTTTTGCTGCTGTACTAAGGACCTTAACAAATGATTTTCAGCTGAAATGTTCTATATATGTTTTTTCTCTGGTTTAAAATGTGAGCTCTTTGAGAATGAGAACTGTCAGTGCTTGGCATGTAGCAAATGTTTAATAAATGCTTCAGTTATTCATTCCTGCATTAATCTATCAGGTCATATAAATGTAGGCAGATTTAAATGACCTCTAAAATAGAGGTTTCCTTGAGCCCCTATTTGCTCATCTATAACATGGAGACAACAGTTCTCAGACTACCTACCTCACGGGGATGTTCCAGGCAAAACACTCTGGCCCAGTCTTAATCTTGAGATAATAATCATAATCAGCATGACAATGATAAATGATGATCAATATGCCTATAATAATAACAATGAGAATGATGGTGGTGTATGTTCCTATGGCTCTTTCCAGTTCACATATACCTCAAGAATATATGAATAGAATTCTAATTAAATGTTTTTTAATTATTTTAATTATTCTTGTAGACCTTGGCTGACGGTCAATCTGTCTTTGATGAAAATGTGCATATTTCTACCAAGGGAGATGAGTGTATGTATTTAAATACATATGCAACCTATGGCTCAGAGCAAGTACCCTTCACTCCCATCTGCCTTCCCCAAAGACTCTGGGTTTCTACAAACTTAGGTTAAGTCCTGGAGACTGATGAAAGAGAGTCAGATTTTTTGCTTGTTTGTTTTTTAATTTGGCTTATGCCTCCTCCCAGTTATTCTGGAAAAGTCACTAAATATATCTTAAGTATGCCTGCTCACATCTAGTTTTTTCCTTGATAAGAGTAACACGGTACCTAATTCCCTTATAAGCATTCAAGGTAATGATGGTATATCGGATAGGATGACCTTTATTTCATACCATAGAAAATGCAAAGGACTCACAGGAGCACATAAACAGAGATAAGAAAACACAAAGCACTCATAGTCATTCCCTTTGGAAGAAATTGATTTTGGGATTGCCATTGGGGCAACCATTTGACATTCCAGTGAGTTCCCTTGCCCCACTGAATCCTATGCAATTACTCTAAGACATATTGACCACTGCAATTTAGCATCAATTCTAGTTTAACAACCCTCCCTCCCTTTCAACAAGGTAGACACCCTTTCAAGCAGTCCCTCTCCCATCAAACCTGAACTATCCAAATAACTTACTATACTAGCAGGATGTAAGCAGTTAGGTGGTATAGCGGATAGAACACAGAGCCTGGAGTTAGGAAGACCTGAGTTCAAATGTGGCCTCAGACACTTACTAGCTGTGTGATTCTAGGCAAATTACTTCACCCTGTTTGCCTCAGTTTTCTCATCTGAAAAATGAGCTGGAGGAGGTAATGGCAAACCACTCTAGTGTCTTTACCAAGAAAACCCCAAATGAGGTCACAAAGAGTTGGGCATAACTGAAAATGACTGAACAATGGGAGGTGGCAAGGTCCAAACTTCTTTCTTCTTTGAGTAATGAGTTCCTTTCATTTTCCTCCTAGTCATGGGAACTCCATGGCTGACCCTGTTTCTCCAGGATGCTCAGGAAATCTAAAAGGTTCAATACCTAAAACTTTCAAACCCGGAGATTCTCAAAATTAGGATTACTCTTGGAGCAACCGTCCAAGCTGGTACTGCCTAAGAAATCTACCTTTTCTGGCTAGAAGGTCAGATTCTGGGATTTTATTACTTTGTAAATCAAAATTCCCCCTTCCCTACTCAGGAAGTGGGGGATCAAGAATATTCTCTATTGAGTCCCCTGTGGCAAACCCATCTATTTGTCTATCCTTGCCATGTGCTTCTGCAGGAATTCTATCATTAACTCAGGTGTTGCCATCTCTTGGCCTGGCAAAGGCCATCCTCTGTTCTCTGGTCTTTGAATTGTGTTTAGGGAACAGAGGATGATCCAATACACCTACATCAGTTCATGGTGGAGGACAATACATGCATACCCTGATTTGCTCTGCTCTGCTCTGTCCTTTCAAAAGTTAAGTAGGAAAAATTGGCAAAAGGCTGAGAGTGGTTTGTTACCCTCTGTTATAAGTTACTAGGAGAGATATGGTTTCTCCAACAGGAATCCATACACTTCAGAGTCCTAGACAACCATCTTGAGGGCAGCCCCATTGACTGAAAACCACTGAGGAGTTATCTGTGTCTTCTCAACAAGGTAGGAATGGATATGGTTTCCTGACCCTTGATAAATTGATTGGGGAGCTCATCAAATCAATCAGTGCTCTCCTCATCCCTCCATCTCCCCTCTCCTTCATTGGATTGTGAGGTCCTTGAGGGCATAGACTGTCTTCTGCTTCTTCCACCTTTCAATAGGGTCTGGATATGGTGGATAGTCAATTCAGTGATTCTGAGTCAGATCTACTAACACTGATGAGGATCAATCCAAAGCTAGGATGCCTGCAATCTTTCCTGGTGACAAGAATTCCAGGCTTCCTGAGACACTGGTAATTTCTCCAGCATCTCTCAATTTCATAGGATCACAGGATACAGAGCTGGATGGGACTTTAGAATGGAATGGCAGAGCTTGGAGGGATATTAGAACATAGAGCACAGAATGTCAGAGCTGGGAATGATCTTAGCTGTTCAATCCATTGCCATCATTTTTTACAGTGGAAGAACCTGGGGTGCAGATTCTCTGAGTGGCTTGTTCAAGAGTAGGTTACATAGGTGGCAAGTATTAATGAGTATATAAATCCAAGAAAATCTCTGGATGTCTGGGCTTGCCACCTCCAGCTTGAGTCTTAGGTTATATGGAATTAGGAGTTAGGATAGCATGATTTGGGGGGAATTGAATCTTTTATTCAACTTCTGGGAGCAGGAGTTCTTAGGGCCCACTTCCATCCCCCCATATCTTCGACTACATCCAACTTTCAATTATCTATACAAATTCACAGCCCAGGGTTGAGGGCGGAGGTAGGGAATACATGTATAATGCCAAACAATGTAGCAATTGTGCAAAAATCATTTACTTTGGGCTTTGGAATCTTGTGTAGCTTTACTTTGAGAGGATCTCCCTAGGCATGTCTTAGACAGACACTAAACACTTCCTGTCTGGGTAGTAAAGGAGGTAGATTGGAGAGCACTTCCTGGCAGAAAGCAGGTTCAATTTCATTCATTTTAATGAATATTTACTATGTATCTATTGTGTAGTAGGCACTGATGATAGAGGAAACAAAGGCACAATTTTTAAAAATGTCCAACATGAAATTTATCCCCTAAATAGATGATAATTGAGTTACCTAGGTTAGAAGCCATGGATTACCTTTATAGTCACAGGGATATTCAAGGACCAAATATTAATAACAGGACTCATACTATTATAGCATTCATTGGTCCATTCATTCAATCCTTGGTTCATCCATTTATTCCTTGGTTCATTCATTCATTCAACGAGCATTTTTTAAAATGAAGAAACTGAAGCAGACAGGTTAAGTGATTTGCCCAGGGTCACACTACTAGTAAGTATCTGCAGGAAGATCTTAGGTCTTTCTGACTCCTGGTGCAGTGCTCCAGTCACAGCATCACCTTTAACAAGAGTTTATTAAACACATATTATGTGCATAGCACTATGTGAGAAGTAATTTAACATAGCGGATAAAGAGTAAGCCCCATAAGACCTGGGTTCAAGTCCTTCTTCCTGGCTGGGTGACCCTGGCAAGTCCCTTAACCACTTAGTTCTCTCGGAAATTCAGAAAGATTATTAGTTCCAGAAAACCTGCACTGATAGAGGGAGTGCCCACCCCTGGGAGTTCCCTATACCAGTGAAATTTCAAGCTTAATTCCTATCTTTATGTGCCTAGCATTGTGCTGGATAGTGAGCATACAAAGAGAAAAATAAAATAGTTCCTTCCTTCAAGTCATTTACATTCTATTGGGGGAAAATGCAAAATAATTTCAGGGTTGGTGTGGAAAGCGTAGAAAATTGGGGGGATCAAGAAAGGCCTCTCGTTGGAGGTGACATTTGAATTCTGTTTCTAATGGCACCTGGGATTCTGAGAAAGGGAGATGACAAGGTAGAGCATTTCAGGTGTGAGTAACAGCCTGTGCAAAAGCATAGAGGATAGGAGGAGGGGGAACAGTGGGGTATCCTGAAACAAAACTAAACCTTCTCTTTCACCGACTTCTTTCAGACTAAGGGTTTGGATTGCCCTGGGCCCTTTGAGTAGGTGAGTGAGAAGAAGAGGCCTGGTAAGATGGGCTAGTTCCCTCCTCCTTGAGCCTAACTGGGCACAATTAATTCTTCATCCATCCTTTCCCACCCCCAGTTTCTTTCTCAGGCGTGTGTCTGAAATGGTCTCTGGGGAGGGTCCGGGCAACAGCTGCCTTTGATCAGCCCAACATCTGGGAGACTCAGCACTTCAAGAATGCTGACTCGTGATCAAAGGTGGGAACTCAGTGACAGTCAAGATCCTGGCAAGATCCCAACAGTGTTAAATAGATGATTGGTGCTTGTGGAGGGGGCAGGAAGGGGAGAAATGGGTCCGTCATCTCACCCTGTTGGTTAGGCCTCTGGTCACTCAGGGCTGAGGACTGGAGTTGGGAGCAAGGGAGGTAGAGTCACTTAGCCTGTGGGTCGTGGGACTTAGAACCAGACAGAACAGAAATACATCGTCTCCATCCCTTCTCATTATACCAAAATCCCCACTTCCTTTTCCTATTTCCCAGTTTTCTTGTCCCATCCAATTTTCTACTATAGAGATAACTGGAGTGTTGAACAAAGTTCTGGGAGCCTAGAAAACATGAGTTCTGGTGCCCACTTAGTATCTGTAAGACCCTGGCAAATCACTTAACCTTTATGCACCTTGGGCAATTCTCTAAGACATTTATTCTCTCATATAAAAGGCAAGTAGATTAGAGCCTTGGAGTGAGGAAGACCTGGGTTCGAGAACAGTTTTTGACATACTGGCTATGAGTCCCTGGAAATGTTATTTAATTTCCCAGTATTCAGGCAACCCTCTGAAGACAGGAATTCCTACAGTGGGGTCCTCGGACATCTCCTTGTCCCCACTGAGGGGTCTATGGTTAGATTTCAGATGGCCTGGGAACTTGGATGGGAAGAAATTCATCTTTATTTCAACATCATTGATTTTTTTGTAATCCTGTGTATTTGATTTTATGCATTTAAAAACATTATTCTGAGAAGGGGTCCATATGCTTTATCAGACTGTGAAAGGGGTTTAGGGCACACAGAGAAATTATTAAGAACCCTCCCTCTAAGGCCTTAAATTGCAAAATTGCATTGATAGAGGAAGATTCTTCACTAGGAAGTCTCAACAATGGTGAAAGATCAGAAATCACAAAGAAGGAGGAGGAGGAGGAGGAGGGGGAGGAGGAGGAGGAGCAAGAGGAGGAGGAGGAGGGGGAGGAGGAGGAGGAGGAAGAGGAGGAGGAGGAGGGAGAGAAGGAGGAGGGGGAGGAGGGGGAGGAGTAGAAGGAGGAGGGGGAGGAGCAGGAGGAGGAGGAGGAGGAAGAGAAGGAGGAGGGGGAGGAGGGGGAGGAGTAGAAGGAGGAGGGAGAGGAGGAAGAGAAGGAGGAGGAGGAGGGAGAGGAGGAGAAGGAGGAGGGGGAGGAGCAGGAGGAGGAGGAGAAGGAGGAGGGGGAGGAGGAGGAGGAAGAGAAGGAGGAGGAGGAGAAGGAGGAGGGGGAGGAGGAGGAGAAGGAGGAGGGGGAGGAGGGGGAGGAGAAAGAGAAGGAGGAGGGGGAGGAGGAGGAGGAAGAGAAGGAATAGATTCCTCCAAGTACCAAAATATCTCATGATTTCTGAGCAAGGTCCCTGGCAGAGAAGGCAGGGATCATTCTCTCCATTTTTTAGATGGGGTAACTGAGTCTCAGGTCTTCAAGCAGAGGTGAATGACCACTTGCCAAAGATGATGCAGAGAGGATTTATCCTTTGGGTAAGGCAGTTCTAGATGACTGTGGAGATCTCTTCCAACTCCAGAAGAAGCATATCTATGTGGCTTAATGGATAGAGCATTGGGATTGGAGTTAAGAAGACCTGAGTTCAAATCCAGCCTCAGACACTTATTAGCTGTGTGAGACCCTGGGCAAGTCATTTCACCTATGTCTACTTCAGTTTCCTCAACTGTAAAATGGGGACAACAATAAAACCTACCTCCCAGGGTTATCGTGGGGATTAAATGAGTAATATTTGTAAAAAGTGGTTGCATGGTGCCTGGCACATAGTAGGCGCTTACTCAGTGTTTAATCCCTTCCCTTCTCTGTTGCTTTTTCCATTGTGCTGTTCTTCCTCCCTTATATCTTAGAATACAGAATGTGAGAAAGGAAACAAGCATTTAGTAAGCACCTACTGTGTGCAGGCACTGTGCTAAGGATTTAAACAAATATTAAGTCATATGATCTTCACAATAACCCCTGGGAGGGGGGTGTTACTGCTGTTGTCAAGCAGGTAGTAAGATTTGACTCTCTGCTCTCTGTGTTGTGGTCAGTGTCCATGTCTCTGGACAGGCCCCCACTAGTCTGAAATGAACTGTATGGTTTTCATTCATAACTTTGAGGGAGGCACTACCATGATCCCCATTATACAACTGAGAAAACTGAGGCAAAGAGGGTTAAATGACTTGCCCAGGGTCACATAGCTAGTAAGTATCTGAGGCTGGCTTTGAACTCAGGTCTTCCTGACTCCAATCCCACAGCTTTGTGTACTATGGTACCACCTAGCTGTCTCTTAGGAAGGGACTAGCAGCTGAGGACATCAATCAATCAGTACCTAGGAGGAAGGGGCCCTAGAAATCCATCTTTTGGAAAAGAAAACTGAGACCCAGAGGAGGTAAGTGGGCTGACCTAAGACACACAGCAAATGAGAATCAGAGCCAGAAGCAGAGGTTCTCTCATAGAGTTGCTATCCTCATTCCTACCTCCTTCCTCTGAGGCCTGACTCAAGAGCTCCTCCTTCCATTAAGTCCTTCCTTAGATCCACAGTGCCCAAAGGCCATCTCTTTGCCTCCACTGTCCCTCATAACTCTTCAGATTTGGAAACACACTTGATCCTCACAACCATTCTGGGAGGCAACCACTAGGATACTTTTTAGGACCCTCTTTTTATAGAGGAAGAAACTGAAGGTCAGAGATACTCTCTGACTTGCCTATGCTCACACAGATAGTGAATATGAGAGGTAGGCTCTGAACCCAAGTCCTGACCCCAAATTCAGTATTTTTTCCTCACTATGCCACATGGTATCTCTGGCTCAATCCCTTGCATTTTAAAGATGAAGCTGGCAGGGAAGGGTGTGGGCAGCTGCAGGGCAATTGCTCCTAACATTATCACTGGGGAGATAAAAAGGAGAATGAACCTGAGCTCCATTAACCTCTTTATGGAGTCTTGGTCTTTCCAGTTGTCACTATGGCAACAATGTGGCAGCAAGAGTAATCACTCTTTCTGTGTGTATACTGGGTACTGGTATGGACCAAGGGTTGTGCTGAATACTGAGGGGATAAAACAGTTATAAAGATTTATCTTCCCTATGATAAAATACAAATGTTCTTTCTGACAGTTAAATCCTTTTATCATCTGTCTCTACCCTACCTTTCCCGGCTGTCTTTTACTCACTCTACTTTCAAGCTAAACTGGCCAACCCATGATGCCCATCAGTTGGGGAAGGGCTGAACAAATTGTGATGGAATATTATTTGTAAGAAACAGCACTTTGATCTACAGAATCAAATACATTTTTCTAGTCCATAAAGTGTAAGCATGAGTGTGTGTGTGAAGGGAATCATTTGTTCTTTCATCTTTCAGTCAATTTATGTTTTTTTAACCAAGTAAATGAAGCCATTCTTTTCCTCATTTCTTACCTATCCTTAATCACTGAATGGGTGTTGCCTCAGTCAAACTGAGACATGGGAAAGACTTTAGCTTAAAAGAGCCATGGTCTCCCACTGTATCCAGGGCCATCTCCAGTTGTCCTGATCTATATCCGGCCACTGGATCCAGATGGCTCCAGAGGAGAGAGTGAGGCTGATGACTTTGCATATCCCTCCATCACTTGCAAACCATGGCATCACCTTCCTGATGTCATGGTCCTCTTTGAAAATGAAGGACAAACAACAACAGCATCTTTCAGCCAATTCCATAATGGCAAAGATGATGCCTCCTGTAGAATATCTCAGAGTCCTACCTGTTCCCTTTGGATACCCCCTCTGATGCATGTAAAAATGGTTGCTATGTCTTTAGGTCTCAGTTTGTAGGTTCAGACAGCTAGAGCAGGCAGAGACCTCAGAGTCCCATCTAGTCCAACCCCCTTTGTTGAATATGAGGAAAATGAACAAATCCACCAAAGCTGAGCAACATGCCAAAGATCATACAAGAATCAAGCATCTGAGATTTGATTTCAGGTCCTTGGGCTCCATAGACAGTGCTCTGTCCTTTATTCAGTGGTCTCCTCATCCCCTCAGGAGAGTGTAAGCTCCTTCATGGAAGGGATCTTTATCTGGTTTTGCCTTTGTGTCCTGAGAACCTACCTCAGTGGTGTGCATACAGGGCATTTTTAATGACTAAGTGCTGGTTGGATTTGAATTGAACTGAATTGTAGCCAAATTCACAAAATACTGTTTCAAGAAGCCATGAGCAGGAGACATGGAAATTACCTCTTTCATTTATAATGAATCTTATTCCAAAACAAGATCCAACAAATATAATTCCACAAGCATTCATTAGGTGCCTACTATGTGCTGGAGATACTTTCCATTGCTTCCTGAGGTCATTTTATCCTGAGCAGCTGAAAGCATTTTCCAGACATTACCTAATTCCTAATAATGGCATCCCCATGGGGGTAGTCTGGTGATGGCAATTCTCTCCACATCTCAGTCTTCCAACTTTGAAATGGGGAGAAGACCAAGTTGCTTGGGCAAAATCTAGTGGCAAATGGTAGGAGGTAGGAAAGCTGGGTCTTGGCCTGGCCAAATGGGACCTTCTGCCTATTTCCCCATCATCAAATGGTTCTCTCTCTTCCTGCTGAATTATTTCCTGATCCATAGCTTTCTATTGCTGTAGAAACTGCTTCCAATCTGCTTAGTGAGTCAGGCATCTTTATCATATCCTGAGTTGTTCCCCTTTTCCTCCTGTTTGATTCTACTCTTTTAATGAAGTCATTAACTTATAGGCCCTCTTTCTCTACTGACATTGGCCAACGTGCAGTTAATTCTCTCCACTTTTCCTCATCTGTTCGGCTCTCCTGAGCCCAATGTTCAACAGTCCCTGAGAGACCGAACTGTTTGGGAATCATTAGTCAGGGGCTGTGGTCATTATAAGGAAGCGCCGCACTGGGCAGTCCAGTGGCCATGAGCCTTCTCAGTTCTGTGGCCAGCTTGCTCCATGACTTACATGGCTCTCTATGAGATCTCTTGAAGTTTTCTTTCTGACCCTGGCCCCAGAGATAATTAATGTCCCTGTGCCTCTCTCTCTCTCTCTCTCTCTCTCTCTCTCTCTCTCTCTCGCTCCCCCCTCACTCCCTCCCCCTCTTTCCCTCTCTCCTCAAATTGGCCAGACCCCTTGATTTTTAAAAATAATCAAACACTTCCCAAAGGAATGATTTCATTTCTCTTTTCTAAAAACAGCCCATAAAACAGCCTTCTAGCCAGAGGAGATGTGGTTTGGTCCAGGCTGGCACATATGTATCCATGAGGAGGTGGGGGGAGGATTTTTCCACTGGCTAATTTCTTAGGGGAGCTCAGCTGCCACTTTTTTAAGGGAGTGGGTGATTTCATTAAAGGTCCCACTTTTAGCAATCTCTTCCCTAGCTTCCTACTTCTGGTCCCTTTCCAACCCCTCAAAGAGTAAATCTTTGTATTAGGTCATTGTCTTCCTTCCAAGGAGATCAGGGCACTTTCCATGCACTATTAATTCAGCATTTGAAATAAAGGTAATATGCCGTCAAAAAAATATCTTGGCCAGAGAAAATCACCAAAAATGTTCAGACATGCCAAAGGAGTTTTTTCACACACAATCTGTGTCCTTTGATCCTTAGGAAATGGACTTGTTCAAGGTCTCAGGGAAATCTCACCATTCAACTTTCATCCCTCTCCTCCCTTAAAGCCCAACCAAGTTGGTATCTCTGTTTTTTTTTTTTTCTATGCTGCACATAAGGTGTGCCTGGAAGTCACTATCAAATATTCCCTTTCATGGTCCAGGCAAGCCTGAAGATCACCAAGCCAAATCTGCCAAAAGTGCCTGTCACTGGATCATCTGCTGAACCGAGGCATCTTGAAGACCAGACTCTGCCCAGGTCTATCACCTGACAAATGAGTCTAACTGCTGGGCTGGAAGGCAGCTTGAGAGGTCTTCTGGCCTGGCTACAAAAGGAAGTCCAATAAATTTGTTTGCTGTCCTCTGTCTGCACAGTTTCATGCACAATCCACAAGGTTAAGAACAGTCTGCCTAAGGAACTGATGACAACCCTTTATCCTAGAAGAAGGGCTTTTTGCAAAAGGTTTTTTGAGTCCCCGATTCCTCTGTATAAAAACTTGCATTGCAGGTCAATGTGGGAGCTGATGGAAATCATGGGTTTTAGAACCTGGTTATTCAAGTCAGTAAAAAGAAAGAAGGGCAGGTTTTATGATTTCCTCTTCTCTGGTTTCATTGGGGTGTGTGTGGGGGAGTCATTTGCTCAATAAAATGTCAGAGCTGGGAGGGGCCTTAGAACAGTGGATGTCTTGGCTGGAAGGGGCCTTAGAACAGGGAATGTCAGAGGTGGGAGGGTTCTTAGAATAAGGAATGTCAGGGCTGGGGGAGTTCTTAGAACAGAGAATGTCAGAGCTGGTAGGGGCTTTAAAAACAGGGCATGTCAGAGGTGGGAGGGACCTCAGAGCAGGCAACGAAGAACACATCTATGACATCTATGTTACTTCCATGTGGAAGAAGATCTAGTAGTTTCCCATCACTTCTAGGGGTAGGCAAGTCTCTAAAATAGATTCTGAACTTGGGGCTCCTGAACTTTTTTTTAAAACTCTTTTGATGCCTGTATTTTAATATAATTAGTGTCCTTTGTAACCCTATGCATCTTATTTTATGCTTTTAAAAACCTGATTTTGAGAAGCGGTCCTTCTCCTGGCTTCATCATCTGCCAGAGGAATCCATGACCCCCATGAAGGTGAAGGGGCCATGCTCTGGGACCAAGGACCTCCTTCTCTGCCATTTCAAACCGTTCCAAAATACATCCTATCACTTGCCTTCTCAATGGGTAGGGAAAGAACTGAAAGGAGGGAGGGAATTTGGAACTCAAAATTGAAGAAAAAGAAATGTTAATAATCAATAATCAATTGATTAAAATTAAAAAGAAAGTCTTTCCAACTCTGCTCAGAGCCTCTTTCTAGCCTTGTTATCTAGCACCCTCTTTTACGCTCCCTCGCCTATTTACCATCCTCCACTGTCTCTTATCTCTGTTTTTGTATAGAGAATGTCAGATCTGAGAGTGACTTTAGAATATAAAATGCCAGAGCCAAGAAGGGACTTGGAAGATAAAATACCAGAGGTGAGAGGGTGTTGAGTTTGCGGTCTCACCTTGGACCTTCCCTCAGCATCTGGGACTTCCTCAGCCTGGAACATCTATCCTGCCCTGGAACAGCCTTCTGCCACGGTGGCCTCCTCCCACTGGGGAGTCCCTCCCCATGACCCCTTTTGGGGAAGGGGCATGTGGGCTAAGCTGGCAAACCTTTCTTCATCTCCCTTTCAGTTGTGCTGACTTTCTGAAGTTCAACCCCAAATACTCTTTACCAGTCTCAGTTCCCTACTCTGTAAAATGGTAATTTTACATGATAATAAGATACAGTGATAAAAAGGAGAGATGCCTCCCAGGGAGAATCAAATAAGATAACATAGGTAAAGTAGTTTGGGGACCTTAGAGTGCCTGATAAATGCCAGCTATTACTGTGGGTTGGCTTGAGGATTAGATCTGGAATCACAAAGATCTGGATTTAAAACCCACCTATTAGCTGTGCGGCCTTACTGTCTCTGAGCATTGGTCTTTTCTGTCAAATGAGGATTCCCCATAGTACCTGCAGGGATTGTGGAGAGCCTCACATGAGATGGAGAGAAACCTTTGTTCTCTAAACTATGGAAGGGTCTGTTATTGAGAGATCACTAAATTGTTAATAAATGAGTCATTTTTTACCAGACAGGACAGCCCATCAAAGGGAAAAGACTGATTCTTTGCCAGAATGGAGCTTGGGGATAAAACAGGGAGATTCAGGATTGGGGGAGACAGAGACATTTAAAAAGAAGGGAAGGGAAAAAGAAGGGGCAGGTAGGTGGCCTAGTAGGTAGAGTGCTGAAACTGAAGTCGGGAAGACCCAGGTTCAAATCTAGCCTCAGACACGTAATAGCTGTATGTCCTTGGGCAAGTCACTTAACTGCTGTCTGCCTGTTTCCTTATCTGTAAAATAAAGATGATAATAGCATCTACCTCCCAGAGCTGTGGTGAGGATCATATTGTAAAGCTATTGGCATATTGCCCGGCATGTTAGTGCTATATAAGTGATTGTTGTTGTCAGTGTGATTATTCTGTTGTTTATGTTTTATTATGTTTATATTATTATTATATTTATCATTGTTGTTCTTATTGTATCTATTATCATGTTGTCTATGTGTTATTTATGTTTATATTGTTATTCTCATTGTTATTGTTGTCATTAGGTTGTTTATATTTCATTAATTGTTTATAGTTCTTATGTTTGTTGTTCTTATTATGTTGTTTATATTTTATTTATGTCTATGTTGTTATTATTTATTATTGTGCTCATTATTGTCATTATTAGGTTGTTTGTATTTTATTAATTATACTGTATGTCCCCATGTATAAGACGCACCTTAATTTGGGGGCCCAAAATTTGGAAAAAAAATGTATTACACAAAGTTACTGAACTCAAGTTTTATTCACCTGCTCATAAGCTTTCAGGCATCTTTTGGCAAGTCTGGTGTGTGTACGCATGCTTAGTCCATTCCGTTTCATGACCCTGAAGCACCAATTGTGTCCTTCTTTGAAATCAGTAACTTCTTTTTCATCAGCAGTTCTTCTTGCCTCATGCTGAACCATCTTTGTGGACACAGGCATTCCAATTGCCCTTTGCTCTTCAATCCATATCCTCAATTCCCTCCCTAAATCAGGCCATTTTGCTGACTTGCTTCTCACGGCCTTCTCCTGCCCTGATGTTTTCAGTAGGGTTTCTTCTTCTCATAGCCAGTCTCAGGTTGTTTTCTCAGTTGGAGAAGGACTAAACTTAGGTTCAGCAACACTATTTCCATTCACTTTTACAAACTGGATCACTTTAACTTGAATTCAACACTGTACAAAAATCTTTTCTGAGCCATTTCTGGGCAGAACATGGTAAAACGTAACCTAATATACTGGTAACAAATGTGAAACAATGAGTGCAAAGACAACAAGTGTGAAAAAGTGGGAAATGCAAGTAAAAAAATCTTCAACCACAGTATGAGACGCACCCAGGTTTTAGATCCCAAATTTTTCAAAAAATGGTGCATCTTTTACATGGAGAAATACAGTATTTGTACTGTTATTATTATATTCATTATTATTCTTGTTCTTATTTTTATTACTATTATGTGGTTTATATTTTATTTATTTTTATATTGTTATTATTTATTGTTATGTTCATTATTATTGTTATCATTATGCAGCTAGGTACCATAGTGGACAGAGTGCTAGACCTGGAGTTAGGAAGACCAAAATTCAGTCCTGTCTTCAGACACTGACTAGTTGCATGACCAGCTGGGGTACAAAATGTGTGAAAGGGAATCCTGTACTCAGAGATAGGCTGGAGTCATATTTTGATGGTTTTCCAATGACAGAGGAGATGGCATTTCATTCTAGAGGTGATAGTGAGCCATTGGTGCTTCTTGAGCAGGGGAGTAACAGGGTCAGAACTGTTTCATGAAGAACAACTTGGCAGCTATTTTGAGGATGAATTGGAAGATGTTGAGAAGGGAGGTAGGGAAATCATGGCTATCACAAGAGTTTAGATGAGAGCTGATCAGGGTCTGAACTAGGGTGACAGCCATGGGAATGGAGCAAAGGTGATGAACGCAAGAGACTCTGTGAAGATCGAAGGGATAAGACTTGGCCCCTGATTGGACATGTGGACAAGAGAGAGCCAGGACCTGAGGGTGACTCTGGGATTGGGACAAAGTCACCAGCTGAATTCACAGATGCCTTATCCTTGCCTGAGTGTGTCCTGAAACTCACTTTCTAGGGTCAGGAACCCCTCCACCAACCCAACCCCAAAGGATGTTCCCAGCATTCCCCTAATCCTGCTGACAGTAAAAGCAGACCAGTTAACATCCTACTTTTCCGCCGTTTTGACCTATCCCTACAGAAACCTTAGGGTTAAACAAAGAAAAAAAAGCAACTTGTTTAACATTTGTCCTGACTTTGGTTAATTTAAAAGTCAAGTAAAAAAAGTGGAGACAAATTGGGGACGTAGATATGGCCAAGATGGCTGAGAACCACCAGGGAGAAATACGGCTGTGTAGAGTACGATGACGTCACTGCCAACCTAAGCTCTAAGCCAGCATTTATAGACCACTTTAAGTTTGGGAAAGCGCTGTCCAGATGTTATCTCATTTGATCCTCACAACAACTGTGGGAACTAGGGGCTGTTATTATCCGCATTTTACAGATGAGGAAACTGAGGCAAACAAATGAACTTTTCCAGGGTCACACAGCTAGTAAGTAAGTGTCTGAGTGTAGATTTGAACTCAGATCTTCCTAACTCCAGGTCCAGTGCTCTTTCGACTATGACACCTAGCTGCCTAATAATAGTAATAGTAATGTTATTGATGATGATGGTGATGGTGATGACCATGACCATGACTCAGTGGATAGAAAGCTGGTATCAGAATTAGGAACCTAGGTTCAAATCCTGCCTCTGACACATGGTGACTTGGTGATTCAAGGGAAGTCACTTAACATGTCAGGGCCCCAGGAAACTCTCTGACACTATAGGGTGCAGAGAACATGCCAACTTGCATGGGTAAAAGGAATTTCCTATACCAAGAAAAATCCTGTTCTGGTACAAAGCATACTTATTCAATAATCATTATATACATAGACAATTATACTAAAAATAATAATATATACATAGAACTTTTGCTTGCCTTAGTTTCCTCAACTTTGAAATGGGCATAATAATAACACCTACCTCCCAGGATTGTTGTCAGGGTCAAATCAGACAGTATTTGTGAAGTACTTAGCACAGTGCCTAACATGTAGTAAGCATTATGGAAATGCTAGCTATTATTATTATTAGCAACCACATATCACTGTATTATAATATATGCTATATTAAGATTATAATTCAATAATCAATTGATAACTTTATATAAGTGGTCCCAAAAGTCTGATTGCAGTTTTAAGTTAGTAAAGATTAATAATATTAATAACATTAATTATAATAAAATGATAAAACCATTATAATGAATAGAATTAAATATAATTGATGCAATTACAGATATTAATAATTATGTTAATTACAATAATTATACCCATGAAATTTTAAGCTATTATGGTTTTAATAAATTAAGACTATACTAAGACTTTTGAGAAACCCCATCTAGGACCTGAAAGCACTTTATAGAAATTTCCCCCCCTTCATTTGATCCTTATAACAACCTTATGGGGTTAGTACTCCAGATATTTCCATTTAATAGATTAGGAGTTGTTGCTTAGTTGTCTTAGTCATGTCTGACTCTTTGTGACCCCATTTGGGATTTTCTTGGCAATGATTCTGGAGTGGTTTGCCATTTGCTTCTCCAGCTCATTTTACAGATGAGGAAACTGTGGCAGAGACTGGTAAATGACCTGCCCACAGCGATTAAGTCTCTGTGGTAGGATCTGCAATAAATACAAAGTATTTGGAGGAGAATGGGGGGTTTAACAAATGGGGGGATCAGAAAAGTCTTCCTGGAGGAATGGCTCTCGAGATGAGCCTCAGAGGGAGCTGGAAAGTTCCAGAAGAACATGTGAGGAGAGAGAGAATTCCAGGCTTACAGTGGGGACAGGATAACATGGGAAACTGAGTCTCAGAGAACAAACCAGGTTAGCAGGGTGAGTCAGGAGCAGGGCTGTGGCTAGGAGTGACCCACAGAAAACAAGGATAAAACAAGTATGGAGATGGAGCCAAGCAAGAGAGACAGGAGGTGAAAACCTAGGAGAAATGAAGCTTATCAGACTGGCAAAGCTTGTCGGTGCCTGAGGGCCAATGGAGGGGGTGGGGCTGACATTTAGAAATGGCATCAAAACCACCCACACTCAGGAGAAGGAAAAAGCAAACAAACAAACAGCTTCTCCTGGAGAAAGGGGCAAAGACAGAGTGACCAGAAGGAGACATGAGAAAGAGAAACAGACATAACGGGAATGGGAGTGAAGAGGAGAGAGAACATCTGAGAATGTTCCAACTAGAAAGGACCAACAGCTCATTTCTATGTCCACATCTTTAATGATTACAACAGCCACAAGTCCTATAATGACAGTAACCACTGGAGACATTTCTATAATAATTTAAAGTTTGCCAAAGGTTCTTCATACGTCATCTTGTTTGATCTTTCCAGTGACCCTAGGAGGTAGAGTCTACAGGTGTAGACCTTCCCTGTGTGACCATAAGCTAGCTACTTTGACCTCAGTTTCTTCATATGTAAAATGAGAGGTAGGGCTAGAGGGATTCAGCTATGTCATTCATTTCTTCTTTACCTTAATTTGCTTATCTTTAAAATGGGAAAGTATAACCAGGAGGATTGCATATTGTTGTTGTTCTTCAGTCACATCCAACTCTCCATGACCCCATTTGGAGTTTTCTTGGCAGAGATACTGGAGCTGTTTTGCCATTTCCTTCTCTAGCTCATTTGACAGGTGAGGACACTGAGGCAGAGTTAAGTGACTTGCCCAGGGTCACCCAGCTAGGAAGTGTCTGAGGCTGGATTTGAACTCAGGAAGATGAATCTTCCTGTCTCCAGACCTGGAGCTATATCCACTGTAGTGCCACCTAGCTGCATATATGTGTGTGAATATATATGTATGTATACATATGTATACATAGACTACTGTATATAATATTATATATGTTTATATACACATCTATACATGCATCTGTGTATATGTGTGCATGTGTATATAAACAATAGTACATATATATACAAAATATATATAAACAAAATATACAAAATACATATATAAACATATCTAAACTCTTCATTGGAATTACCATCTTCTGATCCAAAGAACAACAAGGGACCAAATACAGAATGTGATATATGGGTGTCAGGTGACCCTCATTGTTGATTTTGCTTATCTGTTTTCTAGTTGGTTTTTGCTTAACTATTTTACAGATGAGCAAACTGAAGTTCAGGGTGGTGAAGTCATTTGCTCCTGCACACACAGCTCATGAGAGTCAGAATCTTGATTTGAATCCAGGTCTTTCTGGTTCCAAGTCTAGTCAATCTAGCCATGATAACAAGTAGCCTCTCAATGGAGAGAGTGCTGGACCTGGAGTCTGGAAGACAAGTTCAAATCTGGCCTCAGACACTCACTAGCTGTGTGTCCCTAAGCAAGTCACTTAACTCTGCCTGCCTCGGTTTCCCCACTTGTAAAATAGCCTGTACTGCTCAGGGTTGTTGTGAGGATCAAATGAGATAATATTTGTAAAGTGCTTTGCAAAACTTAAAATACGCTCTCAATGCTAGCTACAATTATTGTTATATTATTCTTTTCTAGCTGTTTTCTGTTTGTTTTATTTGTTTTGTTTTGTTTGTTATAACATAAATAACATATATAAACATTATAACATATGTAACATATATAAAATATAGTAGTTGGATTATAAGACCTCTTAGGTCTCTAGCTCTGCATCTAGGATCTTAGAACTCAGGTAGTCTAGGGGTTCTGGACTTTTTCTGTGTGCCCTGGACCCCTTTGCCAGTCTAGTGAAAGCTGACAGAAATCCCTTCTCAAAAAAAAAAAGAAATCCCTTCTCAAAAAAATGCTTCTGAATGCATCCAAAAATACCTAGGATGACAGAGGAAAATCAGTATATCAAAATGGAGGTGTCATTTTTGTCTCATCCAAGACCCTCTGAAATATACCCATGCATGGCGTCAGGGTGGGGGCTGTGTTTCCCAGGTTAAGAGCTGTTTATAAGAGAACCCCCAAATTTTAAGGAAACATGAGCAAGGTTCTGTTCTCTCTGGGTTCCATTTTCTCATTTTGTCAAACAAAGAATTTTAGCTAAGTCACAGGTTTAGAACTAGGTAAAGGGCTCAGGGATGGCCTGGTTGGTAAAATGAGGGCATTAGATGAGATGAGGTCTAAGGTCCTCCCTAGCCCTAAATCTATTATCCTCTGCCCCTGGTGCTTGGCATTTTAAAAAAGGGGAGAAGCCAACCAGGAAGCAGGAGAAGAAAAGAGGAAGGCAGGATGGCAGAAACTTTGCCACTGGTAGTTCACAGTGGCTGGGTTTGAAGCCCATCTTGCCTACACAGGCAGTAGCCTGTGTGACCTTGACCAAGCCACTTCTTTTCCCTGGGCCTCACTGTCCACATCTATAAGGTGGAGGAAATTAGACTAGCTGGTCTCTTAAAGCTCCAGATTGATTATTTTGTGATTTCTAAAGGGTGGATAGTGCCAGAAGGGACCTTAAGGATCATTTTATTCAATACCCCATTTTATAGGTAAGAAAACTGAGGCATAGAAAACTTGTCCAAGCTTACATGTGTAGATAGCAATAGAGCCCTCCTGACTCCTATCCCCTCCATGGGGTCCATGGGACCAATAGTGGCTCCAAAAACCCCATGACCCCGAGTTAGAACTGAGGGTATAGACTAGTGATGTGCCCAAGGTATTGCAGTGGTCAAAGCCAGGATTGGAACCCACATCTCATGGCTTGTGGGGAAGAAGAGTAGAGAGGAATGAAGAAATCACCAATCCATGAGACTAGAGTCTGTAGGCATCCTCATGACCATCCAATCCAATGTCCTTAATTTAGAAACTGAGACCCAGAGAGGTTAGGTTAGGATGGGGGTGGGGAACCTTCAAGGCCACATGTAACCCTCTAGGTCCTCAAGTGCAGCCCTTTGACTGAATCCAAACTTCACAGAATGAACCCCCTTAATAAGAGAATTTGTTCTGTAAAACTTGGACTCAGTCAAAAGGCCGCACCCAAGGACTTAGAAGTCCACATGTGGGCTTGAGGCCGCAGGTTCCCCACCCCTTGGTTAGAAGAAGTGACCAAGGTTCTAGATATAAAACCAATAGAAGCAATTGGGTGCAGTAAGTGATGAAAGAGTTCTGCAAGTACAAATCTAGCACTATTTACCTGGTACCATATCTACACACACGTAGGAGAAGAGAGGGAGAAAATGATAAAGTGAAACCAAAGAGAAAAAGAGAAGTAGAAAGAAGAGCAGGGGAAAGAAGAGAGGGACAGGGGCTTTCAGAAATCATAGGATCCTAGGCTTCTGGTTGGATACAGAGACACAAAATCTACAGCCCAGTCGGGGACATGGTGAATGCTGGATCAGTACCTCCCTAAGGGACTTGGAAGCTGGGCTTGGGACACTGTAATGACAGGGGTAGGAGGGTAAGTGGTTTCCAATCCAAGGTGGAAGATGAGCTAGCTATCCCTATTGGTATGGGGATGAAGATGCCCATCATGTCCCTCTCTCTTGACATATCTGCCCATCACCTCAGAGATACTGAGGCAGCTGGCTTCTAGAGCCCTTGACTGTCTTTGTGTCTGATTCATCTAGGGATACACAGAGAACTAATTTTCTGCTCTATGTCTAATGTTTGGAACATGGCCATAACCTTCCATTATAGGCCACTCCTTGGTTGGAGGGTTCATAAGGTTGACCTAGGAGGTGGCATTTTGGATGTCTCTTGCATTATTTATTTTTTATTTGTCACAGGGACTTGTTGGGCACCACTCAGCTGAGGTCACAAGGTCTTGTGGCCAGTACCAGTCCTTATCCTTTACCTGACCTTAGGGTTTGCCCTGGGTTCATTGCTATGGGGTTGCCTTACTTCTCAGTAGGAGAAATGGGCTCCCCACTTCCCACTTCACTAGCTCATCAATTGCACCCCAGAAACTCAGAGGAAAGTTGCTGTTTATAGACCTTCTAATTGTAGAAATGGGCTCAAAGTCTAGGATTTTCCCTGAAAGGGGAGAGTATGGAAAGTATCCAGTGTACAAATATGAATTAGGTAACAAATGGGTAGAAAAGAGAAAATTCATCATGTCCCCTGTTGGACTGTGGCCTTTGTGTCTCTGCATCCAACCACAATGACCTTTGAGGGCTCCCTTTCCTTTCTCCTCTCCTTTCTTCTTTCTCTTCTTTCTTCTACTTTTTTTTTTTACCATTCTCTCTCTTCTCTTCTGTGAATCTATAGAGTCATTGACTGAATTCAGTAACTTCTTTCTACTAGCACAATGATGGGGAGGCTGATTAACATTCACATCTCATTGAGACAGAGTCTTTGTAAGGCTGCTAATTAGCCATTTCACTTGTACTCGTCATAATCCAATCAAATACCAAGTGGGAATCTTCCTTTGGGGGTCTGACTCTCAGAGTCTGGATCATCATGGCATGGCACCTGTTATTCAGATAGCTTTAATACACACCCATGTCACCCACTCTCCCAGGCCTTAGGAAACCTTGTGATATTCACAGTATTGATGCTAGAGGAAAAGAAGCCTAGAAGGAGAGGCAAGGCAGCTCGGAGCATCTCTTTGGAACAAGTTTGGCTAGTTGAGTGCACATTCCATGTAGGGACCAAGGACTCAACCTTTATACTAGGAGGACCTTTCCTTCCTTCCTTCCTTCCTTCCTTCCTTCCTTCCTTCCTTCCTCCATCAACCCTTAGGGGAGTCACATCTTATTTTTTTCTTGAAAGCTGCTTGTGAGGGACATGCTAGCCAGAAGCCATGCACCTGGTGTGGTACCCCATGGCCTTAACTTTTCCATCTTAGCAACCATATTGCTTCTTAGCAAACAGTTGTCTTCTCTGTTAGGCTGTCAAGTCAATAAGCATTTATTAAGTGTCCACTATGTGCCAGGGCAGCTAGGGTGGCACAGTGGATAGAGTGCCAGGCCTAGAGTCAGAAAGACATATCTTTGTGAGTTCAAATCTGGTCTCAGATACTTATTAGCTGTGTGAGCTAACCTGGGCAAGTCGTTTCACCCTGTTTGCCTCAGTTTCCTCATTTGTCAAATGAGCTGGAGAAGAAAATGGTGAACAATTCTGGTATCTTCTCCAAAGAAAACCCCAAATGTGATCATGAAGAGTCAGATGTGACTGAAATGACCAAACAACAACAAATGTGCCAGGCAGGGAGCTAAGCACAGGACATATAGAGAAAAGCAATAATAATAATAATAATAACAATAGATAGATGGTAGATAGATAGATAGACAGACAGACAGGATAGACAGATTAGATAGATAGATAGAGATAGAGACAGACTGGATAGATAGAGATAGATAGATGGACAGATGGATAGATAGACAGACAGACAGACAGATAGATAGACACACAGAAGGATGGATGGATGGATGGATGGATGGATGGATGGATTGATGGGTGGATAGACAGACAGACAGACAGATAGATAGATAGATAGATAGATAGATAGATAGATAGATAGATGGACAGACAGATGGATGGATGGATGGATGGATGGATGGATGGGTGGGTGGGTGCATAGACAGACAGACAGATAGATAGACGGATAGAAGGACGGATGGACAGATGGATGGATGGATCGATGGATGGATGGATGGATGCACAGACTGACATATAGATAGATGGATGTATGGATGGATAGATAGATAGATATATAGATAGATTGATAGATAGATAGATGGATGGATAGATGGATAGATTGATGGATGGATGGATAGACAGACAGACAGACAGACAGACAGACAGCTAGATAGCTCCTTGAGTGCAGCACTGCTTTATTTTTTTCCTTTGTATCCCCAGCATTTAGCACAGTGTCTGGCACATAGTAGGTCCATATAGCACAGAGTGCTTTCCTCTAGAGAGGGCAGAACCTGAACTTGAACACTCACTACATTTTCCATCTGCAGTCTGTTTGGTTTCAACTCCACAGAACAAGATGCCCTTGCTCCTGGTACCCCCTACTGTGCTCCCCGCTCAATTTCCAGATTTCTTTTCTGTATCATCTTCCGTCATTAGATTGTAGGCTCCTTGGTGGAAAAGACTGTCTTTGATTTTTTTATTTATATCTCCAGCATATAACACAGTGCCTGGCACCTAGTAGGTACTTAATAAATGTTTTATTAGATTATTAAATTGAAGAATTGGGGTCAGGAAGACCTGAGTTTAAATAGAGCCTCAGACACTCCCTTTCTGTGTGACCCTGGGCAAGTCACTCGATGTTTGTTTTCCCTCAGTTTCTTCCTCTGCAAAATGGGGATAATAACAGCACCCACCTTCAAGGCTTGTGGTGAGGACCAAAGGAGACGTATGTGAAATGTTTAGCACAATACCCAGCGCGTAGCAAACACTACATAAAGGTTAGACATGGTTAGCTATTAAATCTTCCTGAATCCAAACCCAGTGATCTATCCATTAGGCTACCTACCTGCTCCAGCATTAAGACGTAGACAAAGGCAAACCCAGGGTCTTTCCTCCTTCCTCCTGTGGCTCACACCCACCTCTCCTGGGCTGACATCATACAAGCTGCTGCCCTAAACAGACCAACAAGTAGAGAGGGGTCTCTTCTTCAAAAAGACCATCTAAGCGGGCCTAGGATAAACAGAGGGGAGCAGGCTGCCTAATGAATTACAGCCCTTTTGGCTTGGGCTAAATTCTAAAGTGCCTGTTTACTTAAAACCTGAACTCTCTTCACCCACGCTCTGGTGAAGTGAGCCCATGACAGGCCTGACAGATTGCAGCTTGAGCGGAGGCCCGAGGCTCTCCAGGGAGACAGACGGTGTTGGCTTCAGTGGCGCTGCCTTATACATCCACACTGAGCTGCCCACCCAGCCAGACAGCCAGATTTGGGGGAGGGGGACCACGAGGAGGAAAAACAATCCCTACTCCCTGCATTTGTCTATGGCAGAAGTGGTTTACTCAAGCCACTTGTCTTCTCTCAGTTGAGCCTTATTTAATGTATCTGGATCCCCAGCACCTAGCAAAGTGCCCGACACATGCTTGGTTGGTTGATTGGTTGGTTGGTTGTTGGTTGTCCTTTGTTCTCGAAGAGAACCAAAATGACATGTGTCTGACTGTGGCTTATCAGGCCAGTAGGAGTTTGGAACACTCTGCCACAGGTCGGGCACAAATAATTCGTGTGAACATTTGGGGTGGGTACTCCAAACTTGTACATCCTGCATTTCCTTTGAGCTGTTTCAATTCTGCTTTGCTCACAGAGCACAGCACCTTCTCTGATATGGGAATGCCCTGCTCAGTGGTCCTGTACCAATGTCTCCCATGTCACACAATCAATTCCAAAGTTCTTGAGAGAGACCTTGAGAGTGTCCTTGTATCACTTCTTCTGACCACCATGTGAATGCTTGCCCTGTATGAGTTCTCCATAAAATAGCCTGACACATAGCAAACAATAAATGCTTGCTGGTTGATAGAAATGGAATTAGGATTGGGTTCATAAGGGTTCTCCTCCTAGCTGTGTAGCTATTCCATCTCAGTTTGCTAGATCTTTATTCCTGTCATGCCCACTGACTGTGAGGATCCCCTACATCTCTGTCTTTCCATATTGTTTTTCTTAGCGATCTCATGAGCTCCCATGAATTCAATTATTTTCTCTTTTATACAACAAACACACCCATACATCCAGCCCCAGTCTCTCCCCTGAGCGCTAGTACTACTTTGTCAGTTACTGATTGGATATTTTGAAGTGGATATCCCATGGACCTCTCAAACTCAATACGTCTAAAACAGAACTCATATTTTCCCCAAGCCCTCCTTTCTTCTGAGCTCCCCTGCTACTTTGGAGGCCATCGCTCTCCTATCACCCCAGTGTGTAACCTTGGGATTGACTTTGACTCTTCATTCTTACCCAACATGTCCCATCAGTTGCCAAATCTTGTCACTTCTATCTCTACAATATCTCTCTATGTGTCACCTTCTCGCCACTCACGCAGCCATGACCAGACTTTCATTGCCTTTTGCTTGCACTATTGCGATAGTGTCCTAACTGGTGTCTTTTCCTAAAGTCTCTCCCCACTCCAATCTATCCTCCACATAGATTTTCCTAAAGCACAGATTTAACCATGTCACTTCTCTCCACTAAATTCTACTGGATCCTCATTACCACTAGGATCAGATAGAAATGTCTTAGTCACTTAGAGCTCTTCATAACCTGGCCTCTTCCTAAGCTTGTTGAGAGCAGGGAGTATCTATCTTTTTATTAATTGTATCTCCAGGGCTTAGCAAAGTGCTTGGCACATGGTAGACATTCAATAAATGTTTATTGGATCGTATTGTATATACTTATATATGTACACGTACTCTGCCCTATTAGAATGTAAGTTCCTTGAAGCTAGGAACTGCTTAATTTGGTACTTGCATACCCCACACCTAGCACATAGTAGGTGTTTAATAAAAGCTTGTTGATTTATTGCTTAATTGATTCAAGTGCCATTTTCTACGCGATACCTATCCTGATCCCCCCCCAGCCGTTAATTTCCTCCCCCATCAAAATTCTTTGTACTTTGTGTGTTTCCTTAGGATAGAATATAAACTCCCTAAGGGTAACAGTTGCTTGGTCTGTGTTTATGGCGCTGTCAGATACATAATGAGCCCTTAATAATTGTTTATCAAATAAGTGAATGGCTTCCCAGAAGCCTGGCTTTAAGAATCATTCTGAGGAGGTTGGTCAGATGTCTTAAATAAATCTAATCCTCTCACCCCAAGTAGTTTTTATAAACTGATTGACTCTTTTCCACCCTGACTGGCATTCAAGAGAATCATAAAGTGGTTTTTAGATTAGCAAATATATGACAATATGAAGGCCAAAGACTTGGTGCCCAAGTGTGAGAATGCTCCCAGAATGGGAGTAGGTGAAAAGAGACCATTGAGTCAGTAATTTCTCCATCTGTCATGATCTAAGCATGAGTATGGGCCTTCCTTTATGTTCTATCTCCCAGTTTGAGTGTGAGCTGAGATTATCTCAATTTTCTATTTGTGTCCCCATAGCAGGAGCTTAATAAATATTTTTCAGTTTCACCCCGTTCCATGCCCCCTTATCCCTACTCAGAAATCGAGTTTCTCCATCCTTTTAATCTCTCATGTCATCCATCCATCAGGGGTGAAGGTGGAGGGGTGGACAGAGGCTAAAATTGAGAAAATGAAAATATCAGAGCCAGTGGGGCTGGGGACATGATATGGACAAGACCCTGGCTAACTGGGGTTTTATTGAAACAGCTCTTGGTGTGTGTGTGTGTGTGTGTGTGAAAGAGAGAGAGAGAATGAGAGAGAGAGAGGGAGAGAGAGAAAGGGAGAGAGAGACTGAGAGAGGTATACATCTTCTCTTACATCTTACATCTCTCCAGATCTGTTGATGGATAGATGGGGGATTTCCAGAGGCAAGCAGATGTCAAAAGCACTTAGCTGACAACCCCTATCTCAATAGGCCCCCATGCTGCCTCTTTCTCAATCAGCTCTAGCATGTTCTGGTAGCCAGCCAATCAGCTTTGCTCAGACTAAGTGCTGGAGGGTCAGGAGGGACCCACAGAGAGGCCAGCTTTCTCACCTGTAAAATGATGGGGTTGGATGAGACAATCTCTAAGAACATTCAAGCTGAAGGAACCAATGACTTCAACAACAGCAGACTCTGAATGCGACTAATTGGTGTACCTGGGTTTTAGGATTTCAAAAAGTATAGCTCTTGACTGCTAGGGTAACTTAATCACGTTTTGTGCACAGCTGAACTGGCAAGCTGGCCACTTTACAGAAGACATTTATTCATTCATTCATTCCATCAGTGTTTACTGAACCCAACTGAGTCAAAATACTTATTGGGCATTTGCCAAGCACCTACTTCTTGGCCAGCCCTGGGCTAGGCAAGGTGAAGAACATAAAGAACACAGAAGGAGCTGTGTAATCCAATCCCATTGATTGGGATACTCACCAAATAGATAATGGTTTCTCTTGATCACTTTTCTTGCACAATAAGTAAATTATATATATATAATATATATATATATATATATATATAATATATGTATGTATATATATATATATATATATATATATATATACACACACACACACACACACACACACATATACACACACACAAAGTAATTTCTGGAGATGAAGGTACTAGCACCTGGAGTAAATCAGAATTTGTTGTCGTTCACTCGTTTCAGTCATGTCTGACTCTTATGACCCTACTTGGGATTTTCTTAGTAAAGGTACTGGAGTGGTTTGCCATTTCCTTCTCCAGTTCATTTTATAGGTGCGGAAACTGAGGCAAACAGGGTTATAGGTGATTTGTCAAGGATCACACGGCTAGTCAGTGTCTGAGACTAGATTTGATCTCAGGTCTTCCTGATTCCAGGTCTGGTGCTCTATCCACTGTGCCACCTAGCCATCCCCTAAATCAGGACAGGCCTCCTTTAGTAGGTGAGCTGAGCTGTGAAAGCAGCATACAGAGCTTTTGAAAGAAAATGAAGGGATGATCATTAGTGTATTAGACATAGTACAGCTTAGGAAGACTGGATTATTGGATTCAAATGGCAGTATTATCAATAATACGCTGAGGTCAGCTTGGAGAGAAGGCTTTATCAGAGTGCTCAAAGGAGCAAACAAACCAAAAACCCCTATGATTGCTCATAGGAAATCTATGAGAAAGAGGTGAGGAATTAGGGATGGGGGATAGCCTGAGATGGGAGTCTGGAAAGTTCACAGGGAACTGCCCTCAGGATAGTTTTGCTGCATGGTGGAGTACAGGAAGGACAGTAATGGGTAATGATCCTAGAAACAGGCTGCAATCTGCTTGAGAAGGCCTTTAAATGCCAAATGGAGGGGGCCATATGTGATTCTAGAGCTACAAGGGGAGTGACATGGTCAGACCCATGCTTTAGGAAAATCACTTTGGGAGCTGTATGAAGAATGGATGGGAGTGGGGAGAGGCTGGACAAAGAAGGACTAATTAGGAGCTTATCTTAATAGCTAATCAGGTGGCATAGTGGACAGAGTGCTGGACATGGATTCAGGAAGACTTGAGTTCAAATCCTGCTTTAGATACTCATAAATTGTGTGACCCTTGGCAAATAACTTCAGTTCTCTCTGCCTCCGTTTCTCCTTTTGTATAAGGAGAAGGTTAGAACTGAGCTCCAGGGTACTTTCCAGTCTGAGATCTGTTACCCAGTAGTTGGAGAAAAGGTCAAACTAACCTCATTTCTTGCTTTGATGGGGTCACTAGGCTGTTGGAGCAATGGAATTTGATGTGATTAGATTCAATCAAAGCATTTGACAAAATCTCTCAGTGCTGTGCTTATAAAGAAAATGGAGGGATGGGTCGTTTGTCCATTTTTGAAAAGGACGGATGACATCATGGCCATACCCACTCCCCAAAAAGTAAAATAAAAAAGGCAATGTTCTCATAGGATGCAGAAAGAGAAGTGCAGTGTCCAGAAGACGCCAAACAGGATGGTGAAACAACCGGTGAACATTTCAAATGGGGATCAGCTGAAACATGTTAAGCCTGGAGAAGGAAAGATGCAGGGGCACATGATGGCAACCTTTGGGTCTCTGAAGGGTCCTCGCATGAAGGAGGGATTGCTGGGACCCAGAGGGTATAAGCAGGAGTGATGGGTGAGAAGGGTAGAGAAGCAATTTAAGGGTTCAGATAAGCAAAACCTTTCCAAGGATGAGAGCTATCTGGAAGTGGAATGTGTTATCTTAGGAGGTAGTGGATGCTCCTTCATTGGAGTCCTTCAAGCAGAAGCTGGATAAATACTTGGTAGGGCTACTGTAGAGGGGTTTCATGTCTGGGGGAAAACTAGGGCTGAGGCCTTCTGCAGCACTGATGTCCTAAGGCCCCTTCCAGCTCTGACATTCCCTATTCTAAGGCCCCTCCCAGCTTTGATGCTCTATTTTCTAAGATTTGGCCCAGCTCTGGGAATCTCTTTTCTAATGCCTCTTCAGGTTCTGGCATTCTAGGCCTCTAGCAATAAGCAAGAGATGTTGACTCCAGAAGCTGCTGGACCTCAGATCCCAAAGGGTTTTTTCTCTCTAGTTGATTCCAACATCTCATGAACTAATCAACCCACTGCACATGTGGGGAGGCTGTTGTAGGTCCCTGGGGTTTTTCTTTCTTAATAAGATCCAACACTAAGGAATAGGGGCAAAAAATGCTGCTGACTCTCTGTGCCCTTTCCAGGACCAGATTATTGACTTATAAAAGTCTCAGAGTTGGAACCAGAAGCCAGCTTGGGTTCCTTGCCGCTATCTTAAAAGGAAAACCCTCACAGCCTCTTGGAGCCAGGCAGCCCTTACAAGGGGATGCTGCTTTCTAAGGGCACAGCCCTGATGGGTTATTTCATCAACAAGCATTTGCCCTTGGCCCAGCTCCCTTAGTCAAAACAACACAGCAGAACTTGGCAGTCACATCCGTGCTCTGGGGAGCCATTTGGCCCCCATGTGTTGTAAAGACCATGGCTCAACTGGACTGCTCTGGTTCATTTTTCCATGTGCATTAAACACATGGAGCCATAAATGGCTCTGTGGGCCAGTCTGTATGAATCACTAGGGACTGGCAGCCTGACGTGACCTTGAGGTGACCTTGGGCTCAAAGGAAGCTTGGGACTTTTAAAGGCAGGAAATCACCAGGTCAGCCCAAGCCCAATTTTGACTAATTCAAGTTTGTTCAAGTGTCACATTATAACTCACATCTCAGGGGTGTAATTAAGATGGGAGAGAGACCAACTCGAAATGAGAAGGGGAGAAAATGAAGGATTATAGTGGGGATGGGGAGCGGGTTACCCAGAATGAGGAAGGGGAGTGTGTGGTGCCATGGAACATCCACTTGATATTGTGTTAGAGGACTCAGGTTCTAATTCAACCTTTGATGTGTGCATGTGAATGTGACCTTGGGAGAAAAAAATTGCAACCTCCATGAGTCTGTTCCCTCATCGATGAGATTAGGGTACTGGATGACCTCTGAAATCTCTTCCAACTCTAGACCTATGATTATATGATCTCCCGTCTCCATGTCTTTAGAGGGATGATCTCCCCTGCCTGGAATGCATACTCACTCTTCCCCTCTGCCTCATAGAATTCCTTATTTTCTTCTAGACTTAGCTTGAATGTTATCTTCTATAAGAAACAGTACAAAATAAGTTGATAAATTCTAACATCAAGGGACCCATTTCTGATGATTACAACCTGTGTAACCTTGACCGAGGTGCCTATCTTCTCTGACCTCCATTTCCTGTGTCATTTTTGTTGTTGAGTCGTTTTTCAGTTGGATTCTACTCTTCATGACCCCATTTGAGGTTTTCTTGTCAAAGATACTGGAATGGTTTGTCATTTCCTTCTCCAGCTCATTTTACAGATGAGGAAACTGAGGCAAAGAGGGTTAAGTGACTTGCCTAGGGTCACACAGCTAGTAAGAGTCTGAGGCCAGATTTGAACTCAGGAAGATGAGCCTTCCTGAGTCGTCTTGGTGATCTATCCATTGCATTACCCAGCTGCCCCATCTCAGTTTCCTTACTTCTAAAATATAAAGGTTGGAATATATGGTGTCTGAGGTCCCTTCAAGTGTGAGACCTATCACCCTACATAGGCCTTGTCTGTTTCCACCCCCTACCCCAGGTGCAAATGCCTTCCCTTCCCTTCTAGGCTTACCTTGTATCTGCTCAGAGGGTGCTTTGTCTGTTTCCATAGACGTGCATATTGTCTTCTCCGTTAGAAGGTAAGCTCCTTGAAGGTAAGAACTGTTTTTGCTCTTGTTCTTGTGTTCCCATAGCCTAGCACAGTGCCTGGCTTAATAAATGCTTGATGATTTATTTATTGATAAATGACATATCTGTGAAGTTCTAAAGTTTGTTGGAAGTGGGAGAGAGTGCTAGGCAAATAGTGAGATTGACACTGTAGGTCTATTCGTCACTTCCTAGGGGCAACTCCTGTGCCTTCTATGTAATGGCGACACTCCAGAATTAGGGATTAGAAAATCACCATGTTGTTCCAAAGGATGCCACCCACCAGCGATGCCATTTACTCCAAATTGTGATCTATAGTTTCCAAATTATTTCATGAAGAGTGATTCCCAGTTCCTTTAGCAATGATTCATGGTGCTTTTGTGTTATTTCTACCATTGGACTCATCTGGTTTTGTTTTCTCCCACAGGCTTGACTCAATAGGAGCGAGATTAGGATGGACAGGAGGAGAGATGAAATAAGTGATCTATGGAGGAAAGTGAAGAGAGATGGATGGAGGAGATGGCCCACAGAGAAGTTCATGGGGAAGCAGGGAGGGTGGAACATGAGAGATAGATGGATGGCTATTAGCAGGGTCAACAGATAGACAGGTGTGGGGGCTTGGGAGAGATAGGAAGATGGATGAGTGGAGAAACTGAGTGATGGATAACCAGGGGTGGAGTAGAGAGTTGTTTGACAGGGACGAGGAAGAAATGGCTTGGGACATGAGACCACACAGTGGGTGGCAGCCAGCTTTAGCAGCTGGGAGGGAGAAAACTTAAGTGAAAGCCAGAGCCAGAGATTCCTTACTCTCCCTCCTGCCCCCCATCTCATCTTTCCAACCTGACGCTTTAGAAAGATTCACTAGGTCCCACTTCTAGCCTTGGTAAATTAAGCCTCTTGTTAAAAAAAAACAATAACTTTGTCTGGTCTCATTCTATGCTAGAGATAATTTCTAGGCCTGACATTCCCTGTTCTGAGGCCCCTCCCAGCTCTGACATTCCCTGTTCTAAGGCTTCTTCCATCTCTGACTCTCTCTGTTCTCAGGCCCCTCCCAGCTCTGACGCTCTGTGTTCTAAGGACTCCTCCATCTCTGACTCTCTCTGTTCTAAGGCTCCTCCCAGCCCTGACATCCCCTGTTCTAAGGTACTTCCCAGCTCTGACATTCTGTGTTGTAAGGCCCCTCTAAGCTTTGATGGATTATCCCTTGGTCATTAACAAAAGATGTAAAGTGCTTTTACAGTGAGCATGGTGTTAAAAGTTTCCTGACTGCAGGCCAGCATCATGATGTGCTAGTTCTTCAACCCCTTTCTCTTCATGCTTCTGTCTCTGGCACCTGGTATAGTGTGTTGCACATAGTAGGCACTTAATACATGCTCGTTGAATTGAGAGTGTTAATTTAATTATTTACAATTTATAAACAATTTATCATTTGAAATAGAAAATTAATTTAATTGGGAAACCGAATTCAGACTAATGTACTGAGTTTATTAAACACCTACTTTGCATACAGCCTATTACAAGCTTGCTGAGTCATCAAAATTCACTTAGGAAACATAAGCAAAGGATGAGAGTGAGAATAGGATTAATGAAATCTTAAATTGTGTGGGGTAGGGCAAGTGCCACAATGTAACCACTGAGGCTTCAGAGTGGAAGAATTTAGAGCTACACAATGGTAACTGTATTGTGTGTGTGTGTGTTAACAATGTGATAGGATAATAGCTAACATCTATGTAGCACTTTAATGTTTTCAAAGCACCTACAGGAATGATTTCATCTGATCCTGGAGTGAGAGGAAGCCAAGTCTGGCAGACAGAGAGCTGGACTTGGGGTCAGGAAGATGTTGGTTCAAGTCCTGCTTTTGATCCACACTCGCTGCAAAATGCTGAGCAAATGACTTCACTTCTCAGTGCTCTAGGCGGTTCTCTTGAGACTTTGAGCTCCGTGGCAGGTGCAGACTTTCATTGGTAGAGGCAATTTCATCATCTGGGAGTTTCCTAGGTAAATGAAATCACAGGTCCATTTTCCCCTTGATACTCAAAACAACCCTGTAAAGAAGGTGTTAACATTATCCCTCTTTTACAGATGAAAAAAATGGAGGCTGAGAAAAACTAAGGGCTCTGCCTTGGATCACACAGCTAGTGAATGTCTCAATCAGGATTTGAATTCAGGTCTTTCTCACTCCAACTCCAGCACTTAATCCATTATACCACATAGATGCGACAATGGAGGAAACTGATATGGCCTAGGTTATACTGAGAGGCCTAGAATCGGGGACTGGGGAGATGGTAGTTTCTTCTCTCTCTTTGTTCCCTCGCTCTCTACCTCTCCTATTTCTTCTCTCTTTTTTCTATCTCTGTCTCTCTACATATATATATATATATATATATATATATATATATATATATCCTCTTTCAATCTCTTTCTATCCCTTCCTTCTGCCCTCTCTCTTCCCTTCCCTTTTCTTCTCTGTCAGTCTCTCTCTTCTTTCTTTCCATCCCTCACCCTTCTCTGTCTCTGTCTCTCCTCTCTCTCCCTCTCTCTCCCTCTCCCTCCCTCTCTCTCTCTCTGTCTGTCTCTCTCTCTCTCTCTCTCTGTCTGTCTGTCTCTCTCTGTCTCTCTCTGTCTCCCTTCTCCCCTCCCTTCCCCTCCCGTCCCTTTGTCCCTCCCCCACCCCTACCCAGTCTGATCACGTCTGGAAATCTCTGTGTTTAGTTCTGGGTACATCTTAGCAAAACCATTGCTAAATTGCAGAGTCCAGAGCACCACAACCAGGACAGGGAAGAGCTGTGCCATATAAGGATTGTTTGAAGGGACTGGAGAAGAAGGGAGGGCTATGATAGCTATCTTTTAAGTGTCTGAAAGGACCATAATATAGTCAACAATCATTTATTAAATACCTGCTAAGTGCCAGATACTGTGCTGAACACCAGAGAAACAAAAAAGGGCAAAAAGATGGTCCCCTGGTCCAGAGGAGCTCACAGTCTCCGAGGTGACAGCTCAGCACAGTGGGTCAGGCCCAGGACAGAGTATAGCTGCTCTCAGAGGGAAGGCCCTGTGGTGAAGGGGGACGTGAAAAGTCTTCTTGGAGAAGATGGAATGTGAACTGATGCCCAAAGAAAGAGAGGGAATCTGGGAGGCAGGGCAGAGGAGGGAGAGAATTTTAGGCCTGGGGGGCAGTCACTGCAAAGGCTTAGAGCTGAGAGGGAGAAGAGTTAGTTAATCGGAATAAATTTAGACTTATCCTGCATGGTCTCAGAAGACAGAGCTAGGAGCAGCGGACTGGGGTGACCGAGGAAGATGAAGAGTTGATGGAAGGTATCATTCTGTTGGCTATCCCAGAGTAGAATGGGCTGCTTTGGAAGGCCCTGGGTTGGCTCTCGCTGGAATCATTCAGCAAAGGCTGGTTGGCCACTCATTAGCTAAGGTAGAGAGCAGATTCATGCCCGTGTATAGATTAGGCTAAATGGCCCCCAAGGTCCCTTCAGCTTGGAGATTCTGCAATTTTGTGAGTATGAGGGCACCTCTCCATAGTTCGGGAATGCCTCCTTTCTAAAGAAGATGAATTTTCTGGTCTCTCATTCCTTCTTTGTTCCTGTGCAGGGACTCAGGAAAGGGAGCCCGGAGGCCTGCCGAAGGCTGGAGTTTGTAGAAATGATGTCCGCCTGTCATCACTGGCATTTGTCAAATGAAGTGACTGTCCTCAGGCTAGGGCCTGTTTCTAAAGTGGACACGGTTTTTAAAAAGTGCTAATGTACGGGCTTGTCAGGCCCCAGGCTTGGGGAGTGAGAGCAGCTCTCTGATGTTGGTGGGAAAGATAAGGGCTTGCTGAGGTTGGGTATGGCTAGCTTCACCAGCAGAGTCCAGGAAATGGGCTGGGGGAGGGGAGGGGAGACTCACTGGGGACCTCTTTGGGGGAGGGGAGGAGAAACCAAGGACTTTCTCCAGGCCCTTTCCAACACTCCAGATGAGGCATCAATTAGCTGTCTCCTACTTCCAAGGGAAGTGGGGGTAGGTTGGTAATAAGGGAGGGGGAATAGATTCATGCAGCACCTGAACTGGGGTAGTGGAGTGATAAAGAAAAGGGTTTCTTTCCACTGTGTCACAGAAATGTTAGTTCTGAGAGACTGGATAGACAGGCAACCTCAGAGACTGGAAGACCAGGGTTCAAGTTCACCTCTGATACATACTGGCCCTGGGTAACTTAACATCTCAACTTTGATTCAATAAGCAGCAGAAAAGCTACCAATCTTCCCTGTTCTTCCCTATCCCCATCCCATTTATCCAATACAGTAAATAAAAGATTTCTGTAGTTCAGTGGAAAATGTTCCATGTGATGTCAGAGATTCCAAGTTCAAATCCTGCCTCTCTAGGTCAACTCACTTAACCTTTCTCATCATCTGTCTCCTATGCCTGAACCCTCTCCCTCCTCATCACCACTCCTGGCTTCCCTGGCTTCCTTCAAGCCTTAGTTAAAGTCTCACCTTCCCTACTGTATTGGCAACCAAAAATGGGCTCCTTAGCACTTAGTCAACAAGTGGCCTTGACTAGTTTGGCTTTTTCCCCTGAACTGAATGCTGTTTGTATCTTGGACTGAAGTAAGCTTGTCGGCCCCTTCACCTTGCTTCCCTTGCTTAAGCTGATGGAAAGAACCTGTGCTTTCCCGGTCAACCCCTTCACCTTGCTTAAGCAGATTGAAAGAACCTGTGCTTTCCCCGGCGTACCTTACACCCCCGCAGAAGCTGGATGGTTAAAAGCAGCTCCCGTTGGAGCCAGAGGCTGCCACAGCCACAGGCACAGCTATAGCCACAGCCACAGCTATAGCCACAGCCACAGCCACAGCTACAGCCACAGCTATAGCCACAGCCACAGCTATAGCCACAGCCACAGCCACAGCTGAAGCAGGAGCTGCCAGTAGCAGAGCTGACCTACGGGAGGAAGCTGAACAAAGACCAGGCCAGTGGGTAATCTTTTTACCATAGAGGGGGAAGCATGATTTTGCTTTACGCAATCATGCTTCTCTGTAGCCTCCTGGTTACTCTTTCAAGGCGTACTTATTGGGCCTGGAAGCTTTTGATCAATATATCAAAATGGGGTTGCTGGTTCATGGGTTGGTTACTGTGGAGCCTAAATATATGTTTTGATTCTTCTACCTTCTACTTTGAGAGTTTCTTATATCCGGCGGTTCCGAACCTTTCAGACATGTTTATGATCCTCTTTGAGATTATAAACTCTGCCCTCCTATTACACCTACAAAGTTTTTCCTTATCTTGCTTAATCTTAGCACCTTCCCTCTGAGATTACCACAATTTACCCTCTCTAGAACTTGCTTGTGAAGTTGTTTGCATATGTTCTCCTTCATTAGCCTGGAAGCTTCTGGAGGGTAGGGATTGTCCTTAGTAGGTGCTTAATAAATGCATGTTGATTGATTCTGTTTAGGTCTTTTCTGTTAAGGTCCTTTCCATTTCTAGACCTGACATCATGGTCTTCTTGTAGTAAAGTGGTGAATCAGACTTAGGATCAAGATGATTTGGATTCAGATCCCACCTCCGACACTTACTAGTTGTGTGACCAGGGATGGACAAGTCACTCTGATTCTTGGAGTCTCCATTTCTTCATCTTTAAAATGGGGGAAGAATAGTGCTTACCTCAGACAACTGGTGAGAAGTCAAAATGAACTTATCTAATCTTTCAAATCTTGAAGCACTCTATAAACATCTGGTATTATTGTTAATAAATATTTCATAGGTTATCTATCCAATGTGCTGGGGATCTTTCTCTAGTTCTTGTGACATCACATGGACACCAGTGTGGTTGATTCAGCAGAGCAAAATAATCAGAAACAAGAATGAAACTTGGCTGCTGGATGGTTTAGTGTATAGCTTATTGGATCTATAGTGTGGAAGATCTGGGTTCATATGCTACCTCAGATAGTTAAAAGAAATAGGCAAGAATCTCTGTACAAAATCTCCAACAATTAATCCAACCACCCTGCACATGAAGGTCTCTACTGAAGGAGAATCTACTTCCAAAAGACCATTCCACTTGGAGATTACCCTGTCAGGAAGTTTTTTTTCCTTACGTGGCAGCCTCTCTGTGACCTCTTCCCCTTCTCCCATGCCCTAGTTGCCCCAAGTTCTGCTTTAGGGGGCCAGAAAAACCAGGTTTCACCTCACTTCCATGTGACAACACTTCAGATTCTTGGAGAGAGATCTGTTCTTCTCATCTCCAAGCTAAATGTCCCCAGTTTTTAAAATTTTTTTTAATATTTTCCCAGTTGTTTTAACCAGTTCTCATATGCCAAGATTTCAAGACCTTCTACTATCCTGGTAACCTTCCTCTGGATGCTCCTTATCTGTAAAATGGGGATAAAAGTAGCACCTACCTCCCAGGGTTGCTGTAAGGATCAAATGAGCTGATATTTATAAAGTACCTTGCAAACCTTAAAATACCATATAAATAAGAACTGCAATTATCACCATCATCATTAGGCACTATTATTATTATTAGGCGTTACTATCCCTTCTTTACCAGATGAGGGGGCATAGACTCTAGGAATTAAATGACTTCATAGAATCTGAGTCAGAAGAGATCTCAGAAGCTATTTGTTTTAGCTTGCACTAAACCGAGAATCTCTCTATAAAATCTCCATCTAATGGACATCCAGATCTCACACGAAGATCCCAAGTATAAGGGATTATTTGTGAAGGAGATTTTGTGATACTGATCATTCCTCTTTGAGACAGTTTCATTTAGTAGGATGTTTTCTCCCTTGTGTCTTTCTCCTGTCTGTACTACAGATTCATCGATACAGGACCTTTTCTACCACGCCATAGAAACTTCTTCATCTGTTACATACTGGCTGGGGGGCCTGGAAACTCACTCTACCCTGGACTACTTTTCACCCGAGGGTGATGGGCAGGTTCCTCCCCGAACTTCCATAGACATATTACATATATACACAGGGTGTTCCAAAAATCTTAGTGCAGTTTTAAGCTTTGAGAACTTTTTAAACACTCTGTATAAAGTTTAATAATAGAATAATATGTTATGGAAATGCTTGTTTTGTCACATAAATTAAAAATAAAATAATAATTAAAAATAATGGAATGATAATAACATTTTATTTGTGATTACCGGCCTCCATCTCCTCTTCACCAGTAGAGGTCCTCTCTCAGAACACATAAGAACAGCCAAGCAAATCAATTAACAAATGAATCATGTCTGAGAATGTATGTCTGATCGGCCACCTCTAGGCCATCACCTTTCTGCCGAGAGGTGGGAGGTATGAGTTAGCATTAGCTTTTCGAAGTCATGATTGGTTAATGATTTGGTCAGAGTTCTGCAGTCTGGGGCGCATCTCTAAAGATCAGAAAGCCACCCCAGCAATGTAAAAAGCAGGGGAGCAGCCTGTCTTCCTATGGTGCTGGGATTGATTGGAACAGCACCAAGTGTGGTCCAGGGATTAATCAAGAAATGAAATCTCTTCCCACTCAGACTTCAGCCTCCCACTGATTAGAATTCTTTAGATTAAGAGGCCAACCTTTTGCATCAGGCCATGACATTTCCATAGTAGAAAAATGTAGGGAATGCCAACCCATGGCACATCATTCTGATTAATTGTCATCATGGTGATCACTGTGACTAATGTGAACATCATTTTAAGTTGCTACGAGCCCATTCTTAGCTGCTTTTGGGTTCTGGTGTGGAAGATGCAGTTAAACAATAGTTGGGAAAATGCAGAACAGGGATCATTGATGAAGTTGGGGGACCCTGGAGTCATAACTTTCAGTCTTTCCACCATACAGTACCTCCTCCCTCTTACCATTGTCGACTTCCAGATGTGAGATTTCTTCCGTAGACTCAGAGCCATCTGCATTGTGATGCTTGTCTCCAGATTGTCCTGCTGTCATCTCTGGGCATATGGATGATTTAATCTGTGTGCCACATTTTGTCAGTGTTTTGAAGGAAGAAAATGAGAAGGGAAAGGAGGGAGAAGAAAAGAGGAAGCAGAGGAAAAAGTGAAAGTGGAAATGGGAAGGAGAATGAGGGGAGGAGGAGAAAGAGGAAGGGGAATGGGAGGAGAAAAAGGAAGGGGAAGAGGAAAAGGAAGAACAGAAAGGAAAAGCAGGGGAGCAGGGAAGGTTGAAGGGGAAGAAAGGGATGGGGAGAGGGAGCATGAGTTGAAGAAATAAGTAAAGTGGTGAAAGGGCAAAGGAAGAGGAAAAAAGAGACTGGAAAGGAGGAAAAGGAAGGGAGGAAGGGAAATAGAGAAAGAGGAGGAGGGAAGAGAAGGGAAAGAGGAGAGAGAGGGAGGGAGGGAGGAAAGAGAGAAGGGGAGAAAGAGAAGGGGAAAGAGAGAAGGAGAGAGAGAGAAAAGGAAGGAGAGAGAGAAGGGGAAAGAGAGAAGGAAGGAGAGAAAGGAGGGAGGGAGGAAGAGAGAGAGAAGAGAGAAGAGAGAGAGGAAGAAAGGGAGAGAGAGAGAAGAGAGGAGAGAGAGAGGAAGAAAGAGAGAGAGAGAGAGAGAGAGAGAGAGAGAGAAGGGGGAAGGAGAGAGAGGCAAGGGATAGAGAGATAATGGGGAAAAGAGGATAAAGGAGGGGAAAAGAGGATAGAGAAGGAGAGGAAAAGAAAGGAAAAGGAAAGATAGAAAGAAATGGGTAAGTTGTTTCATAGAGATACAGCAGATATCCATGACTGATCATGTAAGTAGGATGGAAAATCACCTTTGTGGTGAAGTGAGAGACATTGTAAAGCTCTCCATTTCCTCTGCTTCTAAATGCCTCCTCCAACTCCCATTCGGCCTGTTGTAGCCTAATAACTCCCAACCTTAGAACTGCTAATGTTAGAAAACCAAGTCAAGGACAATCTCTCCAGCCCTTTGGCCCTCCCATTAGCACTTCAATATGAAGGAGCTTTGATTTGCTGGTTAATACCTTGGGACCTAAGGGAATTCCACAGAGATTCAATTCAAATGAACAAAAACTTGGAGATGAAATTTATGTTTTTATATGTATATTGCCTAGTATAGGGGCCTTCTCCACAAAACATGTCTTCAATAAAAAGACACAGAAAAGTTTGTGTGTTGGGAAGGCAGCAAAAAGGCTTTTAAGAGGACTGGAGATCATAGCATTTGAAGGATTAGGTGTAGAAATTCGGAATATTTAGCCTGGAGAAGACAAGACTTTGCAGGGAAATGAGAGTTATCTTCAAGTTACCTGTTTCTCTAGATGTACACATATGATATGTTATCTCTTGTATGTTGCACGTGTATGTAACATGTTACATGTGGGTTTTCCCCTAGTAGGATGTAAACTCTTTGAAGGGAAGAGCTGTTCAATTTTTGTCTTTGTACTCCCCATATCTAGCATATAGTGACCATTCAATACCTAGTTGAACTGAATTGAGCTTTTCATTCACCCCCAACCCCAAAATCTTTTGTTTTTCCAGACTATAGTCTAACCACCAACAATGTATAGAAACATCTCATTGACTGATTCCCTTTTTTTCTTTATACTGCGAGAGCCACCCAGTAACTGATGGTTAGTCCAAGTGTTCCACTGAATTTCTTTTTTTTTTTTTAAATGCAATTTATTTATTTAACATATTTGGTTTTCAGCATTGACTATCACAACATTTTGAATTACAAATTTTCTCCCCATTTCTACCCTCCCCCCCACTCCAAGATGGTGTTAGTCCCAAGGGAGCACTTGGTTTAGCCATCGGTTATTAGGTTGTTCTTACTCTGATAGAACAAAAAAGAAGAGGCCAATCATGAGGAGTGTTCTTTGAGTGGAGGGCTTATGGGAGCTTGTAGAGAAGGGTCACACAAGGTGAGAAGACCAGGATTTCTAACCTCGTCATTGAGGGAAGCATCTATATCAATGAAATCACAGATGATTGGTTTTAAAAATGCAGTCTGGTAATAGAAAACATCTTGGGGGAGGGTGAGAGGAGGTTATTGAAATGGCTGCAATTTTTCATATACAATTCAATCCATTCTTTTCCTATTCAAATAGGGATCCAGCTCATTATCTATGCACAGTGCCTCTCTGACACATGGGCATTGATGTTCCAATACAATGGGCTACTCATCCTCCTGCATGCCATGATCCAGACAATGGGCATTCTTAAATCCACTTTGGTTTTCCAGTATGGATAACTTGTTCCGTCAATTATGGTCTAAGGAGGCCCTGTAACATCCTGGGATTTAATACAATGAACCCATGGTATCATTCTTGAGCTGAGACACCTGGAGAGCTTGTCTGTTGAATATGTCTTAGGACCACAGGTTTAGAACTGAGAGAAACACTAGAGACCATTCTAATCCAACCCCTGAGATTGAAGCAGGGGCCCAGATGAGTGAGGTTGCTTGTCTAATATTATGGAAGCACTAAGTGGCAGAGCTGGGATTTGGGCCCAGGACTTTCAACCCCAAATCCAAGGTTCTTTTCCACCTTAAAGTATTTCCTTCACCAGTGTCTGAGAGACTGGGCTATTCAAACACCCTTGGTGGACAAACATTTCCTTATTTCATGCCTCACTTGAATTCAGTACTTAACACATCTTTGAACAAAGTTATCTCCATAATCTTATCTAATTTGGGCTTGGGATTAGGAAGGGGAAAATCAATTAGTGACAATTAGACCTAGTTCCAAATGGAACAGGCTGCCTTGGGAGGTGTTCAGTACCCAATCACTGCATGTCTTCAATAAAATGTTAAATGACCATAGGTCAGGGTAGGTGGAGTATATTTATGTTTTGGATACTGGTTGGACCATAAAGCTAATGAGGCAGCTGGGTTGCTGAGTGGATAGAGCACTGAACCTCAAGCCAAGAAGATTCTAGTTAAAATCCATTCTCAGACACGTTAGTACCTTGAGCAAGTCATGTAACTTCTGTCTGACTGAGTTTTCTTATCTGTAAAACGGAAATAGTAATAATACCTATCTCCCACGGTTATTTGGAGGCTAAAATGAGATGATATTTGTAGAGAAAGCATTTTGTAAATCTTAGGGTGCTATATAGATGCTAGTTGTTATTATGAGGTCCTTTTCAGCTCTGAAATGAGTAAGTCAGAGACATAATCAGATGTGAGCATTGTACAAGGTGTTCAAAAAGTCTTAGTGTAATTTTATCTTATTAAAAGCTTCAAATATAGTAATCAACCATTGAATAAATGCAAAGACTCTAGCTTCTGGGATAAGAACTCATTATTTAACAAAAACTGCTGGGAAGAGTGGAAAATAGAATGACAGAAACCAGGCATAGACTAACATCTTACACTCTATACCAAGATAAAATCAAAATGGGTAAATGATTTAGATATAGAGGCTGATACTATAAGCAAACTAGGAGAGCAAGGAATAGTTTATGTGTCAGATCTATTGAGAAGGGAAGAATTTATGACTAAACCAGAGATAGAGAACATTATGAATGCAAAATGGATGGTTTTGATTATGTTAAATGGAAAAGTTTTTGCATGAACAAAGCCAATGTGACCAAGATTAGAGAAATGCAAATCAAAACAACTCTGAGGTACCACATCACACCTATCAGATTGGCTAACATGACAAAACAGGAAAATGATAAATGTTGGAGAACATGTGGGAAAATTGGAACACCAAATGCATTGTTGGTGGAGTTGTGAACTTATTCAACCATTCTGGAGAGCAATTTAGAACTATATCCAAAGGGCTATAAACCCGTGACCCTTTGGCTCAGCAACACCACTTCTAGGTCTGTATCAAAAAGAGATCATAAAAATGGGAAAAGGACCCATACGTACAAAAATATCTATAGCAGCTCCTTTTTGTGGTGGCCAAGAATTGGAAACTGAGTGGATGCCTATCTATTGGAGAATGGCTGAACAAGTTGTGGTATATGAATGTAATGGAATACTATTGTGCTATAAAAAATGATGAGCAGGAAGACTTCAGAAAAACCTGGAAAGACTTATATGAACTGATGCAGAGCGAAGTGAGCAGAATCAGGAGAACATTGAATGCAGTAACAGAAACATTGTGCTATGACTAACTTTCATAAACTTTGCTCTTCTCAGCAATGCAAGGACCTAAGACAACTCCAAAAGACTAATGACGGAAAATGCTATCCGCCTCCAGAGAAAGAACTATGGAATCTGAATGCAGAGCGAAGCAGGCTGTTTTATCTCTTTTTCTTTTGTTGTTTGTTCTGTTTCTTCCTTCTTGTGGTTCCTCCCATTGGTTCTAATACTTCTTTACAAGATGACTAATGTGAAAATATGTTTAATATGAATGTGTAAGTAGAGCCTATATCAAATTGCATGCAGTGTTGGGGAGGGGGGAGGGGAGAGAGGGGAAGAAAATTGAAAACTCAAAAACCTATGAAAGTGAAAGTTGAAAACTAAAAATAAATTAATTAATTAAAAATAATTTTTTTTAAAAAAAGCTTAAAATGACAGTAAGACTTTTGGGACCTCTGCATCCGTTAGGAAGGGAAAAATTAGGAGCAATGGATGAAGGCTACAGAAAGGCAAACTGAGGGTCAATGTCAGGGGCAAAAACTCTCCTATTAGAGTTCTCCCAAAGTAGAAAGGGCCACCCTGAGGCGTGGTGGGTGCCTTCTCCTTGCAGGTCTGGATTGGCCATTGGTCAGGTATGGTATAGTGGAGATTCCTTTTGGATCTGGGTTGGACTAGAATATCTGCTTGGACTATCCTTAACTCTCAACTTTGTGATTCTATAAGCAGGGCTCAAAGCCCGGAGCTGATACTTTTCTCAACTTTTAATTTTGATAAAGTGCTTTCATGTTAATTATCTCAATTGACCAATTGGTACTGATGTCATTGTGGTTTTCTCTTTAAGATGAGGAATCTGAGACCTGGATAGCTAACATTTCACTTGTTCAAGATCAGTTCTTTGTAATCCTACTCTTTGTTCTTTCTTTAAAAATTAGTAATAATAATAATATCATTATTTATTTATTATATATTATTATATATTATATATTATTTATTTAGTGCCTTCTATGTGCTTAAGCACATTTTCTGAATTTTGACCCTCACAACTACCCTATCAGGAAGGTGCAATTATTATCTCCATTTTATAGATGAGGAAACTGAGGCAAACAGAAGTTAACTGACTTGGCCAGGGTCACACAGCTAGTAAGGACCTGAAGTCACATCTGAACTCAGGTCTTCCTGACTCCAGGCCCAGCACTTGAAACACTAGGCTACCTAGTTGCTTCTAAAATAAATATAAGATATTTAATAAATGTCATTGATGCTAAAGTATTTTTCTTTTATTTGTTAAGCCAGAGAATGCTTGATTCTAAATTTCCTTTCAGTTCTGTCAGTGAATGTGTCTATGACTGTTCCCCAGACACACCATTAAATATCTGAGTTGCTAAAATATCTCCATAGCTACAGCCATTCTCTGCATGGGCTGGTGCCATGGCTACAAGCTCTGGGTCCATGATTCCCTCAGGGGGCTGAGTATAGACTCCATCCCAGAGGAAGGGTTCTATACCCACTGGGACACAGGACACATTCCGGCCTCACGAGCAGACATAAACATAGGACCTTTTTCTTTGGTCCTTGTGATATTTCCCAAAGAAGGATCTTAGAACAGGTAGTCCAAAAATGCCATTCTCTGAGGAGAGTGGAGTGAGGTCAAACATCATGGCAAAACTCAGCTGGCTGGTCAGAGAAGCAGGAGCTAGAGCCAGGTCGAATTTGCCCTGAAAATGGTTAGCTTGGAGAAAATATAGGATCACAGGCTTATAGATTCAGACCTGAAAGAGACCTTAAAGTTCATCAATTCCAAAATCCTCATTTGACAGACAAGGAAACAGGCAGAGAGAGGTAAAATTACTTGCCCAAGGTCACACAGGTACCAAGTGGCAGTGTTGGGGTATAAATCCAGTTCCTCTGACTCTAAATCTCACATATTTTCCACTGTGCTACATTTTGCAGCTGAGGAAACTGAGGTCCATAGAGAAGTAGCAACCTGTGCAAGATCCTAAGATCGTGATTTAGAATTCTTGCACTTTGTTGTTTGTTTTGAGATGAAGTTTTCCTCTCTCACTGAAGCCTCGAAGCCTGACCCCACTGCCAATTGTCAGGGCAGCTTGGACCAGCTCTTTGCCAACCTGGGATGTTTCACCCCCTCCTTAGTAGCCACTCCCAGGGGCTCACCACATTGGGGCCAGCAGGGGTGGGGAACCTGAGGCCTTGAGGCTACATGTGGCCCTCTAAGTCCTCAAGTGCAGCTCTTTGACTGAATCCAAACTTCAGAGAACAAATCCCCTTAATGAAAGTATCTCTTCTGTAAAACTTAGACTCAATCAAAAGGTCAAACCCAAAGACCCAGAGGGCCACAGGTGGCCTCAAAGCCAAAGGTTCTCTACCTCTGTAGACACTTGACTGGTTTTTGCTGCACTCTAGCATAGATGTCCCAAACTTAAGTCATCCAACAGCCTCTGTCACTCCAGGAACAGAGACTACAGGCATGTGCCACCACACTGGGCCAATCCTCTCATTTTACAGATAAGGAAACTGAGACTCAGGGAAAACAAGAACTTTCTCAAGGTCACATGGCTAGAAAAGTCTGAGGTAGGACTCAAATTCAGGTCTTCCTGATACCCTTTGCTACACTAGAAAACACATCAGGGAAGGAAACACTTCCCAGGTTCTCCAGGGCACTTCCCTCTCTAATGCCATCCAGTTTCCAGTCCTAATCATTCCCCAGCAGCATCAAGATAGGGGTGGGGGATGGGAGGTTTCCTCAAGCTTCCAGCTTTCCTCATTAAACAGGAAACCAAAGAGAAGGAAAAATGAGTCTCTTGGGGGCCTTCCCCCACTCTCTGAATAGGGCCAGGCCTCTGGTCTCCTCTGTTCCTGTCTGACTCCAGAAGGAGGCTTGTTTTCTGTTCTACTCCAGCTGGCCCTGCAGTCTGTCATTGACAGAGCTGCCAGCCTCCTCGAAGACTGACCCTTGAATGGCACCGAGCTGTGTTTAAATTTTCAGAATTCACCTCTCTTTTCATCCTTCTTATCGGAGCCAGGCCAGTCCCAGCCGGGAGAGTGGTTTGGCTGCTTTCCCCTGGTATTGAAACAGATGGGCTGGGACCTGAATTCTTCAATCCAGGCCATTCTTCTCAAGTGGGAGAGGAGAGAAAGAGAAGGCTGGAGGGACAGGGAGGAGAGAGAACTAACTCACTTTCTCTTTTGATTTTTGGTTTTTAAGATAAATTTTTAAAGTTGATATCTTTTTGTTTTTTACATCACCTAGATTTCCACCATATTCTTTCCCCTGCTCTTCCTTATTTTTTATAATGATTTTTTAAAAAGAAGAAAAAAAAGAGGAAAAAATTTAGTTAAACTGATTAATGCATTGGAAAAAAAATCTGACATCAATATGCAGTGATCCATACTTGTGCAACCCTCCCCTCTCTGTAAAAGAGCAGGGGGAGGTGACCTCTCTTTCCAAATTCCACAACATTCCTTTTGGAAGCTGTTGTTTGCTCCATAGACATCATTCTAGTCCTTGTTTATATTGTTCTTTGGGTTCTGCTTACTGAATTCTGCCTTGGTTCATATAAATCTTTCCATTATTATCTGTATTCATCACGTTTATTTGTTATAGCACAGTAGCATTCCATTATATTCATAAAATACCATTTTTTTGGTCATTCCCCAAAGTAAGGGAGTCTATCTTGTTTCTAATCCATGCTGCTGTAACTACGACAAACACATATACAATGCTATAAAGATTTTGGGGCATACAGAGATTTTCTTTTTGTTAACGATACCCTTGTAGTATATACCTAAGAAATCTCTGGGTATGGATATACCTATGGAATAAAAGGGTATGAATATTTTAGTGACTTTACATATTTCCACATTGCTTATCAGAATGGTGGTACTAATTTACAGCTCCACCAACAATGCATCAGTACACCTATCTTTCCACAGCTCTGCCAACATCGACTATTCTCCTCTTCTACTATGTTTGCCACTTTGTCGAGTGTGAGATAAAAATTTAGGGTTGCTTTGATTTGCATTTCTCTTATTTTCAGTGGTTTGAGGCATTCTTTTGTACGATTGTTAATAGCTTGCAAGTCTTCTTTTGAGAACTGTTTGTCCATATGCTTTGAACATTTGTCTATTAAGGAATAGCATTTGGTCTTATATGTTGAAATTTACCTGCCCATCAGGGAATGGCTTTTCAGTCTTATATATTTCCATTAATTATTTACATATTTTGGATCCCAAGCAAGCCCTTATTGAAGCAATTTGGTACCACTTCCCCCCATTCAGCTATTTCTCTTATCCTAGAGGCACTGAATGTATGTGTAAAAACATTTCTATTTCATATAGTAGAAATTGTCTATTTTATCTTTTGCAATGGCCTCTATCCCTTGTTTGGTTAAGAATACATCTCCTACACAGAGCTGTGAAAGTTATATGATGCCCATCTCTTCAAGATTTCTTTTGATTTGATCTTTGTTATTTAGACTTTGTATCCAATTTGAATTCATTGTGGAATACACTGAGATGTGTCATGGGCACATTGGGCAAGCTGGATAAGCCTAATACAATTGTTGTCTATATTCAAAATTGGAAGAGATGCTTAATTTCAGTTAGAGATTAGTGAAAGTAAGTATATGTGCTTTCTCCCATGCAAATTCATAGACTTTCTGAAATCTATACACAGATTCCTTGGGGGTCTAAGGATCCTGGGTTCAGAACACCTGGTCTGAGCCTCATTTCTACCAGAATGTTTTCCTAGCAGTTCAATGTATGTTTTCAGATATATTAAACATCAGGTTACTGTGTTTCTTTGTTTCTGATTCTACTTCATGTGGTCTGTTCCATTGATCTAATTTTCTATTTTTTAAAACTAATATGAAATGGCTTTGATCACTGCTCCTTTATAATATAATTTGAGGTCTGGAAGTGCTAATCCCCTTCTATTCCCACTTTTTTTCCTGATTTCCTTTGATTTTCTAGATAATTTTCTTCCAAATTAAATTCATTTATTTATTTTAAATCTACTTTTAAAAACTATCCCTTTGGTAGTTTGACTGGCATAACATCATACCAATCTGTATAATCTATAAATTAATTTAGGTAGTATTGTAGTTTCAAAAATAGATTAGCCCAGTCCAGCCATGGACATTAACCATTCCCTAGTCATATATGTTTTCCTTTATTCCTTTAAACAGAATTTTGTATTTGAATCTATACAAGTATTGAGTGTAGATTTATAGATTGACTCCCTTTTTTTTGCATTTTATAGTTATTTTGAATGGGATTTCCTTTTCATTATTGTTTTTTTTTGAAACAGAATAAGCAGTTGCATTTTGGGAGTAGTTAATTTTAAATGCATCCCTTATATAAATATTGAAATTTGCAAAAAATATACAATTTATGAAGTTGCCCTTTGGAAGGATTTATAGCGATGTGATATATAATTTTGATATATGTATATATGTGTGCATATATATGTGTGTGTATGTATATGTGTATGTATACACACATTCTTTAGTTTTCTATTCATTTAGAGCAGGCAGGGTATTTGGGGGGAGTGGTACATCAGTTCAAATGTTGTGTATAGATTTTTAACTGGTCCAGGACGTGGACCCCTCTCTTTTCCTAACCATATAGGTTGATTTTTTGTGGGTTTATGTTATAGTTTACAACTGTGCTAAAAAGCATTAATTATCTCAGGTTCTTTCCTTGGAATTCTTTCATTTCAAAATCAGTAGCAGCTGAAAATTTTTTTAAAATTATGTAAAAAGTGCTAGTGTTGCTAGATTTCAATCCAGATGTTCCTGATTCCAAGCTCACTATGATATTCACTGGACCTGAGGTGTCAAACATGCAATCTGTGGAGGCAGATTAAAATATAATAATTAAAATGCAAACTGTAATTAAAATTGTTTTGAACAAAATAAAGATACAATGGAATATAGATAATGTTAATATGTGGTTTTCTAAGTCACATAGCCCACAGGGATCCTTATGGACAGATTTCACGGCCCTGGTTTCTATTATAATTTGACACTACTGCACTATTAGGTAACCTTGGGCTTGGAGTGAGAAAGTCTGGATCCCCTCTGGTCCCTGATAGCAGAAGTAGGAGCAATCAACAAGGATTTATTCATCATTTACCATGTGCCACATCCTCTGCTAAACCCTTGAGATTAAAAGAAAAAGAGGAATTGGTGCCTGCTCTCTCCAAGCTTACATTCCAGTGGAGAATGGATGGCCATTGAGGTTCCTTCCAAATGTGCATGTATCTTGTAATGGAGGTCTGGCACATGGTAATGGCGTCTCCCCCATATGGAGATGTTTGGGAGCTTGCTTCCTACTTCTTAGCGATGACATGGAGCTTCGAGTGACTGTGGAGCATGTGTGGACATTCTGTAATGGGTTCAGGTTGGCCAGCCCCTAGGGAAGAAGAGGCTCTTTGATCGGCAGCTGAGGCATTCGGATTCAACCACAGCCTTTTTGGCTCAGCATTCTTGAGAAGATCAGTGACTCTTTCACTCATAGCAACCAGTGAAGGGGGTTGAACCTATGACTTTGTGAATTCAAAAAAGTTCAGAGGGTGCCTTAGAACTTCAATATTCCAGAATTTGGGTTTGCAGCCAGTCCAGCTTCAGTGCCCCAAGAAACAACTTTCAGAAGGGATCTTTGTCACCCCAGCCCAACAGTAGCTGAGACAAGGACTTATCTAGCAGTGATGCTGTGTTTGACATCCAGACATTTCAAAGTTCAGGTTTTTGGTCACCAAGGTCATGTCTGAAGCACTCTTCAGTCCTTTCAACTCACAAGGTCATAGACTCTAGTCCATTTACAGGTTAGGATGAGTGAAGAAGGCATTGAGTCCCCTACAAGAGTGCTGGGATGAGAAAAAAAAAGCAGGAGACTAAAGCTGATAGGTCAAGATGACTCTCTAGGATGCAGGCTCACTGGTGATAGGGTAACCATGGGCAGATTCAGATGGACAGGACCTCTGATGATCCAGGGGAGAAAAAAAATCAAGCCACTTAGAAAGGGAAAAAAAAGGGAAAGAAGAACCAGGGAGGGAAACGAGAGACAGAGAGAGAGAGAGAGAGAGAGAGAGAGAGAAAGAGAGAGAGAGAGAGGGAGGGAGAGAGAGAGAGAGAGAGAGAGAGAGAGAGAGAGAGAGAGAGAGATCCAGAGACAGAGAGACAGAGACAGAAAGAGAGAGACAGAGACAGACAGAGACAGAGATCCAGAGACAGAGACAGAGACACAGAGAGAGACAGAGACAGAGACACAGAGACACAGAGAGACAGAGAGAGACAGAGAGACAGAGAGAGACAAAGAGAGACAGAGGAGAGACAGAGACAGAAAGAGAGACACAGAGACAGATAACTCAGAAGGGAGGAAAGAAGAAGATCAAGGAGGAGAAGGGCATCACCTCCTGGACTAGTTAAAAATCTCTACTGAAGGTGTGTTTAAAAAAAATCCCCAATGTACTTTGTCCAATATATGAATGAAATATAGGATAGAAATGCCCATAAAAATATATAAAAATAAAATTTAAAGAACATATACAAATCAAAATGACATGGCTCACTTGTATGGTGCAATATATTGACCAACTGGAATTTATCAAGCCCACATTGTGCTACAGATACAAGAAAAGGCAAAAGACAGTCTCTCTTTCAGAAAGTGAAGGGGTCATGTAAGCAATTGTATACAGGCAAGATATAGACAGGTTAAATTGGAGGGAGTCTCAGAGACTTCAGACTCCTCCTGGCTTACCTGGTCTGTGTTTTGATTGCACTAAAATTGTGGAATAATGGGAAAACCTCGTGGAAGGTGGGACTTTAGCTGAGACTAAAGGAAGCCAGAGAAACCAAGAAGCTGTCTCCTGTTCCAGGCACAGGAGACTGGCCAAGGCCACCAAATCCAGTTTGAGGTATTGAGGAGGCATTGAAGACTGGAGCTTTGAGAAAGGTTAGGGCTGGACAAATTAATCTGAGAATCAAAAAGAGATCCCAACCAACCAACCATTGGACCATTTGGTTTTTCTTGGCAAAGATACTGGAGTGGTTTGCCATTTCCTTCTCCAGCTCATTTTACAGATGAGGAAATCGAGGCCCAGAGAAGTTGCAAGATCTTGGATTCAGAGTGGGAGGGGGACCTCAGAGGTCAACCTCATTTTACCTGTGAGACAACTGTGAAAAGGCAAAGTGACTTACCTAAGGTCATTAAAGGTGTTTTAAGTCATTAAAGGTGTTCACAACAGAGGTTGTTTATAACAGAACTGGTACTCAAGCCTGGGTCCTCTGACTCCAAATTAAGTGTTCATTCTATTGTACCCTAAGATCATAGGGCAGGTAGGTGGTGCCATAGTGGATAGAGCTCTGGGGCTGGAGTCAGGAAGACTCATTTTCCTGAGTTCAAATCCAGCCTCAGCACTTACTACCTGTGTGACTGTGAGCAAGTCACTTCACCTGTTTGCCTCAATTTCCTAATCTGTAAAAAGAGCTGGAGAAGGAAATGTAAAAGCACTCCAGGATCTCTGCCCAGAAAACCCCAAATAGGGTCATGAAGAGTCAGACACAATGGAAAAGCGACTGAATGACAAGATCATGGATCTAAAGCGAGAAGGAACTTCAGAGGCCATTTATTCTAAACCCCTCATTTAACGCCCAGAGAGGTTAATAAACTTGCCCAAAGTCACACTGGTAGCAAGCATCAGAGGCAGGATTTGAACTCAGATTCTCTGATCAGAGCTATCAATCTTCCCCCTTGTGCTATGCAGAATCTGGTTTAGTTCTCTAATTGTCTTTTTTTAAATTAATTTCTCCCTCTCTTTTTGGAGGCATTTGGGGTTAAGTGACTTGCCCAGAGTCACACAGCTAGTAAGTGTCTGAGGCTGGATTTGAGCTTAGATCCTCCTGACTCCAAGACTGTTGCTTTATGCTGAGCTACTTACCTTCCCCTCTAATTGTCTTTCTATGGGAAAATTTACATTTCTCTCCTAGTGGAGGCAACATGATTCAGTAGCTAGCTGCCCAATTCCAGTGACATTGGGAAGAGGGATCATGAGATACCTGTCCCATGCTTTGGAATCTCCTGGGAGTATAAATAGAGAAGTGTGCCCCTCTTAAATAACCTGGATGACTGGGGTGGGGAGGGCAGACAGGGAGAGGTGCAGGGGTTCCGGAGTAAAGTAAGAAGGCAAAGAAATAGTTGAACGCCTCTTTGTAGTAAATGACCTGTTCCAAGGAGGAGAGTTTGACTAACTTGCAATGTACTAATCAATGGTCCCAATCAACCAACCAACTAGGGTTTATTAGGCTTCTACAATGTGCCAGGAACTGTCAATGATGATAACAATATGGCTCCTCCATTCATTCTGATCCTTCCATACAACATGACCAATGCAAAAATATGCTTAATAAGAATGTATATGTAGAGCCTATATTGGATTGCATGACATCTTGGGGAGGGGAGAAGGGAGGGAGGCGGAGAAAATTTAAAACTTATGGAAGTGAAAGTTGAAAACTAAAACTAAAATTAGATAAGAAATTAAAAAAATAATGATAATTATAATATTTATATAGCTCTTTAAGGTTTGAGAGAGCTTTAGAAATATTATCTCATTCTAGATTCACAATGACCTTGGGACATAGGTGCTCCTGTTTTACAGATAAGGAAAACTGAGGCAAATGGTTAAAAAGCAGGCACAGTCACATGGCTAGCAAGTATCTGAAGCTGGATTTGAACCCAAGTCTTCCTGACTCCATGGACCTGGCACAGAGTGAATACTTAAGTACAAGAATAAGACAATATCTACTCTTAGTAAGCTCCTATCCTAATGAGGGGAGACAGCACATAGAAAGGAAGGTTCAGTTGTTGGGCAGATGCAAAGGCCCAAGCGTCCTTAGGTAAGTTAAAACAAGGTAATTTGGAGGGTGAATATTAGCTGCTGGGAAGGGGGAACCAGGAAAGGCCTCATAGAGAAATTAGAGTTTAAACTTAGTTCTGAAAGAAACTAGTGATTCTAAGAATTGGAATTGAGATGGGAGGGCATTCCAGTATGGTGTGTGAATGGTGTAGAGACCCATTTTACTTTGAGACAAATTGGAAATTGATGGTTAGATTAGGTGATTTCTAATGGCTCACTCAGCCCTGAAATTCTCTGTCCTAAGGCTCCTCACAGCCCTGACATTCCCTTTTCTAAGACCTTTCCCAGCTCTGACATTCTCTGTTCTGAGACACCTCCCAGCTCTGACATCCCCTGTTTTGACATTCCCTGTTCTAAGGCCCCTCCCGACTTACATTCCATGTTCTAAGGCTCTTCCCAGCTCTGACATCCTCTGTTCTAAGACCCTTCCCAGTTCTGACATTCCCTGTTCTAAGGCCCCTCTTAACCCTGACATTTAATGTCTAAAGCCCATCCCAGTTCTGACATTCCCTGTTCTAAGGCCCCACCTAACCCTGACATTCCATGTTCTAAGGCTCTTCCCAGTTCTGACATTCCCTGTTCTAAGACCCCTCCCAGTTCTAACGTTCTCTGTTCTAAGGCCCTCCCAGCTGCCTGACATTCTGTATCCTAATGTTTCATATTATTCTGAGGCATTGTTTAGCTCTGACAGTCTACATTATAACACTCCATGGTCTAAGTTCCTGGCCAGTTTGGATGCTTCCTTCTCTGTTCTAAGCTATTTATTCCACCGTCCTCTGTGAATTGATGATGCTGGGCACAGGGCAGTGCCAGGGAGCCAGCTCAGGTGACAGCCTTCAGATGAGTGACCATAAGCCACACAGAGAGATCTCAGTCCTGAAAGTGAGCTGTTAGGAAAAGCCTCCCCCTGCCTCTACCCCTCCTGGATGACTTGCCAGGGCTAGAAGCAGGCCAGCTCTACCAATTCATCAGAGATGTCAGGCTCCCCATGCTGGCCGAGGCATAAATCAACTGTAAGAAGGGATGAAGGGGGAAAAAGAAGTCGTGGGGAGAAGAAAAATTGGTCAAGTGGGGGGAGGGGAGAAAGAAGGAGAGAAGAAATGAGATCAAAGGCAGAAAATCGTCTGAGATAACGGAATTATTTATTTTCCTTGCTGCTCCAGCCTCTCTCCCTTTGAGGCCTCTCTGATGATGTATTTGGATGTCTCTGGTCCGTCTGTTCGAGGCATCCCCCAGCCCTAACCCAACACGTTGGTTTCATCACCCGCGCCAGGGCTGCCCCCCACCCTGCCTGCCCACCAAACCTTTTGATCTCCTGCCCTGGCGGTGTTTACGTGCCACGGTTTACAGTACTCACGGCCCAAGTCTGATCTGGGGCTGCCTTGGGGGAGGGCAGCCAAGCTACCAAGATGTCCCTTTGAATTTCCCTCATCATTCATTCATGTGTTTATTTACCAACCTGTGGGGACATTTCATCACTTATTAGTCAGTGTCCTCAAGAAGTTCTCTCTGTATTTCAGGGAATAAAGTAGCAGGAAGGAGAAAAAAATACAGCAGGCCTCCCTTCCATGATTCTATCCCCATGGCTCACTTAGATCTTGGTCCCTTAATTCCATCCTCAGTAAATTCCCCCCATTCCAACCTTGTTATGGAAAGAGTGATGGATTTGGAATCAGAAACCTGAGGTCTGGGTCCCAGAGAAGGGACATGACCCTCATCTTATGAAGGTTATATAGGAATACTAGAGATTCAGTTTACTTATGCTCAGTAAGTTGGAAAGCAATCAATGGGGAAGGGAAACAAATATTTATTAAGTACCTACTGTGTGCCAGACAATATGCCAAGTGCTTTATGCATATTATCTCATTGGAGCCTTACGGTGCTTATTTTGATCTCTCTTTTTACACTTGAGGAAACCGAGGCAGAGAGAGGGTAAGTGGTTTGCTCAGGGTCACACAGCTAGTGTTTGAGGCTGAATTTGAACTCAGGACATCCTGACTTCCGGCCCAGGTGCTCTATCCATTGTACGGCCTAGCTGCCAAATGATGGGAACCAGGAAGATAAAGTGTTCTGAATTTACGCCCTTATCAGGATCACATGAAGAAATAGAGATTGTTTAGCCTGGAGAAGGGAACATCTGCCTCAGCTAAGTGGTCCAGGGGAATCTGGAGTCAGGAAGATTTGAGTTCAAATCTTGTCTCAGACCCTTTATAAAGTAGTTTGCAAACCTGTTGTTGTTCAGGCGTTTCAGTGATGTCTGACTCTTCTTGACCCCATTTGGGGTTTTCTTGGCAAAGATACTAGAGTGGTTTGCCATTTTCTTCTACAGCTCAGAAACTGAGGCAAACAAGGTTAAGTGACTTGCCCAGGGTCACACAGCTGAATTTAATTCAGGTCTTCCTGACTCTATGCCCTGGGTACTATCCACTGTACCACCTAGCTCCTCTAAATATTAGAGCTGTCCAAAAGTACAAGGAGACGCCTGGAGAGAGAGTGAGCTCCTCATCATTGAAGATATTCAAGTACGTCCACAAAGGTGGATGGTCATTTGTCAGCAACATAATAGAGAGGGAGTTATGGTCAAATATAAATTGGATTAAATGAGTTTTGATGTCTCATCCAACTTTGAGATCTTTTGACCAATTTATTCATCCAACCAACCACCTTTCATCTCTTATGTGTCCAGGAAATTTCCAACCTACCATCATTCCCAGGATATGGGAAGTATTTGGATCTATCCCCTTATCTCTCTCAGGAAAATACAGGGCATCCCAGAAGCCTTAGAAAACTTCTACAAAAGCCAAGGATTGTACTTTTATCTTCTCCGGAGGTGTGATGAGCTGGCAAGAACATTTACCTCTATTTCTTTTAAGACCTGAGTTGTGATTATTGGTGTAGGGCAATGGTGTCAAGCTCGCAGGGTAACCGGGGCCATGAAACTGTACATATGGATCCCTGCGGGCCTCATCCTTACTTAAATAATGTTAATGTGTGGGTTTTCTATTGTGTTTGTATTTACTTTGTTAAATGTTTCCCAATTACATTTTAATCCAGTTCAGCTGTACTCAGGAGTGTTGCAGACAGAGCCAGGCCTCATGGTTGACCCCTCTGGCCTAGAATAGTGAGAGATTGTGTGACTTGGTGGGAGTCACCCAGCTAATATGGAGCTTAGGTTTGTCAGCTTGACTTGAGATTCTCTTCCACGGAAATACATGAGAGGGATAGGATTAACTGTGAGATCTGACTGAGTTTGTTATAACAAAGTCATGGGAACTTCTCCTGGCCACTAGGCAGGAAAAGACAACTAGGTGAACCAGTAGGAGGCAGGTAGGTGGCACCATAGTTCACAGAGCTCCAGGCCTGAAGTCAGCACAATACATCTCCATGAGTTCAAATCTGACCTCAGACACTTACTCCCTGTGTGACCCTGGGCAAGTCACTTCACCCTGTTTGCTTCAGTTTCCTCATCTGTAAATGAGCCGAAGGAGGAAATGGCAAACCACTCCAGTATCTCTGCCAAGAGAACCCCAAATGGGGTCACAAAGAGTCAGACATGACTAAACGACTGAACAAGGTAGAGCAGTGGATAGAGCCATCAATGCTTGGGGTCAGGAAGACCAGAGTTCAAATCTTGACTTAAATACAACCTGTGTGGTCTTGGGAAAGTCATTTTGAGTCCAAACTCTTTAGCTTACAGATAAGAAACTGAGACCCAGAGAGCCAATGACTTCTAAGGTCCCTTGAAATCTCTGGTCTGATAAGAACACAAAGATCATTAAAACTGGACTCTTGGTTAGTCCCAGATCTCTGCGGTGTGTGTTCTAGGGGTGGTAGGACTTTGTAGACGTTCCCCAGGTACCAGCGGCTGGTCTAGTAATGTGCCAGGGACTTGATTTCCATAACTTTCTTTCTAAGTGTGATTCAACAGATGCTTCCTACTTAAGGCTTTTGCTAATCTCCTAACTGATGAGGCCCCTAACCCACTTCTTAAGGTTTCTTTGTATATCTTGCATTCAGATTTAAAACTGGAAGGGATGTGGGAGGTCATCTAGCCCCAACCTTTTAATTTTACAGATGGGGAAAGTGAGGTCACCTAAGTAGATCTAATGCTCTTCTTGGACCAGGCTTTCTCTGTTTTGTACTCCCTCCTCCCCCCATGAAGGGAATCCCTGCCCAAGTTTTTAGTGTAGCAAGTTGGGGTTGGGGACATGATGGAGACTGTCCCTTCCTCCCATGTTTTCCCAATGATTTTTCCTTCATCCACCTGAAGTGGGGCTGGTCTCTTCCATTTTCTCTCCAGAAGCTAGAAGCCAGAAGGGTCCAAAGCAATACCAGGCCCTTAGATGCCTGCAGCTTGAAGATTCCCAAAGGGGACTGAAGAAGGCTGGAACCCTTCTGCTCATGCAAGGCTGAGCATTCATATTTAGCAAGGAGGAGAGTCTTATACGAGTATGCTTTGGGACAGGGGTTAAGTTGAACTGAGATTTACCTCCAATGGGAAATCATTTTCTGAAGAGGCCAACCTTCCTCATCACCACAAGGCACAAATGCCAGCCGACTGCCAGCAGTGGGCAGAGGGGGTCAGAAGTCCTTGGGGTGGCACCACTCCTCAAGCTACTGGTCCTCAATTCATCCCAGCCTCAGAGCCATCACCTGGGCAAGCAACTCCTGTAGAAAAGATGCCCAGTCATCCCCAGCAACTGCCAACCAGTTGCCCCTCACAGGGCAGACAAGCCAGCTTAGCTGAAGAATCACACTTGGAAGGAAAGTTATGGAAATCAAGTCCCTGACATGCTACCTGAAGCAGCTTCTGGTACCTGGGGAATGTCCACAAAGTCCTACCACCCAGAACACACACTACAGAGATCTGGGACTTTCCTCTACCCTGGAGGAAAAACAGGAAGTAGCATGGGCCAGGCAAATTAGACCACCACCACTTTGACTACTCAAGAACCTTGGGGATAACAATTCTTCAAGCCGAGCACCCTCAGATTTCACCCCTGGGGAGATGCAGCTGACAGCTGTGTCTTCAGATGTTACGGCCACAGCTACTGAAAACCCAAATTTCTCAGCCTTGTCTAATGGTTCAGCATCAGAAATTTGATATGACTTTATCAGTGGAAATGACATTACAGAAGAGGTGTCACCATCTGCTTTGCCTTAAGGACCAGATATTTCCATCTGAATTGCAGCTGAAAAATTATACATATGTTGTCTTCTTCACTAGAATGTGAGCTCCTTGAGAAAGGAAGAAAAGAAAGAAGGCAGGAAATATGTATTTATTAAGCACCCAATCTGTGCTACTCTTTTCAAATATGATCTCATTTGATCTTCATATCAACCCTGGGAGGTAGATGATATTAGCAATTCTCATTTTACAGGTGAGGAGACTGAGGCAGACAGAGGTTAAGTGACACAGCTAGTAAGTGTCTGAGGCCAGATTTGAACTCAGAAAGATGAGTCTTCCCAACTCCAACCCTGGAGCTCTATCTGATCTATACCATCTGTACCATCATTAAGTCTTCAGCATCAGCATTAATACCTCAGAAAGCAGCAATTAGCTCGCAAGCCACTTCCAGTGGGCTCCAGCACACCCCTGACTCAGGCTGAACTTACAGTTGCCTGAGATCACTAGGAGTTTTTCATGTGAGCCTTTCTTGTACTCTATGGTGAATTTTTGAACCAAGGTGCCCAGCCTGGTGGGTGACATGAAACCAAGAAAGCTAAACCAGTATTTTGGAAGCTATACCTTGGAATAACAGCGATGTTACTATTATTAATATTATTAATATAAGAGAAAGTGTTTAGCACATGAATTAATATATAAATATATTCAAAGTTATAGTAACACAATCAATATTATATCAATTAACATAATAATACTTCTTAATAACATTTATTAACTATGAACAATGTTAATTAAATAGTATCAATATAGCCAACAAGTTATTAATGTAACCAATAATATAATTAATAATATAGATCATTGTGTTAATATCATTCATAATATTAATGAATTGTTAATATTAATGATAATGTTATCAATAAATAATATTGCTATTGACAGCTGCTGTTTATGGAGTGCTTTAAGGTTTACGAAGCACTTTATGTGTGCAATCTCATAATCATAATAATGGTAATAGCTACTATTATGTTGTACTTTAAGGTTTGCAAAGCACTTTCCGTGTTTTCCTTTAATAATAATGATAGCACCAATAGTCACAAGAATATGTAGCATTTCCATAGCGTTTGAAGGCTTGAAAAGTGCTTATGAAATATCGTCTTATTGGATATTCACAACGGCCCTTCGAGGTAGGTGCTGTTATTTGTAATCCCCATTTTATCAAAGAAGAAATCAAGTCTGAGGGAGCTTAAGTGACTTGCCAGGGTCATGCAGCTAATAAGTGTCTGAGATAAGATTTGAACTCACTTCTTCATTCCAAGGCCAACATTCCATTCAGGACTCTAATAAGCTTTTCTGAGTAGATATGATGTGCTGGGTATACATACACACATATACATATACATGTATGTATGTATATACACATATATGTGTATGCATGCACATGCATGTAAACATGCAAATATATGCAAATGCGGATATATTTATATATGCATATACACATGCACACACATATATAATGGTGAAAATGGAACATTCAATAAACATGTTTTCTATAACTTCATCTAAATCCATAATTACCATAAAGATTATGATGACAACTATGACAATAAAAATGATAACGGTCACCAGGACAGAATCTTGGGGCAAACCACTCGACCCCTCTGGTTGATCGGATGTGTATCCCATTTTTATGTCAGACCTTATGTCCTAGCCTAACTGCCAGGATTTTAAGATATAAAAGACCTAGGTCTCTCCTTCGCTCCAGTCCCTCAAATCTGTTGCTAACGCCTACTTCGCCCTCTGCCCTCATCCTCACCTCTGGTGGAATGAGTACCTTGGCTGACCTAGAATGTTCAAGAGTGGACCAATGAGAACAGAATCCATCAAACACCACAGCTAAGACATATAAGGTACCTCACTAGACCAATGTTTATGAAACCAATTTGATCGGAGGCATTTTTTATTTTTAAGGTCTATCAGAGAGGTAACAAATTGAAAATGCAGGAAGAGACACAAGTTTCCAGACATGGCTGACATGGGAATTTGTTTTGCTCAAACTATAGCTATGTATTGAATGATTGATTTTTTTTATTAAAAAAGGGAGCTAAGCCAAATATATAGGAATACAAGCCATTCCCCAATTGAGAAATGGTCAAAGGATATGAACAGGCAGTTTTCAGAGGAAGAAATTAAAGCTATCTACAGGCATATGGAAAAATGCTCTGGATCGCTGCTGATTAGAGAAATGCAAATCAAAACAACTCTTAGATACCACATCTCTCCTGTCAGATTGGCTAAAATAACAAATCAGGAGAATGATAAATGCTGGAAAGGATGTGGGGAAATTGGAACATTGTTGCATTGCTGGTGGAGTTGCGAGCTGATCCAGCCATTTTGGAGGGCGGTGTGGAACTATGCCCAAAGGGCTATAGAAATGTTCATACCCTTTGACCCAGTAATACCACTTCTAGGGTTGTATCCCAAAGAAATCACGCAAGCGGGAAAAGGACCCATATGTACAAGAATATTTATAGCAGCTCTCTTTCTGGTAGCCAAGAATTGGAAAGCAAAGGGATGCCCATCAATTGGGGAATGGCTGAACAAGCTGTGGTATATGAAGGTGATGGAATACTATTGTGCCATAAGAAATGGGGATGATGCAGACTTCATAACAACCTGGAAAAACCTACACGACATAATGCTGAGTGAGCGGAGCAGAGCCAGGAGAACGTTGTGCACAGCCACAGATATGTGGATTCCGTGAGGACCAACCCTGACATACTGCGCTTCTCTCAGCAACCTAAAGGGGCAAGGACAACTCCAGGGGACTCACGATGGAGAATGCTATCTTCATTCAGAGAAAGAACTGCGAAGTTTGAATACAGACTGAGGCACACTACTACATGCTCGCCTTTTCTGCTTCTCTTTTGTTTTTGGTTTTGGGTTTTTTTTTTTTTGTTTTTTTTTTGGTTCTGTTTCTTCTTTCTCATGATTCATTCCATTGGTCAAAATTCTTCTCCACGACTTGACTAGAGCATAAATTAATTCAATGCGAAGTTATACATGACAGTTATATGAGACTTCATGCCGTCTTGGGGAGGGAGGGGGGAGGGAGGGGAGAAAAACTGGAACTCAAAACTATGTAGAACCGTGTGTGGTAAACTAAAAATAAATTAAAAAAAAATAAAAATAAAAAAAAAAAAGGTTAATTTTTTTTCAAGTAACAAGTTGGTTTTTATTTTTTAATTAATCTGCGCTTTCCCTCACTGAGTATTCAAAAAACAAAACACAACAACAACAAAAAAGATTAGGTCAAATGCAGACCTTAAAACATCTGCATTCCCAATCACCCAAAACATAAGGCTTCCATAAGATAATTTTAGAAATGCTTCACTACTTGCATACTTGAAGAGATGTAAATGTAAAAGGATATAGAAATGAATGCTCATAAATCCAACTCCATGTCAGCATGGGGAAGAGGAGCTCAGTTAATTTCATGCATCAGAACTAAAGCTGAGCAGTTTTGCTGAGAACCAGTGTAAGGCTGGGTTCCTTGCAGTGCTGTTCTCCGGTCCCAACCTCATGGGAATTGCAGGGAGGTGGATAAGAGAATGAGCAAGTAAATGTCAGGTGGGGATCCAAGGACCTTGGAGTAACATGGCTCTTGTGATGCTGGGCATTTCTACCCAAAGCTCTAGCCAGGAATACAAGCAGTGAGGAGCTTCTGTTAAATGTTTGTGACTCCCTGGGGATCTTAGGTGGTCCACAGTTGGAGTCCTCCGCTCCTTGGGAGTCAGGGGCCAGATTTTACCTCAGAGGTGATCAGAGTGATGACAAGTCCTACAAAATCAGCCTTACTACTGGATACTGGATACATGATCCTCTGTGCCTGCATTCAGTCTCCACCACTACAAAACACTGCTCAGTGGTGGGAATCTTTTGTTTTTTGAATGCTCGATGAAGGGAGGGACAAATCAATTTAGAAATGTTATTTTTTTTAACAAGTAATCCTATATTTAAAAAAACACCTAATCATTTGATATATAGCCATGGCTTGGGCAAAATAAATTCCCACATCAGCCACGTCTGAAAACACACGTCTCTTCCTGCATTTAAGTTTGCTGCCACTCTTTCAGGAGTTCGGAGTTGTGTTTCATCTTCCTTCTTTTAGTCTAATGGTTTATCAGCATTCTAAAGCCTTTCAAAGTTGCTTTTCTCTACACTGTTGTTATTTGAATGTTTTGCAGTTGTGTCTGAGTCTTTGTGACCCCATTTGGGATTGTCTTGGTGGAGATACTGCAGTGGTTTGCCATTTCCTTCTCCAGCTAATTTTACAGATGAGGAAACTGAGGCAAGCAGGGTTAAGTGACTTGTCCAAGGGTCACACAGCTAGTAAGTGTCTAAGGCCAGATTTGAACTTGGGAAGATGAGTCTTTCTGTCTATCCACTGTGCCACCTAGCTGCCTTTACAATGTCATTAATATTGTTTAAACGGTTCTGGTATTACAGACTTCACTCTGCCTTATTAAATAAAAGTCTTCCCAGTTTCTTCTTAAATGTCTATCTCATAATTTCTTATGGAACATTATCTTATTACATCTATAGACCACATTTTGTTCAGCCATTTCCCAATAGGACACCCCCCCACCAATTTCTAGTTTGGGGGCCACAGCATAAAGGGCTGCTATGAGTATTTTTGTACATCTGGATTCTCTTTGATTTAATTACAGTATAGGTCTAGGGAGTTATAGCAGGGTCAAAGGGTTTATACAATTTGAGCACAGTTCCAAATTGATTTCCAGAATGGCTGGACCAATTCACAGCTCCAAGTGGCAGGTACCTTTGCAGGAGAGTATAAGGTCTGCTAGGTCTTATATCAGGCAAGAGAACCCAAATCTGGGTCCAGCAACTGACCCTGTGTCTAGAGTCCAAAGACGAATCCAAACATGTCAGGAGTTTTTCTATCACTAGGAACTTTAAAAAATTACATAATCTTTACAAATTGCCTTAAGCAAGGTTTGGGAGGAGAATGTTCACAAGCTGCAGGGCTGAAGGTAGCATTGACTCCATTGAGATAAGAGATAGCTTATTATTGCCAATTAGGGAGTGATTATATCCACTGTAAAGCAATTCTTCATTTTATAAAGGACTAATCACAGGTTTCTTTTTCTATTTTGCAAGTGTGGCGTTTGAGACCTCTTGGAAAAAGCACTGGCTAAAGAGTGAGAAGACCTAGGTTCTAATCCTGACCAATGCTTATTTCTTGTGAGATCTTGGGCACCTTGGCTCCCTGGGCCTTATTTGAACAACTCCAGACATATTTGGGCTAGTCTTTGAACTCTAGACACAAGGTCAGTTGCTGGACCCAAACTCAGGGTTTCCTGCTCGATCTAGGTAGGACATTACAATTAATGTTAATTAATCACAATATTATTAATTGTTATAATATTCCATTGTAATTAATTACAATATTATAATTGGCAATTAATTACAATATTACAATTGGTAATTAATTACAATATCCCATTGCAATTAATTACAATATTATAGTTTGTAATTAATTACAATATTATAATTAGTAATTAATTACAAGATTAACATCTTAATATTATGCTATATACAACATATATAGTGTGATATTACATTATATATTGTTGTATGTCATAATATATGCTATATTATAATTACATCTGTTGTGACTTTATAATATGTATTACTTCACAGGGATATGGACTAGATCTTTGATTTCATTGGTATAGAGAACTCCCAGGTAAGGAAACTCTCTCCATCATTACAGGTTAGCACCCTCTGTGCAACTTCCAGTTAAGTGATTTGCCCAGGGTCACAGAAGCAGGATGCATCAGACTTGAATCCCTTCCTAGTAAGGATGCAGAGGTAGCCTCCTAGCTAGGAAATGAGGCAAGTTTGATAGACTCTGCCTCTGTGACCCTGTTGGATCAGATCATCGCTGGCCCTAAAGTCCTGGACTTCTGGGCATTCTAGACAGAGTTTAGGGTGATGCATGGAGAGCCGGCTTTACCAAGTCTTTCCTCTGACTCATGCAAGGCAGCTGTTAGCAAAGTGCGCTTCGGAACCCCTGGGTTACATGAGAGCCTTTCAGGGGGTCCTTGAGGCCAAGAGATTTTTGTAATAATAGTAAGACATTTTAATTTCTAGTGGGGTAAATATTGATAGGGTTAACTCATAAACAAAAGCTCTTTCCAGGGACAGGGGCATTCTTCAATTATTAAGAGCTTTTCATTCCATGCAGCTCAGACCTTATGAGTGTTTGTTACAATGACATTAAAAAAAGGATTGTTCTTAAATGTCTTTATAGGGCCCCTGAAGGGGGAAATTGAATACTTTCTTTGCAATTTATGGGCTTGGAGCAGTGGTTTTCAAGCTGTATTGGGAGAGGGACTTTTCTTACCTCAGTGGTATCTCCCTACATTGATAAAGCCACAGGTCTGGATGAACTATTCGTCATTATTGCTAGTCTTATTCTTGTCTTGAAATTGAATTGATAGCGATGCACTGGGTGGCATTCCAGACCGTGGCACCAAACCCGGATCCAAGAAGACCCAAGTTCAAATCTCATCTCTCAACAGATGTTGTGTGACCCTGGACAAGTCACTTAATGTCTCATTTTTCTAGGCAGCTCTCTAAGTTGCCAAGGAGGTGACATCTGCTTTGGTAGAGAGAGTTTCCTCACCCAGAAACTCCAGTGGGGATAATAATAACACATCTCCAAAGGCTGTTTGGAGGCTCAAATGAGACATTTGTAAACCTCTCAGCCTCAGTTTCCTCAGCTGAAAAATGGGAGTAAGATTGAAGAGTTACAAGATCAAGATTTAAAGTGTGACTGTAAGTCCAGTGGTCCCTCTTGCACCATACTGATCACAATGCCTTTCCAGCTGTGTTTGTACACACACACACACACACACACACACACACCCCTACCATATTGAGAACCTTAAAGGGTCCTCTTCTAAAACCCGAATCCTCCTGGGTGATTGCTGTGAGCCTACTCTCTATAGGTGTACCCAGGGAAGATATTCCAGCCCCAAACCTGGGAGAAATCCTGTGAGTCACAGCTTTGAAATCTGCACTGGATGCCAGCTGAAAACCGAGGCTTTGCAAAATCAAATTGACAGATGAACCTGGGGCTGCCCTGCTAGGCACAGGCTCATCCATATTCTGAGTTAAAAGAAATATTGCATTTTTAAAGAGGAAAGAAACATATTTAAAAGATAAAGGAAGAAAGAAAAAAACTTTGCTGGTCATTAATTATGATAATAAAACACGGGGGAAAATTCACTTTAAAGGCATGTTAAAGCCCCGTAATCTTCAAAGAGATAGAGGAGAGCCAGCTGCCCTGGGAAGGAAGAATATACCATTTCTAGCCCAAGGCAGACTATAAGGATGAGAAGCCTGTCAATGCAGCCCAGGAGAGGAGGGGAAACTCATGGGCACCCAGACCAGCCTCAGGCTGCGTGGAAAAGTCTACTAGGGAGTGTCACTGAAGGTCCACTCCTTCCCCCCTCCCTCCAAAGTCCCTCTCCCACTGCTCTACCACCCCACCTAAAATCTCCCTGCTATGGAGATGGGATTAATTTCTAGCCCCTAAGTAAGGCCGATCACTTTCAGATTTACTTTTGACAATCACTGAAGAAATATTTCTTGTGTTCCTTTGTCTCCAGCTGTTGGGGATACAAAGCCTTATTCATCACACAGTTTTTGCCCTGATGGGTAGATATTGAGAGAAGATGCAGGAAAGGTAAAGCCAATACAAGTCCACCAATAGGGGGAGCCTCAGGGAAACAGATTATTTTAGATTAAGCAAGTGATACAGACAATGAGGCTTAGACCAACAGCAGCAGCGAATTGGCTATAGAGCCACAGGCAGATGGATGCCTACTGCTTGTGTGACACTTGGTTTAGGCTGGATATGTATTTCAGCCTGGGAGAGAGCCAGTGAGTCACAGTGGTGAAAACAGAGACCCGTCCCTCCCCCCTTGCCTCGCCTAGATGTTGCTGACCTGGGACAGCAGCCTGTATGCCTCACCCTAGTTATGCCTCTGTGTAGGACTCAGATGAGTAGAGAGAAAAAGGGCTAACATCCTAGATGTATGGGGAAGGGGAAGAGGCCTCACTGCTGTGGACTGTATCAAAGGGGCCTTGATCCAGCACCCAGTTCTTTCACCACTCTCCTTCTGACAACACACCACCAAACTCATTCTATGTTTTTGGAGGCAGTTAGGTGACACAGTGGATAGAGTTCTAGGCCTGGAGTTAGGAAGTCCTGATTTCAAATTCCGCTTCAGACACTGACTAACTGTGTGATTTTGGAAAAGTCACTTAACCTCTGTTTGCCTCAGTTTCTTCAATTGTAAAAATGGAATAACAATAACATAAGTTTTTTTGGGGAAGATCAAATGCAATATTTGTAAAATTCTCAGCCTCAGTTTTCTCGACTGTAATATGGGGATAATATTAGTGCCTACCATCCAAGGTTGTTGGGAAAATAATATGAGATATTCGTAAACCTCTCAATCTCAATTTCCCTGACTGTAAAATGGGGATAATAATAAAACTTATCCTCCAAGGTTGTTGAGATATTTCTAAAACACTTAGCACAGTGCCTGGCATTTAGTAAGTGCTAAGTAAATGTTTTCTCTAAACTCTGCAAAGAAGGAAGCAAAGGAATACATAAAACTAGAAGGGATTAGAAGTATGTAGAACAGAATCTACCTAGAGCGGAAGCTTCCTAGTTTACTTTTTCTATAAGGAAATCTAGATTTGGAATCAGAGTACCTGGGGCAAAATCCTGGCCCTGGGTGACTGACTTTGGGTAAATCATTTCTCTGCTTTGGGCTTCACTTCCCTCATCTGTAAAAATAGCAGGGGAGGAACAGATGATTTCTAAGACACCTATCTCTAAAGCCTATGAGACCTGGGTTCCAATCCTGTCTCTCCACAGAAGTGAGCACGGGCAACTCACTTTACCCTTATAAAGCTTCAGTCTCATCCTATTAGAAAAACAAGAACATTGGATCAGTTGTGTTTAAAATTCCTTTCTATTTCTAAGGTCCTTGGAAAGGAATTTTATGCAGAAGAAACATTTGAATTTCTTAAAGAATTCAATTTGCCTCAGTTTCTCCTCTTTAAAATAAGAAAGTGAGACAATAAAGTGTTGGATTTCACGATCTGTAATCCCTTCTAGCTCAAAGATTGTAGTAGTAGTGTAGGCTGAGCTAAGGAAGGGAGGATACAAAAAGATGGAGGTACAAATAAGCATAGCAGACTTGGGGGATATGGAACATGGTGAATAGACCTCTCAATCTTGACTGAAGGACGGGGTTCTTCAGGTTGAAGAGCGTGAGCAAAAATTGGAAAAGAAGGATGGGACTGAGTATAGAGGTCCCCAAAGTCCAAACCAAGGCAAGCAACAGGACAAGAAAAATCCCACTAGATTAGGAGTCAGATCCTAAGGTCATAGGCTTGGAGATGTCAGATGCCTACCTTAGAGACCATCCAGTCCAACCCTTGTATTTGACAGCAGATGAAACCACAGCCCAGAGAGTGATTTGTTCTCTTAAGTAGAAGAGACAAAAATTGAATCCAGGACTTCTGATCCTGGCAGCTAGGGGGTCTAGTGGAGAGAGTGCTAGACTGTCTCAATTACTGGCAACGTGACCCTGAGTAAGCCCCCCTATTTTCTCATCCTTGATTTCCTCATTTGAAGAATGATGGTAATAACACATAATGGAGTTGTTGAAAGGAACACAGGAGATAACCTATATAAAATGCTTTGCAAATTCTGAAGCTATTGTTACTATTTTGAATCCAAATCAATACTCATACTACTGCACCACACTGTCCCAAAGGACCTGTGTTCTAATCCTGGCTTTGTTAATTACCATCTGTAGGATCTTGGGTAAGTTGCAACTTCTCTGAGACCATGGCTCCTCATCTATAAAATGGGAAGGGAAGAATTGGACTAGATGGTCCCTGAGGTCCCAGTTTGCTCTCTGTCTATGATCCTCTGATTTGGATTTGGACCCCCATCTCTGATCCTTTGTGCCTGTATGATCCTGAGCAAAACCCATTCCTTCTTGAGGCCTTGGTTTCCTCATCAAATTTAGCAATGGAAAAGGCCTTGGAGATCATCTGGCCTGATACCCTGTGATCCTGGTCCCTAGGCTTATACATCTGGAGTTGGAAAGGCTTTGAGAGTCCATCTAATTGGACCCCCTCATTTTACAGATGAAGAAACTGAAGCTTAGAGAGGGTAAATTATTTTACTAAAGTCATCCAGGTAGTAGGCATCAAAGGTACTATTTGAACTCAGGTCCTCTGACTTTAGATTCAGGTTTCTTTCCATTTAACTAGGGATGCTCTATTTTCAAATCTATCTTATGGGAAGAACAAAACTTTAAGAAGGGTGGAAGGCTAATAAGCTCATCCTTCCCTTGTCCTTGCACTGCCCTGCTTATCACAAGTTGTTCCTAAGAAACTGGCTTCAGGGAATAGCCCCCATCTCCACTCCCACCCCCAGCCCACCTTCTCCAAGAATATGTGCCTTCCCTGGGGAGTTCACACACCTTGATCCACTTAAGCTCCAACATTCTGGACCGGAGATTGCAGGAACCCTCCCTCACACATGGAAAGTTTCAGCTTCAAGTCTGACTCCCTTAGATTTAGAGTTCCTCATCTCCTGCCTTGTGGCTCATATGTTCCCTCTCCCCCTCTCCATTCTTTGGCTCTCCAAGTCTACATTTTTCTACCTTCTGGGCTATTATTGGTGCCTGGTGTAAATTTAGGGACAATAAAATCATCAAAGGGACTAGCCCCAGAATAATAAGCCAGAGAGTTTTGTATAACTTCAAGGAAACATCCTGACCAGGAGGGTGTAAGCCCCTAAGGTAGGTGGAGAGGAGGGCACAGCTCCTTCTCTGGGGAATCTTTCAATCAGGTCCCACACCTGGGACTGCTTAGGTTCCATCTGGTATGCAATAGCAATAACAATGCAGAGAAAGAGCACAACTATCCACTCTTACTTGGCCATCACCAACATCATTTCTCTGGAAATCCCACTTCTTTCTAAAGCTTTGTGGCTTGACCTTGCTTTGCAGGGGACTAAGGTGTGGACAGAGAATGGATGGTGATGTCTATCCTGCACAGTGGATAGAGTTCTAGACCTGGAGCTCAGAAGAGCCAACTGTGAATCTTGTTGCAGACACTTTGTAGCTGTGTGAATCAGAGGTTAATTAACCTCTCTGTGCCTCAGTTTCCTCATCTGCAAAATGGACAGATAATTGTAGTTTCTACCTCACAGGGTTGTTATGAAGATCAAATCAGATCTGTCAAGTAGCTGGCAAACCTCAATGAATGCGTGAAAAGGTTTTTATTAAGTATGATGTACAAGGTGCTGAGCTAAATGGGAAGGATTCAAATATGAGCAAAAAGGAAGACAACTCCTGCCCTTGAGAAGCTTACATTATTTTTTAATTTAGTATTTATTTTTCCCCAGTTACATGCAAAAAACAATTTTCAACATTCATTTTCAAAAGAAGCTTAATGGAGGAAGATAACACACAAAAAGGAATTGAAAAGGGAGAAGGGGAGAAGAAGGTACTTTGCAGGGGCATGTTGGTCCAGTGAGTCAGAAAAAATGCTGGAAGGGGAATGAAGGAAGAAATATCCAGCTTGAGCCATGCCCTCAATGGAGGCCCTTGGAAGAAACACCAATGGGAGAAGGGTCATGGCATTTCAGAGAGACATTCCAGGGTTGAAAAGTTGTTGAGTCATGGTGGAGAAGAGGGACAGAATGCCAGAGTACACATGGAGTGCCACCTTTACACATTATAGTATATTGGCTGGTATGGCAAAGACACGAAAGGGCTAAAATTAAGAAAAAACCCAAATTAGCACTAGGTTCCTATTATGTGTGTGGTATTGGGCTACAAAGATGAAAAATCTCTAGCTTTTATATAACATTAAGGTTTGTAAAATCCTTTTGGTATGCCATTTCATTTGATGCTCCCCACAACCCTGTGGGAGAGATGCTATTATTTGCCTCTTATACAGATTGGGAAACTGAGGCATTCAAACTTAAACAAAGTCTAGTGCATTGACCACTGTGCCACCTCGGTAACAATAAAACGAGATTACAAGATGACCAGATCGGGGCAAGGTCTCCCCGACTGCTGGAGTGGTGAGGTCCTGAGCTCGGTACCCTCAAAGGTCCTAGAAAGAAAAGGTCGAGCCTAAGGATGTTGGCTCGATAGAATGACCCTACTCTTTGTTCCAGAGAGTAAAACACCTAGGATATAGAACCTTCTGCTTGGCAGGTTCTTAAAGCCTTGGCTCTGAGGAAATAGAACTGGAATGGCTTTCTGCTGGTTCCAAGGTAAAGGATGATGCTCTTTGTGGAAGAGCTTAGAAGTACCTTAGCCAAGAATTTTAGCTGATTTGAGAGATAGTGGTGGGGTTGGTAGGGGATACTGGCCAAGCAGCATCTAGTAGTGACCAGTGGACCAGTGTACAGCCAAGCAGTATCTGGCAATGCCTAGAGGAGATTATGAGGCCATGGTCAATGAAAGTAACATGAATACATTTGCGTACCCTTACACCGAGATTTCTCCTTTTCCCTTATCACAAAACTTGACTAGGAGGAGTTTCATGTGGATAAGATGGGGATTAGGTTTTATAAAGACATAGCATTTCATCTATGAGCTAAAGGAAGAGAAGGATTTTAGGAACATGTAAGGGACTATCTTCAGACCCCACCCTCAGTTCGTTCCCCCTTGAAATAGTAGAAGGTCCTGGCTTGATGAATCAAAAGCAGGTACTGCCCCGAGTACAATAAAGAGGCATATGGTGGGGAGCAGTAGTTCGGAATGTATGGAAACAGGGGTTGGACTTGTGATTTCATCAGTATAGAAAACTCCCAAGTGAAGAAATATACCACTAATGCCATTGGGCACCGTCTATACAAGGTATTAGTGAGAAGTGTATTGCCCAGGAAAAAAAAATGTTTATTTCCATGTGGGATGTCTAAATTTATGGAGAGGCGGCTTGAAGGGATATATGCCTACTCTTCTCCAATAGAAACTTTGATTAATTTCTTTTGCTCCCCTCTAGGCAGGAGTCAATAAATGTTTATTAAATGCATACTAAGTGGCAAGCACTGTGCTAAGGGATAGGAATACAAAGAAAGGGAAAAGATAATCCCTGCCCTTGGGGAGCTCCCAGTCTAATAGGGGAAAGTGAAATATAAAAGGAAACTAAAAAACTAGGAGTATAAGTGGGGCGGGGATGGGGGAGGCTGTGTGTGTGTAGGGAGGGGAGGTTGTATGTGTGGGGGACGGGGGAGGCTGTGTGTGACTGAGTATGAATATGACGAAGAGCTGCAGCTGGGTGGGAAATGAGGAGCTGGCTCAAGCTCTCTCCTTAAATGAAGGTGGGGGGAACTCTCCAATGTCGACCCTTTACCCTCTCCAATAAGATGGAGGGAGGGCCACCAGGGCAGGGGGTTACTGAGGAGAATTAATTCTATCCTTTGGGAATGTGATTCAGTAGACAGTGATGTTGTTCAGAAAGGATCTGTCCTCAGAGAAAAAGGGTATTGGACTAGGATTACATCTATCTACTCCCTGCCTCAACTACATAGTGCTGCTCTAAGGGCATTGTTTTTACATGTGAAAGTAACAAGGGTGCCATCTTACCTCATTACTGTCCCTTAAAGGAGGAAGGTATCCCAAGCTTGTGCTTACTAGCTTGGCCCTTTCCAACCAAATCAGCGAGTAGTGTAGTGAGTAAATCCATTTATTCAAGCAGAGAGCAAAACAAAAACAAAAACCAGAGAAGTTCTACAGATTACAATACATAAGGAAATATAGGGCAAATGATGACTCTCCTTCTGGAAGTAAGATCTAAGCTCAATCAAGAGAGAGGCCTTGATCTCCCTCAAGAGGAAATTCTCTGAAGTTTCTAGGGAGACAAGCTGGAAAGCAGAAACATGGTGAGGCACTGGCATACCCTACATGTCTGTTGTTGCCTACAGGGTCTTTTTTCCTTCTCTTCTTCCTAGTTTATCTTAAAGAAAATCTGGGATTATTTATGTTCTCTCTCAAAAGCAGGAATGAAAAAATGCCTCTCTTCTGCAAAGCTCTCATACCAACTCTGACTCTCACATAGTTACAGAAGGTCATATAATCATTCTCTCTATCAATTAGGAGTCAATTAAAAATGTTCTAGCCTTGGCTGTAAACCTGGCTTGCATACAGAATGTCCCAAATATCTTAGTGTGTTTTTAAACTTTATAGTGTCAAAACTATATTGTGATCTTTGGGACATCCTGTATAGCCTTTGAGAAAGTCAATTAGCCTCACTGTTTTGACAATGCCGAATTATACAGCTAGTATATGCCAGTGGTAAGACTTGAACTTGGATCTTGTGACTTCAAGGCCAGCTCTCAACACATTATACTATGCAATATATTGTAAACTGAAAGGAAGCAAAGAATTATCAACTAATTAACAAGCCTCAACATAGTGAGAAACCAAAATAGTCCCTGACCTCAAGAAGTTTATTTTCTAATAAGAGAGACATGCATACATACATACACACATACATACACATATGTATACACATATATGTGTCCATATAAGACAAATAACAAACAAGGTAACCTTGAGGGGCTGAGTGTGGTACCTTTTTAATGGAATAGCTCATAAATCCTTGATGTACTTCCCTCATTGACTGTCAGTTAATATCAATTAGTTGGCCAGACTTCATTAACTTTTAGAAAGAGGTATTTACCATGGTGGTATGATAAGAACAGTTGGTATGAAAGAGACCCCCCTCCCAACCCCTCCAAAGTTTATGCCATATCATCCAACTGGTATGTTGAGAATTCAAGAAAAAGTGGGCTCAAGCTTAGAACATATGGCAAAGGGATTAACTCAGCTCTTGGAAGTCCCTCTATAGCCTTGGAAGTCCCTGGAAGATGTTACTGGTTCCTTTGAACATCTTAATGTCTTTTTTCTTAATGTCTAGTTTGTCCTTGGAATTCCATGCAAGTGCTGCCACCAGTCATTGTTATTCCTGGGATGCTCCTGGGACTCTAATAAGAAGTCTAAATCCTCTGTTTCTCTAAAGTTCTGGGTTGTTCTCTGGTCAAGAGACGAGCAGGAAGGTAAAAACAGAAGCTCTTCTCCTCCCTAATGCCTTCAATTGAATCCCTCTTAGGGGCTTCACTGGCACTGCTCTCTCCTCTGAGCTTGCAGACACTTACAAATGTTGGGTTCCCAAATTGGCTTGTTATTTTATAGAAGATCCACAAGGTATGACATAGTATATATTAGTTTAATGCGTTAGATTCAATAGAGATGTTTCACATGTGATAGAGGTATCGGGGCTAGAGTATTTTGTTAGTTACTTTAAATGAGGAACTGAGCAAAAATCTAGAAAGGTAAAATCAAAATATATCAATAGAATTTCTTTTAAAAATTAGCATTTAAAATCTTACACAGCAGCTATAGAAGAGACCATATCCACCATTAGTGTCAAATTGCTCATTGGGGATGCACAAAAGTACCTCAGAAATGTGGATCATGCCAATGAGTGTATCGCAACCACCCTGGGATGCCAGACCAATCTGAAAATGAAAGGAATATTTTGTTTGGTTTCAAATGCAATGTGGGGAAATAGCAGGCAAGGCAACCAGAAAAGTTAACACTGTCCTTGGCTATTATAAACCCATGACTCCTGTTCCTGCATAATGCGTGCTCTAGGTCTCTTTTATCCTCTCCTGGGACCATTTTACTTCTTTGTAGAGTGTTAAAGAAAGTCAAAACTATTCATATGTGTGCAGGATTAGACTTAACCAGATTTTATCTCCAATTTCAATGAATGATGAAATGACATTATGGGTCAGCAATTGCCAATGTTCTCTTGGTCAACTTTTGAGGATATCAAAGACTTCTGGGAAAAGTTGTTCAAAGACTGGAAAAGGTTGTTAAACTATTCAAGGTGCATAATAGGGCTCTCCCCCATTTTCTAGATTTTTAAATAAAACCTCATTTAACTTAGACTGAAGGATAGAAATTAAAATCTGAATATATGGTCTTGCCCATGGGCACAACTCCACTTGTCTTAAAGACCCTTAGGCTTCTGTGAGAAGTCTAAATAAGGATGCTTCCAACCAACATTCTCATTTTTGGTTAAATCAGAAAAACATCCTATAACTTGTCTAACTCTAAACAGCATTTGACCTTCCATTCCTAAACCTCTACCAGAAATTCTCCTCAGGAACAGCCTACTAACAAATAGCTACCCAGAAGGAAAACGATTCATTCATTTTAAGAATGACGAAAAGGGAACTCTACCTAAGTGCCTATCACCATACTATGCTTATATTATCTTCTACAAGTGTTTAGTGTTATGTTCTTCTAGTCCTCCTTTCCGACCAGATGCAATATATAGCCAAAATGAATGAATGAAAGGGAGTACAATTGTGTCCACTTAAGCCTTTGGTTCATATTCCCCAAGAATGGATCCTTTCTCTTTTTTGGATAGGGTGCCAACCAAAATTTTAGGAATGGGATGAGGTAAGTAGGAAAGAAATAGTATCTGTGTCAAGGGAAATGGTGTATAGTGCCACTTTTTCTGTCTTTTCATAATATCTATGAGGAATGAGTCAATTTTGCACATCTGGTTTTGAGATGGTGTATTCAGTTCTAAAGGATGACCTCACATTGAGCTGTGCTTCTCAGGCTTATGAGTATTGAGATATACACATTACTTATTAAGACATCTGAGACAGGATTAAAAAAAAAGAATAGAAGAGAATAGTCTCCCAAGCAATTCACCCTCTATAGTTAATGGGATGGATCGTGAGTATAGCCAAGGGATTTGACCAAATGAAGTCAATGGGAAAAATGGAAAAGACTAGTTACTATCCTTTCTTTTAAAATACAGACACAGGTGAAGCAACTCAACACCAAGAGGTAATAAACATACTCTCCTTTCCCCTTGGAGAATCATAGAAGTAGATGAACAATATTGGTTGGTTAAGACTTGTAAATGTTCAAGCAGGGAGTCCCAAATATCAATGAACCAAACACACTTCCACAGTTTCCAAGTTGAAGCCAGAGGAAAAAAATGTATCCTAGTGAAATTCTCCATCAATCTACCTTCATTTAAAAACAGGCAATCCATGAAGACAGCGAATCTCTGGTGGCTGAAATGGAGCTAGAAATTGTGACACATGAGTCAAGAGGAAATATTTGTGACAAAAAATCATTAGTCAACTGCCCAACACAATTGGTAATGATCACTGAGTCTGTTCAAAATTAGGCAGGCAGCCTAAATAAACCTGATAATCTCTAGTGCATTTGTAGATTAATAAGGACAGAGGACAACAAATTATGGTTATGTGGAACAAATTGTTTTGTTTTCAGTGAGACTAAAGAGCCATTAAAAATGCTGATTAATCACTGCAGTGGGATTTGGTCTCTTTGGTACCAATGTGCTAAATGAGGGAAATGAAGTTGTATTTATGTTGAAAGAACAGCTCAGACCAAGTATGCAAGGCAGAATTCTGCTGTGGGAAATAATTCTCAAGGCGTGAGTCATCACATTTTTTATCTTAGCATCCACCAGGGATAGAAAGACAAAAATTAGAGTCCCTATCCTGACATGGAGCTCCAATTGTATGAATCCTTTCCTATTCCTCCACATGACCTTACCCTCCAGCCTGCCTTATCTTCACTCTGATGGGTATCCTTTAGGTACCCTTCCCTTATTTCTGTGATAAGATCATAGAAGTGTTGGAGTACTAATTGTGAGAATATCCAATAAAAATTGGTCATGGTATGAGCAAAGAAGGAATAGATAGGCAGCCTTCAAAATAGCAGTCATACAACTCCAAAAGACTTACGATGGAAAAAGCTATCCACATCCAGAGAAAGCATCAAGGAATCTGAATGTAGATTGAAGCAAACTATTTGCGCTCTCTCTCTCTCTCTTTCTCTCTCTCTCTCTCTCTCTCTCTCTCTCTCTCTCTCTCTCTCTCTCTCTCTCTCTCTTCCCTTCCCTCCCCCTTCTCTTTTTAGTTTCGTTTCTTCCTTCTTGTGGTTCATTCCATTGGTTATAATCCTTCTTTACAACATGACTAATGTGAAAATATGTTAAATGTGAACCTATATCAGATTGCATGCCGCCTTGGAGTGGAGTGGGGAGGAGAGGGAGGGAGAGAAAGTTTTGAACTCAAAAGCTTGTGGAACTGAATGTTGTAAGCTAAAAATAAATAAATTAATTTAAAAGGAAAAAAGAAACAAAATAGCAGTCATAGGTAGGGGACCTCTGGAGAGAGAGAAAAGGAAAAAAATGGACAAAATAATGTAGAAAGGATTGTGATTTGATTTCAGATGTGACTTAACTTTATAATATGACCATTCTTTTCATGCACTGTCAGCTTCCGTGTAATCTATGGTTCAACCATAATGACCTATTTGCTGTCCCTCAATAATACTACAGCATCTTCCTCACTTGTTCCTTTTCATGGGACATCCTTCATTCCATGGATACTTTCCCTCCTTCACTCTGTTTCTTGGAGGCCTTGAATTTCTTTAGAATTGAGTTCAACCATCACCTTCTGTAGGAGCCCTTCCTTAGTCCTCACCCCCATGTCCCCAACGCACACACACACACACGCACACACACACACACACACACAACTACCAGAGTCTTCCTCTCTAAGGATATTTTGAATTAAATTTGTGTTTTGGTTATACATACTTATAAAATCCATGGCCCTCAAGAAGCTTGTAGTCAATTAGGGCCATGTTTCTGTTTTGATTGCCCTAATGTCTAGCATAGAAAATACTTAATAAAAGCTTATTGACTGATCTGTAGAAATAGTGGAAACTGACATGTATGATTCTTTTCCTTCTTCAGACCATGAATAGGGTACCACAAAACATTCCATCAAGCTGACAAATTTCTTATGGAATTGGAAACAACCAAAATTAGAGTGCACCCTTCCAGAGGCTTTACCCACCTCTTCTCTGTAAGATTTTAAAGAATTTTGTCATTACCTCAGATGAAAGCAGTGGAAAGTATGATTTTTGTGAACCTTAATACACAACCCAGAGTGTCCAAATGGTCTAGTACAGGAGCTTAGAGAGAGATCCTTTTAATATTCTAATGTTCTATGTCTCCACTCCCCCCCATCTCTACATGGTAGAAAAACAAAGCTCAGAGTGGGCTCACTAGGATCCTCATCCCCAGTGATCTCTCAGAAGCTCATTCTTAAGAACTTCTTTAAAAGGATCCTCTTGTAATTCCTAGAATGAGAGGAAAAGTCTCCATCCTCATCACTGTACTGGTGAATCCCATATGTTTTGCTTTTCCCAGAGACCTGCCCTGCCAGCTTCTTCTTGTTCGCCCCTCTCTTTTCTCAGTGCATACAAGGCTGAACCAGTAGGAGATAAGTTAGGTCAAGGTCTCCACTAAAAGCACTAAACAAGACCTTTTTCTAAGTATTTCTCTGTGGTATCTATGATTAAAGTCTTATAAGGTGACTGGTCCCTTTTTGTCTGATAGCTTATATTGTGTTTGAAACCTGTGATTAAAAAAAAGCATCTTAGAGAACTGAAAGTGAGACTAATCTACCATATTTCTTGGGACTGTTTCTGCTGCAAAGAAAGATGGCAATTTCACTTCCCGAGCTTTCTCAAAAGAACCAGGAGCCAGAGGATAATTTCAGGTAATCAACTCTCTGTGTGTCTACTAAGTAAAGGGTATTGACTTCACTAAATGAGTCCTGAAAAAGAGGAGTAGTCAGGAACATGATCAGGGTGAGAGCAGAGGAAAAGAACACTACCTTCCAAACCTGTGAATCACTGGTCATCCCATTTGGACCTTGTAGTCCTAATATTCTTCTATATCTAACTGAATTCTGAGAGAAGGTTATGGAGGTTTATGCAGCACAAAGATTCCACAGATGTTGTTATAGATCATGTAACCAGTTTCATGTGTTAAGGAAGAGAGTTGTTAATGCAAGAAGAGATATGCACATCCTGTCAATAGGAGATACAAGGTCATAGGTTTAATTGGGAAGTGAGCTGCTTGAGAATTTAATAGACTCCAAAGGATGATTACCAAATAGGTATCTCTGGCAAGTCTCAGTGATGTGGCATTTCAAAGAGTCCACCAAGTATCTTCTCAGAAGTTTACCCCTAAATTTTTGGGGCACCCTGGTTCTAATCTCTTACCAAAGTAAGCTATAGTTTCTCTGACCCTCAGAAGCCTAAGGGACATCAAATCCTCAAGGTAGCCAACATCTCTTTTACTAGCCTATTGCTCAAGTACATGACCCTCCTTCATAGTAGAGGTGGATCCACTAAGCTTAGTCTTTTAGACCTTATTCTGGAGACCTGGCAAATTACCTTGCCTGAAGACTTCTGGAAAAACTTAATGGATTTTTCATTTTAGGAATTAAAAGGAGAACTAAGGCAAGGCCTCCTAGTAAGAAATATCTAGTTGAGTTTCCTCGCTGTCACCTGGTCTCTGCAAGTGTCATCTTATTATGTAACCCCTTTTTTCCAATAGACTACAAACTATAAAGCCGTACAGAAATAATCACCATGATTTTATGATTGGTCAAAGCCATCTGCCTCCAAAAAAGAGAAGGATAAATTTAGAGAGCTGATTGAAGCATGCTTACTTTCTCTCTCTCTTTCTCTAGATGTTTCTTTGAAACATGACTAATGTAGAAATATGTTTTGCAAGACTTCACATATGTAGGGGAGGGTAGAGGGAAGGAGAGGATCTGAAACTGAAAATAAAAATAAAATTGAATTTAAAGAAAAAAAGAATGGGAGAAACTCGAGAGTGGGGAGTATCATATTTCTATTTAAATCCACATCAGTTAGCACAATGGTTTGCATATGGTAAGAGCTAAATAAATCCTTTATTCATTAAAAATGATAAATTCCATTGAATAACGCTTGAGAAAAAGCTTTAAAATAATGGAAAAGAGTGGCGCCAATGTATGTGTGTGTGTGTGTATGTGTGTGTGTGATGTTGTGAATTATTTTTTTTCCTTTACCACCACAAGTAATTCCATTAACTAACTTCAAAATTTTTCTACAAACTATATTGTAAAGCAGATACCTCTGTCACTCTATTTCAGTGTTAAATAGTCATGTCTAGCCCCTATGTTTTGTCTTCCACTACACCAGTAATTGTGCAAGAACAGCACAAGAAAAAGAGAATCCAACCTGTGTTGAACTCCTTCAGCCAAAAACAGACTAAGATTAGAATGTATAACTCCTTTTTCTTGGAAAAACATATTGGACCCAAGACCAATGGCAGAAAGGCTGACTGGGAACTCAGCATAACTGTAAGGCTTGTTTTACATATTGTGAGGACCAGAGTGTAAATAATTCATTTTAAAAGCCCAACCTCTCTCAACTTCTTAGCAGGTGAAGGGAGATATTTTTTTTTTACTTGTGGAAACTATGGAATATTTCAGGACCTGTCTTTCAAACTCGGGAACTTCAAAGTCTAATGATTCCATTAGACTCATTTGGAATTTAATAACATCTTTTAGCAAGGATTCAAAAAATGAGGGTTGGGAGAAAATAAAAAATCAGGGGGATGTTTCAACTCAGTAATCTCATTAACCAAGGATACTTTCCAGATATGTGACCTATCAGTGATGAATCTCAGTGGAACTAAATGTATTGTCCAGCCCACAGTTACCTCACAGCAATACTCTGAGAGAAATAATCCTATTCATTCAATGAAAATGGGTAAGCAATCCTGGCCTTTCTTCTCTTATTTCAATCAGTAACAACAGAAGACAGTTCAGTTCACAAATGGGGATAATTACCCAGCAACTATTTTTACTTATTCTGAAACATATCTGAAGTTTAGTTCAGGGCAGTCCACTTATGGAAAGGACCAGACCTGGGATTTGTCCTCATATGGGTTGCTTTTCCATGTTATCATAATAGAAATCACCAAGTTTGTGATTTTTTTTCATTCCAACCATCTGCAATTGGCCTGTCACATGACGACCCTGAGGCCAACTCAATGATTGGTCCATCAAAATTTAGCAATTTAGACTCTTGGTTAACCGAATAGTTTCTATTAGCAAGTATTCATTGCTTAAATTCAAGTCCAAGTATAAATCCTTGAGTGACAGTCCCAATAAGGAAAATAAAGTCAAGAAGAGGACAGCCTACAGCCAGGCAGAGTTTCTGGAGCAGTATGACCATTTCAAGCAGAATTCATATGTGGATTCTTCACAGATGGAGTACCTATCCAGAAGAAAGGGAATCACCTAAATTCAGGCAAGAAAATGGTTTCAAAATATGAGGATGAAGACAAAAAATAATTGGGACATTTCAACCCAGAATCTCAGTTAGTAGAAAATACTTTCCAGATGTCTGACCTATCAGTCATGAACCCTAGTAGTACTCAAGGTTTTGCCAAGACCATTGTTACCTGGAAGCAGGACTTTGGTTGTCCCTTTTCATTGTATGATTGTATTTTTCTCCCAACCCTCATATTTCTTTTCTCATTTCAATCAACTGAAACAGAGTAGAAATGTTCACAAATGGTGATTATCACCAAGTAACTGCTTTTAATTAGTGAAATCTGAGAAAAAATGCTTATTAATAATCAATATCTTTGGGATATTCAGAGGATCTCCCCATCTTTGAAATCCCTGATTTTAAAAACTTCAAGTCTTTTGAAGGACTTTACTGAAAATGAGATTTTATTAACTCTCCTCATTTTGGTCAGATCCCACCCAACCTTAAAGGACTTTAATCTAAGGTTGTGAAGCCCATTGTGTTCTACTCAAACTTGGGTTGAGACAAATTTTTGTCTAGACAGTCCAAGACCAGGAGTGGTCTTGTATAAAGATATTTTTGCTCTCCAAGGGTGACATGGGTGAGCTCAGCTCCTCATTTAAAAAGGTATATAAACTCTGAGCCCCACTTGCCATTATTGTGTTTGGTCTAAGAGAGATAGTAAAAATGACCATTCTTTTATTAATAAACAGCTGGCCTTATTAATAAAATTATTAAACTACCCAGAAACTGTGTCTCCTGCACCTTTTTAATCATCACAAATCTTTATTTTAAGCCTAGTTTGGTTTGCCCGTACTAAAGAGGAATCTGAAATGATTTGACTATCACTCACAAAAATTGTGAAATAATTGGTTAAGTTAGTAAAGCTTACTGTGATAAGGTTAAAAACCTATGAAGCATTTAATGGTATGTATTTTGAAAAAGAAAATTGATCATTGATTCCCATTGGGAAAAGGTACAAGAAAAAGAACTTCTCAAATCTCTTTACTTGTAAACTTAGAAGGTTTCTTGGGACCAGGTAGTCATAAACTCTTATCAACCCTGTGTTGTGAAATTCCTAAGTGATGAATTGGTTTACATTACAAACACTCTTTGCACAAAATGGGAATTAAATTATCAAGCCCGTTTATGATATAGAATAAGTTTAATCTAAGGTTATTTGCCTATCACTTGTAAAGTTTATGAAGTTATAGCTGGAACGGCATATACTGAAGTCACATTTTTAACATCAAGCTTCTATGATAGCAGATGATGGATGAAACTGGCTTAAAACACTTTCATTCAAGAATGAAAGAACAAACTGAGAAAAGAAATAAAAAAAAATTTGAGGATATTGTAGCAGAAAGGTATGGGTCAATGGAGATCAGAAGAAGCTAAAATCAGCGTCCAAATGTGACAACTATTGATCGGTACTGAGATTTGATAATTATCTGTTAGTGATTTACTGAGGAGATTGCATCTCTCAGAGAATCAAAGGAGGTATGAGTAAAATTAGTTTTAATGCTTTATCATTTCATCATTAGTAATAAATTGTAATATTCCCTTTTCTGCTCCCTTCACTTAAAGTTTGGTGTGACCTGGCTTACAAAAAAGAAACTTAACCAGAGAAATCCTGGAGTGGATTCCCTTGCCCAGATCGCTTACTAGAAGCTGCTTGAATCTCAGTTTACACTCCTCCCACCAATAAGAAGAGTTGAAAACTCTCAAGCCCCTTCCTCCTTAAATATCAGCCAATCAGGGCTGCCTTTCACTTATCAGGAAGGCAAGCCTGGATATAAAGTAGCCTGAGATGCTCCCTCCTGTCTAGGCATCTTTGGTTATCAAGAGAGACCATTGACCTCAATTTCTCGATTATTTGCTGGCAACCATGAAGGGATGGGAATAAGAGCTGCCCACCTCAGATCCTTATCAGAAATCTGTCTTCTATTTTAGTGGGCCCGAGTGGAAAAATTGTCCATGAGGGGAGAACTTCTTGTTAGGAAATTCATGTTTGTGATTGGTTCTCTCCTTATTCACTGCAGCAAGATCTTCTCCGGGAAACAAAAACCCCAAAGGCAAATGAACAATTTTGTGTATTTTGTTTGTGTCCTATTTTATTTTAGAAGATTGTATCCTAGAAAATTTGGGAAAATTTGGCAACATTTAAAATTCAAGTACTTTTTCTGGGCCATCCTTGGCAGGGAATGAATTCATCTTTCAAACAGGATCTCTCTGAACAGGATTGGGAGATAAACCTTTGAAGGTAGTTGGGCTCTTAGCCTTTAAGAAGGACCTTAAAAAATTGGGAGTATTAAAAAAGAGCTCCACTTTGGCATTTTCTGAAGCTTGAAGGGCTGAAGAAGTCCTCTTTTCCTACCCAAGCAGACAGTGAGTTGAGTCCCCACAGGTTTCTCCAAAATCTGGGGCTAGGGGGATTGAGAAAATTATATTTTCTAGCTGAAAAGTTTTGGTGGTCATACTCTCAGTGTCCTTGCTTAAGATAATTGAGAGAGCTAATACCTGGTTTCCTAGTTCACAAGGTTCTTAGGGACATGTGAAATTATGGAGCAAATTTGTTGTTGTTGTTGTGAGATAGTATATCTCTGTTGGGGTGCTAGTTGGAAATTTGGGCTCTGAGGGAATGGATACCTCTGTATTTTTGCTTCATGAACTGAGTGTCAGCTCAGCAGAAGGCCCCTGCACCTTTAAGAAAATTTTACCTGGAAGGCATTTTCCCACCCAGGCTTAATTGGAATTGAGGGATTCACAAGTGGAAGAGCTAGCTTCACACCTAGCTAGAAAGGGAAAGTTTATGAATCAGCTCACATTATAGATCAGCTTATACTAAGGGAGAAAGTTCCACCAAATTTGTTCATCTGTATTAAAGCCCCATGTGATAGGATGGTTTTCTATGTAAGATAATTTGGAAATACATCTGACTAAATTAATAACATCCGATTGGTACTGATTTTTGTTCTAGGCTCCCTGTTACTCTGTGTCCACAATGGCTATAGTCAACACTGTGAGATATTGCTAAGGAGGACTTGCTGAAGACATGGGATTCTAGCTTACTCAGGAAACCTTTCGAATAAGAACAAGTTTACTTTAATCAATGAAGGAGAATAAAGAAAATCCCAGCCCTTCAGTAATTTTGGCAATGCTCGGCCACAGAAAACCATGCTGGTACTGGGATAAAGAAGACTTGACTCATACACCTTCACAGTTAGAAGGCCTGGATCCAACTACTGAAGCCCAATACCGCCAAGAGGGTGCCAGGTTCATCTTTGATGTAGAAGCACGTTTGGGACTGCCCTATGGTACCGTGGCTACTGGAATAGTTTATTTTCATCGTTTCTACATGTTTCACTCATTTAAACAGTTCCAAAGATATGTGACAGGAGTTTGTGGTCTCTTTTTGGCAGGGAAAGTAGAAGAAACTCCTAAAAATGTAAAGATATTCTCAAAACAGCTTTTAGCTTATTAAGTGATGTACAGTTTGGTCAATTTGGAGATGACCCAAAGGAAGAAGTTATGGCTCTGGAGAGGCTCTTATTACAGACCATAAAATTTGATTTTCAAGTGGAACATCCCTACCAGTTTCTCCTCAAGTATGCCAAACAACTCAAAGGTGATAAAAACAAAATTCAAAAATTGGTTCAAATGGCATGGACATTTATAAATGACAGTTTGTGTACTACATTATCACTGCAATGGGAACCTGAGATCATAGCAGTCTCAGTCAGGTACTTGGCAGGCCATTTATGCAAATTTGAAATGCAGGAATGGACATCAAAAGCAACAGACAAGAAATGGTGGGAACAATTTGTTCAAGACGTACCTGTTGGTGTTCTAGAAGACATTTGCCATCAGATACTGGCTCTCTATTCACAAGGAAACCAGCAGGCACCTCATCATATTGCTCAGCAATTGGAGCAACCAACATCTCCTCAGCATAGCCCTCCCAGGCAGCTTAAACAATCACTGATTGTTTCTCATAAGGAAGACAACAAGGCAGCAGAACAACCAACATCTAAAATCCCCCTAATTGAGACCACACCCACCAAGGCTACCTGTACCTCCACCTCCAGAATGTAAGCCAACCCTCACACCTGCCATTTCAATGGGTGAGGGCAAGCAGACCAGGACAGTGGAGGCTGGAGATCTACCAAAAGTCCAGACTTCTCCTCGAAGTCATCCTGCCCCTGTACATCAGCCACCTCCTCTTACTCACCCCCACCCTTTGCCACCACCTTCCAGCTACATTACTGGGATGTTAAATACAAATTCCTATATGTCAGGAGAAGGTTATCAAAGGATGCAATCCGTGATGAAGACAGAAGGAGCAGTCTGTGGGGCTCTGCCTCCAGCATACGGGCAACCCACTCACTTGCCATACTATCCTCATATATATCCTCTTAACTCTTGGCCACCTGTCTTGCCTCCCCTGGCATCATTTCCACTACCCATAATTCCCCCACTAGCCTCTGGATATTTCCCCCCACCAACATACAGCCTCAACTTTCAACCTCCACAATTGCCTCCAACTCATTCTGTTCCTCCCTACCCTTTTCCAGGGCTTGAGATGCCACCTGCCAGTTACCCTCCTCCAGCTGTGCCCCTAGGTGGGCAGCCTCCAGTGGCACCTCCCCTCCTCCCACCTGGCATGCCTCCTGTAAGAGGTTGGGACATGCAGCTTGGATGACATAACACGATGCCTCTTCTCTTCCTCACTCCTTTTAAAAAAAATCAAAAAACAAATTTTTTTCATTTAAAAAAATCACCTTTCAAATCTTGTTGAAATGTCCAAATAGTTAAATGTCAGGGTACTTTGTATAATGCTACATAGCCACAGTACAGAGAGGGAGTGGAATGGTATACTTGAACTCTAGTGGGCCTTCTACAGTATGGCTTCTTGTATAACTATTACAAAGCCAATTATAATCTAACTATATACAGTTTATGAATTTACAGTCAGTTGTTGCTGCACTAAATTATTTTCTATTAGAGAACATGGGAACCAGCCACATTGGCTCAAAAATTATCTCTAAGGAGTAAATTTCCTTTCAGAAACTAGTTCCTACTTTTACTGAAAAGCAAGTTTTAAATAATCCAGTATCATCTAAAGTCAGAACTCCGTTTTCCTTAGTGACACATGATCCTGCTGTCGGACTTGCTTGGTTTGACTGTTATTCTCAGTTTTTTAATTTTAAAGTTATTTTGGACAGGGTGGTCTTGCTGAATTTGCTGTTGTTTTTTGTTCATTTGTTTGTTTGTTTTTTTGGTGGAGGGAGACATGGGGATGGAAACCAGACCTTGGAAAGTGATGTATGTTGGCATCTATTTACAAACTCCTGTACATACAGATATATTTTGAAAATGTGAATGTAACATCACACTGTGAAATTCCATCTTGGTTACAAATGAGGCTTCTTCAGTCAGTTACTTACCCAAATAAAATTGTTTCTGAAAAGAAAAAAAAAGAATTTCATTCTATGCATTTTTATTCATGATTTTGTGAATATGATTATGTTTCTAAATTTTCTTCTAGTGATATTTCATAAACTATTTTAAACCATATGATGCTTACTTCTATTTATCATTTCTTTCTCTGGAGGTGGCTAGCATCTTCCTTCACAGGTACTCTAAAGGTGATCTGAGTATTTATAGTCCTCAAAATAACTTGATTGTTCACAATTACTCTTTGAACAATATCGATGTTACTGTATACAACGTTCTCTTGGTTCTGCTCGCTTCACTTTTCATTATTTCATGTAAGTCTTTCCATGTTTTTCTAAAATTAACCATCTCATCATTAACTACAGTGCAGTAATATTCCTTCACAATCATGCACCACAACAGAATTAGTCATTCCCCAATTGATGGGCATCCCCAATTTCCAATTCTTTGCCACCACAAAGAGAGTTGCTATAAATATTTTAGAATATGTAGATTCTTTTCCTTTTTCCTTGATCACCTTGGGAAACAGATATAATAGGGGTATTCCTGGGGCAAGGAGTAAACACAGTTTTATAACTCTTTGGGCAGATTGCTCTATAAAATGATTGGTTCAGTCTACAGTTTTACAAAGAGTGTATTAGTGTACCAATTTTTCCACATCTCCTCTGACATTTGTCATATTCTGCTTCTATAATTTTAGCCAATCTGATAGGATCAGATGATATCTCCAAGTTGTTTTAATTTGCAATTCTCTAATAAAAATGATTTAGAGCATTTTTCAGATAACAGCCTGTTCATATCCTTTGACTACTTATCAATTTGAGAATTACTCATAGTTTTATAAATTTGACAAAGTTCTCTATATATTTGATATATGAGACCTTTATCCCAGAAACTGTCTATAATTCCCCCTCCCCTAATTTTCTGCTTTCCTTCTAATTTTGACTATACTGGTTTTATTTGTACAAAAGCTTTAGTGTGATGTAATCAAAATTATCCATTTCACATCTCACAATACTCTGTCTCTTTATTGATAAATTCTTCCATTATCCATTAGTTTGATAGGTAAAGTATTTCATATTCTAATTATGATATCTCCCTTTATATCAAGGTCATGTTTACATTTTGACCATATCTTGGTAAGTGGCATAAGATGTCGATTATACCCAATTTTTGCCAGACTTCTTTCCAGTTTTCCTGACATTTTTCCCCTAAATAGTATATTCTTATCCCCAAAGCTTAAATCTTTATATGTATCAAACACAAGGTTACTACAATCATTTACTGCTGTGCATTGTATGTCTGCTCTGTTCCATGGAGATTTTCTGTCTGCTTGTGGAGGAAATCTGGAGAGCTGGGAAATTTCTGACCTCTCTACCATCTTCCCAGAATGCATTGCAGTAGCTGTTTTAACTTCACTATCTTCTTCTGAGTTTGAATCCATCACTGAAATAACTACCAATGGGTGAATTCTTTTTCTTTTGCTTTATCATCATCATCATCATCATCATCATCATCATCATCATCATCATCATCATTTTTCTCATTTGTGGATTTTGTGTTAAAGTTGGGCTTTAGTCCCAGGGTATAAGAGATAATATCTCAGGCTTCAGGTTTTTTGTGCTGCTGTTTTCTGAGATCTATCTGGGGGCCTGACTTCAGGTATTCCTTTCCTCCCCTCAGCCACAAGCCATCAGCCACTGCCAATGCTCTTGTTCCCTGCAGTCTCTAGGCAATTGCAAACTTCAGCTCACCCCTCTACCCTGGAACGAAAATCAGGGACTCTGAGTGACCACAGCCAGCAGGGTCCCCCATTCTCTGTAATGACACTCACCCAGTATAGACTCATTCCTTGTCACCCACAGCCACAGCCATGGACCTGTCAGGTCTTGGGTGCTGCTGCAGGCCCCTGTAATCTTCCCCTGTTCAGCTGTCCTTGAGGCCAAAGTTCCCGAAGCTGTTTCAGCTGCCCCCAGCGCTTGTCTGTTTGTTTGTTTTTGTTGTTGTCCTTGATTCCTTAGCATTGGTGCAGAGGTATTTGCACTTCAACTAGGTCAAACTATTACCTGGGGAGGTAGGGTCTTTTCTAACATCCTCCAAGGTTGTTTTAGGTGGAGAACTGATTTACCCTGACTTTAAATTATTTCTGCCTCTCAAAGTTTGCTCTGAGGTGTTATTTTATATTAACACCTCATACCATAATTTTATGTTATGTTAATTTACATTACATTAAATTTATACACAGAGAGATTCACTTCCATAAGTTTTAAATTTTCTCCACCTTCCTCCCTTCTCCCCTTCAAAAGACAGCATGCAATTCAACATGGGCTCTACACATTCTTATTAAACATATTTTCACATTAATCATATTGTATAGAAGAATTAGAACGAATGGGAGGAACCATGAAAAAGCAAAAAACAAAACAAAACAAAGAGAGAGCAAATAGTATACTTGCATCCACATTCAGACTCCATATTTCTTTCTATATGGATCTCATTTCCCCCCATGATTCTTTTGGAGTTGTTTTAGGTCCTTGCATTGCTGAGAAGAGCTAAGTCTATCAAAGTCAGTCATCACACAATGTGGCTGTTACTGTGTAGAATGTGCTCCTGGTTCTGCTCACTTCACTCAGCATCAGTTCATATAAGTCTTTCCAGGTTTTTCTGAAGTCTGCCTGCTCATCATTTCTTATAGCACAATATTATTCCATTACACTCATATACTACAACTTGTTCATCCATTTCCTCAATTGATGGGCATCCCCTCAATTTCCAGTTCGTGGCCACCATAAAAATGGACTGCTATAAATATTTTTCTACATGTGGGTCGTTTTCCCATTTTTTATGATCTCTTTGGGATACAGCCCCAGAAATGGTATTTCTGGGTCGCAGGGCATGCACATTTTTAGAGTGCTTTCGGCATACTTCCAAATTGCTCTCCAGAACGGTTGGATCAGTTTGCAACTCCACCAACAGTATATTAGTGTTCCAATTTTTCCACATCTTCTGCAGCATTTAGAATTTCCTTGATTTGTCATGTTAGCCACAGGTCATTTCAAAGTCATTTTGCTTTGCATTTCTGTAATCAATAGTGAGTTAGAGCATTTTTTCATATGTCTATAGATAGATTTAATTTCTTCCTCTGAAAACTTCCTATTCATATCCTTTGACCATTTGTCAATTGGGGAATGACTTGTATCCTTATAAATCTGACTCATTTCTCTATATATTTTAGAAATGAGGCCTTTGTCAGAGATACTGGTAGTAAAAATTCTTTCCCAACTTTCTGCTTCCCTCCTAATCTTGTTTGCATTGGCTTTGTTTGTGCAAATTTTTTTTCAATTTAATGTAATCAAAATTATCCATTTTGCATTTCATAATTTTCCTTATCCCTTGTTTGGTCACAAATTCCTCTGTTCTCCATAAATCTGACAGAATGGAAATATTATCCACATCTCTTAATATTTCAATTCCCCTTGCACATTCACATTTTCCTGGGAAAATTTTACAATTTGAACTCACCTATTATAATCAGGTCATTTTAAAATGTGCTGGACAATATTCTAACCGCTTCTTTTTGCCCAGGCAAAAAGGAATTTGAATCAATGCTGACAGGATGTGGCCAGCTCCCCCTCCAGGCAGACACCTCTGGAAGTTGACAATTAATTGAATAGTAATAATCACAAGCCACAATAACTAATATCTTTACCGTAGCCAATACCCATATTAGGTTTAAAAAAAAAAAACCTCCCACAGATCCACCCCGAAAGGAAGATTGATGAAATTCCTTCTAACTTTGTCTATTGTTTTTCAAATCAAACTACAAAATTTTATTTGCAATCCCTTCTACTTAAAACAAAATCAGATTTCCTCACACCCTCTTACCATGTTGAAACCATTTGAAGCTGGCACAAGGATGGCCAGAACAACCGTTAGCAGGATGGGGAAGGGAGTGGTTGAGAGCACATGGGTTCTCTGTTGCCTACCCTCATCTTTCTACAAACCATTCCTTTTCCTTTCTATCTTCTATATTTGTGCCCAGGTTTTTATTTCTTTCTTTCCTAATCTTTCAAACTCAGACTCCTTCCATTTTCCTTTACATTTCAACTAAATTAAAAAAAAATCATACTCCCTCTAATTTTATCCTGCTCCTCTGAACCTTAGACACTAGAGGGAGTTAATTACAAATTACACCTCCCCTGCACCCTCTGCAAAGAAAAACTTTTATAATACATTTCAAAGAGATTACTGAAATCCTAAAGTGATCCCATTATAAGACAGAAGACCCTTTATTTTTGCAGTTTTAAACAGAGTCCCTGATAGCAGACACATTGATTTAATTTAAACATAAAATACAAACTTTAGATTTGAGATATAATCAAACCTGAATTCAAACCCTCAGCTTTCTTTTTCCTCTCAACCCCTACTCCCTGTGGGCAGCTTGAGTTCAGATTCTTTATCAGCTCTAAAAGCTGCGGGCTGCACCTCTGACCTCTGAAGAGCCTCACCTTTAGAGATTTTTCTCGATGCAATTTAAACCTTACAGGATGTCAGATTACACACAGACACTTACACCACGAAACAAAAAGAAAGTGTCTCTGTGTTTGTCTGTGAAATGTTTTATAAGAGATAAACCAAATTAGCCTGATTGCATTTTCTAATTTGAAAAATTTAGTTGAGATGAGATCCCTTCCTAATAAATTGCTCCCTGCTTGTGGAATGTATAAGAATTGAATGTTTGCCCACTCCCCCTTCTCTTCTGTGAACAATATATTTGGAATTGGCATTTGTTACTTATTCTCGATACATATACTATCATTCCAATTTTCCAGCATGCTCCCCAAGGGACTGTTGGGAGGAATGCCACCAGGGGCTTTTGTTTCTGTTCCCTTCCTTGGCAGCTTCATTTCCTTATTTCTCATTTTTTCTGTCTATGAATGCCATCGTTCTTATAATTTGTTTAGGCAGAATGTCCTACTAACAAGGTAATACTTACAAGACCAATGTTTCTTGCCCTGCCCTGTGCACAGACTTACATAGTAGTCAGGGTTCTTCCTCTACTTCCCCAGCTGCATCACTCTACCTTGCTCCAAAAGTGAAGTCTCGGGTCTGGGCAGTGAGAGGGGAGGACACTCAGCAGTGATGCACAAAGCTACCCATTTGGGCAGGGATCACCTCTCTGTCCTTTTGTGGTGATTATCCTCCTTCTATGTTTCCAGAATCCTGGATGAGCCCCCAATTGTTAGGGGAAGAAATTTTTCAGAGGAATGACAAAGACTCCCAAGGTCGATGAGGTAAGCTCTTTTCTTTTACAATTTTTGCAAGTGGGTGTGCTGCCTGAACAACACACATCAAAAGCAAAAGCTAGCAGTTCAAATCCTTGCCCTGAAACTCAATGTCCCTCCGTCGTTTCCTCATTGGCTGAGTACTCTGAAGTGTACAACTTCCAGATATACCTACTAAGTGTTTCCCCCTTGAAGGGTTCCCCCTCCTGCCACATACATCCACATAGATCATATGTGCATTAAAATGAGCCTTAGCTCCTCCAGGGGAGGAGAAGATGATATTAACGAGGCAATTAAGTATGTGCATTTGAAGCCTGACTGATCCAGTTACCCTATCTTAACCACAGACTCCATTGACACTGGTTTTCCATTTTTTCGTAGAACTGTATTTGCAGAAAGAGGCTAGTTCTTGTGAAAATCAATGCTGAAAATGAAATACATTAAATAAAAAAATTTAAAAAAAATTATGATCTGCCCATAGTTACACAGCTAGTCAATGTCAGAGCCAGAATTTGAATCCAGATCTTTGTGCCTTTAAGTCTAGTGCTCATTTAAACTTTCATATTGTATAAAATGAAAGCCCAAACTTTGACATCTTCCTTCATGCAGAAGGCAACAATAAGAGAAGTTATGGGGTTGTTAATAAAAATAACTTGCATTTAAAAAAAAAAGAAAGAGGCTAGTTCTTTGAAAAGAAAACACTTCCCTGAACATGTGAGGAAACATTTTTATATCTCACAGAAGGAACTAGCAAAAAATTCCAGTATTTTTGTCAAAGGAAAAAAAAACATGAAAGTTATTAAAACAATAAAGAGGTGATTTCAGAATATAAGCACCTCAGTTTGGAAGCTATTTAATATGTTACTGTGGAAGAACAGAGGAAAAATGCCAGTAGATCCAGAAGAATAAAGGGACTTTACATTTAGCTAGAAAGGGAAAGTTCGCAAATCTGAGAGATTCACAAGTGGAAGAACTAGATTCACACCTACCTACAAGATAGTTCATGAATCCCAGATTCACAAGTGGAAGCCAGGAAGGAGAGGCCAGGGTGGCCCAAATGGGAGCTTGTCTTCTGTTGGGTGTTTGACTTGGAGAAGAAAATAGATAGAGCATAATAATGAGGTCTTACTCAGTCTGCACTGTAGACACAGGGAGATGTGGCAATTGCCTTTCTAGTTAGGGGTTTTATTCCTGTTGAATCCTGGAAGAGGACAGGGGCTGGGAAAAGGGGAAGAGGAGGACTAGTTTCTTTCATTTATATTTAGGACAATTAGGTCCTTTGACCCTATTTGGATTTCTAGGCAACTGTATTCCACATTACCCTTTTATAGGCCCCCTGGAAAGAGCCTCCTCCTGGGGCCTGCGTGACCCTGAGATCATCCCCAGGCCGTAGAGAGAGCTCGGTGGGTTGCTGTGCAACCACAAACTAATCCCATAGGGTTGTTGATAATGAAAAAGAGAAATAGGCATGGATATCAGTTATAACATTATATAACATTGTAGCTAATTGCATGGAAGAAGAACACATAAGAACCATCTTCAGTGTCCCTTTCATAGCGTTCACACCTCTCTCTCCAGCAATGAAATAAAACAGCCTTTCCTTCATCTGTCTTATCATTCAGAAACATCATGGCTTTGGCTAGTGGAAATTATTCAGGATTTCTCAGGTTTCATTGAGGAAAATTGTATCAATGCTGTATCATTCCATTATCTACATTAATTTGTAATATTCCCTTCTGATTTCAAAGGGGATGTTGTTCTGCTAGCTTCGAGAGAAACCCTTCCTGACCCATGCTGCTTGAGAAACATTATCCCAATATAGCCCCTCACAAGGCCTGGCTTTCCCCCTGTCTATAGAAGCCAACCTGAGCTAGTCCACACTATTAGCAGTCACCGGCACATCCTTGCACTCTTCATCAATGTTTGCGATGACCTAGCCTCCAAAGAAGAAACTTGGCCAAAGCAATGCCCAACGGAATGGTTTCCCAACCCCAGAATGTTAGACGGTGCTTGAGATCAGTTGACACCCCTCCCCCCACCAGGAGAAGGTGTGAACTCTTAGCCCACCTCCTCCTTTAAATATCCACCAATCAGGATTGCTGTTCACTTGTTGGGGGAGGTCCCAGCAATTTGCTTTCAGGCCGGCAGACCTGGATATAAAGTAGACTGAGAGAGACTCTCCTTGATCTTTTGGCATTCTTGGTCACCAGGAAAGAGAGACCCTTTCTTAATTGAGTCGGGGAAGCCCCGGGAAGCTTAAAGGTGACCGCCTAGGGATTGGAGCCGGCTCTGACGGAGTCGAGGGCCCATCCACCCAAACATGGCAGCCACCACCACAGCCGGAAAGCACCGGATCCCCAAAGTGGCCAAGGTGAAAAATAAAGCCCCTGCTGAAGTGCAGATCACAGCAGAGCAGCTTTTAAGGGAAGCTAAAGAAAGAGAGCTTGAACTTCTTGCCCCACCTCCGGAACAGAAGATCACAGATGGAGAAGAATTCAGTGATTACACGCTGAGGAAAAGAAAGACTTTTGAGGACAATATAAGGAGGAATCGAACGGTGATTAGCAACTGGATCAAATACGCCCAATGGGAAGAGAGGCTGCAAGAAATTCAAAGAGCGCGTTCCATATACGAGCGTGCCTTAGACGTGGACTGCCGAAATATCACTCTCTGGCTGAAATATGCAGAAATGGAAATGAAAAATCGACAAGTCAACCATGCCCGAAATATCTGGGATCGGGCCATCACAACTCTTCCCCGGGTCAGTCAGTTCTGGCACAAATATACTTATATGGAGGAGATGTTGGGAAACGTTGCTGGAGGCCGGCAACTATTTGAACGCTGGATGCAATGGCAGCCCGAGGAGCAAGCCTGGCACTCCTATATCAAATTTGAGCTGCGATATAAAGAGGTGGATCGGGCACGAGGCATTTACCAAAGATTTGTCCTCGTGCACCCAGAGGTGAAGAACTGGATCAAGTATGCTGTCTTTGAAGAAAAACATGGCTACTTGGCTCAGGCCAGGGAAGTCTATGAAAGAGCTGTGGACTTCTTTGGAGAGGAGCACATGGACGAAAATCTCTATGTGGCCTTTGCCAAGTTTGAAGAAAATCAGAAAGAACTGGAACGGGCTCGAGTGATCTACCAATATGCGCTGAACAGGATTTCGAAGCACGCAGCCCAAAAGCTCCTTCAAAATTACACAGTCTTTGAAAAGAAATTTGGGGAGAGGCGAGGTATTGAAGACATAATTGTGAGCAGACGGAGATTCCAGTATGAAGAGGAGGTGAAGGCCAATCCCCACAATTACGATGCCTGGTTTGATTATTTACGATTAGTGCAAGGGCATGCGGAGGGACCAGACACCGTGAGAGAAGTGTATGAAAGGGCAATCGCCAACGTGCCACCGATACGAGAGAAGAAGCACTGGAAGCGCTATATATACCTCTGGATCGCCTACGCACTTTATGAAGAGTTGGAGGCAAAGGATCCAGACAGGACCAGACAGGTCTATCAAGCTTGTCTGAAACTGATTCCTCACCAAAAGTTTACATTTGCTAAAATTTGGTTACTGTATGCCCAGTTTGAAATCAGACAGAAAAATTTACCCTCTGCCAGAAGAGCTTTGGGAACCTCCATTGGCAGGTGTCCCAAAAGCAAATTGTTTCAAGGCTACATTGAATTGGAGCTTCAGCTTCGAGAATTTGACCGGTGCCGGACACTTTATGAAAAGTTCTTGGAATTTGCTCCAGACAATTGCACAACATGGATCAAATTTGCCGAGTTGGAGACAGTTCTTGGAGATGCGGAGAGAGCCCGGGCGATCTATGAGTTAGCAATTGGCCAGCCACGCTTAGACATGCCAGAGGTGCTTTGGAAATGTTACCTTGATTTCGAAACCGAGCAAAAGGAATTCGAAAAGACAAGACTTCTCTACCGGAGATTGCTACAACGAACACAACATGTGAAGGTATGGATCAGTTTTGCCCAATTTGAGCTGTCTGCAGGAAATGAAGAAAGGTTCAGTCGATGCAGACAGATTTATGAAGAAGCCAACCGAAAGATGAGAAACAGTGAAGAGAAGAAAGAAAGACTCATGCTATTAGAATCCTGGCGAAACTTTGAAGATGAATTTGGAACCGAAAGTCAGAAGGAGAGAGTGGACAAACTCATGCCAGAGAAAGTGAAGAAGAGAAGAAAGGTGCAGGCAGAAGATGGGTCTGATGCTGGCTGGGAAGAGTGCTACCATTACATCTTTCCAGAAGATGCGGCCAACCAGCCCAACCTCAAACTGCTGGCCATGGCCAAACTTTGGAAGAGACAGCAGCAAGAAGAGTCTGCTTCAGAGCAACCCCCACAGGAAGACATCGATGCCATGGAATCCTGACTTTTTCCATGTTGTTGTATTGTGGGTGTTTTTATACATTTTTCTTCTGCAGTCATCGTGATTTAGGGAACTTGTGTGCATCGTTATTATTATTTTAATCAGTGGTGAGCCTTGCATCTTTGCTATTTTATTTTATGCTATTTTGAAATATTGCTGAGTTGGAATTGAGGAGATTACAAATAAAGGACATAACGTTTCTGTGTTACAACAATGATTTTTCTGTTAGGGGAAATATTTATGGTCTTTTTCAAAATTCAGAAATTTTTAAATGTCGCAAAAAGAAAGTTTCCAAATCAGAGAGATTCACCAGTGGAAGAGTCAGCCTCACCCCTAGCTAGAATGGGAACAATCAGCTCCCCTCCAAAATCAGATTATGTGAAGAAAGTAAGTCCCACCTCCATTTTGTCAGCTGTCTTTGAGCCATATATGACAGGATACTTTCCTATGTAAGGCAATTTGGAAATGCATCTGACTAAATTCATACCATCTGATTCGTAGTGAATTTGGTTCCAGGCTCCCTAGCACCCTGTGTCCGAAATGTCTACCAACACACAACCCCAATTTTCCACCTTTGTGATGGCCACTAATTCATGCTGTTCCCCCCCCCCCATCATTCTCCCAGGCCTTGGATGCCAGCTGTCAGTTGCACCTCTCCAGCTGTGCCCCACCCCAAACTGTTACCCCAAGTGAGCAATCCCCTGTGTCAACTCTCCTCTTCACAGCTGGCATGCCTCCTGTAAGAGGATTGGGACAAGCAGCTTGGATGACAAAATATAAAGCCTCTTCTCCCCACTAATAACTTTTTAAAGAAAATAAAAAAAAAATTTAAATTGATTTTAATCACCTTTGAAATCTAATGTAAATGGCAAAATAGAGGAATATCAGGGAACCTTGCATAATGCTCCACAGCTGAAGTACATTACAGACCAGAAAGGGAATTAAATGGTGAACTTGAACTCTAGTGGACCTCCTACAGTATGATTTCTTGGAAAGCCGATTTTAATCTACCTTTATACACTTGATGAAGTTAAAGTCACTTGTTGCTGCATTGGATTACTTCATAGTAGTGAACACTTGAAGTTACCTGTAAAGAGTAAATTTCCTTTGAGAAACTGGTGCTTACTTTTACTGAAAAAAAAATCAATTTTAAATAAACCAGTGTCATCTTAGGTCAGAACTCCATTTTTCTTCAGTAACACTCTCTAGCGATACATTCTCTAGCGATATTGTTCTCAGACTTCTTCTTTTAACTGGTATCATTCTCCTTTATTTTTAAAGTTGTTTTGGACAGGTCTGCCTTGCTGAATTTTCTTTTTATTTTGGTTTGGTTTTGGTTTGGTTTGGTTTTTGGTGTGGACAGACAAGCAAATGAAATTAGACCTTGGAAAGTAATGTATGTTTGCACCTATTTACAAATTCCTGTATGTACCAGTATATTATTAAAATGTAAATGTATCATGATAATGTGAATTCCATTTTGGCTACAAATGAGATGCCCTCAATCAGTCACCTGCACAAATAAAATCATTTCTGGAAAAAAGAGTTTTGTTCCATGCATTTAAATTCATGATGTTACGAATATCAGTACAATGTGTCTAAATTTTATTCTAGTGTGACATTTGGTAAACTGTTTTTAGACATAGTTTGTTTAATTCCGTGTACCAGTCCTTTTCCTGGAGGTGTATATCATCTTCCTTTATAGATCCTTTTTGGTTGATCTCAGTATTTATAGCACTCAGAATAATTTATTTCTTCAAAATTATTCCTTGAAGAGTATTGTTATAATACATCGGTACATATATAACATATTCATATATACATACACGTAGACATCTCCAAAAATGGTCCCAAAAAACCCCAGTGTGCTAAAAGTAACTCCCTTAGCTCCTTATAGCATGGGATAAGTGAGAGCTCCCCAATGTGCCAAGGGTGGGAAAAAAGAGAGCTCGAGAGCAGAAGGTTAAGTTATGTGATATTTGATCTAAAACACCAATGCAGCTGGTGAATCATTGTAGCTCTCATATGGATCTTGGAATTATCAGAAATTGAAAGATTTAAAGGTTATTTTAACAGCCAAAATCCCCAAATGACCATGCCCCTTAAATATAGTCATCTGATGGCATCAACTCAGCCTTTCCCCCAACTCCTTCTCTGCTCCCTTACCCTCTTCTTGCCCACTGCTTTGACCTGCCACCTCTTTGATCTAGCCTCCAGATTACCAGCCTACCTTAGCCCCTTCTTCTCCAGTTCCCTTGTTTCCCTCAGCTCCTTCTCCCTTGTGGAAAAACTAGCTTCCTACCAAGCTAGAAAGGGAAAGTTCACAAATCCAAGAGATTCACAAGTGGAAGAACTAGATTCACACCTACCTACAAGATAGTTCATGAATCCCAGATTCACAAGTGGAAGCCAGGAAGGAGAGGCCAGGGTGGCCCAAATGGGAGCTTGTCTTCTGTTGGGTGTTTGACTTGGAGAAGAAAATAGATAGAGCATAATAATGAGGTCTTACTCAGTCTGCACTGTAGACACAGGGAGATGTGGCAATTGCCTTTCTAGTTAGGGGTTTTATTCCTGTTGAATCCTGGAAGAGGACAGGGGCTGGGAAAAGGGGAAGAGGAGGACTAGTTTCTTTCATTTATATTTAGGACAATTAGGTCCTTTGACCCTATTTGGATTTCTAGGCAACTGTATTCCACATTATCCTTTTATAGGCCCCCTGGAAAGAGCCTCCTCCTGGGGCCTGCGTGACCCTGAGATCATCCCCAGGCCGTAGAGAGAGCTCAGTGGGTTGCTATGCAACCACAAACTAATCCCATAGGGTGGTTGATAATGAAAAAGAGGAACAGGCATGGACATCAGTTATAACATTATATAACATTGTAGCTAATCGCATGGAAGAAGAACACATAAGAACCAACTGAAGTGTCCCTTTCATAGAGTTCACACCTCTCTCTCCAGCAATGAAATAAAACAGCCTTTCCTTCATCTGTCTTATCATTCAGAAACATCATGGCTTTGGCTAGTGGAAATTATTCAGGATTTCTCAGGTTTCATTGAGGAAAATTGTATCAATGCTGTATCATTCCATTATCTACATTAATTTGTAATATTCCCTTCTGATTTCAAAGGGGATGTTGTTCTGCTAGCTTCAAGAGAAACCCTTCCTGACCCATGTTGGTTGAGAAACATTATCCCATTACAGCCCCTCACAAGGCCTGGCTTTCCCCCTGTCTACAGAAGCCAACCTGAGCTAGTCCACACTATTAGCAGTCACAGGTACATCCTTGCACTCTTCATCAAAGTTTGCGATTTCCTAGCCTCCTAAGAAGAAACTTGGCCAGAGCAATGCCCAACGGAATGGTTTCCCAACCCCAGAATGTTAGACGGTGCTTGAGATCAGTTGACACACCTCCCCTCACTAGGAGAAGGTGTAAACTCTTAGTCCATCTCCTCCTTAAATATCCACCAATCAGGACTGCTGTTCACTTGTTGGGGGAGGTCCCAGCAATTTGCTTTCAGGCAGGCAGACCTGGACCTAAAGCAGGCTTAGAGAGACCCCTCCCCACAGTAGGAGTGGGTGTAAAGTCTACCCTCCTCTTCAATAAATATCCACCAACCAGGATTGCTCTTCGAAAATTGCTGGGACTGACTTCCTCCACTGAGGCGCCCGGAGCTAGCGATTCTATCTGTGTTGGCTGATGGATCTGAGGCAGGAGTCTTCCTCACTGTCTCTTTCCTGCTCTCGCGGGTTCCCAGGCTACAGAAGCCGGAGACTGCAATGGAGACGGAGACGGAGCAGCAGCCGCAGCAGCAGCCGCAGCCGGAGTCCCCAAGGACAGAGGCGACTCCAGAACAGCGAGGGGCTAAAGAGGCGGCGACCACAGAGCCGGGAGCGGAGAGCCGCATCACATTCTGAGGAAGAGCGACATAGCAGGAAATCAAGGAAATATCAGACCTCCGAAAGGAATCACAGAAGCCCAAGAAAGTCACGGACCCGATCTGGATCGCGGGAGCCTTCCCAGTCAGATTCTGGAAGGGAGACGAGGAGGTATCATAGGAGCAGACGCAGGAGGATATATCAGGATTCCAGATCATCCACCTCTTCAGTATCATCTACAGCACCTTCGCCACCCCACTCTCAGAGCCCTCAAGAGTCCCTGGACAAGAACTTGAGTCTCCAAGAGCGACAGAGGCTAAAGGAGGAGAAAAAGCAGCAAAAAGAGTTGAGGAAGTCCTTTGAGACAGCTGAAGAGAAACGGGCCCGGAGACTGGCAAAGAAGGAGGCCAAAGAACGGAAGAAGAGAGAAAAGATGGGCTGGAGTGAAAAGTATATTATGGGCTACACCAATACTGACAACCCCTTCGGAGACAACAATCTGCTAGGAATATTCATGTGGAACAAGGCACTGGAGAAGAAGGGGATCGGCCACCTGGAGGAGAAGGAGCTGAAGGAGAGAAACAAAAGAATTCAGGAAGACAATCGGCTAGAATTGCAGAAGGTGAAGCAGCTGCGTTTGGAGCGTGAGAGGGAGAAAGCCATGCGGGAACAAGAGCTGGAGATGCTGAAGAGGGAGAAGGAGGCGGAGCACTTCCCAACCTGGGAGGAACAGGAAAACAACTTCCACCTTCAGCAAGCCAAACTTCATTCTCAAATCCGCCTAAGGGACGGCCGGGCGAAGCCCATTGACCTCCTAGCCAAGTACATTAGTGCTGAGGATGATGACCTGTCTGTGGAGATGCACGAGCCCTACACCTTCCTCAATGGCCTCACAGTGTCAGACATGGAGGACCTTCTGGAGGACATCCAGGTATACATGGAATTGGAACAGGGCAAGAATGTAGATTTCTGGAGAGATATGACCATCATTACAGAGGATGAGATCTCCAAACTCCGCAAGATGGAGACATCTGGAAAGGGGCCAGGAGAGCGTCGAGAAGGGGTAAATGTCTCTGTTAGTGCTGACGTACAGTCGGTATTCAAAGGCAAGACCTACAATCAACTCCAGATGATCTTCCAGGGCATTGAGGGCAAGATCCGGGCAGGGGAGCACAACCTGGATATTGGCTACTGGGAGTGCTTGCTGCAGCAACTCAAGGCGCACATGGCCAGAGCCAGACTCCGTGAGCGTCATCAGGATGTACTCCGGCAGAAATTATACGAACTGAAACAGGAGCAAGGTGTTGAGAGAGAATCTCTGTCCCCCATTCTCAAGAAAAAGCCATCATCTCCTAGCGAAAGGTCGGAGCCTGAAGAACGAAATCAGGCCGAACTGGGACCTTCCAGCTCAGGTGCCTCAGAGGGGCCAGAGGCTGAAGGAGAGGCCAGAGCCGAGGGCGAGGGCAAGAGGGAAGCTGTGTCAATGGAGGAAGACTTGATTCAGCAGAGCCTGGATGACTATGATGCCGGCAAGTACAGCCCCAGGTTGCTCACCACCCTTGAGCTGCCCTTTGATGTGCACGTGATGGAATCAGAAGAGGATCTTCAGCGTCTGTTGCTTTCTCGGCAACAGCTACAGGTCACAGAAGATGCCAGTGAGAGTGTAGAAGACATCTTCTTCCGTCGGGCAAAAGAGGGCATGGGGGCAGATGAGGCGCAGTTCAGTGTGGAAATGCCCCTCACAGGCAAGGCGTTACTGTGGGCGGACAAATACCGGCCCCGCAAGCCTCGCTTCTTCAACCGTGTTCACACAGGCTTTGAGTGGAACAAGTATAACCAGACTCACTATGACTTTGATAACCCCCCACCAAAGACTGTGCAAGGATACAAGTTCAACATCTTCTATCCAGACCTGATAGACAAGCGTTCCACACCCGAGTACTTCCTGGAGGCATGCCCGGACAACAAAGACTTTGCTGTCCTGCGCTTCCATGCCGGACCTCCCTACGAGGACATTGCCTTCAAGATTGTCAACCGGGATTGGGAGTATTCACACTGGCACGGCTTCCGCTGTCAGTTTGCCAATGGCACCTTCCAGCTCTGGTTCCACTTTAAGCGCTACCGCTACCGGCGGTAGAGGTGCTCCTTTCCCCAACCAGTTGTCTCTGAAAGGGGCCAGAGGCACACGGACAGGGGACGCGGACTTTTTGGAACCTCCGCAAAGAGCGCCCCTTGATGGCTGTTCTCCAGGCACTTTTGTTCCGAGGATGGGACATAAGTGTATGCGTTCTTTACCCTGTGCTCCTGCCGTTTTGAAATCCTCCTTTGTACCTAAGCCTAACATTAGAATTTCTTCAGAACTACTTTCAGCTAAATGCAAGCAATTTTGAAGCAAAAAAAAAAAAAAAATTGCCGGGACTTCCATTGACACATGGTCAGGCAAGCAGATCTGGATATAATGTAGGCTGAGTGAGATTCTCCTTGATCCCCTGGCATTCTTGGTCACCAGGAAAGAGAGACCCTTTGAGCTCAGTTTCTTAATTGAGTACAGGCAGCTCCGGGAAGCTTGAGAGTGATCGCCTAGGGATTGGAGCCGGCTCTGACGGAGTCGAGGGCACATCCACGCAAACATGGCAGCCACCACCACAGCCAGAAAGCCGCGGATCCCCAAAGTGGCCAAGGTTAAAAACAAAGACCCCGCTGAAGTGCAGATCACAGCTGAGCAGCTTTTAAGGGAAGCTAAAGAAAGAGCTTGAGCTTCTACCGCCACCTCCGCAACAGAAGATCACAGATGTAGAAGAATTCAGTAATTACACGCTGAGGAAAAGAAAGACTTTTAAGGACAATATAAGGAGGAATCGAACGGTGATTAGCAACTGGATCAAATACGCCCAATGGGAAGAAAGGCTGCAAGAAATTCAAAGAGCCGGTTCATTATACTAGGGTGCCTTAGATGTGGACTGCCGAAATATCACCCTCTGGCTGAAATACGCAGAAATGGAAATGAAAAATCGACAAGTCAACCATGCCCGAAATATCTGGGATCGGGGATGACAACTCAGTTCTGGCACAAATATACCTATATGGAGGAGATGTTGGGAAACGTTGCTGGAGGCCGGCAAGTATTTGACCGCTGGATGCAACTGCAGCCGGAGGAGCGAGCCTGGCACTCCTATATCAGCTTTGAGCTGCGATATAAAGAGGTGGATCGGGCGAGGCATTTACCAAAGATTTGTCCTCGTGCACCCAGAGGTGAAGAACTGGATCAAGTATGCTGTCTTTGAAGAAAAAACATGGCTACTTGGCTCATGCCAGGGAAGTATACGAAAGAGCTGTGGACTTCTTTGGAGAGGAGCACATGGACGAACATCTCTATGTGGCCTTTGCCAAATTTGAAGAAAATCAGAAAGAACTGGAATGGGCACGAGTGATCTACCAATGTGCGCTGGACAGGATTTCAAAGCACGCAGCCCAAGAGCTCCTGCAAAATTACACAGTCTTTGAAAAGAAATTTGGGGAGAGGCGAGGTATTGAAGACATAATTGTGAGCAGACGGAGATTCCAGTATGAAGAGGAGGTGAAGGCCAATCCCCACAATTACGATGCCTGGTTTGATTATTTACGATTAGTGCAAGGGCATGCGGAGGGACCAGACACCGTGAGAGAAGTGTATGAAAGGGCAATCGCCAACGTGCCACCAATCCGAGAGAAGATGCACTGGAAGTGCTATATATATATACGTATATATGTATGTGTGTGTCTGTGTATGTATATATGTATATGTGTGTATATATATGCGTGTGTGTGGGTGTGGGTGTGTGTATGGATCACCTAGGCACTATATGAAGAGTTGCAGGGACAGGATCCAGACAGGACAAAACAGGTCTACCAAACTTGTCTGAAACTGATTCCTCACCAAAAGTTAGGTTTGCTAAAATGTGGTACTGTATGCCCAGGTTGAAATCAGACAGAAAAATCTACCATCTGCCAGAAGAGCCTTGGGGACCTCCATTGGCAAGTGTTAGCTTCTGTCCACAGGGGGAAAGGCCAGGCCTTGAGATAGGCTGCAATGGGATGGTATTCCTCGGCTAGAATGGGTTGGGAAGGGTTTCTCTTGAAGCTAATAGAAGATACCCTTTGAAATCAGAAGGCAATATTACAAATTAATGTTGATAATGTAATGACACAGCATTAACACTAATTTTCCACAATGAAACAGGACAAATCCTGAATGAGTATCAGGAGACAAAGCCATGATGTTTCTGAACGATAAGAGAGATGAAGGAAAGGCTGTTCTATTATATTGCTGGAGAGAGAGGTGTGAACCATATGAAAAGGACACTTCAGATGGTTTATTTATCTTCCATGATATTAGCTACAGTATTATTGAATGTCATAACTGATGTCCATGTCTATTTCACTTTCATTATCAACAACTCTATGGGATTAGTTTGTGGATGTACAGCAACACGCTGAGCTCTCTGTCTCTGTCTCTCTCTCTGTCTTTGTCTGTCTCTTTGTCTCTGTCTCTGTCTGTCTCTCCCTTTCTCTCTCTCTCTCTTTTACACATTTGTGCCTGTCTTTATTTCTAAAAAAATAGAAAAAAACAAAATATATCTCTACACATTTATGCATATTATATACAGCAATGTTGCTTCCTGAACTATCATTGCCCCTTACCTATCCAGAATCATGTCACCAACTGACCAACATTTGGTCAATTTGACGAATATTTTATCACAGAAGCTTGTTGCCATCAATCAAGACTGAAGTTACCTATTTGGAAAATGCCATCATGGTACTCTGAACGCTAACTGCAGTGTGATTTTCTTACTTTCTCTATTTTTCTTACATAAAAATGCTAATATAGACCCAGCAATACCACTTCTAGGGTTGTATCCCAAAGAGATTTCACAAGCGGGAAAAGGACCCATATGTACAAACATATTCATAGCAGCTCTATTTGTGGTAGCTAAGAATTGGAAATCAAAGGGATGCCCATCAGTTGGGGAATGGCTGAACAAGTTGTGGTATATGAAGGTAATGGAATACTATTATGCCATAAAAAATGGGGATGATACATACTTCATAATAACCTGAAAAAAGCTACATGACATAATGCTGAGTGAGTGGAGCAGAGCCAGGAGAACATTATACACAGCCACAGATACATGGATTCTATGAGGACTAACCCTGACAGACTTTGCTCTCTTCTCAGCAACACAAGGTGCAAAGACAACTCCAAAGGACTCACGATGGAGAATACTATCTATATCCGGAGAAAACTATGAAGTATGAATGCAGATTGAGGCAAGCTTCATGCTCACCTTCCCCCCCCCCTTTTTTTTCTCCCTTTTGTTTTTGTTTTTGGGTTGTTTTTTTTTTTGGTTCTGTTTCTTCTTTCTCGTGATTCATTTCATTGGTCATAATTCTTCTCCATAACTTGACTAGTGTGTAAATTAATTCAATGTGAAGTTATACGTGGAAGTTATATGGGATTCCATGCCATCTTGGGGAGGGAGGGGAGGAGGGAGGGAAGAAAATCTGGAACTCAAAATTATGTAGAACTGAAAGTTGTAAACTAAAAATAAAAAATAATTTAAAAAAATGCTAATATGGAAATCTTTTGCATGATTTCATATGTATAATTGATATCACTGCTTGCTTTCTCAGTGAGTGTGGAAGGGGGTGAGAGGCAGGGAGAGAATTTGGAATTCAAAATTTAAAAAGAATATTAAAAAATAAATATTAAACTGAGATTTTTTAAAAAGTAAATTAAAAATGTGATATGCTGTGTGTGAATTGGTAGAAAAGGTTAACATGGTGAAAACAGCAGAGAAGCTCTCGCTGATGTATCATATGAAGGCTTTAGTTTTAGTTTAGATTGTGGCAATCGTAGACCAGACATACATAGTGAAGTAATACCCCTAAAATGTGCTCTAAGATGCACTCAGACGGGCATTAAAAGGAGTACTGTAATGGAGGTCACTGTGGGGACCAACATGGAAGATGGGTTTTCCCCTGACCTAAAAGGATCAGTCCACACTGATGCCTCATGTAGCCAGGGGAAAAGCTGTTTTAATCCGAGTCATTCTCTTCTGGCTATGCAGTTTTCAGGGCATCTTCTTGGGCTCTAAGTCTGTCTCGTATTAGCTCATCCATGGCTCTTTATGTCCTCTTCTCTAGCTTTTCCAGTTTCTTAGCCACATCTCTCTTTAGGTCCCAATCTGGCTTTCTGGGGGCAAGGCTGGTCAAATCCACTTTGTCTACAATGGGTTCCAGCTTTGCTGCTTCCAGCTGGTGTTTGACTTTCTCTTCCACTGAGGCTGGTTTGGCCTGAGGCACCTTCCTCTCCTTCAACTCCTCATCCTCAGGTGCATAGTTCCACAATTTGAGTTCCCTGTATTTCTTGCCTCCTTCTTCCTCTTCTTTGAAGTGTTTAGATTTTGGTTCCTCATCTTCCTTATTCTTGAGCCCAGTCTTTTCTCTAAGGGCTTTGAGCCTCTCTTTCTGCCTCAGTACCTCCCTCACCAGCTACCTGCTCATCCATCTTCTTTGTCCTGAGCTCTCCCTTTAGCCTGGGCCTGATCTCAGGGCCCTGCAGGCTCCAAGAGGAGGCTCTTTCATGCAGCCAATAAAGGGGTAATGTGGAATACAGTTTCCTAGAAATGCAGATTGGGTCAATGGATCTCTTGATCTAAACAGAGTGATGGGGATTGCACCCCTTTAGAACCATCTCCAATTCCTAGGGCGTCACTTTTAATTTTCCTGGGGCTGCCCTGAGTCAGTCAAGAAACTAAGCTCAAGTGGTGTCTCTTTCCTGGTGCCCAAGAATGCCAGGGGATCAAGGAGAATCTCCCTCAGCCTACTTTATGTCCAGATCTGCCTCCCTGACAGCAAATTGCTGGGACCTTGCCTGACAAGTGAACAGCAATCCTGGTTGGTGGATATTTAAGGAGGAGGTAGGCTAAGAGTTCAAACCTTCTCCTGGTGGGGGGAGGGGTGTCACCTGACCTTGAGCATCCTCTAGCATTCTTGGCTAGGTAAAACATTCCATTAGTGATTTATCAGGCCAAGTTTCTTCTTTGGAAGCCAGGTCACCCCAAACATTGATGAAGAGAGCAAAGGTGTCTGGGTACCTCCTAGTAGTGTGGACTAGCTCAGGTTGGCTTCTGTTGACAGGGGAAAGCTCAGGCCTTGAGACAGGCTGCAATGGGATGGTATTCCTCAGCTAGAATGGGTCAGGAGGGGTTTTTCTTGAAGGTAGCAGAACAAGATGCTCGTTCAAATCAGAAGGGAATAATAAAAATTAATATTGATGATGAAATGATACAGCATTAACACTAATTTTCCTCAATGAAACAGGAGAAATCCTCAATGAGTATCAGGAGACAAAGCCACAATGTTTCTGAATGATAAGAGAGATGAAGGAAAGGCTGTTCTATTGTATTTCTGGGGAGAGAAGTGTGAACCCTATGAGATGGACACTTCAGATGGTTCTCATGTGTTCTCCTTCTATGAGATTACCTACAATGTTGTAGAATGTCATAACTGACGTCCACATCTATTTTTTTTCATTATCAACAACTCTATGAGATTAGTTTTTGGCTGTATAGCAAACCACTTAGCTCTCTCTTCAGCCTGGGCCCAATCTCAGGGTCATGCAGTCCCCAGGAGGAGGCTTTTTCCTGGGGGCCAATGAAACGGTAACGTGGACTTGCCTAGACATGCAAATTGGGTGAAATGACCTAATGGTCCTAAATATAATCGAAAGAATTTAGTCCTCTTCTTCCATTTTTACCCAGCCCTTGTCTTCTTCCAGGTTTCAACAGGCACGAAAGCCCCTAACTGGAAAGGAAATCACCACATCTCCCTCTGTCTACAGTGCAGACTAAGACCTCATTATTATGCTCTATTTTCTTCTCCAAGTCAAACAACTGACAAAAGACAAGCTCCCATTTGGACTACAGTGACCTCTCATTCCCGGCTTCCACCTGTGAATCTGAGATTTGTGACCTGTCTCATTGTAGCTAGGTGTGAATCTAGTTCTTGCACCTCTGAATCTCTCTGATTTGTAAACTTTCCCTTTCTACCTAGGTAGGAAGCTGGTTTTTGCCCAAGGGTGAAGGAACTGAGGGAAACAAGGGAACTGGAGAAGAAGGGGCTAATGTAGGCTGGTAATCTGGAGGCTAGATCAAAGAGGTGGCAGGTCAAAAGAGTGGGCAAGAAGAGGGTAAGGGAGCAGAGAAGGAATTGAGGGAAAGACTGAGTTGATGCCATCAGATGAATCTATTTAAGTGGCATGGTCATTTGCGGTTTTTCTCTGTTATAATGAGCCTTAAATCTTTCAATTTCTGATAATTCCAGGTTCTACATTGGAGCTATAATGATTCTCAAGCTGAATCGGTATTTTAGATCAAATATTACAGACTTTTTGCTCTTGACCCTTCTTTTTCCCCATCCCCTGCGTGTTGGGGATCTCTCCCTTAACCCATGTTATAAGGAGCTTTCTAAGGGAGTTCCTTTCGGCACACTGTTTTTTTGCCATTTTTGGATATGTCTATGTGTATGGATATATGTGTATGTTACATATGTATATGTTATATATGTACCGACGTATTATAATATTCTTCAAAGAATAATTGTGAAGAAATAAATTATTCTGAGTGCTACAAGTACTCAGATAGACAATAAAGGATCTATGAAGGAAGATGATATCTACCTAAAGAGAAAGGGCTGATAAATAGAAGTAAGCAAAGTATGGCTAAAAACAGTTTACCAAATGTCACACTAGAATAACATTTAGAAACACTATACTAATATAAATAACATCATGAATTTAAATGCATGGAATAAAACTCGTTTTTGCCCAGAAACGATTTTATTTGAGTAGGTACCTGACTGAGGGCATCTCATTTGTAACCAAAATGGAATGGAAACATTATACTGATATTAATAACATCACAAATTTAATTGCATGGAACAAATTTGGGTTTTTTGAGAAATTATTTTATTTGGGTAGGTAACTGACTGAGGGCATCTCAACTGCAGCCAAAATGGAATTCACAGTATGATGTTGCATTTACACTTTAACAATACATCACAATATACAGGAATTTGTAAATAGATGCAAACCTACATTTCTTTCCAAGGTCTAGTTTCATTTCCTTTTCTGTCCCCACCAAGAATCAAAACAAAACAATCAAAAAAAGGCAGAAAATTCAGCAAGGCCAAGCTGTCCAAAACAACTTTAAAGTCGAAGGAATGATAATGCCAGTTAAAATAAGAAAGTCTGATAACAGCATCATGTATCACTACAGAGTATTACTGAAGGAAAAGGGAGTTCTTGCTTGACATTATACTGGATCATTTAAAACTGATTTTTTTCAGTACAAGTAAGCACCGATTTCTCAAAGCAAATTTACTCTTTACAGAGAACTTCATGTTTTCACTACTAGGAAGTAACCCAGTACAGCAACAAGTGACTTTAACTTTATCAAGTGTATAAAGTTAGATTAAAAGTGACTTTGCAAGAAGCCATACTGTAGGAGGCTCAATAGAGTTCAAGTTCAGTATTCTTCTGCCTTTTTGGTCTGTAATGTCCTGCAGCTGTGTAGCATTATACAAGGTACCTTGATATTCAACTATTTTGCCATTTCCATTAGATTTCAAAGGTGATTAAAATCAATTACAAATTTAGTTTTTGATTTTTTTAAAAAAGAGAGCATTAAGGAAAAGAGGCATTATATTATCTCATGCAAGCTGCATGTCCAATCCTCTTACAGGAGGCATGCCAGCTGTGAAGATGGGAGATAGCACACAGGATTCCCCAGCTGGAAGCACAGCTGGAGGAGTGCAACCTACAGGTGATTTCCAATGCCTGGGAGGATGATGGGGAGGAAGAGTGTGAATTGCTGGCAATTGTGAAGGTGGAAAATTGAGCTATGTGTTGGTGGGTGGGTGGTGGTAGACATTTTAGACACAGAGTTTTAGGGAGCTTGGATCCAAATTCACTATGCATCAGATGGTATGAATCTAGTCAGATGTATTTCCATATTACTTTAAACAGGAAAACATGCTATCATATATGGCTCAAAGAAAGCTGAGAAAATTGAGGTGGAACTTAGTTTCCTAACATAACCATATTTTTAAGGGGAGCTGATTGTTCCCATTCTAGGTAGGGATGAGACTGGCTCTTCCACTCATGAATCTCATGGATTTGTAAACTTTCTTTTTTTGACATTTAAAAAATTCTGAATTTTGAAAAAATCTTAAATATTTCCAAAACAGAAAAATCATTGTTGTAACAAAGAAATGTTATGTCCTTTATTTACAATCCCCTCAATTATAGCTCAGCAATATGTTAGAGGTATAGCATAGCACAGGTGCAAGAGTCACCACTGTTTACGAAAATAATAATAATGCACAAAAGTTTCCTAAACCAAACTGATGGCAGAGGAGAAATTTATAAAAACAGCCACAATGCAACATTTCATCCATGTCTTCCTGTGGGGGTTGCTCTACAACAGCCTCTTCTTGCTGCTGTTTCTTCCAAAGTTTGGCCATGTCCAGCAGTTTGACGTCAGACTGGTTTGCTGTATGTTCTGGAAAGTTGTAATGGTAGTACTCTTCCCAGCCAGTAGCAAACCCATCTTTCTTCTCTTCTTCACTTTCTCTGGAACGTGTTTGTCCACTCTCTCCTTTTGAGATTCTGTACCTAGGTCCTAGCAGATTATTGTCTCCAAAGGGGTTGTCAGTATTAGGATAGCCTATGTTCTCTTCCACTATGCAAGGGTACCAATTTGATTGAAAACAACAAGATTTCAAATAGTTGCACTATGTAAAATTTTAGGAGGACTCATATCTCAAATTTTAATCTGTCCTCTAAGCCAGTCACTAGAGATCATTTGCAAATTCTCAGCTAATCCATGTTTCTTGTTTCGAAACTCCACAATTAAAACAAGTTCTTTTTCCTGAGGCTAATGACCTTGCTAAAACAAATGGTTTCTAGGGACCTGGGCAAGTTCACAAAATTAAAAAAAAAAACATGGACAGCAATAGAATGATAAAGAGATGATGTCAAAATATGAGCTCCTCAGTTTGGAAGCTGTTCAATAAACTACTGGGGAAGAACAGAGGACAAACCCCAGTAGATCCAGTATTAATGAAGGGACTTCACATCTAGCTAGAAAGGGAAAGTTAACAAATCAGAGAGATTCACAAGTGGAAGAGCAAGAAACATACCTAACTAGAATGAGACAGTTTATGAATCAGAGATTCACATGTGGAAGCCAGGAAGGAGAGGTCTGAGTGGGCCAAATGGATCTTGTATTTTGTTGGGTGTTTGACTTGGAAGAAGAAAAGGTATAATAATGAGGTCTTACTCAGTCTGCACTGTAGACCCAGAGAGATGTGGTGTTTTCATTTTCAGTTTTACTCCTGGGGAAAAGGGGAGAAAAGGACTAATTTCTTTTGACTCATTTTAGGACCAGGAGACTCATTGAACCTATTTGCATTTCTAGGCAATTGTATTACACATTAACCCTTTTATTGCCCCCCAGGAAAGATCCTCCTCCTGGGGCCTGCAGGGCCCTGAGATCAGGTCCAGGCTGAAGGGAGAGCTCAGTGAGCTGCTCTACAAACACAAACGAATCTATTAGAGTTGCTGATATTGATAAAGAGAAATAGACATGGACATCAGTTATAACATTCTCTAATACTGTAGCTGATTTCATAGGAGAACACATGTGTCTGCCCCTTTCATAGGGTTCACACCTCTCTTCCCAGCTATATAATAGAAGAGCCTTTCCTTCACCTCTCTTATCATTCAGAAACATCATGGCTTTGGCAAGTGGAACTCATTCAGGATTTGTCCTACTTCACTGAGGAAAATTAGTGTTCATGCTGTATCATTCCATTAGTAATAATAATTTGTAATATTCCCTTCTAATTTCAAAGGGCATCTTGTTCTGCTAGGTTAAAGAGCCCTTCCTGACTCATTTTGGCTGAGGAACACCATCCCATTGCAGGCCCCGTCAAGGCCTGGGCTTTCCCCTTTCAACAGAACCAACCTGAGCTAGTCCACACTACTAGCAGTCACCTGGACATCCTTCCTCTCTTCTAACTTTGGAGTGACCTGACCTACAAAAGAGAAGCTTGGCCAGAGAAATCCCCAGTAGAATTGTTTCTCTAGCCCAGATTTTTGCAGTTTACATGCCTCCCCCCACCAGGAGAAGGTGTGAACTTGGCCCACCTCCTCAATAGACATCCACCAACCTGGATTGCTCTTTAAAAATTGCTGGGAGTAGGTGGATGGGGCAGCACGGAGAGTAGGTGAGGCAGGCCAGAGCAGGCCAGGTGGAGGGGACACGACTGGACAGGGGAGAAGGTGAGAGCTCAGGCCACTGCCGGCCTCCCCTCAGCATGTCCGACCTTGACGAGTTCGAGGGGCAGCTCAACAAGAACAAGCAGAAACGACACAAGGAGAACCGTCCTCATAAGCGCAGACATAGCCGGAGCCGCAGCCGGGACCCAAAGCGGCGGAATCGCAGTGGAGATCACCAGGGCTACCACCAGCAAAGTGCTTCCCGGGACAGAAGTGGGCACAGCAAACCTTTGACCAGACGTGCTAACGACGAACGCGGTGGAGAGATTCGTTCTGCTCCTCGGGAGAAGAAAAAGAAAATTCATAAATACTGGGATGTCCCACCACCTGGCTTTGAGCACATCACCCCCATGCAATACAAAGCAATGCAAGCTGCCGGTCAGATTCCAGCCACCGCCCTACTTCCAACCATGACCCCTGACGGCCTGGCAGTGATTCCCACACCTGTGCCCGTGGCTGGGAGCCAGATGACCCGCCCGGCCCGTCGACTCTATGTTGGCAACATGCCTTTTGGCATCACAGAGGAAGCCATGATGGATTTCTTCAACGCCCAGATGCGCTTGGAGGGGCTTGTCCCTGCCCCTGGCAACCCTGTCTTGGCTGTGCAGATCAACCAGGAGAAGAACTTTGCTTTCCTAGAGTTCCGATCAGTGGATGAGACAACTCAGGCCCTAGCCTTTGATGGCGTCATCTTCCAGGGCCAATCACTCAAAATCCGTAGGCCCCATGACTACCAGCCACTGCCTGGCATGTCCGAAAACCCCTCTGTCTACGTGCCCAGTGTTGTGTCCACTGTGGTCCCAGATTCTGCTCACAAGCTATTTATTGGGGGACTTCCCAACTATCTGAATGACGATCAGGTAAAGGAACTGCTGACTTCATTGGGGCCGCTCAAAGCCTTTAATCTGGTCAAAGACAGCACCACCAGCCTCTCCAAGGGCTATGCCTTCTGTGAGTACGTGGACATCAACGTCACTGAGGAAGCCATCTCGGGGCTCAACGGGATGCAACTGGGGGATAAGAAACTACTGGTACAGAGGGCTAGTGTGGGAGCCAAGAACGCCATGCTGAGCACGATAAAGCAGACGCCAGTGACACTGCAGGTCCCAGGCCTGATGAGCTCAGAGGTACAGATGAGCGGCCACCCCACGGAGGTGCTGTGCCTCCTGAACATGGTGCTCCCTGAGGAGCTGCTAGATGACGAGGAGTACGAGGAGATCGTGGAGGACGTCCGGGATGAGTGCAGCAAGTACGGGGTGGTCAAGTCCATCCTGATCCCCCGGCCCATGGACGGCGTGGAGGTCCCTGGCTGCGGCAAGATCTTTGTGGAGTTCGCGTCGGTATTCGACTGTCAGAAGGGGATGCAGGGCCTGACGGGCCGCAGGTTCGCCAACAGAGTGGTTGTCACAAAGTACTGCGACCCCGACTCCTACCACCGTCGGGACTTCTGGTAGAATCAGCAGGGGAGGGGGGCCGGGTCGGGGGGCCGGTTCAGGGGCCCGGAGCTGGCTGGGGGACCTCCCCATCCCTTCCCCCTCACCCGTCCCTGGCCAGGAAAGGAGGAAAGGCGCCCCGGACGCGGAAGGCTGGGGTCTGAAGCTCTGGGAAGGGAGGGGCTGGGGTGCGGACACACACACACACACACACACACACACACACACACATTGAGCGATGGGGAAGGGATTGGGGGGGGGGTCCCCCTCCTCCCCTCGCGGTAGCAAATAGCGCGTTTATATTTTACAGCTAAAACTTTTTTTCGATTTTGTTCTGTTAAACCTGGTCCTCTGCCGGCCCAGGACCATAAAACCCTTCTTCTCCCGCCCCACCCCCTACCTGGGACCCCGCTTCCCTTCCCGTGATGGTTTCTTATGTAGTAGAGATGTTGTTTCTCTCATATTTGCTAAAGACGAATTTGGTCATTAAAATTTTTGTTGTATTAAAAAAAAATTGCTGGGACTGGCTTCCTGTCCTGAGCCGCGTGGGGCTAGCGGTTGTATCTGTGTTGACTGATGGGTCGTAGCCTGGAGTCTTCTCGCTGTCTTGTTCTTGTTCTTGCTCTTGCTCACTCTCCCCTTGCTCCAGAAGCGAGAGGAGGCTCCAGAGCATGAGCTGGAGTGGAGTCGGACAGCAGTGACTCGAGAACAGCGAGGGGCTAAAGAGGCAGCGATCAAGGACTGAGTCAGGAGCGGATCCTGGAGCTGAGAGCCGGATCAGATTCTGAGGAAGAGTGACATAGGGGGAAATCAAAGAAATATCAGACCTCTGAAAGGAATTATAGAAGCCCAAGAAGGTCACACCTTCCCAGTCCCATTTTGGAAGTGAGCCAAGGAGGGATCATGGGAGTAGACATGGGAGGAGGCATCTTGATTCCAGACCATCCACCTCCTCAGTATCATTTACGGCACCTTCACCACCCCCTCTCAGAGCCCTCAAGAGGCCCTTGAAAAGAAATTGAGCCTTCAAGAGCGACGAAGGCTAAAGGAGGAGAAAAAGCTTGCGTGAGCTCCCCACCAAGTCCCTCCAAAAACCTATAAAAATGGCTCTGAACAAATTCTAGAACTTCAGAACCCACAAAATAGCAGAGGGAAGCAGGGCTCCAGCCAAAGACAGCTTGGATTGTTGCTGGGTGAGGTCTATATCAGAGGGAGCTGGGAGCCAAGGGGAGCACAGCCCAGCTGGGCAGAGGCAGGACCAACCAGACCAGTAGGGGAAGAACAGGCCCTAGCACCCTGAATCAGTGAGCTCTGGCAGTTACCAGACTTCTCAAACCACAAACACCAAAGAGGACAGAGAAGGTTACTGGGAAAAGCTGTGGGGAGGGAAAGGAGTTCCCAGTGGGGAGAGAGGTGGGGCAGGCACAGGGCAGTTTTACAAATCCATGAGATGCATGAGTGGAAGAGTCAGCCTCATCCCTACCTAGAATGGGAACAATCAGCTCCCCTCAAAAATATGGTTATGTTAGGAAACTAAATTCCACCTCAATTTTCTCAGCTTTCTTTGAGCCATATATGACAGGATGTTTTCCTATGTACGGTAATTTGGAAATACATCTGACTAAATTCATACCATCTGATTCATAGTGAATTTGATTCCAGGCTACGGAGAACTCTGTGTCCAAAATTTCTACCACCACACACCCACCAACACATAACACATAACTCACAATTGCAACCAATTCACACACTTCCTCCCCATCATCCTGCCAGGCAGTGGACACCACCTGTCAGTTGCACTGCTCCAGTTGTGCTTCCAGTTGGGGAATCCCCTGTGCCATCTCCCATCTTCACAGCTGGTATGCCCCCTGTAAGAGGATTGGGACATGCAGCTTGGATGAGATAATATAATGCCTCTTTTAGCCAACACTCCCTTTTTAAAAAAAAAATCAAAAACTAAATTTGTAATTGATTTTAATCACCTTTGAAGTCTAATGGAAATGGCAAAATAGTTGAATATCAGGGTACCTTGTATAATGCTACACAGCTGCAGCACATTACAGACCAGAAAGGGAGTAGAACGGTGAACTTGAACTCTAGTGAGCCTCCTACAGTATGGCTTCTTGCAAAGCCAATTTTAATCTAACTTTATATACTTGATAAAGTTAAAGTCACTTGTTGCTGTACTGGGTTACTTCCCAGTAGTGAAAACATGAAGTTCTCTGTAAAGAGTAAATTTCCTTTGAGAAATCAGTACTTACTTGTACTGAAAAAATCAGTTTTAAATAATCCAGTATAATGTCAAGTCAGAACTCCCTTTTCCTTTGGTAATACTCTCTAGTGATACATGGTGCTGTTGTCAGACTTTCTTATTTTAACTGGCATCATCATTCCTTCGACTTTAAAGTTGTTTTGGACAGGTTGGCCTTGCTGAATTTTGTGCGTTTTTTTGATTGTTTCGTTTTGATCCTTGGTGGGGACAGAAAGGGAAATGAAACTAGACCTTGGAAAGAAATGTAGGTTTGCATCTATTTACAAATTCCTGCACATTGTGATGTATTTTTAAAGTGTAAATACAACATCATACTGTGAATTCCGTTTTGGCTACAGTTGAGATGCCCTCAGTCAGTTACCTACCCAAATAAAATAATTTCTCAAAAAAATAAAAACAAATTTGTTCCATGCAATTAAATTTGTGATGTTATTAATATCAGTAGGTTTCCATTCCATTTTGGTTACAAATGTGATGGCCTCAGTCAGTTACATACTCAAAGAAAATCATTTCTGGAGAAAAAAAGAGTTTTATTCCATGAATTTAAATTCATGATGTTATTTATATTAGTATAGTGTTTCTAAATTTTATTCTAGTGTGACATTTGGTAAACTGCTTTTAGCCATAGTTTGCTTACTTTTATTTATCATTCCTTCCTCTTGAGGTAGATATCATCTTCCTTCATATATACTTTATAGTCTATCTGAGTACTTGTAGCACTCAGAATAACTTATTTCTTCACAATTATTCTTTGAAGAAGATTGTAATATATCTGTACATATATAACCTACATATGTAACATATACATATATACATACATATAGACATCTCCAAAAATGGAAAAAAAAAGAAAACAGTGTGCCAAAAGGAAATTCCTTAGAAAGCTCCTTACAGCATGGGATAAGGGAGAGCTCCCCAATGTGCCAGGGGTGGCAAAAGCAACATCAAGAGCTAAAGGTCAAGTTTGTAATATTGATCTAAAACACTGATTCAGCTTGGGAATCATTGTAGCTCCTGTATGGATCTTGGAATTATCAGAAATTGAAAGATTTAAGGCTCATTATAACAGAGAAAATCCCCAAATGACCATGCCACTTAAATAGATTCATCTGATGGCATCAACTCAGCCTTTCCCCCAATTCCTTCTCGGCTCCCTTACCCTGCTTCCCCTCTTCTTGCCCACTCCTTTGACCTGCCACCCCTTTGATGTAGCCTCCAGATTCCCAGCCTACATTAGCTTCTTCTTCTCTAGTTCCCTTGTTTGCCTAAGTTCCTTCTCCCTTGTGGAAAAACCAGCTTCCTACCTAGCTAGAAAGGGAAAGTTTACAAATCAGAGAGATTCAGAGGTGCAAAAACTAGATTCACACCTAGCTACAATGAGACAGTTTATGAATCCCAGATTCACATGTGGAATCAAGAAAGGAGAGGTCAAGGTGGCTCAAATGGGAGTTTGTCTTTTGTCAGGTGTTTGACTTGGTGAAGAAAATAGAGTATAATAATGAGGTCTTACTCAGTCTGCATTGTAGACACAGGGAGATGCGGTGATTTCCTTTCCAGTTACAGGCCTGTGTTCCTGTTGAAACCTGGAAGAGGACTTGGGCTGGGGAAAAAGGGGAGAAGAGAGCTAATTTCTTTTGACCCTGTGCAGGATAATTAGGTCCTTTGACCCAATTTGCATTTCTAGGCAACTGTATTACACATTACCCTTTTATTGGCCCCCAGGAAAGGGCCTCCTCCTGGGGCCTGCATGGCCCTGAGATCAGGACCAGATTGAAGAGACAGCTCAGTGGGCTGCTCTAATCCCTTAGAGTCCTTGCTAATGAAAAAGAGAAATAGACATGGACATCAATTATAACATTCGGTAACACTGTAGCTAATCTCGTGGAAGGAGAACACATAAGAACCATCTGAAGTGTCCCTTTCATAGGGTTCACACCTGTCTCCCCAGAAATATAATAGAACAGTCTTTCCTTCATCTTTCTTATCATTCAGAAACATCATGGCTTTGGCTAGTGGAACTCCTTCAGGATTTCTCCTGTTTCATTGAGGAAAATTAGTGTAGATACTGTATCATTACATTATCAACATTAATTTATAATATTCTGTTCTGATTTCAAAAGGCATCTTGCTCTGCTAGCTTCCAGAGAAACCCTTCCTGACCCACTCTAGCTGAGAAATACCATCCCATTGCAGCCCCTCTCAAGGTCTGGGCTTTCCCCCTGTCCACAGAAGCCAACCTGAGTTAGTCCACACTATTAGCAGTCACCGGCACATCTTTGCTCTCTTCATCAATGTTTGGGGTGACTTAGCTTCCAAAGGAGAGACTTGGCCAGAGAAATCCCCAATGGAATGGTTTCCCTGAGCCCAGAAGGCTAGAGGGTCCTTGAGATCAGGTGAATCCTCTTCACCCACCAGAGGAAGATGTGAATTCTTAGCCCACCTCCTCCTTAAATATCCACTAATCAGGATTGATGTTCCCTTGTCCAGGGAGGTCCCAGCAATTTGCTTTCAGACAGGCAGACCTGGATATAAAGTAGACTAAGAGAAACTCTCCTTGATCCCCTGGCATTCTTGGTCACCAGGAAAGAGAGACCACTTGAACTCAGTTTCTTGGTTGAGTCGTGGCAGCCCCGGGAAGCTTGAGAGTGATCGCCTAGGGATTGGAGCCAGCTCTGAAGGGGTCAAGGGCCAATCCACCCGAACATGGCAGCCACCACCACAGCCGGAAAGCAGCAGATGCCCAAAGTGGCCAGGGTGAACAACAAAGCTCCTGCTGAAGTGCAGATCATAGCAGAGCAGGTTTTAAGGGAATCTAAAGAAAGAGAGCTTGAGGTTCTGCCCCCACTTTTGCAACAGAAGATCAGTGATGGAGAAGAATTCAGTGATTACATGCTGAGGAAAAGAAAAACTTTTGAGGACAATATAAGGGGAATCCAACGGGGATTAGTAACTGGATTAAATACGCCCAATTGGAACAGAGGCTCAAGAAATTCAAAGAGTGCTTTCCACATACGAGCCTGCCTTAGATATGGACTGCCAAAATATCACCCTCTGGCTGAAATATGCAGAAATGGAAATGAAGAATCGACAAGTCAACCATGCCTGAAATATCTGGGATTGGGCCATCATAAATCTCCCCCGGGTCAGCCAGTTCTGGCACAAATACACGTATATGGAGGAGATGTTGGCAAACGTTGTTGGAGGCCTGCAAGTGTTTGAACTCTAGATGCAATGGCAGCCTGAGGAGCGACCATGGCACTCCTATATCAGTTTTGAGCTGCGATATATAGAGGTGGATCGGGCACGAAGCATTTACCAAAGATTTGTCCTCATGTACCCAGATGTGAAGAACGGGATAAAATATGGTTAGCTTTGAAGAAAAACATGTCTACTTGGTTCATGCCAGGGAAGTCTACAAAAGAGCTGTGGACTCCTTTGGAGAGGAGCACATGGACAAACATCTCCACCTGGACTTCGCCAAACTTGAAGAAAATCAGAAAGAATTGGAACGGGCACGAGTGATCTACAAATATGCTCTGGTCAGGATTTCGAAGCATGCAGCCCAAGAACTCTTTCAAAGTTACACAGTGTTTGAAAAGAAATTTGGGGAGAGGCGAGGTATTGAAGACATCACTGTGAGCAGATGGAGATTCCAGTATAAGGAGGAGGTGAAGGCCAATCCCCGAAATTACGATGCCTGGTTTGAGTATTTGCGATTAGTGCAGGGGCATGGGGAGGGACCAGACACGGTGAGAGTGGTGTATGGAAGGGCAATCGCCAATGCGCCACAAATGCAAGAGAAGAAGCACTGGAAACGCTATATATACCTCTGGATCACCTACAGACTTTATGAAGAGTTGGAGGCAAAGGATCCAGACAGGACCAGACAGGTCTATCAAGCTTGTCTGACACTGATTCCTCACCAAAAGTTTACGTTTGCTAAAATGTGGTACTGTATGCCCAGTTTGAAATCAGACAGAAAAATCTACCATCTGCCAGAAGAGTTTTGGGAACCTCCATTGGCAAGTCTCCTAAAAGGAAATTGTTTCAAGGCTACATTGAATTGGAGCTTCAGTTTTGAGAATTTCACCAGTGCTGGAAACTTTAAGAAAAGTTCCTGGAATTTGCCCCAGACAATTGCACAACATGGATTAAATTTGTCGAGTTAGAGACAATTCTTGGAGATGCGGAGAGAGCCCGGGTGATCTGTGAGTTAGCTATTGGCCAGCCACACTTAGACATGCCAGAGGTGCTTTCGAAATGCTAAGTTGATTTTGAAAGCGGGCAAAACGAATTTGAAAAGACAAGAGGTCTTTACAGGAGATTGTTGCAACAAACACAACATGTGAAGGTATGGATCAGTTTTGCCCAATTTGAGCTGTCTGCAGGCAATGAAGAAAGGTACAGTCGATGCAGACAGATTTACGAAGAAGCCAACCAAACGATGAGAAACAGTGAAGAGAAGGAAGAAAGACTCACGCTATTAGAATCCTGGTGAAACCTCGAAGATAAATTTGGAACCGAATGTCAAAAGGAGAGAGTGGACAAACTCGTGCCAGAGAAAGTGAAGAAGAGAAGAAAGGTGCAGGTAGAAGATGGGTCTGATGCTAGCTGGGATGATGTGGCAAACCAGCCCAACCTCAAACTGCTGGCCATGGCCAAACTTTGGAAGAGACAGCAGCAAGAAGAGGCTGCTTCAGAGCAATTCTAACAGGAAGACATGGATGTTATGGAATCCTGACTTTTTCCATGTTGTTGTATTGTGGCTGTTTTTATAATGTTCTCCCCTACAGTCATTGTGATTTAGGAAACTTTTGTGTATTATAATTATTTTTGTAATCAGTGGTGAATCTTGCACCTTTGTTATGCTATACCTTTAAAATATTGTTGAGGTATAATTGAGGAATTTATAAATAAAGGGCATAATATTTCTTTGTTACAAAAATGACTTTTGTGTTTTGGAAACATTTAAGTTCTTTTCAAAATTCAGAATTTTTTAAATATCAGAAAAAGAAAGTTTATACATCAGCGAGTCTCATCCCTAGCTAGAATGGGACCAATCAGCTCTTATGTTAAATAAGTAAGTTCCACCTTAATTTTTCAGTGATATTTGAGCATTGTGTGATAAGATCCTTTCCTATGAAAGGTAATTTGGAAATACATCTGACTAAATTCATACTTTCTCATTTGTAATGAATTTGGTTCCAGGCTCCCTCATGCCTGTGAAAAATGTATACACCAACCCTCCCCCCTCACCACCAGCACATAGCCACAATTTTCCACCTTCCTGATTGCCACCAATTGAAGCTCTTCCTCCCCTTCATCCTCCCACCCTTGGATGCCACCTGTCAGTTGCCCTCCTCCAGTATATCCCCCAAACTGTGCCCTCTGGTGGGCAATCCCCTGTGCCACCTCCCATCTTCACAGCTGGCATGCCTCCTGTAAGAGGACTGGGACATGAAGATTACATGAGATAAAATAAAGCCTCTTCTCCCCAATACTCCCCTTTTTTTAAAAAATCAAAAACTAAATGTTTGATTGATTTTTAATCACTTTTGATTTCTAATGTAAATGGCAATGTATTTGACTATCAGAGTACCTTGTATAATGCTCCCCAGCTGCAGTACATTACAGACCAGAAAAGGAGTGGAATGGTGAACTTGAACTCTAGAGGTCCTCCTACAGTATGGCTTCTTGCAAAGCAAATGAACACTTTTAGTCTACCTTTATACACTTGATGACATTAAAGTCACTTGTTGCTGCACTGGATTACTTCCTAGTAGTGAACATGTGAAGTTCTTCATAAAGAGGAAATTTTCCTTGAGAAATCAGTGTTTAATTTACTGAAAAGAATCAGTTTTTCATAAATCAATATTATCTAAAATCAGAACTCCATTTTCCCTTAGTAATACTCTCTAGTGATACAGGGTGCTGTAGTCAGACTTTCTTGTTTTAACTGAAAATTTTTTTTTATGAAGAAAGGCTTTTATTTTTTGTTTTTAAGAAGATAGAATTTCTTTTTTTTAATTTTCTTTTTTTAATTTGTTTATTTTTAGTTTACCACACACGGTTCTACATAGTTTTGAGTTCCAGATTTTCTCCCCTCCCTCCCCCCTCCCTCCCCAAGATGGCATGGAATCTCATATAACTATCATGTATAACTTCGCATTGAATTAATTTATGCACTAGTCAAGTTGTGAAGAAGAATTATGACCAATGGAATGAATCATGAGAAAGAAGAAACAGAACCAAAAAAAAAAAAAAACAACCCAGAAACAAAAACAAAGGAGAAGCAAAAAAGGCGAGCATGTAGTGCGTCTCGATCTGTATTCAAACTTCACAGTTCTTCCTCTCAACCTTAGGTTGCTGAAAAGAGTGCAGTATGTCAGGGTTGGTCCTCATGGCATCCATATATCTGTGGCTGTGCACAACGTTCTCCTGGCTCTGCTCCGCTCTCTCAACATTACGTCGTGTAGGTTTTTCCAGGTTGTTACGAAGTCTACATCATCCCCATTTCTTATGGCACAATAGTATTCCATCACCTTCATATACCACAGCTTGTTCAGCCATTCCCCAATTGATGGGCATCCCTTTGATTTCCAATTCTTGGCTACCACAAAAAGAGCTGCTATAAATATCCTTGTACATATGGGTCCTTTTCCCGCTTGTGTGATTTCTTTGGGATACAGCCCTAGAAGTGGTATTGCTGGGTCTAAAGGTATGAACATATCTATATCCCTTTGGGCATAGTTCCAAACTGCTCTCCAAAATGGCTGGATCAGCTCACAACTCCACCAGCAATGCAACAATGTTCCAATTTCCCCACATCCTTTCCAGCATTTATCATTTTCCTGTTTTGTTATTTTAGCCAATCTGACATGATATATGTGGTATCTAAGAGTTGTTTTGATTTGCATTTCTCTAATCAGTAGTGATTTAGAGCATTTTTTCATATGCCTATAGATAGCTTTAATTTCTTCCTCTGAAAACTGCCTGTTCGTATCCTTTGACCATTTCTCAATTGGGGAATGGCTTGTATTCCTATATATTTGGCTCAGTTCCCTGTACACAAGTAGGAGAAATCAACAAGTTTAGCAATCTACTCTTTGATAAACCCAAAGAGGCCAGCTTCTGGGCTAATAATTCACTATTTAACTGAAATTTTAAAGTTGTTTTGGACAGGTTGGTCTTGCTGAATTTTCTGCCTTTTTTTGTTTTGCTTTGTTTTTTTGTTGGGTGGAGACAAGTAAAGGAACCTAGACCATGAAAAGAAATGTACGTTTGCAAATATTAACAAATTCTTGTACATACATATATATTTTGATGTGGAAATGCAACATCCTATTGTGAATTCCATTTTGGTTACAAATGAGATACCCTCAGTCACATACCTACCCAAATAAAATCATTTCTGGAAAAAAAAATTTCCTGCATTTAAATTCATGATTTTTTTTGTACAAAAACATTTCAATTTGGGGGGCAGAGCCAAGATGGTGTCTGGTAAGCAGGGACTAGTGTGAGCTCCATACCGAGTCCCTCCAAAACCTATAAAAATGGCTCTGAACCAATTCTAGAATGGCAGAACCCACAAAACAGCAGAGGGAAGCAGGGCTCCAGCCCAGGACAGCCTGGATGGTCTCTGGGTGAGGTCTATCCCACACAGAGCTGGGAGCTGGGAGCTGGGAACGGAGTGGAGCAGAACCCAGCCTGAGCGGCTCCACACCAGAAGCCGGGCAGAGGGTGCCCTAGCACGCTGAATCAGTGAGCTGCGGTAGTTACCAGACTCCTCAACCCACAAACACCAAAGAGTGCTGAGAAGGTTAGTGGGAAAAGCTATGGGAGTGGAAGGAATTCGAGGTTCAGCTTCCAGCCCCGGGGGCAGCAGAGGTGGGGCAGCCAAGGCTGTTGTTACTTCCGATCCCAGGCCCACCTAGTGGGAGGAATTAAGTGGTGAATCAGAGCAGGAGTGCACAGCCTGCTGAAGATCTAAGCCCAGTTCAGGTTGGGGGTTGGGGAAGGAGCAGTGCTGGTGTGGCAGAGCTGGCACCTCCCCCCCAAACGTGGAACATAGAACTCTCTAGTCTACAAGCAGTCATACCCCAGTGAAAAACTCAAAGGTCAAGTTAGTTGGCTGGGAATATGGCCAGGCAGCGAAAACGCCCAGAGATTCAGTCTCAGACTTTGGATTCTTTCTTTGCTGACAAAGAAGACCAAAACATACAGCTTAAAGAAGTCAATAAAGTGCAAGAGGCTACACCAAAAGCCTTCAAGAAAAACATGAACTGGTCCCAGGCCATGGAAGAGCTCAAAAAGGATTTGGAAAAGCAAATTAGAGAAGTAGAAGAAAAAGTGGGAAGAGAAATGAGCAGGATGCGAGAAAACCATGAAAAACAAATCAATGACTTGCTAAAGGAGACCCAAAAAAATACTGAAAAATACACTAAAGAAAACAACACCTTAAAAATCAGACTAACTCAAATGGCAAAAGAGCTCCAAAAAGCCAATGAGGAGAAGAATGCCTTGAAAGGCAGAATTAGCCAAATGGAAAAGGAGGTCCAAAAGACCATTGAAGAAAATACTACTTTAAAAATTAGATTGGAGCAAGTGGAAGCTAGTGATTTTATGAGAAATCAAGATATTATCAAACAGAACCAAAGGAATGAAAGAATGGAAGATAATGTGAAATATCTCATTGGAAAAACCACTGACCTGGAAAATAGATCCAGGAGAGATAATTTAAAAATTATTGGACTACCTGAAAGCCATGATCAAAAAAAGAGCCTAGATATCATCTTTCAAGAAATTATCAAGGAGAACTGCCCTGATATTCTAGAGCCACAGGGCAAAATAGAAATTGAAAGAATCCACATCGATCGCCTCCTCAAATAGATCCCAAAAAGAAATCTCCCAGGAATATTGTCGCCAAATTCCAGAGCTCCCAGATCAAGGAGAAAATACTGCAAGCAGCCAGAAAGAAACAATTTGAGTATTGTGGAAACCCAATCAGAATAACCCAAGATCTGGCAGTTTCTACATTAAGAGATCGAAGGCCTTGGAATATGATATTTCGGAGGTCAGTGGAGCTAGGATCAAAACCTAGAATCACCTACCCAGCAAAATTGAGTATCATGCTCCAAGGCAAAATATGGATTTTCAATAAAATGGAGGACTTTCAAGCTTTCTCAGTGAAAAGACCAGAACTGAATAGAAAATTTAACTTTCAAACACAAGAATCAAGAGAAGCATGAAAAGGTAATCAAGAAAAAGAACAAGAAAAAGAAATTGCAAGGGACTTACTAAAGGTGAACTGTTTTGTTGACACTCCTACATGGAAAGATGACAAATATGATTCATGAGACCTCAGTACTAGGGTAGCTGAAGGGAATGTGCATACATATATGTTTATGTATATATATGGGTGAATGTGTATGTATGTATATATCTGTGTGTATATATATATATGTATATATATATGTGTGTGTATGTGTATATATATATATATATATATATATATATATACATATATATGGAGAGAGAGAGAGCGGACACAGGGTGAGTTGAAGATGAAGGGAAGATATCTAAAAGAAATAAAATCAAATTAAGGGATGAGAGAGGAACATACTTAGAGAGGGAGATAAGGAGAGATAGAATGGGGTGGATTATCTCACATAAAGGTGGGAAGAGGAAGCAGTTCTGTGGGAGGAGGGGAGAGGGAAGGTGAGGGGGGAATGAGTGAACATTGCTCTCATCAGATTTGGCCTAAGGAGGTAATACCATACATACCCAATTGGGAATCTTACCCCACAGGAAAGAAGAGGGAAGAAGATAAAAAAATTGGGGGGGATGATGGAGGAGAGGGCTGATGGGGGTGGAGGTAGTCAAAAACAAACACTTTTGAAAGGGGACAGGGTCAAGGGAGAAAATTTAATAAAGGGGGATGGGTTGGGAAGGAGCAAAATATAGTAAGTCTTTCACAACATGAGTATTGTGGAAAGGTTATACATAATGATACACATGTGGCCTATGTTGAATTGCTTGACTTCTTAGGGAGGGTGGGTGGGAAGGCAAGAGGGGAGAGAATTTGGAACTCAAAGTTTTAAAAACAGATGTTCAAAAACAAAAAAAGATGTTTTTACATGCAACTAGAAAATAAGATACACAGGCAATGGGGCATAGAAATTTATCTTGCCCTACAAGAAAGGAAGGGAAAAGGAGATGGGAGGGGAGTGGGGTGACAAAGGGGAGGGCTGACTGGGGAACAGGGCAACCAGAATATATGCCATCTTGGAGTGGGGGGAGGGTAGAAATGAGGAGAAAATTTGTAATTCAAAGTCTTGTGAAAATCAATGCTGAAAACTAAATATGTTAAATAAATAAAAAAAAGAAAAGAGAAAATAAAAAAATAAAAACATTTCAATTTGACATAATCAAAATTATCCATTTTGCATTTTGTAATGCTCTCTATCTCTTGTTGGGTAATGAATTCTTTACTTTTCCATAAATCTGTTAAGTAAACTATTCCTTGCTTTCCCAAATTACTTATAGTATCAGCTTTTACTCCTAAATCATGAACCCATTTTGACTTTATTTTGGTATATGGTGTAAGATATTGGTGTATGCCCAGTTTCTGCCCTACCATTTTCCAATTTTCCCAACAGTTTTTGTGAAATAGTGAATTATTAGCCCAGAAGCTGGCCTCTTTGGGTTTATCAAAGAGTAGATTGCTAAACTTGTTGATTTCTCCTACTTGTGTACCTATCCTATTCCACTGATCCACACCCCTGTTTCTTAACCAGTACCAGGCAGTTTTGATGACTGCTGCTCTGTAGTACAGTTTAATATCTGGTATGGCTAGGCCACCTTCTCTAGCATTTCTTTTCATTAATACCCTAGATATTCTAGACCTCTTGTTTTTCCAGATGAATTTTGTTATTATTTTGTCCAGCTCAGTAAAATAATTTTTTGGTAGTTCGATTGGTATGGCACTGAATAGATAGATTAATTTAGGTAAAATTGTCATGTTTATTATATTAGCTCAGCCTAACCATGAGCAACTAATATTTTTTCCATTTATTTAGATCTGATTTTATTCACATGAAAAGTGTGTCATAGTTATGTTCATATAGGCCCTGGGTTTGTCTTGGCAAATAGACTCCTAAATATTTTATAGTGCCTACAGTAACTTTGAATGGAATTTCTCTTTCTATCTCTTGCTGTTGGGCTTTGTCAGTAATGTATAGGAATGCTGAGGATTTATGTGGGTTTTTGTACCAAAAAAGCCAATGCAACAAAAATTAGGAGGGAAGCGGAAAATTGGGAGAAAATCTCTGTAACTAGTATCTCTGATAAATGCCTCATTTCTAAAATATACAGGGAGCTGAGCCAAATATATAGGAATACAAGCCATTCCCCAATTGAGAAATGGTCAAAGGATATGAACAGGCAGTTTTCAGAGGAAGAAATTAAAGCTATCTATAGGCATATGAAAAAATGCTCTAAATCACTACTAATTAGAGAAATGCAAATCAAAACAACTCTTAGATACCACGTATCTCCTGTCAGATTGGCTAAAATAACAAAACAAGAAAATGATAAATGCTGGAAAGGATGTGGGGAAATTGGAACATTGTTACATTGCTGGTGGAGTTGTGAGCTGATCCAGCCATTTTGGAGAGCAATTTGGAACTATGCCCAAAGGGCTATAAAAATGTTCATACCCTTTGACCCAGCGATACCACTTCTAGGGTTGTATCCCAAAGAAATCACACAAGCGGGAAAAGGAACCATTTGTACAAGGATATTTATAGCGGCTCTCCTTGTGGTAGCCAAGAATTGGAAATCAAAGGGATGCCTATCAATTGGGGAATGGCTGAGCAAGCTGTGGTATATTAAGGTAATGGAATACTATTGTGCCATAAGAAATGGGGATGATACGGACTTCGTAACAACCTAGAAAAACCTACACGACATAATGCTGAGTGAGCGGAGCAGAGCCAGGAGAACATTGTACACAACCACAGATATATGGATGCCGTGAGGACCAACCCTGACAGACTTCACTCTTCTCAGCAACACAAGGTGCAAGGACAACTCCAGGGGACTCACGATGGACAATGCTATCTTCATCCAGAGAAAGAACTGTGAAGTTTGAGTACAGATCGAGGTGCACCACATGCTCGCCTTTTTTTCTTCTCTTTTATTTTTGTTTTTGGGTTTTTTTTTTTTGGTTCTGTTTCTTCTTTCTCATGATTCATTCCATTGGTCATAATTCTTCTCCACAACTTGACTAGTGTATAAATTAATTCAATACATCAAATCAATTCAATCATACATGGTAGTTATATGAGATTCCATGCCGTCTTGGGGAGGAAGGGGGGAGGGAGGGGGGAGGGAAGGGAGAAAATCTGGAACTCAAAATTATGTAGAACTGTGTGTGGTAAACTCAAAATAAATGAATAAATTTTTAAAAAAATAAAAAAATAAATTCATGATGTTATGAATATTAGTATAATATTTCTACCTCTAAAGGGAAACAGGCAACATCAGTGGTTCCCTGGGCCAGAAGGGGACCTGGGAGGCAACCTCTCCTTCCCTCTTCCTAACCCAATAGCACTCCTGAGGACAGAGGTTAGAGCCACAGATGTGGGAGGAAAAGCCTAGGGGAAATGGGGATGGCCAGATTTTGCCTTGAGTGGATTAGCCTGGCTCTGGATTGTGCTGGAGGAGTGAATGCCCTCAGATTGTATTGTATTCAGAGCCCAGGCAGGAGTGGTGAGAGCTTAAAATGGAGCCATGGAGCTGTATGTGGGAACTGCCTGGGTTCAGACTCTGGTGTGGTGAAAGCAAAATTAGAGAACTGCCTCTATTGGAATTCAGGCAGAAGCCAGGAGTAGCCAGCTCCTGGGGGAGGAGGAGGAGCCCCAGAGATTGGGAATCAGCCTTGGGGCAAGAAAAAAAAACTTTGCAGCAAGGTATTGAGTGTGATTTCCTGCTTTGTCCCTCTGGGATGGTTTGGGACCGTGCATGGGGAGGGTGGAGATATCTATGTTGGATGGGGGAAAGTGCTGTGGGCCTCCAAAGACTTACCCTGTTGGCTTTGTTGGCCAGCTGACCCTCAGGACTTGGAAGCAGGGGCTGGAGTGATGTGGGGAGAAGGACACACCCCCAAGAAGGACTTTATTTGGACATTTTTTTGCATTGAGGAAGGAGGAAGCTTGCTCACTCCCCTGAGATTTTGACTCCCAAAGAATGATGTTATGTTATGGTACGTATATGTACCTTTGTGCTTGATTAAGGCCATGTGGCCACTCTGGTAAAGAGTTGTTTGGTATTTTGCAAATGTGAAGTTCGTGATGTTTTTATTTTGTGGGAATTATGTTATACTTTCTTAAGAAATGTTAATGCCTATGCAGATACAAGTTGCCTATGTGATGAACATGAAAGATATTGGGGACAAAGTACTGTTAATGGGATTTGAAGATCTTCCCTGCCCATTAATAGGCCTCACATGGAGTCCTTGAAGGGAAGCTTGATTAGGGGAGGCTTGTTTGTAGGAAGGCTCACACCTTTTGCTAATTTTTAAATTAGGCACTGGGTTGTGAAGGTTGTGATGCCCTTGGGCTCTGAGAAGTGTTTGTATACTATGAGGTCAGCATTTTGCTTTGGGACTCACTCATTGGAAGAGTGTTCCCTGTCATTTGGCCATACAAGACTCTGGGTAGCCATTCAGGAGCCCCCTCACTTTGAAAACCCAGATGTTGATGCTTCCCTTTCTGTTAACTATGTATGTATTGCCTTGGTTAGACAGTTGGATGTTTCTATTGATTTATGCTAATTTCTCAGACAGTTAGAAGCCCTGTCTGTTGATCTGTGCTATTTTCTCTGCTTATACTTTCTGTTTCTATTTTCTCTGAAGTTCAGGGTGCTGACTTTTCCCCTGAACTAACTGAATGATATATATGCTTAATTAATGTAAGATTGTTTACCCCATTGAAGTTGCTTTTCTTTAGAAAGCAGATAAAAAATCTGTGCTAGCAGTCCTCCTGTGTGCTGCTGCAAGTAGCATTGTATTAAAATGTACCTTTAAGAATGAGTTAAGTTACAACAATAAATTCTGTCTTGAAGCTGTGCCACATATGTGAGATTTTATATATTGCTATCAGCAGTTACCAAACTAAGATTTGATTTGGTCAAAATATGTCCTGAAATTGGATCAGAATGTGATGTTTAAAGCTGCTCCCCTATTAGGAGAATCATGGCAGATTAGAGCTTAAAAGGAGGGATTGGCATTTTCAGTTTTTGCCTGTGTATCAGCTGAAAAACCTTAGGCCTTGGGAAGGGCTTGAAATAATTAGTTCTTGTAAAGAATAATACTGGAAAATGGAAATTGTCACTAAGACATTCTATATTATATCATTTGGGAAAATAGATGTAATTGACTAAATTCTGGTTTCATTTTAAGTCAGACAATTGTGATTAGGCAAACTTTGATTTTCCTGCTTTATAGATTTAATAGTAAAAATGTGATTTAAATATCTTTTTTTCTTTTTAAAAAAGCGGCTTTCACAATACAGAGTAAGATTTTTACCACTCCTGCTAACAGTTTGAAGTAACTAGGTTTAGAAATAACACTGAGTTCTGAACTCAGACAGCAGACTGACATATAAGCAGAGTGTCAGTATTTTTCTTTTTTAACTTTTTTGTATTTTATCATTATTATTTGATATTTTAGTTTTCCACATTGATTTCCACAAGATTTTGAGTTACAAAATTTTCTCCCCATTTCTACTCTCTCCCCCATTCCAAGATGGCATATATTCTGATTGCCCCATTACCCAGTCAGCCTTCCCTTCTGTCACCCCATTCCCACCATCCCCTTTCCTGTTATTTTCTTGTAGGGCAGGATAGATTTCTATGCCCCATTCCCTATATATCGTGTTTCTCAGTTGCATGCAAAAACAACTTTTTTGAGCATCTACTTTTTAAACTTTGAGTTCCAAATTCTCTCCCCTCTTCCCTTCCCACCCACCCTCCCTAGGAAGGCAAGCAATTCAATATATGTCACACATGTAAAACACTTCCATATGTTGTGAAAGGCTAACTGTATTTCCTTCCATCCTATCCTGTCCCCTTTTATTCAATTTTCTCTCTTGACCCTGTCTCTTTTCAAAAGTGTTTGTTTTTGATTACCTCCTCCCCCTATCTGCCCTCCCTTCTATCATCCCCCCTTTTTATAACCTTCCCCTTACTTTCCTGTGGAGTAAGATACCCACTTGAGTGTGTATGTTATTCCCTCCTAAAGTTGAATCTGATGAGAGTAAGATTCACTCGTTCCCCCTCACCTGCCCCCTCTAACCTTCCAACAGACCTGCTTTTCCTTGCCACTTTTAAGTTAGATAATTTACCCCATTCTATCTCTCCCTTTCTCCCTCTCTCAATATATTCCTCTCTCACCCCTTAAATTTATTTTATTTTTGTAGATATAATCCCTTCATATTCAACTCATCCTGGGCCCTCTGTCTATACATACATACATACATACACATATATATATATACATATATATATGTATATATATATACATACATATATATGTATATGTATATATATATATATATATATATATATATATATATATATATATATATATCCCCTTCAACTACCCTAATATTGAGAAAAGTCTCATGAATTACACACTTCATCTTTCCATGTAGGAATGTAAACAAAACAGTTGAACTTTAGTAAGTCTGTTATGAATTCTCTTTCTTGTTTACCTTTTCATGCTTCTCTTGATTCTTGTATTTGAAAGTCAAATTTTTTTTATTCAGCTCTGGTCTTTTCATTCAGAAAGCTTGAAAGTCCTCTTTTTTATTGAAAATCCCTATTTTGCCTTGGAGCATTATACTCGGTTGTGCTGAGTAGGTGATTCTTGCTTTTAATCGTAGCTCCTTTGACTTCTAGAGTATCATAGCCAAGCCCTTCGATCCCTTTATTTAGAAGCTGCTGGATCTTGTGTTATCCTGATTGTGTTTCCACAATATTCAAATTGTTTCTTTCTGGCTGCTTGCAGTATTTTCTCCTTGACCTGGAAACTGGAATTTGGTGACAATATTCCCAGGAGTTTTCTTTTGGGGATCTTTTTCAAGCAGCAATCAGTGGGTTCTTTTGATTTATATTTCACCCTCTGGTTCTAGAATATCAGGGCAGTTTTGCTTGATAATTTCTTGAAAGATGATGTGTAGGCTCTGTTTTTTGACCGTGAATTTCAGGTAGTCCAGTAATTTAAAAATTATCTCTCCAGGTCAGTGGTTTTTCCAATGAGATATTTCACATTGTCTTCCATTTTTTCATTCCTTGGGTTCTGTTTTATAATGTCTTGATTTCTCATAAAGTCACTAGATTCCACTTGCTCCAATCTAATTTTTAAGGTGGTATTTTCTTCAATGGTCTTTTGGACCTCCATTTCCATTTGGCTAATTCTGCCTTTCAAGGCATTCTTCTCCTCATTGGCTTTTTGAAACTCTTTTGCCACTTGAGTTAGTCTATTATTATAAGGTGTTATTTTCTTCAGTATTTTTGGGGTCTCCTTTAGCAAGTCATTGGCTTGTTTTTCACGGTATTCTCACATCACTCTCATTTCTCTTCCCAATTTTTCCTCTACTTCTCTTACTTGCTTTTCCAAATCCTTTTTGAGATCTTCCTTGGCCTGAGGCCAATTCATATTTTTCTTGAAGGCTTTTGATGTAGGCTCTTTGACTTTGTTGACTTCTTCTGGCTGTATGTTTTGGTCTTCTAAGTCACCAAAAACGGAATCTAGTGTTGGAGTTTGAGTCTGAGTTCATTTTTCCTGCCTGTTCATGTTCCCAGCCAACTATTTGACCCTTGAGCTTTTTGTCAGGGTATGACTGCTTGTAGAGTAGAGAATATTTTGTACCAAACTTTAGGGTCCAAGCATTGCTGTTTTCAGAGCTACTTCTACTCCACCATCACCCCAGGCTCTGTCACAGCAGTGCTCCTCCTCCCCCAAGAACTGATAATCAGGACTTCAATCCAGATCCAAGCAGGGCAGAGCAAGAAAACCTGCCTCTGTGGCCACAGAACTCTCCTTGCACTACTGCTCTGATCCACTGCTAGATTCCTCCCACTATGTGAGCCAGTGACTTGGGAAGCAGCTGATTCAGAAGCTCTGGAAGCATCCAAGGAGATTCCTTTTGCTGCCTCTGGCACCACTGCACCACCTCAGCCACCCCAGGGCTGGTGGCCAGACTACTTTCAACTCCATCCCATAGTTTCCCACTAACCTGCTCTTTGGTGTTTGTGGGTTGAGAAGTCTGATAACTGCCACAGCTCAATGATTCATGCCCCTAAGACCTGTTCTGTCTCAGCTGACTCTCTGGTTGGTCTGTCCTGTTGCCCTGTTGCAGCCCATGCTGGGCTGTGTGCCTTTCGTAGCACATATGATAGACCTTTCCCTGCAACCATCCAGCCTTTCGCGGGCTGGAGACCTGTTTCCCTCTGCTATTTCCTGGGTTCCACAGTTCTAGAGTTTGTTCAGAGCCATTTTTACAGGTGTTTGGAGGGATTTGGGGGAGAGCTTAAGCAAGTCCCTGCTTCTCAGCTGTCATCTTGGCTCCACCCCCCTCTGAAATAAGTGTCAATATTTTTAAGAACTTAAGATCTATCTTCATAATCTGGTTACAGTTCAATGATTTAATTGTAGTGGAAAAGAGAAATTCTAAAGTGAGAGGATCCAATTCCTAACCCTACCCATTATACGACATTTCCCCCAGAATTTCCTGAAACCTTAACCTCTTAACCTCTTGCAAGTAAGGTTAGATAAGCATCTGGTGGTTATGCACACTCATCTTCCAGGATCATTGGCAAGAAGCTTTTGTCTATGGGGGAGAACTTCTAACATAGTGGTTTATGATCCTTAGGACTACATGTTTTGAAGCCAACCCAGTAATAAAAGTTGTGAATTGAAATTGATAAAGCTGTATATGGATTTCTTCATGCTGTTACTGTTCAATTAAGTAAATAAGTAACAAAAATATAGTTAGAAAAATAACTTATCTTGTAATTTTGATACTGTTATGTTATACAGTGAGTTATTAAAGAGTTGTCTAAAAACTTGTAACTATATGGTTCAGTATGTTTCATTTAATTAGGTTTAGAATCATTGTTTCAAAAACTTTGCTGTTTTATCTGATAAAATGTTTAAGAGTTGATGTTTGGACACAGTTATAAGTTTTTTTTTCAGTTCACGTAGTGATATGGTATTAGGCCCTGTAATGCCTAAACCTGAGATCCGAGAGATACACGAGTGAAAGACCTAGCTTCACACCTAGCTGGAAAGGGAAAGTTTACAAATAGAGAGATTCATAAGTTGGAAAAGCTACATTCACACCTAGCTAGAAAGGGAAAGTTTACAAATTAGAGCGATTCAGAAGTGGAAGAGCTAGATTCATATCTAACTAGAAAGGGAAAGTTTACAAATTAGAGAGATTCAGAAGTTGGAAAAGCTAGATTCACACCTAGCTAGAGTGAGACAGTTTATAAGTGACAGATTCACAGGTGGAAGCCAGAAAGGAGAGGTCTAGGTGGCCCACCTGTGATCTAATATTTTGTTAGCTGGGCCCCTCCCAAAAACCGGGCTTTCCCCTGTCAAAAGAAGCTAATCTGAGCTAGTCCACACTACTAGTGGTGACTGAGGCATCCTTGCTCCCTTCATCAAAATTTGGGGTGAGCTGGCTTACAAAGGAGAAACAGCCAGAGAAATCCTGAATGGAATGATTTCCCTTGCCCAGATTGCTAGAGGGTGCTTGAATGTCAGCTTACATCCCTCCCCCCACCAGGAGGAGGTGTGAACTCTTAGCCCACCTCCTCTGTAAATATCCACCAATCAGGGTTGGTTTCTACTTGCCAGGGGTGGTCCCAGTAATTTGCTGTTAGGAAGGCAGATATAAAAGAGCCTGAGATCCTCCTTGCTTCCTTGGCGTCTTTGGTCCCAGAGAGACCACTGACCTCAATTTCTGGATAATTTTCTGGGGACCCCAAAGGGATCGTACTGTAGTTGAAGACACCAAAAAGTTGGTGTCAGTGGTTGAAGTTTGTGGGGTGCTGTGTTGAGTGTCCCAGGGCGTTTCACTGCTTTTTTTTTCTTCTACAGAATGGCCCTATGAAAGAGGGAGCTTGATGAGCTGAAGCCGTGGATTGAGAAGACAGTGAAAAGTGTATTGGGTTTTTCAGAGCCCACAGTGGTCCTGGCAGCATATAATTGTATAGGAGAGGGCATGGTTAAGAAGACAACAGTTGATCACTTGAAGCATTTTCTTAATGATTCTACCCTCCAGTTTATTGACAAACTGTTTGAGGTTGTGGAGCAGGGCCATAGTTCCAAGCATTTCAAGTCTAGAGATGACAGGAGTCGAAAATGGGAGCTGAAGGAGGTGTTTGGTGATGACTCGGAGATATGTAAGGAGTCATCAGGGGTGAATAAGAGGTGTATACCAAGGTGTGATGAGTTGGAAGAGGAGCCAGAGTTAATTCCAGGATCAGCATCTGGGAGCCAAGGAATACTAAGTAAATTACAGGTCAAACAAATGATGGAGGCAGTCACTCAGCAGATTGAGGAAAGGAAAAAACAGCTGAGCTTCATTAGCCCTCCTAGCCCTCAACCAAAGTCTGCTTCCTCCTCCCAATCAGATTGACTGCTAATTGGCAATACTATTCAGCCTTCTCAGGCTGCCACCTTGATGAATGATGCCATTGAAAAGGCACAGAAAGCAGCTGAATTACGAGCCCACCTCCAGGATCAGCTGGGGATGAAACTGGGACACATTGGCAAAGCCAACGGGTTGAGCGATCGTTATTCTATGGGCATTGATCCCCCAAAGGTGGAGCTGAAAAACCAGATAAAGCCTACACCTGTGATCTTGGATGAACAAGGCCGAACAGTAGATGTTACAGGCAAAGAGATTGAGTTGACACACTGAATTCCAATGCTGAAGGCCAACATTAATGCTGCGAAGAAGGGAACAGTTCAAACAGAAGCCACAAAAGAAGCCATTGGAAAAAATGGAATCCAAAACATTTTTTGATCCTCGAATCTCCATTGCACCTTCCCAGCGCCAGAGATGTACCTTTAAATTCCACGACAAGGGCACATTTGAAAAGATTGCCCAGAGATTATGGACAAAGGCTCAGCTAGAGAAGCTGCGGGAAGAGATCTCACAGGCAGCCAAAAAAACTGGCATTCACACTTCAACCAGGCAGGTGCTCAAGGCCCCTAAAGAAGAACTCGAAGAAGGAGAGATTCCTGATATTGAGTGGTGGGACTCCTACATTATCCCCAATGGATTTGACCCTAGTGGGGAAGCTCCCAAGGAAGAGAACTATTTTGGCATCACCAACTTGGTAGAGCATCCAGCACAGGTAAAACCTCCAGTGGACAGTGACAAGCCAGTGATGCTGGAGGTGTACCTCACCAAGAAACAACAGAAGGAACTCAGGAGGCAGACATGGAGGACAGCCCAGAGGGAGCTACAGGAGAAAGTCAGGCTGGGTTTGATGCTGCCTCCTGAACCCAAAGTGAGAATTCCCAACTTGATGAGAGCTTTCAGCACAGAAGCTGTTCAAGACCCCACCAAAATGGAAGCCTACATCAGAGCCCAGATGGCAATGAGACAGAAAGTACATGAAGGAGCAAATGCTGCCCGAAAACTAACAGCAGAAGAGAGAAGGGCCAAGAAAATTAAAAAGCTCAAGGAAGACATTTCACAGGGAGTACACATATCTGTATATAGAGTTCGAAATTTGAGTAACCCAGCCAAGAGGTTCAAGATCGAGGTGAATGCTGGGCAGCTGTACCTTTCAGGGGTGGTGGTGCTTCACAAGGACGTCAATGTGGTGGTGGTAGAAGGGGGCCCCAAGGCACAGAAAAAATTCAAGCATCTTATGCTACACCGCATAAAATGGGATGAACAGATATCTAACCCAAAGGGACATCATGATTCTATGAAAGAAATCAACACATGTGCATTGGTGTGGGAGGGCACAGCCAAAGATCAGTGCTTTGGTGAAATGAAGTTCAAGCAGTGCCCTACAGAGAGCATGGCCAGGGAGTATTTCCAACAGCATGGGGCTGAACATTACTGGGACCTTGCACTGAGTGAGTCCCTGTTGGAGTCCACCAACTAAGAAGACTAGAGTCCCCACCCATTCCACTCCACTGCCTCTGTGTCTCCAACTTCCCTTTCTTCCTCCACCCCACCCTATGTGTGTACTTATTCGTGCACACATGTGTTTGTGTGGGCATATGCCTATGTACATGCAAGCATGTGCATGGGTGAGAGAGAGTTCCAAAAACTGTACCAGGAAGAACTAAAGGAGAATTACCCTGCTCCCTGGTCAGCCTGGTCCTGCCTCCCTTTCTTTTTTTGTGTATGTGATTAAGAATGATTTTTAAACCAATCTCAACTTACACTCTTTCCCCAAGAGGAGGAACTGAGAACTCTTAGTCCACTTCCTCATTAAAATCAGGGTTGCCATTCACTTGTCAAAGGAGGTCCAGTAATTTGGCCTCAGGAAGGCAGACCTGAATCTGAGTTTAAAGCAGCCTGAGTGTACCCTTGGTGTACTGGATCATTCAGAGAGCCCACCAACTTCAAAGTATCCATTATTTGCCGGCCTATATTAATAAATTGATTTTCATATCCGGAACTTTGTCTCTTGGGGTTTTATTTGCTACATATAGTGAGTGACCAGATGCTTAACCTGTGATCCTTGACTCTTCCAAGTTGTCAGCATCCACATAGCAGTAATACTGCTAACACCACAATTAAGAGCATTTCTCTAGTGCTTTCTACTTGGCAAAGCACTTTCTATATACTAACTCATCTGCTCTTTACAACAACTCTATGAGATATATGCTATTATTTTCACTTATAAATGAGGAAACTAGGGCATGGAGAAGTTAAGTGACTTGTCTTGGTCACAGAGCTAGTAAGGGGTTTGAGGCAGTACTCAAATTTAGATCTGGCTTCAAGGCCTGTACACTATCCACTGTGCTACTCACTTCTATATATGTGTGTATATCTATATATACACCTATGTAGAGATTGTCAAAATATTTTGGAGGCACCCTGTTTCCTACAGCTAAGGCTCAGCAAGCAGACTGTGCTCTGAGCTTGGCATAACAACAATCCTTTGTGCTCTAGAGGAGCTCATCCTCTGGCAAAGAGTACTGCTTTGACCAGAATCGCATGTTCACTTTGGGATTTGTGCCTCTCCCTCTGCCCATTTCCCAGGGACCTGAAAGCCAATGTGGTACAGCCTATAACCATCTATCACCTTCCTTGACATGCTCACAATCCTTGTTCCTTGTATCTGCCAAATGAACCAAACCAGGTACTGCCCTCCTCTTCCTGCTGGTTCTTTTTCCCCCTCTTGGAGGGGGAAGGAACTTGGAGACTGTTCTCACAGGACCCGGGAATTCCACACATGAGCCTGCTGGGAACAGCCACTCAAGACATGAGAATGATTATGTCATAGTGCAGCTCAGTTGTGGTTGTTGATGTAGATGCATCACTTCCTTGCCCCATGGTGTTAAGTCCTCCTTCTCAGGAGCAAGGGTTTCTGTTTGCAAGTGTCATTTTCCTCACTCTGAAATAAACTTCTATTTGTGTCTTGATTCTCCTATCTCTAGCCTTCTCTGTTCTGCTCTAGCCATTGCCAGATTAGAGTCTGGTTCCAACTCAGGTGACATTAAATAAATGTTTAGATATAGCGTCCATTTATTTTTTTATTTTTAGTTTAGAATACTCATTGCCACAAGTTTTTGGGTTCCAAATATTCTTTCCCTCCAAGTTCTCCCCCTAATGCCCCAAGATGGCATGTAATTCAATATAGGTTCTACATATACCTTCACATTGAACTTATTTACATAATAGTCCAGTTGTAATGAAGATTTATAACCAATACATATACCTTCACATTGAACTTATTTACATAATAGTCCAGTTGTAATGAAGATTTATAACCAATAGAATGAATCATGAGAAAGGAGAAAGGAAACCAGAAAAGAAGAAAAAAAAGAGAGCAAAAAGTTTGCCTCAATCTGCATCCAGACTGCATAATTCTTTCTCTGTACATGTACATCATGAGTTTTTTGGAGCTTTCTTTGAACCTTGCCTTGATGAGATTAGTCGAGTCTCTCAAAGTTAGTCCTTACAGATACCGTTTTTCTGTAATCATGTATAACGATCTCCTGGTTCTGCTCCCCTCAGTCAGCATCAGTTCGTATAAGTCATTCCAGGTTATAATGAAGTTTGTCTGCTCGTCATTTCTTATAGCACATATAGTGTCCATTTATAAGCATTCTATGAGTAACCCATCAAAAAGTTCTTCTCTCTTAGGAGAGTATCTTGAGCGCTTGAGAAAAAATAAAGAGCTTCCAGGCTCTCCAAGTTACACCCTTTCCTCTGAGAAAAGTCGTGAGTTGCTGAACATCGAAAGGGCCAAAGATCCAGAAGAAAGATGATATATAATAGACATTGTATGGTTCATTATTCATGTGCCATTCGTAAGTTTGAAGTCAGTGGTGTAACTACACAAGGAAAGCTAAAACAGAAATTAAAATTAATGCAACTCTAGAAGAAGTGAAATAAATAAAAAATAAAGTTTTACTTTGCAATTAACTGGAGGCAGCTAGGTGGTTCAGTGGATAGAGTGCTAGGCCTGGGTCTCTCTGGTCTCAGACATTTTCTAACAATGTGATCCTGGACAAGTCATTTAACCTTTGTTTGCCTCAATGTAAATTAAAAAGCCTGTTAAGCCATCTTGGAGTGGGGGGGGGTAGGGATGGGGAGAAAATTTGTAATTCAAAATTTTGTGGAAATCAATGCTGAAAATTAAAAATATTAAATAAATAAAAAAATTAAAAAAAAAATAAAAAATAAAAAGCCTGTTAAGATGCTGACAGTATTGCATTGGCCAACCAGTCCAGTATTTTTCCAATGGACAGTACTGGTATGCTATGGCCCTTGGGATCATAAAGAGTTGGACATGACTAAACCACAGTAAAAAATGCAATTGATATGACTACATATTGACCTAAAAAGTTGTTGATACTGAAAAAGAGAAGTGGATATGGACATCAATCATAATATTCTATAATACTGCAGTTGATCTCATGGAATGAGAAACCACCAGAACCACGTGAAGTATATGTCCCTTTTCAAAGTGTTCATACTTCTCTCCCTAGCAATGTAATAGAACAATTTTTTCCTTCATCTCTCTTGTCATCCAGAAACATTATGTCTCATGCTAGTGGAACTCATTCAGGGTTTGACCTGTTTCATCAAGGAAAATTAATTTTAATGCTATATCATTTCATGATTAATATTAATTTGTAATATTCCCTTCTTTGTTTTCAAGGCCATCTCTTCTGCTATCTTTTTTTTTGTTTTTTAAATTTAAATTTATTTATTTAACATATTTGGTTTTCAGCATTGATTTTCACAATAGTTTGAATTACAAATTTTCTCCCCATTTCTACCCTCCCCCCTACTCCAAGATGGCTTATATTCTGGTTGCCCTGTTCCCCAGTCAGCCCTCCCCTCTATCACCCCCCTCCCCTCTCATCCACTTTTCCCTTCCTTTCTTGTAGGGCAAGATAAATTTCTACGCCCCATTGCCTGTGTATCTTATTTTTTAGTTGCATGCAATAACTGTTTTTTTTGAACATCTGATTTTAAAACTTTGAGTTCCAAATTCTCTCCCCTCTTCCCTTCCCACCCACCTTCCCTAAGAAGTCGAGCAATTCAGCCTAGGCCACATGTGTATCATTATGTATAACCCTTCCACAATACTCATGTTGTGAAAGGCTAACTACATTTTGCTCCTTTTCAACCCATCCCACTTTATTGAATTTTCTCCCTTGACCCTGTCCCCTTTCCAAAGTGTTTGTTTTGATTACCTCCACCCCCATCTGCCCTCCACTCCATCATCCCCCCCCTTTTATTTTTTTTTATCTTCCTCCCTCTTCTTTCCTGTGGGGTAAGATACCCAACTGAGTATGTATGGTATTCCCCCTCAGGCCAAATCTGATGAGAGCAAGGTTCACTCATTCCCCCCTCACCTGCCCTCTCCCCTCCTCCCATAGAACTGCTTCCTCTTGCCACCTTTATGTGAGATAATCCACCCCATTCTATCTCTCCCTATCTCCCTCTCTCAGTATGTTGCTCTCTCATCTCTTAATTTCATTTTATTTCTTTTAGATATCTTCCCCTCATCTTCAACTCACCCTGTGTCTGCTCTCTCTCTTTTACATATATATACATAAAAACATATATATATATATATACACACATACATACATATACACATAGATATATACATACATACACATTCACTTATATATATATACATAAACATATACATATATATATGCATATTCCCTTCAACTACCCTAATACTGAGGTGTCATGAATCATATTTGTCATCTTTGAATGTAGGAGTGTCAACAAAACAGTTCACCTTTAGTAAGTCCCTTGCAATTTCCGTTTCTTGATTACCTTTTCATGCTTCTCTTGATTCTTGTGTTTGACAGTCAGATTTTCTATTCAGTTCTGGTCTTTTCACTGAGAAAGCTTGAAAGTCCTCTATTTTATTGAAAATCCATATTTTGCCTTGGAACGTGATACTCAGTTTTGCTGGGCAGGTGATTCTAGGTTTTAATCCTAGCTCCATTGACCTTCGGAATATCGTATTCCAAGCCCTTCGATCTCTTAGTGTAGAAGCTGCCAGATCTTGGGTTATTCTGATTGGGTTTCCACAATACTCAAATTGTTTCTTTCTGGCTGCTTGCAGTATTTTCTCCTTGATCTGGGAGCTCTGGAATTTGGCAACAATATTCCTAGAAGATTTCTTTTTGGGATCTATTTGAGGAGGTGATCGATGGATTCTTTCAATTTCTATTTTGCCCTGTGGCTCTAGAATATCAGGGCAGTTCTCCTTGATAATTTCTTGAAAGATGGTATCTAGGCTCTTTTTTTGATCATGGCTTTCAGGTAGTCCAATAATTTTTAAATTATCTCTCCTGGATCTATTTTCCAGGTCAGTGGTTTTTCCAATGAGATATTTCACATTGTCTTCCATTTTTTCATTGCTTTGGTTCTGTTTGATAATATCCTGATTTCTCATAAAGTCACTAGCTTCCACTTGCTCCAATCTAATTTTTAAAGTAGTATTTTCTTCAGTGGTCTTTTGGACCTCCTTTTCCATTTGGCTAATTCTGCCTTTCAAGGCATTCTTCTCCTCATTGGCTTTTTGGAGCTCTTTTGCCATTTGAGTTGGTCTGTTTTTTAAGGTGTTGTTTTCTTCAGTGTATTTTTCAGTATTTTTTTGGGTCTCCTTTAGCAAGTCATTGACTTGTTTTTCATGGTTTTCTCGCATCCTTCTCATTTCTCTTCCCAATTTTTCCTCTACTTCTGTAACTTGCTTTTCCAAATCCTTTTTGTGTTCCTCTATGGCCTGGGGCCAGTTCATGTTTTTCTTGGAGGCTTTTTTTGTAGGCTCTATGACTTTGTTGTCTTCTTTAGGCTGTATGTTTTGGTCTTCTTTGTCACCAAAGAAAGAATCCAAAGTCTGAGACTGAATCTGGGCGCGTTTTCGCTGCCTGGCCATATTCCCAACCAACTAACTTGACCCTTGAGTTTTTCAGTGGGGTATGACTGCTTGTAGACTAACGAGTTCTATGTTCCACGTTTGGGGGGGATGTGCCAGCTCTGTCAGACCCGCACTGCTCCTTCCCCAAGAACCCCCAACCAGAACTGGGCTTAGATCTTCTGCAGGCTGTGCACCCGTGCTCTGATCCGCCACTTAATTCCTCCCACCAGGTGGGCCTGGAGCCGGAAGTAACAACAGCTGTAGCTGCCCCACCTCCGCTGCCCCCGGGGCTTCGCGAACTCCTTCCACTCCCGCAGCTTTTCCCACTAACCTTCTCCGCAGTCTTTGGTGTTTGTGGGTCGAGGGGTCTGGTAACTGCCGCAGCTCACATATCCAGGGTGCTAGGGCCCCCTCCGCCCGGCTTCTGTTCTGGATGATCCACGCCGCTTAGGCTGGGCTCTGCTCCACTCCATTCCCAGCTCCCAGCTCCCAGCTCCGTGTGGGATAGACCTCACCCAGAGACCATCCAGGCTGTCCTGGGCTGGAGCCCTGCTTCCCTCTGCTGTTCTGTGGGTTCTGCCATTCTAGAATTGGTTCAGAGCCATTTTTTATAGGTTTTTGGAGGGACTCGGTAATGGAGCTCACTCTAGTCCCTGCTTACCAGCCGCCATCTTGGCTCCGCCCCCCCCTTCTGCTATCTTAAAGAGAAACCTTTCCTGGCCCATTCTAGCTGAGCAATGTCTTCCCATTCTACCTCCTCAAAGATCTGGGCTTTCCTCTGTCAACAAAAGTCAACCTGAGCACTGCCAACTGCTGGTAGTGACCTGGGCATTCTTGCTCCCTTCATCAAGGTTTGGGGTGACCTGGTTTAGAAAAGAAAAATATAGCCAGAGAAATCTTGAATGAAATGATTTCTCTTTCCCAGATTTCTTAAGGCTGCTTGAATTTCAGTTTACACCCCTCCCCCCACCAAGAGGAGGTGCAAACTCTTAGCCTACCCCCTCCTTAAATATCTACCATTTAGGGTTGGATTCTACTTGCCAAGGGAGGCCCCAGTAATTTGAAGTTAGGAAAGCAGATACAAAAAAACCTGAGATCCTCCTTGCTCCCTTGGCATTTTTGGGCCTATAGAGACCATTGACCTTAATTTCTTATTTGCTGGGGACCCCAAAGAGACTGTAATAAGAGGTGCCCACTTCAGATCCTTATCAGAAGCCTGCTTTCTATTTCAGATAGTTCCAAGTACAAAAAAATCTATTTACAAACTGAGAGCTTCCTTTTAGGAAATCTGTTCTCTTAGATTGGCTTTCTCCCCATTTATAACAAGATCTTTTTGGGACAAGCAAGGGTGAGCGAAGAATTTTTTATTTTAAAAAATGTTTTATGATTTATTTTATATCAGAAATTTGCAGCCTAAAAAATTGGAAATATTTAAAACCCAGGTTCATTTTTCTGGACCACTCTTTGAAGGGGATTAATTCATCCCTCAAAGAAGATCTTTTCAAACAGGATTGGAAAATATATCTTTGAAGGTCATTGGGCTCTTAGCTTTCAAGGAGGACCTTCAAAAATTGGGGTATTAAAGGACAGCTCTACATTGATTTTTTATGAAGCTTGAAGGACTGAGAAAGTTCTTCTTTATGCACAGGTAGACAGTGAATTGATTCCCTGAAAAGGTCTAGAAAAAAGGGGTTTTTTTGGGGGGGAAGGGGGCTTCAACAAAATTTTATTTTCCAAATAAGGAACTTTGGTCATAGAACTAATGTGGTGTGTGTGTGTGTGTGTGTGTGTGTGTGTGTGTGTGTGTGTTTGTGTGTGTGTGTATGGGGAGGGGAGAGAGAGAGAGACAGAGAGACAGAGACAAACAGAGAAAAACAGAGATAGAAAGAGAGACAGAGATGCACAGACAGGGAGACAGAGAAAGACAGACAGAGACAGAGACACAGACAGAGACACAAAGACAGAGACAGAGACAAAGAGAGAAAGAGAGACAGACAGAAAGAGACAGAGTCAGAGAGAGACAGAGAGAAAGAGACAGCGAGCAAGCAAATCTGTGGGGTAGAGCTAGCGGCCAGATCTGAAATTTGGGGTCTGAGGCAAAAGCTACTTCTTGGTCTTTTGCTTCATGAATTGATCAGCTGAGGAGAAACTCCCTCTACCTTTAATAAAGTAATAAGTAATAATTCAAGTTCCCATCTACCTCTTAAGGGGAATTGAGAGTTTCACAAGTCAAGAGCTAGCTTCATACCTAACTAGAATAGCAACAGTCACCTGACATTGTAGATCAGTTGTGCTGAGGAAGCAGGTTCTCCCTCATTTGGTTCAATGAATTAAAGCCTTGTGTGATAGGATAAATGATTTCCCATGTAACGTAATTTCAAAATATACCTAACTAAAATAATATCACCTGGTTAGTATTCAATTTTATTCCAAGCATTTAAATTCATGATTTTGTGACTATTATTATGTTTCTAAATTTTCTTGTAGTGTGAAGTTTGGCAAACTATTGTATCAGATATACTGTTAGGAAAGCAGCTTCTATTTCATCTGGATGCTGTTACATCATGACCTGAATTTCGAAAAGGTGAAAATATTTGAGAACAGTTATCTTATTTTATCAGCCCTGCTGATCATGTGCTGAAATATGCTGAAGTATTGTAGTTTAAGAGACTGGCAGCTTCCAGGCTTGCCTATAGCAAAAAAGAAGTTTTATCTGAAATAGTTTGGCTATCAGCTATGAAAATTGTGAAGATATTAGTTAGGTTGTTAAGGGTTCTTATGATAAGGTTAAAAACTTAAGAAACATTTAATTGGAAATATTTTAAAAGGGAAATTGATAATTGATTACTGTGTGAGAAAAGGTACAAGAAAAAGACCTTTGCAGATCTCCTTACTTGTAAACTTACAAGATTTCTTGGGACCATATAGTCATAAACTCTTAGCACCCTTATGTTGTGAAGTTCCTCAACTATGAATTGATTCACTGAGTAAACAGGACCCCCTCCTCATTAAAAACATTCCTTCTAAAAAATGGGGTTGATGTTTTCAAGCCTTCTTATAAGGTAGATTAAGTTTCATCTAAGGTGATTTGCCTATCACTTGTAATGGTTATGAAGTTATACCTAGAGTAATATGTACTGAAGTTACATCTCCTTGGCTAACATAGTCTTGAGTTTCAATCTTAAAAAAATTATCTTGTTGTAGGAGTTAATATACCTTAAGAGACTACCATTTGGGATAACAACAATTATGACAGCTTCTGGAAGTAGATTGGAATGTGCAAAAACATCAAAGAATTGAAAGAACAGAAATGGCTCACTTGGGCTGAGATCTTCCAACAGGCTCAAACTAATTTATGGAAAGAAGAGAGGCCAAAGAACTGAAGTGACTTAGAGGGGAGAAAATGTGAATGTTACCTGATGTGAACAAGCAAGTTGAACAACTCTCTTTAAAAAATATTTATTTATTTTTAGTTTTCAAATTCACTTCCATGAGTTTTACATTTTTACCCCTCCAGCCTCAAGATGACATGCAATTTGATATGGGCCTATTAAGCATATTTTCACATTAGTCATGTTGCATAGAAGAATTATAATGAGTGGGAGAAACCATGAGAAAGAAAAACAAAGCAAAACAGAACAAAAAAGAAAATAGTCTGCTTTACTCTGCATTCTGACTCCATAGTCCTTTCTGTGGATGTGGATGGCATTTTCAATCATGAGTCCTTTGGAAATGTTTTAGGTCCTTGCATTGCTGAGATGGGCTAAGTCTGTCAAAATCAGTCCTCACACATTGTGGTTGTTACTGTGTATAATGTTCTCCTGGTTCTGCTCCCTTCACTCAATATCAGTTCATGTAAGTCTTCACAGGTTTTTCTGAAGTCCACCTGTTCATCATTTCTTAAAGCACAATTGTATTCCATTACAACTTGTTCAGCCATTCCCCAATTGATGGGCATCCCATCAATTTCTAGTTCTTGGCCACCACAAAGAGTGCTGCTATAAATATTTTTGTCCATGTGGGTCCTTTTCCAATTTTTATAATCTCTTTGGCATACAGCCCTAGAAGTGGTATTGCTGGGTCAAAAAGTATCCACATTTTTATAACCCTTTGGGCATAGTTCCAATTTGCTCTCCAGAATGGTTGGATCAGCTCACAGCTCCACCAACTATGAATTAGTGTTCCAACTTTCTCACATCTTCTCCAACACTTATCATTTTCCTGTACTGTCATGTTAGCCACTCTGACAGGGGTGATGAAGCACCTCAGAGTTGTTTCAATTTGTGTCTCTCAACAGTGATTTAGAGCATTTTTTCATGTGATTATCAATTGCTTTAATTTTTCCTCTGAAAACTGCCTGTTCATATGCTTTGACTATTTATCAATTGGGGAATGACTTGTGTTCTAATAAATTTGACTCAGTTTCCTATATATTTTAGAAATGAGGCCTTTATCAGAGATGCTAGTTGTAAAAATTCTTTCCCAGTTTCCCGCTTCCCTCCTAATTTTCATTATATTGGCTTTGTTTGTACAAAACTTTTTAATTTAATGTAATCAAAACCATCCATTTTGCATTTCATAATGTTCTCTATCTCATTTGGTCATAAATTCCTCTATTCTCCATAAATCTGACAGATAAAGTATTCCTTGCTCCCCTAATTTGTTTATAGTATCAGCCTTTATACCTAGATTGTGTACCCATTTGGACTTTATTCTGGTACACAGTGTCAGATGTTGGTCTATGCCCAGTTTCTGCCATGCTGTTTTTGAGTTTTTCCAGCTGTTTTTGTCAAATAGTGAGTTCTTATCGCAGAAGCTGGGGTCTTTGGGTTTATCAAACAAAAGATTGCCATAATCAGCTTCTGTGTCTTGTGTACCTAGCCTGTTCCAGTAATCTATCCCTCTATTCCTTAGCCAGTACCAAGTAGTTTTGATGGTTGCTGCTTTAATAATACAATTGAAGATCTGGTGTGGCTAGGCCACCTTACCTAGCATTTTTCATTAATTCCCTTGGTATTTTGGACCTTTTGTTCTTCCAGATGAATTTTGATATTATTTTTTCTAGCTCTATAAAATAATTTATTGGTAGTTTGGTTGGTATAGCACTGAATAAATAAACTGATTTAGGTAGAATTGCCATTTTTATTTTATTAGTTTAGTCTACCTAGGAGCAACTGATGTCTTTTCAGTTGTCTAGATCTGATTTTACTTGCATGAAAAATGTTTCATAATTGTTTATATAGTTCCTAGGTTTGTTTTGGTAGTAGGCTTCCAAATATTTTATAGTGTCTACAGTAACTTTAAATGGAATTTCTCTTTCTATCTCTTGCTGTTGGGCTTTGTTAGTAACATATAGAAATACTGATGATTTATGTGGATTTATTCTATATCCTGCAACTTTGCTAAAGTTGTTTATTATTTCAAGTAGTTTTTTTTACTTGATTCTCTAGGATTCTCTAAGTATATCATCATATCACCTGCAAAGAGTGATAACTTAGTTTCTTCTTTGAATATTCTAATTCCTTCAATTTCTTTTTCTTCTCTTATTGCTAAAGCTAACATCTCTAGTACCATATTGAATAACAGTGGTGATAATGGACACCCTTGTTTTACCCCTGATCTTATTGGAAATACATCTAGTTTATCCCCATTACATGTAATGCTTACTGAAGGTTTTAGGTAGATATTAGTTATCATTTTAAGGAAGGTTCCATTTTTTCCTATTCTCTCTAGTGTTTTAAATAGGAATGAGTGTTGTATCTTGTTAAAAGCTTTTTTTGCATCAATTGGAATAATCATATGGTTTCTGTTAGCTTTGTTGTTGATATGATCACTTATGCTGATTATTTTCCTAATATTGAACCAGCCCTGCATTCCTGGTATAAATCCTACCTGATCAAAGTGTATTATTCTTGTGATAAGTTGCTGTATTTTTCCCTCATATTTTATTTAAAGTTTCTTCATCTATACTCATTAGGGAAATTGGTCTATAATTTTCTTTCTCTGTTTTGACTCTTCCTGGTTTAGGTATCAGTACCATATTTGTATTATGAAAGAATTTGGTAGGACAAGTGGAACAACTCACTGGAACATTCTGTGAAGAGAAAAAGGAAGAAGGATGAACATTCCAAGAAAGTTGAGAAAGAGAAGAAAAAGAGCAAGAAAAGGAAATATGAAAAAAAAATGGGTCATCTGATAGTTCATTGAGTTCTGAAGATGAATGGGTTGAAGCAGTTCCATTGCACACAACTGCCACAGAAAAAGCCTGGAAAGTGAAGATTGAAGAGTCAGATAAAACAGAAGATGTCCAACGTTGTTCAGAGAGATGAATGGGTGACCTTTGATTTTATGTCTATGAAAACTCTACCTTCAATTAAAATAAAAAATATACAGCAAAGAAAACAGAACAAGAGAAAGCCCAGTGTGGTGAGAAGTCCATACTTTCTGAAAGAGAGCTGAACCCATATTGGAAAGATGGTGGAACAGGCCTACCACCAGAAGATCATAATCCATCATCAGTCACTCAGATGTCAGTGATAGCAGATGATGGACTACGAGGGCTTAAAAGGTCTTACCAAAGAATTAAAGAACAAGCTGAGAAACAAAATTGAAATTTTGAGGCTATTGTAGCAGAGAGATATGGGTCAATAGAGCCATTTCAGTTGAGGTTAGAAGCAATTAAAAATCAGCATCAAAAAGGAACAATTATGGAAGAGAATGGTGGAAAAAATCAAGATACTCAGAACAGAGTGGTCGAGAAAGTAAAAACCTAAACAGAGAGAAACATAGGTGATACCAACAGGGAAACTTGTAATGAATATTCAAGTGGCATTTAAGGCCAAGTAAATAGAACAAATGATCAAGTATCTGCTGAAGATAAGTTTAGAGGAGATGAAAGAGACAATAGGTCACAATTCATAGAACCAGATGGTAATGAATCCCATCTACTGAGAAAAGATTATGATTCAATAAAACACAACAAAAACATGATTTTTCTTTACTTGGAAATTTCAAACATAAATTCTTGAGACCTTCTGATGATGAGTTATCATTTTATATTTTATATCAGCATTATTAGGTCAAAATCCTTTTAATCATAATTTTCTAAAGCCTGATGAAAACACTGAACAAATTTCATTATCCTGGAGCCATGAAAAGAGGGGAAGAGAGAAAAAAAGAGATTAAAAAATTATGTAAACCTATTAGAAGTATTGCTGAAAAATCACGGTAAGAAAATCCAGGCCCTTCCTCTGGGAAAAGAGAATTTCTACAAGAAACTAAGACTTCATTTTCTGGATACAGTTCTGAAGATGGATCTACCCACTTCCTAAGCAAAGATTAGATGAGTAAACTTGGAGGCAAGATTCTCAAGGCAGAATTAATGTAAAACATGAACTTAGCAGTACAACTTAAAGCACAGCTTGACAAAGCATGCCAATCTGAAGAAATAGGAATGTGAGAATCAACAAGAAAATCTGAGATGGAGAATGAAAGCTTGCAGGAAGAACAAGAAGTAGTCCTTGTCAGAACTGGAGTATCATGGGAACCCAAGCAAGGGAGAAGGAAAAAGCAGATAATAACAACACACATAGATAAAGAGTGGATCAGCTACTTTCATCATGATGATGATGATGATGACGACGATGACTTAAACCTAAAGGGTTTCGGTTAGAAATGTAAAGATGGAGTTCATTCCATTGGTTATAATTCTTCTATGTAACCTGACTAATGTGAAGATATGTTTAATGTGAATGGGTATGTAGAGCCTATATCGAATTGCATGCCATCTTGGGGAGGGAGGTAAGGGTGAGGGGAGGGAGGGGAAGAAAATTTGCAACTCAAAAGCTTGTGAAACTGAATGTTGTAAACTAGAAACAAACAAACAAACAAACAAATAAATAATTTGAAAAATTTTAAGATGGGAACAGCAGATCAAAACAGTTTTCACAAAGATGGCATCTAATCTTACAGAAAAAACTGACCAAGAATACTACAGTTTAGATGACATTTTTGTATTAAAAGCAGCCAAGAAGGAATAGTTTGGTGAGGAGGATGGGGAGAAGCAGAAGATAAAAGCAATCTCAGAGCACCAGAAGCTTGCTGCACAAATGGAGAAGTGTCCATATTGTTTCAATGGTCCTCAGCTTCCCAAGCACCTCATTGTTGTAATAGGTGTAATGGTTTACTTATGATTACCCAAATGTCATTTACTTACTGAAGGGCATTGCCTGATAGTCCCACTGCAGCACCATACAGCAGCTACTAGATTGGATGAAGATATTTGGCAGGAAATCCCGAGTTTCCTCAGCACCAGTGAGGATGTTTGAGGATAAAGAACTGCATCTTTTTAGAAACAAATATGAGCATGAACAAATGATATCACATGGTTTACTAGTGTATTCCTTTTTCAAAAGAAGTAGGAGATACGCTTCCCATATACTTTAAGAAAGCTATAATGGAATCTGATGAAGAATGGTCCATGAACAAGAAATTAATTGATCTGTCTTCAAGAGCTATCAGAAGTCTGTGCCCAGAGGCCTGCCTTACTTCTCTGTGGACTTTGGCCTTCAAGGAAGGTTTGCCCATATCACTGGAGACTGGTCAAAGTTTCCTCACTACTTCAGAAAGGAAGTTATTGGTGATATGCTGGATGTAGAACCAAAACTTTGGAAGAAGGGAATCCAAGAGAACTTTGATAACCAGAGGGAGAAACTGCTGCAGTTTGCTCAGTGGTGGAAGCCATATGACTTAACCAAAAGTAAATGACTGTAGGGAGAGGGAGTTTAATTAACCAGGACCTTTTCAGTGCTACTTCCATTTTCTCTTGACCTTCCCTAAATGAAAAAAACCAACACTTGGATCACAAAGAGGCAGAATAACAGACATGACAAGGATTCTTAACCACCACTAGTGATTGTCAGCCACCGCCTAACATCACTTGCTTATTTGGAGTCATTTTTTACAGGAATTTGGAGGAGTTTAGGGGAGAGCTCTGACAAATTCCTGCTTTCACTCTTCCATCTTGGCTCTGCTCTACATCAGTGGCTTATGTTCTTCAGCCCCTGATACTGTGCTCAAAGAGAAATACTGAGTTTATCAGGAAAAGACTACTGTCTATGTTTTGTCCTTGTGAGGGCATTATCATATCATCCTTGTTTTCTACTTTAGGAGAAACTTCTGAAGGAAGCAAATCATTGATGTAAAGAGAAGCCTGGGAGCTCCTGATTCCAGGTTACCACAATCCTGGAGCTTAGAGTAGCAACTCAAGTATTTATTTAAAGGAAAGATCTTATTTTAAACTAGTAATACATAATGTCACTCATTTAGCATGTTGAAGAAGAATGTATCCATGTGTACAAGTGAAAAATTAAGGGCTGATAATGAAATTTTTTTAAAAAAATTGACCCTCTATTAATTAATCTGTAAAGAACTGCCAATTTCCTCTGAGAGGTTATTGATTAAACTTTTCCCTGTTCATTATTTATGTGAGATTACAGATTATAATAATTCTACTACTTGTTTTTTATACCACAATGAGTTAAGATTCTAGGAGAAGACAAACAAAAGGCAGAAAAAGATAATGAACAAATTTTAAAGTTTTGGTACTTTTTTGTTAGTAAAGTACATGAGAGTAACATGTCTCCAGCCTTAAGTATGATTGGTGAAACCTGCTGCTAAAGGTTAAATCTTACAGGACTGTAACTGATATTATTCTGAGTCTGATTCTAATTATGATTGTTGAGAAATGCGATTGAACCAATGATCCATAATGCCAGCAGCCGTATGGGGGTTGACATCTGGGAACTGCCGGTAGAGTTCTGTCTCAAGGGAAATCTGGGAGAGAAACTTTGGACATGGACTGAAGTAGGACTTTCGTGACTTGACTTCTCCAGTAAGACATTTCATTTTGAAAGGTAAGTTTTCCCACCTGGCTAATATTCTAAGCCTGTCTATGGCATTCTGTCAATACTTTTGGCTGCCTATATGACTCTTGCCTGGAATTGACATCAGGTTAGCGGAGTATTTTTCTCTTAGTACAGCTATTTCCCCCTTTTATTTTTATGGCAAATTTCTACAATCATTTCAGATGGCCATTAGAGCAAATCTTTATCGAATAGGCTAATACTGGAACACATTGAAGTTACTATAACAAGATACAGGTGTGTAAGATCTTAGTTATTTCTCCTGAAATTATAGTCCTTTTCATATCCCAAACGACCAAAGAAATGAGTACTTGAGCTTGTCGTCTGCCAGCTACTGGTTCTGTATTCTTGTATAAGATAAGATCTTTCAAAGATTTCAGAATGGTATGGAGATAATTAGACAACGGTGTAAGAATTTGTGAAGCCAGGATCTAATTTAGTGAGGTTAAATCAGAAACATTTTCTGTTTTTTGTTAAAGTTTCTTCACAATCATTTTTCAAGGAGAGTAGCTTGTGTTACCCCAAAAAGAAATCCAATTTTATTTAAATTTCTTATTTAATGTGGGATGAACACTTGTATATAGAACATACTCTGAAATGCAAGCAATTTACACTAGTGTCTGAAGAGGATTTGAGAACAGTGGTCTATGTGGGTATCAGGCATGTTAGGAAAACAGCTTATCTTTAAAATTGGACATAATCCTATATAGGAAAAATAAATTAAGTAGAATCAACCCTGCGTTGGGAAATTCTCAAATGATGAATTGCTTACTGAGTAACCCTGATCCTCTGCCCCATTCCAAACACTCCTTGAACAAAAAGGGGGTAAAATTTTCACACCTGTATGTAATGTAGAGTAGGTTTCATCTAAGATTATTTACCTATCAGTTGTAAAGGCTATTAAGTTATAGCTGGAAAAGTATATACTGAAGTCACATATTTTTCCCATCAATTTTGTCTTAAACTCCAATTTTAGAGATTCCATTTTGTTTGTAGAGGTTAAGATATATTTAGAGAATAACATCAGCGACAGCAATGATGGCATCTTCTGGTGGCAGATTTGAAAGTTCGAGGAGAAATGAAGAATGGAAATGACAGAAATGGCTCACTTAGGCTAAGGTGCTTTGACAGGCTCAAACAGATTTTGAGAAAGAAGAGAGGCACAGAGAACTGAAGAGACTGTGAGGTGAGGATACCCTGATGTTAGCTGTTTAACTCTATCATTCACATAAGCTATCACACAAACATTCTGTAAAGAAAAAAGACAGGAGGATAAACATTCCAAAAAAGATGAGGAAGACATGAAACAGAATATATATATATATATGTATGTATATATATATATATATATATATACACACACGCACACACACATGCACACACAAACACACACACACACACATATATGTATATCTACACACATATATATGTCATCTGATAGTTCATTGAGTTCTGAAGATGAATGATCTGAAGGAGTTCCATTGTGGGCAATGGAACTCCTTTTTCCATAGAAAAAGCCTGGAAAGCCAAGAAGAAAGTCAGATAAAACAGAAGATACCCAAGTTATTAAGAGTGATGAATAGATGACCTTTGAATTTATGTCTATTAAAATTGTATCCTGGACAAGATGGCGACTGGAAAGCAAGGACTAGCATGACCTCCCTGACGAGTCCCTCCAAAACATATAAAAAATGGCTCTGAACCAAATCTAGAATGGCAGAACCCACAAAACAGCAGAGGGAAGCAGGGCTCCAGCCCAGGACAGCCTGGATTGTCTCTGAGTGAGGTCTATCCCACACGGAGCTGGGAGCAGAGGGGAGCCATGGGGAGCTGAGCCCAGCCGAGCCCAGTGTGAGCTGCCCAGACCAACCAGACCAGAAGCTGGGCAGAAAGTGCCCTAGCGCCCTGAATCAGTGAGCTGCGGCAGTTACCAGACTTCTCAACCCACAAACACCAAAGACAGCGGAGCAGGTTAGTGGGAAAAGCTGCGGGAGTGGAAGGAGTTCGAAGTTTGGCTACCAGCCCCGGGGGGCAGCAGAGGTGGGGCAGCTACAGCTGTTGTTGCTTTCGGACCCAGGCCCACCTGGTGGGAGGAATTAAGTGGCGGATCAGAGCAGGAATGCACAGTCTGCTGAAGATCTAAGCCCAGTCCGGGTTGGGGGTTCTTGGGGAAGGGGCAGTGCTGGTGTGGCAGAGCTGGCACATCCCCCCCCAAACGTGAAACATAGAACTCTTTAGTCTACAAGCAGTCATACCCCGCTGAAAAACTCAAGGGTCAAGTTAGTTGGTTGGGAATATGGCCAGGCAGCAAAAACACACCCAGATTCAGTCTCAGACTTTGGATTCTTTCTTTGGTGACAAAGAAGACCAAAACATACAGCCTAAAGAAGTCAACAAAGTGCAAGAGCCTACACCAAAAGCCTCCAAGAAAAACATGAACTTGTCTTAGGCCATGGAAGAGCTCAAAAAGGATTTGGAAAAGCAAGTTAGAGAAGTAGAGGAAAACTTGGGAAGAGAAATGAGAAGGATGCGAGAAAACCATGAAAAACAAGTCAATGACTTGCTAAAGGAGACCCAAAAAAATACTGAAAAATACACTGAAGAAAACAACACCTTAAAAAATAGACTAACTCAAATGTTAAAAGAGCTCCAAAAAGCCAATGAGGAGAAGAATTCCTTGAAAGGCAGAATTAGCCAAATGGAAAAGGAGGTCCAAAAGACCACTGAAGAAAATAGTACTTTAAAAATTAGATTGGAGCAAGTGGAAGCTAGTGACTTTATGAGAAATCAGGATATTATCAAACAGAACCAAAGGAACGAAAAAATGGAAGACAATGTGAAATATCTCATTGGAAAAACCACTGACCTGGAAAATAGATCCAGGAGAGATAATTTAAAAATTATTGGACTACCTGAAAGCCATGATCAAAAAAAGAGTCTAGATATCATCTTTCAAGAAATTATCAAGGAGAACTGCCCTGATATTCTAGAGCCACAGGGCAAAATAGAAATTGAAAGAATCCATCGATTGCCTCCTCAAATAGATCCCAAAAAGAAATCTCCTAGGAATATTGTCTCCAAATTCCAGAGCTCCCAGATCTAGGAGAAAATACTGCAAGCAGCCAGAAAGAAACAATTTGAGTATTGTGGAAATCCAATCAGAATAACCCAAGATCTGGCAGCTTCTACATTAAGAGATTGAAGGGCTTGGAATATGATATTTCGGAGGTCAGTGGAGCTAGGATTAAAACCAAGAATCACCTACCCAGCAAAACTGAGTATCATGCTCCAAGGCAAAATATGGATTTTTAATTTTTAATAAAATAGAGGACTTTCAAGCTTTCTCAGTGAAAAGACCAGAACTGAATAGAAAATCTGACTTTCAAACACAAGAATCAAGAGAAGCATGAAAAGGTAATCAAGAAAAAGAACAAGAAAAAGAAATTGCAAGGGGCTTACTAAAGTTGAACTGTTTTGTTTACATTCCTACATGGAAAGATGATGTGTATGATTCATGAGACCTCAGTATTAGGGTAGCTGAAGGGAATATGCATATATGTATATATGTTTATGTATATACAATAAGTGAATGTGTATCTATGTATATATCTATGTGTATATATATATACATATATATATGTATATATATATATATATATATAGAGAGAGAGAGAGAGAGAGAGAGAGAGAGAGAGAAAGGGAGAGAGAGAGAGCGAACACAGGGTGAGTTGAAGATGAAGGGAAGATATCTAAAAGAAATAAAATCAAATTAAGGGATGAGAGAGGAACGTATTGAGAGAGGGAGATAGGGAGAGATGGAATGGGGTCGATTATCTCGGATAAAGGTGGCAAGAGGAGGAAGTTCTGTGGGAGGAGGGGAGAGGGCAGGTGAGGGGAGAATGAGTGAATCTTGCTCTCATCAGATTGGGCCTGAGGAGAGAATACCATATATACCCAATTGGGTATCTTACCCCACAGGAAAGAAGAGAGAAGAAGATAAAAAGGGGGGGATGATGGAGGGGAGGGCAGATCGGGGTGGAGGTAATCAAAAACAAACACTTTCAAAAGGGGACAGGGTCAAGGGAGAAAATTCAATAAAGGGGGATGGGTTGGGAAGGAGCAAAATATAGTTAGTCTTTCACAACATTAGTATTGTGGAAGGGTTATACATAATGATACACACGTGGCCTATATTGAATTGCTTGACTTCTTGGGGAGGGTGAGTGGGAAGGGAGGAGGGGGGAGAATTTGGAACTCAAAGTTTTTAGAAACTGATGTTCAAAAACAAAAAAAAAGGTTTTTTTTGCATGGAACTAGAAAATAAGATACACAAGCAATGGGGAGTAGAAATTTAGCTTGCTCTACAAGAGGGGAAGGGAAAAGGGGATGGAAGGGGAGTGGGGTGACAGAAGGGAGGGCCGACTGGGGAACAGGGCAACCAGAATATACGCCATCTTGGAGTAGGGGGGAGGGTAGAAATGGGGAGAAAATTTGTAATTCAAACCCTTGTGAAAACCAATGCTGAAAACTAAATATGTTAAATAAATAAATTAAATTTTAAAAAATTGTATCCTCAGTCAAAGCTAAAAAACAGATGACAAAGAAAACAGAGCAAAAGGAAACCCAAACAGTTGATCAGCCTAGGCTTTCTGAGAAAAAGCTGAATCTCTATTGGAATGATGTAGAATAGGCTAGAAGATAATAATTCGATGTCAGTTGCTAAAGTTTCAGTGACAGAAGATGGTAGATTAACTTGGCTTAAAAAGTCTTGCCAAAGAATGAAAGGATAAGCTGAGAAAACATAGAAATTTTTGGGATGTTGAGACAGAGGAATATCATCAATGAAAACATTTTGGTTGAGATTAGAAGCAGCCAAAAAGCAGAATTAAATGTGACAACTATGGGTCAATACTGAGATTTGACAATTATCAGGCTGTATCTCTCAAAGACTCAAAGGAGGTCTGCGGAAAGTTAATTTTAATGCTGTATTATTAATAATAATTCGTCATATGAATTTCCATAGCACTATCAACACGCCATCATTAACCAATGCTGAAGTCATTGACCATATACCTCAGGTTGAAGTCAATCCCTCTCTAGCCAAACTTCCAAATGAAGATAAGGTATTTAATGTCATTAGGCTTCTCTCATCTGTCAAAGTGCCTGGTGGCTGATTCCCTTCCAGCAGAGGTCTACAAAGCAGCAGGGCACACTGCTCATACAAGAGCTGACTGAAATCTTTTGGGTTATGTGGCAAGAGGTGGTTATCTCCCAGGGTAAAATCCACCTTCTACAAGAAACCTTTCCCAGTCATCCTCAATGCTAGTACCTGCTGTCTTGATTAATTCCAGTTTGGCCTATATATATCTTGCAGTACATAGTTGTTTGCATGTTATTTACCTCACAAGACTTAGTTTTATGAAACAGATATTCTTTTTTGTCTTTCATGGTCCCTCCAGGGGACTTGATTCTCTAGGATTCTCTAAATAAATCATCATATCATCTGCAAAAAGTGATAATCTAGTTTCTTCTTTCCCTATTCTAATTCCATCAATTTCTTTTTCTTCTCTTATTGCTACAGCTAACGTTTCTAGTACCAAATTGAACAGTAGGGGGTGATAATGGACATCCTTTTTTCACGCCTGATCTTATTGGGAATGCATCTAGTTTATCCCCATTAAAAATAATGCTTGTTGATGGTTTTAGGTAGATTCTATTTATAATTTTAAGGAAGATTCCATTTCTTCCTATGCTTTCTAGTGTTTTTAATAGGAATGGGTGTTGTATTTTGTCAAAGGCTTTTTCTGTGTCTATTGAGATGATCATATGGTTTCTGCTAGTTTTGTTGTTGATATGGTCAATTATGCTAATAGATTTCCTAATATTGAACCAGCCTTGCATTCCTGGAATAAATCCTACCTGGTCATAGTGTATTATTCTTGTGATAAATTGCTGCAATCTTTTTTGCTAACATTTTATTTAAAATTTTTGCATCAATATTCATTAGAGAAATTGGTCTATAATTTTCTTTCTCTGTTTTGACTCTACCTGGTTTGGGTATTAGTACCATATTTGTGTCATAAAAAGAATTTGGTAGGACTCCTTCTTCACCTATTTTCCCAAATAGTCTACAAAGTATTGGAATTAGTTGTTCTTTAAATGTTTGATAGAATTCACATGTAAAACCATCTGGCCCTGGAGATTTTTTCCTAGGGAGTTCATTGATGGCATGCTCAATTTCTTTGTCTGAGATGGGGTTATTTAGAAATTTTACTTCCTTTTCTGTGAACCTGGGCAGTTTATGTTTTTGTAGATATTCATCCATATCTCTAAGGTTGTCAAACTTATGGGCATACAATTGGGCAAAATAATTCCTAATTATTGTTTTGATTTCCTCTTCATTAGAGGTGACCTCACCCTTTTCATTTTTGATACTGCTAATTTGATTTTCTTCTTTCTTTTTTTTGAATCAAATTGACCAAAATTTTATCAATTTTATTGGTTTTTTCATAAAACCAGCTCTTTGTTTTATTTATTAATTCAATAGTTTTCTTCGTTTCAATTTTATTACTCTCTTCTTTCATTTTCAGTATTTCTAATTTGGCATTTAATTGGAGGTTTTCAATTTGCTCTTTTACTAGCTTTTTCAGCTGTATGCCCAGATCATTGATCTCCTTTTTCCCTATTTTACTCATGTAAGCATTTAGGCATATAAAACTTCCCCTAAGAACTGATTTTGCTGCATCCCATAAGTTTTCGTATGTTGTTTCATTATTGTCATTCTCTTGAATGAAGTTATTAATTGTTTCTCTGATTTGTTCTTTGGCCCACTCATCCTTTAGAATTAGATTATTTAGTTTCCAATTACTTTTTAGCTTATTTTTCCATGGTTCTTTGTTACAAATGATTCTTATTGCATCATGATCTGAAAAGTGTGCTTTGACTACTTCTGCTTTTCTGCACTGGATTGTGAGGTTTTTATACCCTAGTACACGGTCAATTTTTGAGTATGTGCCATTTACCGCTGAGAAGAAAGTATATTCCTTTTTATCCCCATGCAGTTTTCTCCAGAGGTCTATCATATCTGCCTTTTCTAAAATTCTGTTTACCTCCTTAACTTCTTTGTTATTTATTTTGAGGTTAGATTTATCAAGTTCAGAAAGGGGGATGTTGAGGTCTCTGAATATTATAGTTTTGTTGTCTATTTCTTCCTGTAACTCCCTTAAACTTTCCTCTAAGAATTTGTATGCCTTACCAGTTGGTGCATATATGTTAAACAATAATATTGCTTCATTGTTTATGGTGCCTTTTAGCAGGATATAATGTCCTTCCTTATCTCTTTTAATTAAATCTATCTTTACTTTTGCTTTGTCTGAGATTAGGATTGCTATACCTGCTTTTTTTACTTTAGTTGAGGCACAATATATTTTACTCCAGCCTTTTACCTTTACCCTGTGTGTATTCCCCTGTTTCAAATGTATTTCTTGTAGACAGAATATTGTAGGATTATGGTTTTTAATCCAGTCTGCTATCCGCTTCTGTTTATGACAGTGTTCATCCCATTCACGTTCACATTTATGATTTCTATCTGTGTATTTTTCTCCATCCTATTTCCCCCTGTTCATGCTTTTATCCCTTTTATCCTCCCTTATCTTACCGTTTCCCACTTGCTACTTCTTCACTCCCTTCTGACCACCCCCCTCCCATTTTTCCCCCTTCCCCTCCTACGTCGCATAGGACAAGTTAGATTTCTAAACTTATCAGGGTATGTTATTCTCTTCTTGAACCAGATCAGATGACAGTAAAGCTCAAATACTGCTCTTCTCCCTCCCTTCTTTCCCTCTACTATAATATGTTTTTGTGCCACTTCATTTGGTATAATTTTTCTACTGCCTCCTTACCTCTTCTCTCATAGCCCTCACTTTACATCTCTTACTTATGTTTTTTATCTTTACATCAGTTAATTTATACAGGCATTCACAATCTATGTGTATCCCTTTCAATTGTCATAATAGCCGTAACATTCTCAAGACTGACATATATATATATATATATATATATATATATATATATATATATATATATATATATATATATATATGATGATATAATCCCACATAAAGATGCAAACAACCTGCCCTTATTGGTTAATAAGTTTTGTGGGGTTTTTCCCCCTCGTTACCTTTTTATGTCTCTCTTGAGTTTTGTATTTGGAGATCAAATTTTCCATTCAGTTCTGGCCTTTTCTTCAGGAAGGTCTGGAATTCCCTTATTTCATTGAATGTCCATCTCCTTGCCTGAAAAAGTATGCTTAGTTTTTCTGGGTAGTTGATCCTTGGTTGTAGTCCCAGCTCCTTTGCCCTTCAGAATATCATATTCCAATTTCTCCTGTCCTTTAATGTGGAAGCTGAGAGGTCCTGCGTGATCCTGACTGTAGTTCCACGATATGTGAATTTCTTCTTTTTGGCTGCTTGCAGTATTTTCTCCTTGAGTTTATAGCTCTGAAATTTGGCTATAATATTTCTTGGTGTTTTCAGTTTGGGATCTCTTTCAGGGGGTGATCGGTGAATTCTTTCAATGACTGTTTTGCCCTGTGGTTCTAGGACCTCTGGGCAGTTGTCTTTGATAATTTCTTCGAAGATACTGTCAAGGCCCCTTTTCATTGTGGATTTCGAGTAGACCAAAACTCTCAAATTGTCTCTCCTGGATCTATTTCCCAGGTCAGTTGTTTTCCCAATCAGATATTTCACATTTTTTTCTATTTTTTCACTCTTAACATTTTGCTTTACTACTTCTTGGTGCCTCACAGATTCATTAGCTTCCACTTGCTCAAGTGTAATTTTTAATGAGTTAGTGTTTTCATTTTGCTTTTGAGTCTCCTTTTCCAGTTTGTTGATTTTACCTCTCAGGGTGTCATTTTCTCTATTTAGATTCTAAATCTCCATGGCCATTTTGCCAATCTTATTCTTTAGGGACTTTTTCAATTTTTCCATGTTTTCTTTTAGCTCCCTAATTTGGTTTTTGAAATCCTCCTTTAGCTCTTCCAGCAATGCCTTTTGGGCTGGAGACCAGTTCACATTATCTTTTGAGGTATCAGATATATCTATAGTGTCAACGCTGTCCTCTTCCAAATTGGTATTTTGATCATTCCTGTCTCCATAAAAGGAATCTACTGTCCTCAGTTCTTTTGTGTTCTTCTTCATGTTGGTTTGCCTTTTCCTGGCTTTACAACAAATTTCTGCCTTTGGGACTCAGGACTCTCTGTCCCAGTTTTCTTATTCTGGGGATTGTGAGTTTAGAATTATAGCTTTCAGTTTCCTGAGGTGTGGGGGAGGGGTCTGGCTCCCTGACTTCTCACTCCCTATGGGTGCTCTCCAGCACTGTTGCTTTTCAGCAATGGTCTCAGCCGTTTATTGTTTGAGCTGATGTCTGGCACTTCCCCTGGGGGAGCAAGATTACATCTGGCCTCCTGGTGTTGACCCCTGCTGACTCTGCCCCACTGGGACTAATGAATTTCTACTATTTGACCACTGAAGTCCCACTTCTTTCTCCTCTGTTACAGCATTCTTTTTTTCCCCTGAGGAATTCTCTGGGTAGGGGGGTGGGGAGGGATTAGAGCCGTTTACCTGGCCATTATGTCTCCCAGAAGTTTGAACTGCGTTTCATTTCTTGGGCTGCAAGCCTCAGGAGTAGGTGTTTTCACAGCAGGTGGCGATGCGCTGCCTCTCCTCTCTTCCACAAGACTGCCCTCCTGTGTTGGGAGGCCTGGGGATCTCCTCCGGTTTTGGGTGCCCAGCTTTCTCCCAGCCTGTCTCCCACATGGATTTCCCGGCCGACCACTTCTCCTTTGGTCTGGAGCAGCTCCCCACGCCAAGCCCTCTCCGAGCCTACAGATTCGTACCTTCGGCCTTTCAGAGTCTCCCGGCTTGGAAATTTGCCCCACTCAGACTGCTCACGGTTTCTGACTCTCTCAAATCTGCTCAAATTCACTTTTTTATAGGAATCTGACAGACCTTGTGAGGCAGCTCCAGTAAGACGCTGTTTTCATGCGGCCATCTTGGCTCCGCACCCCAAGATCTCTGTCCAGATATCTTTAAAAAATGACTCTGGACAAATTCTAGAACTACAGAATCCACACAATGACAGAGCAAATCAAGTCCCCATCCTAAGACATCTCCTGGGCTGAGAGCAGAGCACAGCCCACCATTGCCCACTTGGTGTGCCCGGGCTGATACAGATAGGTTGATGGAGGCCTCAGGGCACTGAACTACTGGCACCTGTGGTATCTTCTGGACTTTTCAGACCACAAACACCAGAGAAAACTTAACAAATGCCAGAGAAAACTTAACAGGTCAGTGGGAAAAATATGTCAGACCTGGGTGGGAGAATAGTGAGGTCAGGCCCCAGCCCTGGGGTGGCAGAGGTAGTTGCAGCAGTGGTGCCAACAGCCCCAGAAGTGGCTGCTTCAATACATCCAAGCCCACAGATGGTGGGGCAAATCAGATGGTTGATCAGAGCAGGATTGCAGAAATTTCTTTGCTGTGCTGAGGCAGGACTGTCTTGCTTTGTCCTTCTTGGATCTGGGTCACAGTCCTGGGTAGTGGCAGTGGTGGAAGAAAGAGCACTGGTGGTGCAAAACCCCTGAAGTTTGAGACAGACCATTCTCCTCTCTGGAAGCAGAGTAATCCTTTGACAAAGAATTCAAAAGTCAAGTAATTGGCTGGGAAAATGAGCAAACAGCATAAAAAACCACCAACTATACAATCTTAATTTGGTGAAAAAGAGGATCAAAACATACAACCAGGGGGGCGGAGCCAAGATGGCCGCATGAAGGCAGCGTCTTACCAGAACTCTCTCGCAAGGTCTGTCAGATTCCTATAAAAAAGTGAATTGGAGCAGATTTGAGAGAGTCAGAAACCGCGAGCAGTCTGTGTGGGGCAAATTTCCAAGCCAGGAGAGTCTGAAAGGCTGGAGGCACGAACCTGTAGGCTCGGAGAGTGCTTGGTGCGGAGCTTCTCCAGACCAAGGTGGAAGTGGCTGGCTGGGAAATCCACGTGGGAGACGGGCTGGGAGAAAGCTGGGCGCCCGAAACCGGCGGAGATCCCCAGGACTCCCAACACAGGACGGCAGTCTGTGGGAGCGACGAGAGGTAGTGCAATGCCACCCATGAAACACCGTCTCCAGAAGTTTGCAGCCCAAACGTATTAAACGCAGCTTCTTGAACTTCCGGGAGTTCTTAATGTCCAGGTAAACAGCTCTAATCCCTCCCCTCCCCACCCAGAGAATCCCTCGGGGGAAAAAAAAAAAAGAACGCTGGAACTGAGCAGAAAGTAGTGGGGCTTCAGTGATCAAATAGCAGAAGCTCATTAGTCCCACAGGGGCAGAGTCAGCAGGGGTCAACGGCAGGAGCCCAGACATAACCTTGCTCCCACAGGGGAAGTGCCAGACATCAGCTCAAACAACAAACAGCTGAGACCATTGCTGAAAAGCAAGTGCTGGAGAGCACCCACAGGGAGTGAGACGCCAGGGAGCCAGACCCCTCCCCCACACCTCAGGAAACTGAAGGTTATAATTCTAGACTCACAACCCCCAGAATAAGAAAGCTGGGACAGAAAGCCCTGAGGCCCACAGATAGAAATTCGTTGTAAAGCCAGCAAAAGGCAAACCAACATGAAGAAGAACACAAAAAAACCGAGGACAATAGATTCTTTTTATGGAGACAGGCAGAATCAAAATACAAATATGGAAGAAGAAAGTAATGATACAGTAGATACATCAGACACCTCAAAAGGTAATATGAAGTGGTCTCCAGTGCAAAAAGCACTGCTGGAAGAGCTAAAGGAGGATTTTAAAAACCAAATTAGGGAGCTAAAAGAAAATATGGAAAAAAAGATTGGCGAAATGGCTATGGAGATTCAGAATCTAGAGAGAGAAAATCACACCCTAAGAGGCAAAATCAACCAATTGGAAAAGGAGACTCAAAAGCAAAATGTAAACACTAACTCATTAAAAATTTGACTTGAGCAAGTGGAAGCTAATGAATCTATGAGGCACCAAGAAGTAATAAAACAAAACGTAAAGAATGAAAAAAATAGAAAAAATGTGAAATATCTGATTGGCAAAACAACTGACCTGGAAAATAGATCCAGGAGAGACAATTTGAGAGTTATTGGTCTACCGGAAATCCACATGAAAAAAAGAGCCTTGACAGTATCTTCGAAGAAATTATCAAAGACAACTGCCCAGAGGTCCTAGAACCAGAGGGCAAAACAGTCATTGAAAGAATTCACCGATCACCCCCGAAAGAGATCCCAAACTGAAAACACCAAGAAATTTTATAGCCAAATTTCAGAGCTATAAACTCAAGGAGAAAATACTGCAAGCGGCCAAAAAGAAGCAATTCAAATATCGTGGAACTACAGTCAGAATCACGCAGGATCTCTCAGCTTCCACATTAAAGGACAGGAGAAATTGGAATATGATATTCCGAAGGGCAAAGGAGCTGGGACTACAACCAAGGATCAACTACCCAGCAAAACTAAGCATAATTTTCCAGGCAAGGTGATGGACATTCAATGAAATAAGGGAATTCCAGACCTTCATCATGAAAAGGCCAGATCTCAATGTAAAATTTGATCTCCAAATACAAAACTCAAGAGAGACATAAAGAGGTAACCAGGGGGAAAAACCCCACAAACCTTATTAACCAATAAGGGTAGGTTGTTTACATCTTTATGTGGGATTATATCATCTGATGTATGTTTTATGTGTGTATATATATATATATATATATACACACACACACACATATATAAGTCATTCTTGTGAACGGTATAGCTATTATGACAATTGAAAGGTATATACATAGGTTGTGAATGCCTGTATAAATTAACTGTTGTAAAGATATAAAATATAAGTAAGAGATATAAAGGGAGGGCTATGAGGGAAGCGGTAAAGAGGTAGTAGAAAAGGGTAAATTACACCAAATGAAGTGGCACAAAAACATATTATAGTAGAGGGAAAGAAGGGAGGGAGAAGAGCAGTATTTGAGCTTTACTGTCATCTGATCTAGTTCAAGAAGGGAATAACATACTCTGATAAGTTTAGAAATCTAACTTGTCCTACGGTAAGTGGGAGGGTAAGGGTGGAAAAAGGGAGGGGGGTGGTCAGAAGGGGGAGGAGAAGTAGCAAGTGGGTAACGGTAAGATAAGGGAGGGGAATAAAGAGGGAGGGTTAACTGAGGGAAGCGGCGGTCAAAAGCAAAACTTTGTTGAGGAGGAGAAGGGGAAAGGGAGAAATAAAAGCATAAACAGGGGGAATTAGAATGGAGAAAAAGACACAGATAGAAATCATAACCCTGAACGTGCAGGGGATGAACATTCTCACAAAACAGATAGCGGAATGGATTAAAAACCATAATCCTACAATATGCTGTTTACAAGAAACGCATTTGAAACAGGGCGATACGCATAGGGTAAAGGTAAAAGGCTGGAGTAAAATATATTGTGCCTCAGCTAAAGTAAAAAAAGCAGGTGTAGCAATCCTAATCTCAGACAAAGCAAAAGTAAAGATAGATTCAATTAAAAGAGATAAGGAAGGACATTATATCCTGCTAAAAGGCACCATAAACAATGAAGCAATATCATTGCTTAACATATATGCACCAAGTGGTAAGGCATACAAATTCTTAGAGGAGAGGTTAAGGGAGTTACAGGAAGAATTAGACAGCAAAACTATAATATTGGGAGACCTCAACCTCCCCCTTTCTGAACTTGATAAATCTAACCTCAAAATAAATAAGAAAAAAGTTAAGGAGGTAAACAGAATTTTAGAAAAGGCACATATGATAGACCTCTGGAGAAAACTGAATGGGGATAAAAGGGAATATACTTTCTTCTCAAAAGTACATGGCACATATTCAAAAATTGACCATGTACTAGGGCATAAAAACCTCACAATCCAGTGCAGAAAAGCAGAAGTAGTCAATGCATCCTTTTCAGATCATGATGCAATAAGAATCATTTTTAATAAAGTACCATGGAAAAATAAGCTAAAAACTAATTGGAAACTAAATAATTTAATTCTAAAGAATGAGTCGGCCAAAGAACAAATCAGAGAAACAATTAATAATTTCATTCAAGAGAATGACAATAATGAAACAACATACCAAAACTTATGGGATGCAGCAAAATCAGTTCTTAGGGGAAGTTTTATATACCTAAATGCTTACATGAATAAAATAGGGAAAGAGGAGATCAATGATCTGGGCATACAGCTAAAAAAGCTAGAAAAAGAGCAAATTGAAAACCCCCAATTAAATACCAAATTAGAAATAATGAAAATCAAAGGAGAGATGAATAAAATTGAAACGAAGAAAACTATTGAATTAATAAATAAAACAAAGAGCTGGTTTTATGAAAAAACCAATAAAATTGATAAAATTTTGGTCAATTTGATTCAAAAAAAAGAAAGAAGAAAATCAAATTAGCAGTATCAAAAATGAAAAGGGTGAGGTCACCTCTAATGAAGAGGAAATCAAAACAATAATTAGGAATTATTTTGCCCAACTGTATGCCCATAAATTTGACAACCTTAGAGATATGGATGAATATCTACAAAAACATAAACTTCCCAGGCTAACAGAGAAGGAAGTGAAATTTCTTAATAGCCCCATATCAGAAAAAGAAATTGAGCATGCCATCAATGAACTCCCTAGGAAAAAATCTCCAGGGCCAGATGGTTTTACATGTGAATTCTATCAAACATTTAAAGAACAACTAATTCCAATACTTTGTAGACTATTTGGGAAAATAGGTGAAGAAGGAGTCCTACCAAATTCTTTTTATGACACAAATATGGTACTAATACCCAAACCAGGTAGAGTCAAAACAGAGAAAGAAAATTATAGACCAATTTCTCTAATGAATATTGATGCAAAAATTTTAAATAAAATATTAGCAAAAAGATTGCAGCAACTCATTACGAGAATTATACACTATGACCAGGTAGGATTTATTCCAGGAATGCAAGGCTGGTTCAATATTAGGAAAACTATTAGCATAATTGACCATATCAACAACAAAACTAGCAGAAACCATATGATCATCTCAATAGACACAGAAAAAGCCTTTGACAAAATACAACACCCATTCCTATTAAAAACACTAGAAAGCATAGGACTAAGTGGAACCTTCCTCAAAATTATAAATAGCATCTACCTAAAACCATCGACAAGCATTATTTTTAATGGGGATAAGCTAGATGCATTCCCAATAAGATCAGGGGTGAAACAAGGATGTCCATTATCACCCCTATTATTCAATTTGGTACTAGAAACGTTAGTTGTAGCAATAAGAGAAGAAAAGGAAATTGAAGGAATTAGAATAGCAAAAGAAGAAACTAAATTATCACTTTTTGCAGATGATATGATGATTTATCTAGAGAATCCTAGAGAATCAAGTAAAAAACCACTTGAAATAATAAACAACTTTAGCAAAGTTGCAGGATATAAATTAAACCCACATAAATCCTCAGCATTCCTATACATTACTGACAAAGCCCAACAGCAAGAGATAGAAAGAGAAATTCCATTCAAAGTTACTGAAGGCACTGTAAAATATTTCTAAGTCTATTTGCCAAGACAAACCCAGGGCCTATATGAACATAACTATGAAACACTTTTCACGCGAATAAAATCAGATCTAAATAAATGGAAAAATATCAGTTGCTCATGGTTAGGCCGAGCTAATATAATAAAAATGACAATTTTATCTAAATTAATCTATCTATTCAGTGCCATACCAATCGAACTACCAAAAAATTATTTTACCGAGCTGGACAAAATAATAACAAAATTCATTTGGAAAAACAAGAGGTCTAGAGTATCTAGGGTATTAACGAAAAGACATGCTAGAGAAGGTGGCTTAGCCACACCAGATATTAAACTGTACTACAGAGCAGCAGTCATCAAAACTGCCTGGTACTGGTTAAGAAACAGGGGTGTGGATCAGTGGAATAGGATAGGTACACAAGTAGGAGAAATCAACAAGTTTAGCAATCTACTCTTTGATAAACCCTAAGAGGCCAGCTTCTGGGCTAATAATTCACTATTTCACAAAAACTGTTGGGAAAATTGGAAAACGGTAGGGCAAAAACTGGGCATAGACCAATGTCTTACACCATATACCAAAATAAAGTCAAAATGGGTTCATGATTTAGGAGTAAAAGCTGATACTATAAGTAATTTGGGAAAGCAAGGAATAGTTTACTTCTCAGATTTATGGAAAAGTGAAGAATTCATGACCCAACAAGAGATAGAGAGCATTACAAAATGCAAAATGGATAATTTTGATTATGTCAAATTGAAATGTTTTTGTACAAAAAAAGCCAATGCAACAAGAATTAGGAGGGAAGCAGAAAATTGGGAGAATATCTTTGCAACTAGTATCTCTGATAAAGGCCTCATTTCTAAAATATACAGGGAACTGGGCCAAATATATAGGAATACAAGCCATTCCCCAATTGAGAAATGGTCAAAGGATATGAACAGGCAGTTTTCAGAGGAAGAAATTAAAGCTATCTATAGGCATATGAAAAAATGCTCTGGATCACTACTGATTAGAGAAATGCAAATCAAAACAACTCTTAGATGCCACATCTCTCCTGTCAGATTGGCTAAAATAACAAAATAGGAAAATGATAAATGCTGGAAAGGATGTGGGGAAATTGGAACATTGTTGCATTTCTGGTGGAGTTGTGAGCTGATCCAGCCATTTTGGAGAGCAGTTTGGAACTATGCCCAAAGGGCTATAGATATGTTCATACCCTTTGACCCAGCAATACCACTTCTAGGGTTGTATCCCAAAGAAATCACACAAGCGGGAAAAGGACCCATATGTACAAGGATATTTATAGCAGCTCTTTTTGTGGTAGCCAAGAATTGGAAATCAAAGGGCTGCTCCTCAATTGGGGAATGGCTGAACAAGCTGTGGTATATGAAGGTGATGGAATACTATTGTGCCATAAGAAATGGGGATGATGCAGACTTCGTAACAACCTGGAAAAACCTACACGACATAATGCTGAGTGAGAGGAGCAGAGCCAGGAGAACGTTGTGCACAGCCACAGATATATGGATCCCGTGAGGATTAACCCTGACATACTGCACTCTTCTCAGCAACCTAAGGGGCAAGGACAACTCCAGGGGACTCAAGATGGAGAATGCTATCTTCATCCAGAGAAAGAACTGTGAAGTTTGAATACAGATCGAGGCGCACTACATGCTCACCTTTTTTGCTTCTCTTTTATTTTTGTTTTTGGGTTGCTTTTTTTTTTTTGGTTCTGTTTCTTCTTTCTCGTGATTCATCCCATTGGTCAAAATTCTTCTCCACAACTTGACTAGTGCATAAATTAATTCAATGCGAAGTTATACATGACAGTTATATGAGATTCCATGCCGTCTTGGGGAGGGAGTGGTGAGGGAGGGGAGAAAATCTGGAACTCAAAACTATGTAGAACCATGTGTGGTAAACAAAAAAAAAATAAATTAAAAAAACATACAATCAGAAGAAGACAACAAAGTCAAAGATCCTACATCAAAAGCCTCCAAGAAAAATAGGAATTGGCCATGGAAGAGTGTAAAAAGGATTTTGAAAATTAAGTAAGAGAAGTACAGGAAAAATTGGGAAGAGAAACGAGAGTGATTCAAGAAAATCATGAAAAACAAGTCAACAGCTTGCTAAAGGGGACACAAAAAAAGCTGAAGAAAATACCACCTTTTAAAATAGACTAACCCAAGTGGCAAAAAGGTCTAAAAAGCCAATGAGAAGAAGAATGCCCTAAAAAGAATTGGCCAAATGGAAAGAGGAGGTCCAAAAACTCTCTGAAGAAAATAATTCCTTGAATTGTAAAATGGTATGGCAAAAACTGAGCATAGACTAATATCTTACACTGTATACCAAAATAAAGTCAAAATGGGTTCATGATTTAGGAATAAATGCTGATACTATAAGCAATTTGGGAGAGCAAGGAATACTTTACTGTCAGAATTATGGGAAAGGGAAGAGTTTATGACCCAACAAGAGATAGAGATGCAAAATGGATAATTTTGATTATGTCAAATTGAAAAGTTTTTGCATAAACAAAGCCAATGCAACAAAAATTTGGAGGAAAGCAGAAAATTGGGAGAAAATCTTTATAAGCAGTGTCTCTAATAAAGGCCTCATATCTAAAATGTACAGGGAACTGAGCCAAATTTATAGGAATACAAGTCATTCCCCAATTGAGAAATGGTCAAGGGACATGAACAGGCAGTTTTTAGAGGAAGGAATTAGAGATATCTATAGGCATTTGAAAAAATACTCTAAATCACTACTGATTAGAGAAATGCAAATCAAAACAACTCTTAGGTACCACATATCTCTTGTCAGATTGGCTAATATGACAAAACAGGAAAATGATAATTGCTGGAGAGGATGTAGGAAAACTGGAACACTGTTACATTGTTGGTGGAGTTGTGAACAGATCCAGTCATTCTGGAGAGTAATTTGGAACTATGCCCAAAGGGCTATAAAAATGTGCATATGCTTTGACCCAGCAATACCACTTCTATTGCTGTATCCCACAGAGATTACAGAAATAGGAAAGGGACCCATAAGTACAAAAATATTCATAGCAGCTTTTTGTGTGGTAGCAAAGAATTGGAAATCAAGGGGAGGCCCATCAATTGGGGAATGGCTAAATAAGTTGTGGTATATGAATGTAATGGAATACTATTGTGTTATAAGAAATGGGGATGATATGGACTTCATAACAACCTGGAAAGACATATATGATCTGATGCTGAGTGAGGGGAGCAGAATCAGGAGAACATTGTACACAACCACAGTCATATTGCTTCTGTGATGACTAATTTTGATAGACTTGGCTCTTCTCAACAGTAGAAGGTTCAAAGACAGCTCCCAAGGACTCATGATGGAAAGAGCTATCTACATTCACAGAAAGAACTACAGAGGCAGATGGAGACAAACTATTTTGCTTTCTTTTTTCTCTCTTTTTTTTGGTTTTGTTTCCTCTTTCTCATGATTCATTTCGTTGGTCATAATTCTTCTTTGCAACTTGACTATTACGTATATAAGTTTAATGCGAAGGTATATGTAGAACATATATCAGATTCCATACCATCTTGGGTGGATGGAGGAGGGGAGGGAGAGGAAGAAAATTTGGAACTCAAAAATTTGTCGAACTGAGTGCTGTAAACTAAAAGTAATAAATCTAATTAAAATAAAAGAGACTGAAAAAAATAATTCTTTGAACATTAGAAGAGAGCAAGTGGAAGTTAATGACTTTACAAGAAATCAAGAAATTATAAAACAGAACCAAAAGAATGAAAAAAATAGAAGACAATGTGATATATCTCGTTTAGAAACCACTGACCTGGAAAAGAGATCCAGGAGAGATAATCTAGGAATTATTGGATTACCAGAAAGCTATGATCAGAAAAAGAACATAGACATTATCTTTCAAGAAAGTATCAAGGAAAGCTACCCTGATTTTCTAGAACCAGAGGGGAAAATAATAATTGAAAGAATATACAGATTGCCTCTTTAAAAAGATCACAAAAGGAAAACTCCTAGGAATATTGTAGCCAAATTCCAGAGTCTTAAGGTTAAGGAGAAAATATTACAAGCAGTCAGAAAGAAACAATTCAAGTACCATGGAAATGAAATCAGGATAACACAAGACCTAGCAGCTTCTACATTATGGGATTGAAGGGCTTGGAACATGATATTCTGGAGGTGAAAGGAGCTAGGATTAAAACCAAGAATCATGTACACATGAAAACTGAGTATCATACTTCAGGGCAAAATTTGTATTTTCAATGAAATAGAGGAGTTTCAAACATTCTTGATGAAAAGACCAGAGCTGAATAGAAAATTTGACTTTCAAATTCAATACTTAAGAGAAGCATGAAAAGGTAAACAGGAAAAAGAAGTCATAAGGGACTTCTTAAAGATGAACTGTTTACATTACTACATGGAATGATGATATTTGTAACTCATGTGACCTTTCGCAGTATTAGGGTAGATGAAAAGAATACACACACACACACACACACACACACACACACACACACACACATATATATATATATATATATATATATATATGTATAGAGAGAGAGAGAGAGAGAGAGAGAGGGATGAAAAGAATATATATATGTGCATATATTATATATATATGAAAAGAATATATATATATATATATGAAAAGTATATATATAGACAGATGGCACAGGGTGAGTTGAATATGAAGGGATGATATCTAAAAAAATAAAATGAAGGGGTGAGAGAGGAATAAATTGGGAGAAGGAGAAAAGGAGAAATAGAATGGCAGTAAATTATCTTACATAAAAGGGGCAAGAAAAAGCTGTTATGATGGAAGGGAAGAGGGGGAGGTGAAAGGGAATGAGTGAAACTTATTCTCATAGGATTTGGCATAGGGAGGGAATATCATGCACACTCCGTTGGGTATCTTACCATAGAAAAAAGTAGGGGGGAAATCAATAATGGGGGGTGGATGATAGAAGGCAGGGCAGATAGGGGGAAGGGGTAGTCAGAAGCAAACACTTTTGAAAAGGGACAGGGTCAAAGGAGGAAACAGAATAAATGGAGAGTTGGAAAGAATGGAGGGAAATGTAGTTAGTCTTTCACAAAATGACTATTATGGAAATGTATTACATAATGACATATGTCTAACCTATATTAAATTGCTTGCCTTCTCAATGAGAGTGGGTAGGGAGGGAAGAAGGGAGAGAATCTGAAAGCCAAAGTTCTAAAAACAAATGTTAGAAACTGTTTACATGAAACTGGGAAATAAGATATACTGGCAAGGGGGTATAGAAATCTATCTTGCCCTAAAAGAAAGTAAGGGGAAAAGGGTAATCAGGATACAGGCCATCTTGAGGTGTGGGAGAGGGGAGAGTTAGGGGAGAAAATTTGTAGATCAAAATCTTGTGGAAATGAATGTTGGAAAGTAAAAATTAAAATAAAACCTAATTTCATAAAAAAATAATATCAAGACAATTATGTTCCCAATTCTCACATTCCATCTCTCCTTTTTGAAAGAAAGAGGCAGGACTGATACAAGATTCAATCACTAACACCAAATCGTCTTTTCCTGTTAACATATTTTAATATTCAAGAGTCACTCAGCCACCTCCAATCCCTTTGGGTTACAGTAGTCCTAAATAAATGTGGGATTCTTACGTTGCCTCACCCCTTTTTCTATTTTCAACCTTTTGCCAGGTTGGGGAAGGATAAATCTCTCCCTCCCAACCTAGTCTGGGATGAAAGGGGTTAACAGAAAAACCTGGGGATTTTTGCATTTGTACTGAGATACCTTCTTTTTTTTTTTTTTTTTAAATGCAATTTATTTCTTTAACATATTTGGTTTTCAGCATTGATTTTCACAACAGTTTGAATTACAAATTTTCTCCCCATTTCTGCCCTCCCCCCCCACTCCAAGATGGCGTATATTCTGGTTGCCCTGTTCCCCAGTCAGCCCTCCCCTCTATCACCCCCCTCCCCTCTCATCCCCTTTTCCCTTCCTTTCTTGTAGGGCAAGATAAATTTCTACGCCCCATTGCCTGTGTATCTTATTTTTTAGTTGCATACAAAAAGTTTTTTTGTTTTTGAACATCTGATTTTAAAACTTTGAGTTCCAAATTCCCTTCCCTCTTCCCTTCCCACCCACCCTCCCTAAGAAGTTGAGCAATTCAACCTAGGCCACACATGTATTATTATGTATAACCCTTCCACAATACTCATGTTGTGAAAGGCTAACTACATTTTGCTCCTTCCCAACCCATCCCGCTTTATTGAATTTTCTCCCTTGACCCTGTCCCCTTTCCAAAGTGTTTGTTTTGATTACCTCCACCCCCATCTGTCCTCCACTCCATCATCCCCCCACCTTTTATTTTTTTTTTATCTTCCTCCCTCTTCTTTCCTGTGGGTAAGATACCCAACTGAGTATGTATGGTATTCCCCCTCAGGCCAAATCTGATGAGAGCAAGGTTCACTCATTCCCCCCTCACCTGCCCTCTCCCCTCCTCCCAAAGAACTGCTTCCTCTTGCCACCTTTATGCGAGATAATCCACCCCATTCTATCTCTCCCTATCTCCCTCTCTCAGTATGTTACTCTCTCATCCCTTAATTTCATTTTATTTCTTTTAGATATCTTCCCTTCATCCTCAACTCACCCTGTGTCTGCTCTCTCTCTTTTACATATCTATATATACACATACATACACATACATACATATACACATAGATACATACATACACATTCACTTATATATATACTTAAACATATATATATATATGCATATATATATATGCATATTCCCTTCAACTACCCTAATACTGAGGTCTCATGAATCATACTCATCATCTTTCCATGTAGGAATGTAAACAAAACAGTTCAACTTTAGTAAGTCCCTTACGGTTTTTCTTTCTTGTTTACCTTTTCATGCTTCTCTTGATTCTTGTGTTTGAAAGTCAAATTTTCTATTCAGTTCTGGTCTTTTCACTGAGAAAGCTTGAAAGTCCTCTATTTTATTGAAAATCCATATTTTGCCTTGGAACATGATACTCAGTTTTGCTGGGTAGGTGATTCTAGGTTTTAATCCTAGCTCCATTGACCTCCGGAATATCGCATTCCAAGCCCTTCGATCTCTTAATGTAGAAGCTGCCAGATCTTGGATTATTCTGATTGGGTTTCCACAATACTCAAATTGTTTCTTTCTGGCTGCTTGCAGTATTTTCTCCTTGATCTGGGAGCTCTGGAATTTGGCAACAATATTCCTAGGAGATTTCTTTTTGGGATCTATTTGCAGAGGCGATCGATGGATTCTTTCAATTTCTATTTTGCCCTGTGGCTCTAGAATATCAGGGCAGTTCTCCTTGATAATTTCCTGTAAGATGGATATCTAGACTCTTTTTTTGATCATGGCTTTCAGGTAGTCCAATAATTTTTAAATTATCTCTCCTGGCATCTATTTTCCAGGTCAGTGGTTTTTCCAAGGAGATATTTCACATTGTCTTCCATTTTTTCATTCCTCTGGTTCTGTTTTATAATATCCTGATTTCTCATAAATTCACTAGCTTCCACTTGCTCCAATCTAATTTTTAAAGTAGTATTTTCTTCAGTGGTCTTTTGGACCTCCTTTTCCATTTGGCTAATTCTGCCTTTCAAGGAATTCTTCTCCTCATTGGCTTTTTGGAGCTCTTTTGCCATTTGAGTTAGTCTATTTTTTAAGGTGTTGTTTTCTTCAGTGTATTTTTCAGTATTTTTTTGGGTCTCCTTTAGCAAGTCATTGACTTGTTTTTCATGGTTTTCTCGCATCCTTCTTATTTCTCTTCCCAATTTTTCCTCTACTTCTCTAACTTGCTTTTCCAAATCCTTTTTGAGTTCTTCTATGGTCTGGGGCCAGTTCATGTTTTTCTTGGAGGCTTTGGTTGTAGGCTCTATGACTTTGTTGTCTTCTTTAGGCTGTATGTTTTGGTCTTCTTTGTCACCAAAGAAAGAATCCAAAGTCTGAGACTGAATCTGGGCGCGTTTTCGCGTCCTGGCCATATTCCCAACTAACTAACTTGACCCTTGAGTTTTTCAGTGGGGTATGACTGCTTGTAGATTACAGAGTTCTATGTTCTACGTTTGGGGGGGAGGTGCCAGCTCTGTCAGAGCCGCACTCCTCCTTCCCCAAGGACCCCCAGTCCAGACTGGGCTCAGATCTTCGGCAGGCTGTGCACCCCTGCTGCGATCCGCCACTTAATTCCTCCCACCAGGTGGGCCTGGAGCCGGAAGTAACAACAGCTGTAGCTGCCCCACCTCCGCTGCCCCGGGGGCTGGAAGCCGAACCTCGAACTCCTTCCACTCCCGCAGCTTTTCCCACTAACCTTCTCCGCAGTCTTTGGTGTTTGTGGGTTGAGGGGTCTGGTAACTGCCGCAGCTCACATATTCAGGGCGCTAGGGCCCCCTCCGCCCGGCTTCCGGTCTGGATCGTCCACGCCGCTCAGGCTGGCCTCTGCTCCACTCCGTTCCCAGCTCCCAGCTCCCAGCTCCCAGCTCCGTGTGGAATAGAGCTCACCCAGAGACCATCCGGGCTGTCCTGGGCTGGAGCCCTGCTTCCCTCTGCTGTTCTGTGGGTTCTGCCGTTCTAGAATTGGTTCAGAGCCATTTTTATAGGTTTTTGGAGGGACTTGGGTACGGAGCTCACTCTAGTCCGTGCTTACCAGCCGCCATCTTGGCTCCGCCCCACTGAGATACCTTCTGATACACTTTCTTGATTAAGGATGAGGAAGTGAGGGAAGGGTTAAAGTCTCCTCCCCTTATCTTGAAATACCACAGAAACCTTTGAATAAACATAACTCCTCCAACTATGAGGGCCACCATATTTCCCATTTTTTCCTTCAGATTTTTTTTATTTTATTTGTTGAGTTCCAAATTCTCTTCCCTCCCCACCCACCCTCCCTAAGAAGGCAAGCAATTCAACATAGGCCACACGTGTAACACTATGCAAAACCTTTCCACAATACTCGTTTTGTGAAAGACTAACTATATTTTGCTCTTTCCTATCCTTTCCCCCTTTATTCAGTTTTCTCCCTTGACTCTGTCCCTTTTCAAAAGTGTTTGCTTTTGATTACCTCCTCCCCTATCTGCTCTCCCTTCTATCGTCCCCTCTTTTTTATCTCCTTCCTCCTTCTTTCCTGTGGGGTAAGATACCCAACTGGGTGTGTATCTTATTCCCTCCTCAGGTCAAATCCGATGAGAGCAAGATTCACTCATTCCCCCTCACCTGCCCCCTCTTCTCTTCCTACAGAACTGCTTTTTCTTGCCACTTTTATGTGAGATAATTTACTCCATTCTATCTCTCCCTTTCTTCCTCACTCAATATATTCCTGTCTCATCCCTTAACTTGATTTTATTTTTTTAGATATCATCCCTTCATATTCAAATCACCCTGTGCCCTCTGTCTATGTATATGTATATCCCCTTCAGCTACCCTAATACTGAGGTCTCATGAATTATACACATTATCATTCCATGTAGGAATGCATACAAAACAGTTCAACTTTAGTAAGTCCATTATGACTTCTCTTTCTTGTTTGCCTGTTCATGCTTCTCTTGATTCTTGTGTTTGAAAGGCAAATTTTCCATTCAGCTCTGGTCTTTTCACTGAGAAAGCTTGAAAGTCCTCTATTTTATTGAAAATCCATATTTTGCCTTGGAGTATTATACTCAGTTTTGCTGGGTAGGTGATTCTTGGTTTTAATCCTAGCTCCATTGACCTCTGGAATATCATATTCCAAGCCCCTCGATCCCTTAATGTAATAGCCTCTAGATCTTCTGTTATTCTGATTGCATTTTCCACAATATTCAAAGTGTTTCTTTCTGGCTGCTTGCAGTATTTTCTCCTTGACCTGGAAACTCTGGAATTTGGTGACAATATACCTAGGAGTTTTCTATTTGGGATCTTTTTCAGGAGGCATTAGGTGGATTCTTTCCATTTCTATTTTACCCTCTGGCTCTAGAATATCAGGGCAGTTCTCCTTGATAATTTCTTGAAAGATGATATCTAGGCTCTTTTTTTGATCATGGCTTTCAGGTAGTCCAATAATTTTTAAATTATCTCTCCTGCATCTATTTTCCAGGTCAGTGGTTTTTCCAATGAGATATTTAACATTGTCTTCCATTTTTTCATTCCTTTGGTTCTGTTTTATAATATCTTGATTTCTCATAATGTTACTAGCTTCTACTTGCTCCAATCTAATTTTTAAGGTAGTATTTTCTTCAGTGGTCTTTTGGATCTCCTTTTCCATTTGGCTAATTCTGCCTTTCAAGGCATTCTTCTCCTCATTGTCTTTTTGGAGCTCTTTTGACATTTGAATTAGTCTATTTTTTAAAGGTGTTATTTTCTTCCGTATTTTTTTGGGTCTCCTTTAGCAAGTCATTGACTTGTTTTTCATGGTTTTCTTGCATCATTCTCATTTCTCTTCCCAATTTTTCTTCTATTTCTCTAACTTGCTTTTCCAAATCCTTTCTGAGCTCTTCCATGGCCTGAGACCAGTTCATATTTTTCTTGGAGGTTTTTGGTGTAGGCTCTTTGACTTTGTTGAATTCTTCTGTCTGTATGTTTTGGTCTTCTTTGTCACCAAAGAAAGATTCCAAAGTTTGAGTATGAATCTGAATCTGTTTTTGCTACCTGTTCATGTTCCCAGCCAACTCCTTGACACTTGAGCTTTTTTAAAGGTATGACTGCTTGTAGAGTAGAGAGTACTTTGTCCCAAGCTTTAGGGGCCTTGTGCTGTTTTCAAAGCTATTTCTCAAAAGCAAGCTCTGCCACACCAGTGCTCCTCCTCCTGCAAGAACCACCAACTTGGACTGTCACTTGGATATAAGCAGGCTCTGCAGTACTGCTGTGATCCACCACTTAATTCCTCCCAGCAGGTGGGCCTGGGGCTGGAAGCAACAGCAGCTGAAGCTCTGTAAGCAGCCTCAGAGCTGCACCACCTCCAGCAGACCCCAGGGTGGTGGCCCACCACAAACTCCTTTCACTCTGTCCCAGCAGTTTTTCCCACTAACCTTCTCTCTTGTCTTTGGTGTTTGTGGGTTGAGAAGTCTGGTAATTGCCACAGCTTACTGATTCAGGGTTCTAGGGCCTGTTCCGCCCAGCTCCTGGGTCTGGTTGGTTCAGACATGGCCCATGCTGGGCTCTGCTCCCCTCTGCTCCCAGTACAGTGCAATAGACCTTACCCAGCAACCATCCAGGCTGTCCTGGACTGGAGCCCTGCTTCCCTCTGCTATTTCATGGGTTCTGCAGTTCTAAAATTTGTTCAGAGCCATTTTTATAGGTGTTTGGAGGGTCCTGGGGGAGAGCTTTAGGCAAGGCCTTGCTTTCCAGCCGCCATCTTGGCTCCGCTCCCCCCCCCCATATGTCCCTTTTTTAAGAACATCTTACAATTTATCCTGATATTATTCATTCCTAACTACCACAAAATTACAAAACTTGATTTATTTAAACTTGCAACCAAAACTAATTAGTAATATATTTATATTTTTAACTCTAATACTCCTGGCCTATCACAAAGAAATATTATCTACAAATTCATTAATTCCCTTAATGTTTCAGTTCCCCATGCACTTTCAAATTTTCCTGGGAAAATTTTACACACAATTTGAAATCACCTGTTATAATCAGGTTAGATTAAAATGTACTGGCCAATAATTTAATTGCTTCTTTTGGGCCAGGCAAAAAGGAATTTGAATCAATGCTGACTGGATGTGGCCAGCTTCCCCTCAAGGCAGACACCTCTGGAGCTTGATAATTAATTGAATAGTAATAATCACAAGTCACAATAACTAATATTTTTACCATAGTCAATACCCATATTAGATTTAAATAAAAAACTCTCACAGATCCATATCAAAAGGAAGATGGACATAATTCCTTCTAACTTTCCATAACTTTTTCTATTCTTTTTCAAACCAAATTACAAATTTTTATTTTCAATCCCTTTTACTTAAAACAAGATCAAATTTCCTCACACCCTCCTAATATGTTCAAACCATTTGAAGCTGGCACAAGGATGGCCAGAACAACCATTAGCAGGATGGGGAAGGGAGTGGTTGAGAGCACATGTGTTCTCTGTTGCCTACCCTCATTTTTCTACAAACTGTTCCTTTTTCTTTTCTATCTTCTATATTTGTGCCCAAGCTTTAATTTCTTTCTCTCCTAATCTTCAAACTCAGACTGCCTCCAATTTCCTTTACATTTCAACTAAATTAAAAAAAAAATCATACTCACTCCAATTTTGTCCTGTTCCTCTGCACCTTAGACACTAGAGGGAGTTAATTACAAATCAAGAGGGCTGCACCACCCCTGAACTCCCTGCAAAGAAAAACTTCTATATTACATTTCAAATAGATTACTGAAATCCTAAAGGGACCCTATTATCAGACAGAAGACCCTTTATTTTTTCAGTTTTAAACAGAGTGCCTGATATGAGACACACTGATTTTTTTTTCTTTTTTTAATTTATTTATTTAACATATTTAGTTGTCAGCATTGGTTTTCACAAGAGTTTGAATTACAAATTATCTCCCCATTTCTACCCTCCCCTGCCCACTCCAAGATGGCATATATTCTGGTTGCCCTGTTCCCCAGTCAGCCCTCCCTTCTGTCACCCCACTCCCCTTCCATCCCCTTTTCCCTTCCCCTCTTGTAGGGCAAGCTAAATTTCTACTCCCCATTGCCTGTGTATCTTATTTTCTAGTTGCATGCAAAAAACTTTTTTTTTGTTTTTGAACATCAGTTTTTTAAAAACTTTGAGTTCCAAATTCTCCCCCCTCCTCCCTTCCCACTCACCCTCCCCAAGAAGTCAAGCAAATAGGCCACATGTGTATCATTATGTATAACACTTCCACAATACTCATGTTGTGAAAGACTAACAATATTTTGCTCCTTTCCAACCCATCCCCCTTTATTGAATTTTCTTCCTTGACCCTGTCCCCTTTTGAAAGTGTTTGTTTTTGATTACCTCCACCCCGATCTGCCCTCCCCTCCATCATCCCCCCCTTTTTTATCTTCTTCCCTGTTCTTTCCTGTGAGGTAAGATACCCAATTGGGTATGTATGGTATTCTCTCCTCAGGCCCAATCTGATGAGAGCAAGATTCACTCATTCCTCCCTCACCTGCCCTCTCCCCTCCTCCCACAGAACTGCTTCCTCTTGCCACCTTTATCCGAGATAATCGACCCCATTCTATCTCTCCCTATCTCCCTCTCTCAATATGTTCCTCTCTCATCCCTTAATTTGATTTTATTTCTTTTAGATATCTTCCCCTCATCTTCAACTCACCCTGTGTCCTCTCTCTCTCTATATATATATATATATACATACATACACATTCACATATATATATATATACATAAACATATATACATATATGCATATTCCCTTCAGCTACCCTAATACTGAGGTCTCATGAATCATACACATCATCTTTCCATGTAGGAATGTAAACAAAACACTTCAACTTTAGTAAGTCCCTTGCAATTTCTTTTTCTTGTTCTTTTTCTTGATTACCTTTTCATGCTTCTCTTGATTCTTGTATTTGAAAGTCAAATTTTCAATTCAGTTCTGGTCTTTTCACTGAGAAAGCTTGAAAGTCCTCTATTTTATTAAAAATTAAAAATCCATATTTTGCCTTGGAGCATGATACTCAGTTTTGCTGGGTAGGTGATTCTTGGTTTTAATCCTAGCTCCACTGACCTCCGAAATATCATATTCCAAGCCCTTCGATCTCTTAATGTAGAAGCTGCCAGATCTTGGGTTATTCTGATTGGGTTTCCACAATACTCAAATTGTTTCTTTCTGGCTGCTTGAAGTATTTTCTCCTTGATCTGGGAGCTCTGGAATTTGGCGGCAATATTCCTAGGAGATTTCTTTTTGGGATCTATTTGAGGAGGCAATCGATGGATTCTTTCAATTTCTATTTTGCCCTGTGGCTCTAGAATATCAGGGCAGTTCTCCTTGATAATTTCTTGAAAGATGATATCTAGACTCTTTTTTTGATCATGGCTTTCAGGTAGTCCAATAATTTTTAAATTATCTCTCCTGGATCTATTTTCCAGGTCAGTGGTTTTTCCAATGAGATATTTAACATTGTCTTCCATTTTTTCATTCCTTTGGTTCTGTTTGATAATATCTTGATTTCTCATAAAGTCACTAGCTTCCACTTGCTCCAATCTAATTTTTAAAGTACTATTTCTTCAGTGGTCTTTTGGACCTCCTTTTCCATTTGGCTAATTCTGCCTTTCAAGGAATTCTTCTCCTCATTGGCTTTTTGGAGCTCTTTTGACATTTGAGTTAGTCTGTTTTTTAAGGTGTTGTTTTCTTCAGTGTATTTTTCAGTATTTTTTGGGTTTCCTTTAGCAATTCATTGACTTGTTTTTCATGGTTTTCCCGCATCCTTCTCATTTCCTTTCCCGATTTTTCCTCTACTTCTCTAACTTGGTTTTCCAAATCCTTTTTGAGCTCTTCCATGGGCTGGGACCAGTTCATGTTTTTCTTGGAGGCTTTTGGTGTAGGCTCTTGCACTTTGTTGACTTCTTTAGGCTGCATGTTTTGGTCTTCTTTGTCACCAAAGAAAGAATCCAAAGTCTGAGACTGAATCTGGGTGTGTTTTCGCTGCCTGGCCATATTCCCAACCAACTAACTTGACCCTTGAGTTTTTCAGCGGGGTATGACTGCTTGTAGACTAAAGAGTTCTATGTTCCACGTTTGGGGGGGATGTGCCAGCTCTGTCACACCAGCACTGCTCCTTCCCCAAGAACCCCCAATCCGGACTGGGCTTAGATCTTCAGCAGGCTGTGCCTTCCTGCTCTGATCCACCACTTAATTCCTCCCACCAGGTGGGCCTGGGTCTGAAAGCAACAACAGCCTGTAGTTGCCCCACCTCTGCTGCCCCCGGGGCTGGTAGCCGAACTGGAACTCCTTCCACTCCCGCAGCTTTTCCCACTAACCTTCTCCACTGTCTTTGGTGTTTGTGGGTTGAGAAGTCTGGTAACTGCCGCAGCTCACTGATTCAGGGAGCTGGGGCACTTTCTGCCCAGCTTCTGGTCTGGTTGGTCCACGCAGCTCACACTGGGCTTGGCTGGGCTCGGCTCCCCATGGCTCCCCTCTGCTCCCAGCTCCGTGTGGAATAGACCTCACCCAGAGACCATCAAGGTTGTCCTTGGCCGGAGCCCTGCTTCCCTCTGCTGTTTTGTGGTTTCTGCCATTCTAAAATTGGTTCAGAGCCATTTTTCTATAGGTTCTTGGAGGGACTCGGCAAGGAGGTCACGCTAGTCCCTGCTTTCCAGCCGCCATCTTGGCTCTGCCCATGAGACACACTGATTTAATTTAAACATAAAATACAAACTTTAGATTTGAGATATAATCAAATCTGAATTCAAACCCTCAGCTTTCTTTTTACTCTCAGCCCCTGCTTCCCTCTGGGCTGTTTGATTTCAGATTTTTTGTCAGCTCTAAAAGATGTCCACTGCACCTCTGACCTCTGAAGAGCCACACCCTTCTAGAGGATTTTCTGCCTGTATTTTAAACATTACAGGATGTCATATTACACATAGACACTTAGTTGCACCACAAAACATAGAACATTTCACAGACAAACACAGAGACACTTGCTTTTTAGGAGATGAATCAAATTAGCCTAATTACATGTTCTAATTTGAAAATTTAGTTGAGATGAGATCCTTTCCTAATATATTCCTCCCTGCTTCTGGAATTTGTAAGAATTGAATGTTTGCCCCCCCCCCCCACCTTGTGAACAATATATTCAGAATTAGCATTTGTTCCTTAGTCTTGACACATGTACTCTCATTTTAATTTTCTAGCATCCTCCCTAAGGGACTGTTGGGAGGAATGCCACTAGGGGCTTTTGTTTCTGCTCCCTTCCTTGGCACCTTAATTTCCTTATTTCCCATTCTTTTTATATATAAATACCACCCCTACTTATAGTTCCTTTAGGCAGAATGTCCTACTATCAAGGCAATACTTAGAAGTACAACCTTTCTTACCTTGCCCTGTGTGCAGACTTAAGTAGTAGCCAAGGTTGTTCCTCTACTTTCCCAGCTGCATCACTCTACCTAACTCCAAAAGTGAAGTCCGAGTGTGGGCATAAAGAGGGGAGGACATGCACCAGTGATCCACAAAACACCCAACTGGGTGGGGCTCACCTCTCCATCCTTTGGCGGCGATTGTCCTCTTCCTATGCTTCAGGATTCCTGGATGAGCCCCCCATTGTTAGGAATAATATTTTCCCAAGAACGACAAAGACTCCCAAGGTAGATGAGGCAAGCTCATTTATTTTTCAATTATTGCAAGAAGTGGGTTGCTGCCTGAACAAAAACACACATCAAAATCAAAAGCTAGCAAAACTCCCTCCCTTATTTCCTCATTGCCTGAGTACTCTGAGGTATACAACTTCCCCATACACCTACTTCATGTTTCCCCCTTGTGGTGTTCTCCCTCCCCCCACATACATCCACATAGATCCCCTGTTCATTAAAATGAGCCTCAGCTCCTCTCAGAGGAGGAGAAGATGATATTAATGAAGCAATTAATCATGCATTTTGGAAGCCTGGTTGACCCAGTGACCCTATCTTAACCACAGACTCAGTTGAGCCTGGTTTTACCCTTTTTCCTAGAATTGTTTTTGCAGAAAGAGGCTAGTTCTTTGAAAAGACAACACTTTCCTGAGCATGTGAGGAAACATTTTTTTATATCCCACAGAAGGAACTACCAAAACCATTCCAGTGCCTTTTTCCAAAAAAACCAAACAAACAAAAAAACCCTCATGGATAGTAATAAAATGATAAAGAGGTAATGTCAGAATATGCGCTCCTCAGTTGGGGAGTTGTTGAATGCACAACAGGGGAAGAAGAGAGGACAAATCTAAGTAGATTCAGCACTAATGAAGTTGCTTCACACTTATCTATAAAGGGAAAGTTTACAAATCAGAGGTTCAGAAATGAAAGAGCAAGAATCATACCTAAGTAAAATGAGACAGTTTATGAACCAGAGATTCACAGGTGGAAGCCAGGAAGGAGAGATCTGGATGGCCCAAATGGGATCTTGTATTTTTTTGGGAGATTGACTTGGAAGAAAAAACAGCGTATAATAATTAGGTCTTACTCAGTCTGCGTTAGAGATAGAGGGTGATGTGGTGATTTCCTTCCCGTTTAGGGGCTTTTATTCCTGTTGAAACCTGGAAGAGGACAGGGGCTGGACAAAAAGTGGAGAAGAGGACTAACTTCTTTTGACTTTGTTTAGGACCACGCAGCCCATTGACCCTATTTGCATTTCTAGGCAACTGTATTCTACATTACCCTTTTATTGGCCCCCAGGAAAGAGCCTCCTCCTGGGGCCTACAGGGCCCTGAGATCAGGCCCAGACTGAAGAGAGAGCTCAGTGGGTTGCTCTACAACCACAAACTAATCTAATAGAGTTGTTGATAATGAAAAAAGGGAAATAGACGTGGACATCAGTTGTAACATTCTATAACATTATAGCTGAACTCATGGAATGAGAACACATTAGAAGCATCTGAAATGCATGTCCCTTTCATAGGGTTCACACCTCTATCCCCAGCAATATAATAGAACAACCTTTCCTTCATCTTTCTTGTCAACCCAAAATATCATGGATTATGGAGCTACTGGAACTCATTCAGAATTTCTCTTGTTTCATTGAGGAAAATTAGAGTTAATGCTGCATCATTTAATAATTAAATATAATTTGTAATATTCCTTTCTGGATTCAAAGGGCCATCTCTTCTGCTAGCTTAAGAGTATATTCTTGCTGAGGAATGTCATTCCATTCCAGCCCCTCCCAAGACCTGGGCTTTCCCCTGTCAAGAGAAGCCAATTGAGATGGTCCACACTCCAAGCAGTGACATAGGCATCCTTGCTCCCTTCATCAAAATTTAGGGTGACCTGACTTACAAAGGAGAAACTTAGCCAGAGATATCCTGAATGGAATGATTTCCCTTGCCCAGATTGCTAGAGGCTGCTTGCATGTCATTTTACATTCACATCTACATTAGGAAGGCAGAATTTATGATTTCAAAGAGAATCTTATATGTGCCTAAAACGTCTGGAACCGCAGGGTATAAGGAATTCTCCAGGCAGAAGGCAGGAGAACTAAAGCATGTATTTACACTCCACAGTAACAAGCCCACAAACCAGCGTTCCCATTTTGATATTTTCATCAAAAGCTTCCAGGCCCAATAAGTCCGCCTCACAAGGGTAACCAGGAGGCCACAGAGAAGTGAGATAGTACAAGGCAAAATTGTATACATGCTTCCCCTCTATGGTAAGAAGATTACCCACTGGCCTCCAGTGAGCTCTGCTACCCGCAGCTCAGCTTTGGCTGTAGGCATCTCTGGCTCCAACCGGAAAAGGAAAAGGAGATCTTCAAGCTGTCCTCTCCCCTTTTATAGAGTTTTTGACATCATCAAGCGCCGCCTGAATGACCAGGGCTGATTGGTTCTTGACATGGCCCCTCCCCCTAGCATAGACCAGGTTAACACACCTCCCTTCAGCCAGCCCCATGACTCATCACACAGGAAGTTCTCTGATTCCTGGCATGGGCGCTGGGCTTCCTGTCCCAGAAGAGCAAGCCCCTAGTGTCCAGGGAAGCTCAATGAGGTAAGCTGAGTCATTCAAAGAAAACAAAGTCCATTCTGGTTACACTCCACCCCTCACAATGTTCTAGGATGCACAATCCAATCATAATTTAAATTAAATTATATATCCTAGAACATTGTGATCCAATTATGCAGGAAACTAAAACATTCACAATAAGCAAACATATCATTCAGTGACATTCCCAAATATTGGTTTATGATTCAAATGTGATCCACCCCTAGATCCCAGCCAGATAATCTCTTCAATCAGTCATCCCAAAATAATTATTAATAATTCAAATGTCCACCCCTAGATCTTTGTATCCATTACATAGGATCAATAATATCATAACAATAAAACAATATAGCAAGGATAACACAAAATAAGTACACAGAACACTATCATCATTCCCCCCCCAAACATTGGGGCTCAAAATCTTGGGGTAAGGGGTGAAGGTCTCATTTTCCATAGCTTCTTCTTGCTGAAATTGGATGTAGAGGTGTCCCTGTCCCAAACAGTCCCATTCCAGAGTTCAGTTCTTTAGCGAGCTGGCAGGAATTCCAAGAATGCTATGTGCTTAGGCAGTCACCTGAAACTGCAGGGTGCTTAAGCCTGCAGGAGACAGAACTAGTGACAAGGTTAACTAAAACAGAGAACAAAAAGAGTAGGCAAGTATGGGCTACTATCCTTCAAATAAAATCATCTCCAGTTTAGTTGAAATTTCAGTTATGCAGAGATCTAATATCAGAGCCAAACTCAGATGGGAAATGTTTCTTTTTAAACGGAACACAATGAGGAAACTAAGCCAAGAGGATCCCACCCTAGATGGAGACTAGGATTGTCCTCCCAGCCTTTCCCCAGATGTACAAGGGAAACCAGGAGGATCCCATCCTAAATAGACTAGGATTGTCCTCCCAGCCTTTCATTGTCAGTGACCTGGGCATCCTTGCTCCCTTCATCAAAGTTTGGAGTGACCTGGCTGACAAAGGAGAAATGTAACCAGGGAAATCTTGAATGGAATGGTTTTCCTTGCTCTAATTGGTAGAGGCTACTAGAACTTCAGTTTACACACCTCCCCCTCCCCCACCAAGAGGTGGTGTGAACAGGTCTTCGAAAGCAACCCAGACCCTGAATTTTCCCTTACATTTCAGTAACCTGGATGACTGGTGCCTCTGTCCAAGGTAGATGCTCACCCTGGTGGGCCCACCCTAACACACCGGGATTACTTCATTACTTGACACTCCTTAATCCAATCTAGGGTCCTTCTCTGTTACTTCTGGACCAAACCAGGCTGCTTGCCCCTCCTAGACCCATCCAGATGTCCCCACAGTCTTTCTGTATACAAGTATCAGTCTTGTCCCATCATATGCAGAGATTCTAAAAATCTAGCCCACTTGTATTAGCATCATAAAGGCTCAGACTCACCAGGAATCTCTCCCACCAAACCAGTGTCTTAATTAACAAGTTACTTAGACTGAGAAGACTTGAATGGCCAAATTCCTTCAAGGCAGAGCCCTACCCTTACCCTTGCATTTTGGGGTTCCTAGCACCCCTAGACAGCAACAGTAATGAGGGGAAACATTAGGGCTGGATATATTTGGGGTCTGATGGCATAATCTCTGATCTCATTGGCTCTCATGAGTTCAATCTGGGGTAGCCTGAAGGGATATTATTTCTAGGAAGGGCTTTTACCTTTTACCACCTAGCCCGAGCTTAACTACTGGCATGTCGTAGGATCAAAGATGTAGAGCTTGAAAGACATTAAGCCCACCCCCTATATCGTGAGGATAGAGCCACAGCACAAAGGTTCTATGACTTATCTAGGGTCACACACGTTATTTACTCATTTAAAAAGGGACTCAGAAAGGCAATAGGACAGATATGTTTGGGCTCCTTGTGTGCTGGTCACCTTAGTATATGGGAATCTTAATGCAATGCATGTAGTCATTATAACTCATAGTCATCAGAGCACCAAAGGAGAGACTCTATCGTTCATAGGAAATGGATAAGACAAGTTCTTTAGCTAACTGGTAAATTCAGAGTGTCTTTTCTCCTTAATGGTCTAGTAGTAGTATATATCTTTTGTGTCATCTGTAGATGGATAAATGAGAAAGCTGACCCAGGTTCATGAAGGCCAGTAGCCTCACCTCATGAATCACTTCAATATCCACAAGGAGCAGAAGTAAATTAATTCTCTTCCCCTGCACCCAATTTGATAGAGGAAACACAGGAGCTCAATGCTGACTCTCTAAGGAATTTACAGCTATCTCTTACCATTTTTCTTGACTAAAGGCGCTCTTGGGGACCAAACTACTATTGAGATAAAAGGAGACACATGGCAGAATAAAAGTATTCACTGCACTTGATATCTGCCAGGATACCAAATTTGATCCTTCAATTGGATGCAAATCAGATGTCACATTTGGTTTAGCATCATTGGCTGAATCTGTGGTGTAGAACCCCAGAAGGATTCCAAAACAAAGGATGCCAGTTTTCTCTGGCATCATGGAAATCTCTTGAATTTTGAAGTTAGAATTGGTTCAGGAGTACCCTCTTTTTTCTATCACTAAGGGAACACATTTTAGCATAGAGCCTAGCCCTACCAGAGTTAAGTTGAAAACTATGGGGCTGAGGGAACAATCTTGTCCCAGTCCTGTATAAAGGTCAATGTTAGGAGAAAAACCATCCTTGGGATTGATAAAAGTCATAATGCCCCCACTAATCTCTGTATAACATTATTAACAGCTGTATCCTACAAGTCAGACTATTTCAGTGCCTATCAGATGGTACTATGCAGCCCTGAATCCAATAGATTGTTTAGTCAATCAGGCCACCCCATACATTCTTTTTATGCTTGGTACCACACAAGACTAATTACAACAGGAAACAATATTTGTAGCTGCCATGAGTTCACAAAAAGCCCCTCTGGCAGCTGTTGATATAACCATTCCTAATATGTGTCCACTTCAAAGGCAGATTCTCATTACCTTTCTCACAGATTAAAATGGTGCTAGAGAGCTGTCACTCTTTCAAGACATAATAATATTTGTGTGAATTACTAAAAAGTAGTTGTGTAAAATTGCATGCTCCCCCTTCTCTGTGCCAATCTTTTTCCATATCAATTTCCTGGCTATCCTGTCCAGAAGCTTTATCACAACACATCAGATGAGTCCCCACCTTGGTAAGAGTGAATGGATCTAAAAACACATTTCCTACATTAGCTGGGATAACAAAGAGGTACCAGCAGGTGTAAAGCTGGGGAGAGTGGGGTTAAATCCAAATATCACTTTTATGATTACTTTAAAGTATTAACAATGGATATTTTACCTGAACTTATTAATCCTTGAAGAAAAGATACATATGAGTCAAATGACATCTAATGGAAACAGACTAACATATTACCAATAAGGAACATTAGGAGAAGAGATCTATTATTTTTTTAATTTTTTTGGCAAGGAAGTTGGGGTTAAGTGACTTGCCCAAGGTCACACAGATAATACATGTGTCAAGTGTCTGAGGCTGGATTTTAACTCAGGTCTCCTGACTCCAGGGCCGGTGCTCTACACACTGCGCCAACTATCCACCCCTAGGAGAAGAGATGCAAAGGATATTATAGATAAATGACTAGAAACAGTGCTACTGAGTGTTGTAGTGAGATTAAGGGACAATTAATTGACAGAAAGCCCAGATGCTATAAGGGTTTCCATGTTTCAAATGATCTTAGTCTTTTTGCTTTCCATGCATGTTGGGGATAGCTCCATTGATAGGGGAACATGAAAAAGTCATGAAAGGTCTGGATGCATGGTTTGTGATCAGTACCACTGACAACAAAAAAGGGTATCCACATCAATGACATCAGAAGCAGTACTGCATAAGAATTAAGAATGGTGTGCCAAACAACTTCAGTTCCAGAAGTCAGCAGTTGTATACTTGATTACTTCTTTAACTATTCCTAGATGAGAATCCCCATCAGATCACTGCCTTGTCATGGCAGAGGGGCTTGTGTAACTCAATGAAACTATGAACTATGCTGTGCTGGGTTATGTGAGACAGACAGGTGATAGTGGAGAGTTCTGACAAAAGGTGATCCACTGGAGAAGAGTTAGGCATAAAATTTTCTGAAAGAATGACAAAGACTCCCAAGGTAGATGATGCAAGCTCATTTATTCTACAATTCTTTCAAGAAGTGGGTGTGCTGCCTGAAAAACAACACATATCAAAAGCAAAAAGGTAGCAATTTAAATCCGTACCCTGAAACAAAGTCCCTCCCTCATTTCCTCATTGGCTGAGTATTCTGAGGTGTACAACTTCCCGATACACCTACTTCATGTTTCCCCTTGACATGTTCCCCCCACCCCCACATATATCCACATTGATTACATCTGCATTGAAATGAGCCTTAGCTCCTCCCAGGGAGGAGAAGATGATATTAATGAGGCAATTAAGCATTCCTTTTTGAAACCTGGCTGACCCAGTTACCCTATCTTAACCACAGACTTGGTTGAGACTGGTTTTCTCCTTTCTCTTAGAATTATTTATGCAGAAAGAGGCTAGTTATTTGAAAAGAAAACCCACTTCTCTGCACTTGTGTGGGAACATAATTTTTTTTATCTCATAATCCTCTATTTTTCTCATTTCCAACAACTTATGTTTCCACCTAGTCCCAATCTAATAATTAGTAATCTACTAATGTCTAATTCACTCTTCAAAACTAATAATTCCACACATTCCTCTTCTTCCCTTTCTTCCTGTGATATTGGCCCCTTCCTTAAGATCATCATCTGAATTCCTTTCCTCTCCACATTGATTCCTATTTATTTCCAACATGATCCATTCAGGCAACAGAACTGATTTAAACCCAGTATCCCATCCCACTTCTGTACTCTCAAATGTAATATTTTTCTTAATGTCTTCAGCAATACTTTTAAAATTTTTTGAGCTATATTTTAACAGCTTGACCATTATCATTGAGAAGTCCAAAGGAGAAGTCCCCTTAGTAAGTACTGATACAGAGACCCACAGGAAAACGGTAAGGATAATTGTCCCTTGAAGATTTGGAATTCTCTCCTAATACAACTGTCTGGGGGAGATGAAGTCGTCTGGTACTTGGTGCTTGTTCCAACCATCTTCAGCATATTCTTTGCCATATTCTTGTAGAAACCTGCTTTTCATGTCCACTCTCCTAATGGTGATCTTGACACAATTTTAATGACCATTCCTAATCTTTATACATTTATCATCCTTACAAAATCAAAATTGCATCCTTGGCCAATTATCATGTTCAAGAAACTCACATTAGAACCCAATTTCTTATACTTTACAGTAATACATTATCAATTCCCCAACCAGAAGGATGAGATTTTACTAAGGAATTAATAACCAGCTCCAATACATAATACATACATAAATACATGGATTAATCAATTTTACATGAAACAATTCCAACATCTTGCCATGTTATGTTTCTTTTAAGGCATTTGCAAGATAGATCATAAACCATTCCTCTTTTAATATTAACTAATTGTAAGAAAACTTGAGACAAGCATGATATTAACTTAGTAACAAAATGGTATTTTCACAAGCCCTTAATTTGATCATCTTCATATTATTACAAAGAATTAAAGGATGCTAATTTATACAAGAATATATATTAGTCTAAAATACTAAGCCTAATAGCTCAATTTTATATTAACCTAAGATGTTCCAGAATCAATTGTTTAATAGATTTGTTATTGTGCTTACAAAACTTTGATTATAGACATCTGCCACTAAGAGATTAGGCACATAACTTATAGTAAGGGAACACTATTTCCCTAACTTCATATCAATTTAAGGTATGTCAGACTGCAAATTGCACTGAACCATATTTAAAATCTGCCAGGTGACACTGGCGAAATTGACTCAGAAGAATCCTACCTCAGCTCATGCATAACAGTCGTTCTCCCAACCTTCCCATGAGATCACCCTTTGCAGTTCATAGATGCAATTTATGGACTTCACAGGGCTGTTGGCATCATGGATGAGTGGCTTAACATTATTTCTTGAGAGTCATACCTGGAGTCAGACTCAGAAAACAGCTAATTAACAGTCCCATAAAGTCTTGAATGGCAAGTTCCAATAATCAGTTTCAGGTGTGACTATAATCTAACACTGGTTGAGGAATGTCTTTAAAGTGAGCCTTAAGTAGCTTCCATGCATTTCTACACTTGTTCTAGTTCCTGATTAAATAACAATTCAAATTTTCCATTAAGATCATAAGGCACTGCTCTAACAGATTTGCATCTCTTTCTCAAGCTTATTTATCCTTCTCTAACCATGCTCAATCTGAAAGAATGAGATACTTCAAGAATTGAACCTTACGCATATGATAAATTGAAACACTAACTTTAACTCATGTTTAGGTCATGAAATGGATTCATATCAAAACAGCGAAATCTTCCCCACCAAATGAGGGTTTCCTTGAGAACTTTCCAAACCGTGAACTTTCTCCACCCCAACAATCAGGCTATATATATATAGACTGCATCCATCCTTCCATAACATCCTTGTCCATTGTTTTCTTTAACACCTAAAAGGTCTCTTTCTTCTTTTTTTTATAACCAATCTTCTTGCAGCACGTGTCACATTTACTCACCTAAACCTAGATCCTACTCCACTCCAATTTCTCTTACGGCTTTGCTCCACTATTTTTAGGTACCACTTTTCCTCTTACTTTTTAAGTCCACTCCTGCCAAATATCTTTTACAGATCAAATCCTCTATTATTTTTCCAAATACCACTTAACTCTAGTCTCCTCTCCCCAACATCTCTCACTGCATCTGAAAGCTATCCCACAACCTCCCATCTCTCCCCATGAAATCCAGTAGGTCTTCAGGTACCACCGAACACACAGTAGTCTTTACCACTAATACAAAAATATTCCACAAGTTACCTCCCTTTAAGAAAATTGAACTGAAATTCTTTCCCCCAAATTGAAGATGTTTCTGATTTAGTTTCAATAACTAATAGAATAAGAGTTATGTCTTCCATCAGTTGTACCAATACCCAATTATTCTTACATCATTTTGAAACATTTAAGGACCTTATTCCATTTAAATATATACACTTTATTACAGCAATTTAAATGTAACCCAGCCTTAGTGTATGGGATAATGATTCAATACCATACTTGTAACTTTGTTTAACAAACTTCTTTTCCTTTTATCTAGTTATTTCCATAACATTTTGAAAGAATATTCATATTCCAGGGATTCTATCTTTCACATGATTATACAAGAGTACCAACTTATGCAATCATTTGATTGAAAACAGCAAAATTTCAAATACTTGCCTTATGCAAAACTTTACCAGGATTCATATCCCATATCCCAAATTTTAATCTATCCTCTAAGCCAATCACTAGAGATCATTTCCAACTTCTCAGCTAATCCAAGTTCCTTGTTTAGAAATGCCACAATTAAAACACGTTCTTTTTCCTGAGGCTAATGACCTTGCTAACATAAATGGTTTCCAGGGACCTGGGCAAGTTCACAAAATTAAAAAAAAAACATGGACAGCAATAAAATTAGTGAGATGATGTCAAAATATGAGCTCCTCAGTTTGGAAGCTGTTCAATAAACTACTGGGGAAGAACAGAGGACAAACACCAGTAGATCCAGTACTAACAAAGGGACTTCACATCTAGCTAGAAAGGGAGAGTTCACAAATCAGAGAGATTCTCAAGTGGAAGAACAAGATTCATACCTAACTAGAATGAGACAGTTTATGAATCAGAGATTCACAGGTAGAAGCCAGGAAAGAAAGGTCTGGGGGGTCCAAATGGGATCTTGTATTTTGTTGGGTGTTTGACTTGGAAGATAAAATGGTATAATAATGAGGTCTTACTCAGTCTGCACTGTAGACCCAGGGAGATGTGGTGTTTTCATTTCCAGTTATGGGCTTTTACTCCTGTTGAAAACTGGAAAAGGGTATGGTCTGGGGAAAAGGGGGAGAAGAGGACTAATTTCTTTTGAGGTTGTTTAGGACCAGGAGGCACATTGACCCTATTTGCATTTCTAGGCAACTGTGTTCCGCATCACCCTTTTATTGGCCCCCAGGAAAGAGCCTCCTCCTGGGGCCTGTAAGGCCCTGAGATCAGGTCCAGGCTGAAGAGAGAGCTCAGTGAGTTGCTCTACAACCACAAACTAATCTATTAGAGTTGTTGATAATGAAAAAGAGAAATAGACAGTTATAACATTCTCTAATACTGTAGCTGATTTCATAGGAGAACAGGTGTGTGTATCCCTTTCACAGAGTTCACAACTCTCTTCCCAACAATATAATTAAAGAGCTTTTCTTTCGTCTCTTATCATTCAGAAACATCATGGCTTTGGCTAGTGGAACTGATTCGGGATTTGCCCTGTTTCATTGAGGAAAATTAGTGTTAATGCTGTATTTTTCCATTACCAACATTAACTTGTAATATTCCCTTCTTATTTCCAAGGGCATCTCTTCTGTTAGCTTAAAGATAAACCCTTCCTCACCCATTCAAGCTGAGAAATGCCACCCCATTCCATCCCTTCTCAAGGCCTGGGCTTTTGCCTGTCAACAGAAGCCGACCTGAGCTAGTCCACATTATTAGCAGTCATCTGGACATCCTTCCTTTCTTCAAAATTTGGGGTGACCCGACATACAAAGGAGAAACTTCACACAGGAGAAATCCCCAGTAGAATTTTTTCCCTAGCCTAGATTTCTAGCATCTGCTTGAACTTCAGTTTATACCCCTCCCCCCACAAGGAGAAGGTGTGAACTCAGCCCACCTCATCCATAAATATCCACCAACCAGTACTGCTCTTCGAAAATTGCTGGGGGAGGTGGAGGTGGCCAGGGCAAGATGGAGACTATCCTGGAGCATCAGGGGCGCTACCATGAAGAGAAGGAGCAGCTCATGGATGTCATGGCCAAGGAGATGCTCATTAAGAAGTCCACGCTCCGGGACCAGATCAACTCGGACCATCGCACTCGGGCTATGCAGGACAGGTATATGGAAGTCAGTGGGAACCTGAGAGATTTGTATGCTGACAAGGATGGGTTAAGAAAGGAGGAGCTCAGTGCTATTTCAGGACGAAATGAATTTGCAGAATTCTATAATAGACTCAAACAGATAAAAGAATTCCACCGGAAGCACCCAAATGAGATTTGTGTGCCAATGTCAGTGGAATTTGAGGAACTCCTAAAAGCCAGAGAAAGCCCTAGTGAAGAGGCACAAAACTTGGTGGAGTTCACAGATGAAGAAGGATATGGCTGTTACTTGGATCTTCATGACTGCTACCTTAAGTACATTAACTTAAAAGCATCTGAGAAACTGGATTATATCACATACCTGTCTATCTTTGACCAGTTATTTGATATTCCCAAGGAAAGGAAGAATGCAGAGTACAAGAGGTACCTGGAGATGCTGCTTGAGTACCTCCAGGACTACACAGACAGGGTGAAGCCCCTACAAGACCAGAATGAACTGTTTGGGAAGATTCAGAATGAGTTTGAGAAGAAGTGGAACAATGGTACCTTCCCAGGCTGGCCAAAAGAGACAAGCAGTGCATTGACCCATGCTGGAGCCCATCTTGACCTCTCTGTGTTTTCCTCCTGGGAGGAGTTGGCCTCTTTGGGTCTGGACAGACTGAAATCTGCACTCTTGGCTTTAGGACTGAAATGTGGTGGTACACTGGAGGAGCGAGCCCAGAGGCTGTTCAGCACCAAGGGCAGGTCCCTGGAATCACTCGACTCCTCTCTGTTTGCAAAGAATCCCAAATCAAAAGGAAGCAAGAGGGACACTGAGAGGAACAAAGACATTGCTTTCCTTGAAGCCCAGATCTACGAATATGTAGAGATTCTCAGGGAACAGCGGCATCTCACTCATGAAAATGTGCAGCGCAAACAGGCATGCACAGGAGAGGAAAGAGAAGAGGAAGAAGAAGAGCAAATGAATGAGAGTGAAAGTGAAGATGAAGAGAATGAGATTATCTACAACCCCAAACACCTGCCCTTGGATTGGGATGGCAAACCCATTCCCTACTGGTTGTATAAGCTGCATGGACTCAATATAAACTATAACTGTGAGATTTGTGGCAACTACACCTACCGAGGACCCAAGGCCTTCCAGCGGCATTTTGCGGAGTGGCGTCATGCTCATGGTATGAAAATGCTTGGGCATTCCAAATACAGCCCACTTTGCTAATGTGACCCAGATTGAAGATGCTGTCTCTTTGTGGGCCAAATTGAAACTGCAGAAGGCTTCTGAACGGCGGCAGCCTGACACTGAGGAGGAGTATGAGGACTCCAGTGGACATGTTGTGAATAAGAAAACATATGAGGACTTGAAACGCCAGGGACTGCTCTAGTACCTGGAGGACAAGCTCAGTGACTTGGTTAAGCATCCTAGGATTTGGCATTTTTTTATTCCACACAGGCATATTTTCCCAAAGACTCTGCTGAGTGATCTAACATTCTAGCATGTGTCTTGTGAGGATAAGAATTATGGACATAGTGAAGATTTGAAATATGTTTAAATTTTTGTTTTATATTAAAAAGGGGTCTACAAAAAAATGGGCTTTATTTGAATTTGTCATGTCCTGAAGCCTAGGAGGGAAGCCACTTCTTCAGGCCATGAGTTCCTGTCACTTTCGTGTGCCTAGACTAGAAGGTCAGAGGTTGAAAAAAAGAAAGAACACTATCAGAATGTCAGAAAGCAGACTTCTCTATCATTAATGTGAAGCCAGCACAGAGCTGCCTCAGCGCCCTCCTCGGGGAATCACCAAGCACCATTGCTCTCTCTTCTGTCTCTTTTCACTGGAGGACCTCTCTCTCGATGGCACCTGGGAAGCTCCATGCTTAGTTGTGGGAACACCAGCAGCTGCTTCCTCTTCAGAGGGCCCAGTTCCCCACATACAGGAGGAGACTGTGATCTTTAAATCTGTGTTTTCTGTGCCCTTTTTAATTGTCACATTCAGTCAACACACTTTAAGGTCCTGCTATGTACTGGACCTGGGGGATACAGGTACAAAAAGTTAAATGCTCTTCACACTCTTGACAAGGGTCTGAATTCTCTTGTGGCTCCCCAAATCTTTTCTTCCTTATTTTCATTGTGTAGCTTTTTATTTTCCTCAAGGAATACTTCATTCTCCCTGATGACCCAGAGAGAAGAGAAGTGTTCCTCCAGCCTCTGCTCCTCTTCTAGGACAGTGGCCAGGCTACACTTGGGGGACAATTTGTGGTTCCTTGTCCATGACAGAGAGACACACATGCCTTCTCTTCAGGACATGGAAATATTTTCCTTGCCCTCCATTCTTGTTGGAAGTAAGATCCTTAATCCCTAATCCTCCCTCACTCTCATTGGAAGGTATTGCAATTGATAATCTCAAAAGACAGGTTGCTGTGGTAAACTACCCATTGGCCTTGCCTACTCACCTCCCTAAAGACTGCTCAGCAAAGCTTTATAATAGTCCTCTTATCTTTCCTTCCAAGATGAGGCTGACTTGCTCACCTTAATTTGGTTCAGCATCTAACATGATAACCTTGCATACAGGAGTCACTTACTAAATGTGTCTTGAATTGTTCAGTTTCAATTAGTTGCTACCTGCCAAATGCCTTTTTTCACGTAATACATTAAAGCTCAGCCCTGTGCCACATCCTCAAAAAAAAAAAAAAAAAAAGAAAATTGTTGGGGCTACATGCACATTGTCAGGTATTCAAGATGGCTGACAAAGCTGCAACTACCAGAGCCAGAGGCTCAGGAGGGAGTTCAGGAAGCAAGCAGACCACCATCCCTGCAGATAACTACTACCTGGCATGGAAGCAGACCTTGCAAGTGGTTGTGAGCTCCTTGCTGACAGAGTCTGTGTTTGAGAGTGCTGAGAAAGCAGCGGGGACACATTAACTGAGATGTTTCAAAGCTACCTTTCAGAAATTGGGAGGAGTGCTAAATCCTATTGTGAGGACACAGCCAGGACACAGATAACACTTTCAGACATCGTGGTTATACTTGTTGAGATGGGTTTCAATGTAGAAACTCTCCCTGCATATGCTAAAAGGTCCCAGAGGATGGTCATCACAGCACCTCCAGTCACCAATCAGCCTGTGACTTCCAAAGCCCTGACTGTTGGACAAAACAAGCCTCATCCACCTCATATCCCTAGCCATTTTCCTGAATTCCCTGATCCCCCAACAAAGTCAGTTTTAATCTAACTTTATACACTTGATAAAGTTAAAGTCACTTGTTGCGGTACTGGGTTACTTCCTAATAGTGAAAACATGAAGTTCTCTGTAAAGAGTAAATTTGCTTTGAGAAATCGGTGCTTACTTGTATTGAAAAAATCAGTTTTAAATGATCCAGTATAATGTCAAGTCAGAACTCCCTTTTACTTCAGGAATACTCTCTAGTGATACATGATGCTGTTGTCAGACTTTCTTATTTTAACTGGTATTATCATTCCTTTGGTTTTAAAGTTGTTTTGGACAGGTTGGCCTTGCTGAATTTTGTGCGTTTTTTGATTGTTGTGTTTTGCTTCTTGGTGGAGACAGAAAAGGAAATGAAACTAGACCTTGGAAAGAAATGTAGGTTTGCATCTATTTACAAATTCCTGTATATTGTGATGTATTGTTAAAGTGTAAATGCAACATCATTCTGTGAATTCCATTTTGGCTGCAGTTGAGATGCCCTCAGTCAGTTACCTACCCAAATAAAATAATTTCTCAAAAAAACCCCAAATTTGTTCCATTCAATTAAATTTGTGATGTTATTAATATTAGTATAATGTTTCCATTCCATTTTGGTTACAAATGAAATGCTCTCAATCAGTTATGTACTCAAATAAAATCATTTCTGGACAAAAAAGAGTTTTATTCCATGCATTTAAATTCATGATGTTGTTTATATTAGTATACTGTTTCTAAATGTTATTCTAGTGTGACATTTGGTAAACTGTTTTTAGCCATAGTTTGCTTACTTCTATTTATCAGTCCTTTCTCTTGAAGTAGATATCATCTTCCTTCATAGATCCTTTACAGTCTATCTGAGTACTTGTAGCACTCAGAATAATTCATTTCTTCACAATTATTTTTTGAAGAATATTGTAATACAACTATACATATATAACATATACATATATAACATATACATATATACATACACATAGACATCTCCAAAAATTGCAAATAAAAAACCACAGTATGCCTAAAGGAACTCCCTTAGAAAGCTCCTTATAGCATGGGATAAGGGAGAGCTCCCCAATGTGCCAGGGGTAGGAAAAAAGAGAGATCAAGAGCAAAAGGTTATGGTCTGTAATATTTCATCTAAAACACCAATTCAGCTTGGGAATCATTGTAGCTCCCTCATGGATCTTGGAATTATCAGAAATTGAAAGATTTAAGGCTCATTATAACAGAGAAAATCCCCATATGACCATGCCACTTAAATAGATTCATCTGATGGCATCAACTCAGTCTTTCCCCCAATTCCTTGTCTGCTCCCTTACTCTGCTTCCCCTCCTCTTGCCCACTCCTTTGACCTGCCACCTCTTTGATCTAGCCTCCAGATTCCCAGCCTACATTAACTCCTTCTTCTCCAGTTCCCTTGTTTCCCTCAGCTCCTTTTCCCTTGTGGAAAAACCAGCTTCCTACCTAGCTAGAAAGGGAAAGTTTACAAATCAGAGAGATTCAGAGGTGCACAAACTAGATTCACACCTGGATACAATGAGACAGTTTATAAATCCCAAATTCACAGGTAGAATCCAGGAAGGAGAGGTCAGGGTGGTCCAAATGGGAGCTTCTCTTTTGTCAGGTGTTTGAGTTGGGGAAGAAAATAGATAGAGTATAATAATGTGGTCTTACTCAGTCTGCACTGTAGACATGGGGAGATGTGGTGATTTCCTTTCCAGTTAAGGGCTTTTATTCCTGTTGAAACTTGGAAGAGGACAGGGGCAGGGGGAAAATGGAAGAAGAGGACTAATTTTTTTCTATTATATTTGGGATCATTAGGTCCTTTGACCCAATTTTCCTTTCTAGGCAACTGTATTCCACATTACACTCTTACTGGCCCCCAGTAAAGGGCCTCCTCCTTGGGCTTGCATGGCCCTGAAATCAGGCTCAGGCTGAAGAGAGAGTTCAGTGGGTTGCTGTACAGCCACAAACTAATGTGATAGAGTTGTTGATAATGAAAAAGAGAAATAGGTAAGGATATTAGTTATAACATTCTGTAATTGTGTAGCTGATTTCACAGGAGAACACCAGTGTGTGTCCCTTTCATAGGGTTCCCACCCCTCTTTCCAGCAATATAATAGAAGATCCTTTTCTTCATCTCCCTTATCATTTTGGCAAGTGGGACTCATTCAGGATTTGTACTAGTTCACTAAGGAAAATTAGTTTTTATGCTGTATCATTCCATTCTCAGTAATAATTTGTAATATCTCCTTCTAATTTCAAAGCGCATCTTGTTCTGCTAGCTTAAAGAGCGCTTCTTGACCCATTCTGGCTGAGGAATGCCGTCTCGTTGTAGCCACTCTCAAGGTCTGGGCTGTCCCGTCGACAGAAGCCAACCTGAGCTGGACCACACTACTAGTAGTCACCTGAACTTCCTTGCTCTCTTCAAAGTTTGGGGTGATCTTGCTTCCAAAGCAGTTACTTGGCCAGAGAAATCCCCAGTCAAATGATTTCCCTAGCCTAGAATGCTAGAGGCTAATTGAAGGTCAGTTTACACCACTCCCCCACCAGGGGAAGGTGCGAACTCTTAGCCCACCTCCTCCTTAAATATCCACCAATCAGGATTGCTGTTCTCTTGTTGGGGAAGATCCCAGCCATTTGCTCTCCAGGAGACAGACCTGGATATAAAGTGTCCTGAGAGAGACATAGGCTCCAACGGCTTGGAGGCGCGCACCGTGAGAAGCTGAGGCCTCGGGGTGGCAGGTATCTGGCTCCTGTCTGGGGAGGTAGTGGTGGACGCCCTGCAGTACATCGATCAGGGTTACGGAGCGCCTGGAGTGTGGGAGGCGGGTTTGGGTCTCTGAAAGCCTCTTTCAGCTCCGAATCTGCTAGTGCTGCTTCTGTCCTCGCCGAGTTGCGGGGTCCCCCTGAAACCCGCGGTGCAGACGGACGTCCTCGCTGTTCTCTCGCCAGAAGCTCGTGCGTTTTTACGGGCTGTTCCCGTTCTGTAATTCAGTCCTCATCTCCATCTCATGGCTTCCCTGGCTTCTGCTGTTGCCTTGGTAGAGGAGGAAACACTTATGTACCAGCCGACCAAGAACTACCTGAGCTCCCTGCCTGCTGCGGATTACTCAGCCTTCGAGACTGACATTATGAGAAACGAATTTGAAAGAGTGGCTGCCCACCAACCAATTGAATTCAATCCGAAGCGTCAGCGTCACTGGCAAAACAAGGAGGAGGCCACATACGGAGTGTGGGCTGAGCGCGACCTTGAAGATGAGCGCCGCGGCTTTGGAGGCAAACGCTCCCGAGACTTTTCTGCTCCTGTGAAGTTCATTAGTGCTGGACTGAAGAGAGCTGCTGAGGAAGAGAAGCCTATTGAACAGGAGGACTTTGCCAAAGATTTTGCACCAAAGAAGTTAAAAACAGAGGGCAATTTTAAACTTAGCCAGAAAGGATTCGTAGGTGGAGCCAAATCTTTCACCGACTTCGGCAGCTGGGAGAGGCACACCAAAGGCATAGGACGTAAGCTTTTGCAGAAGATGGGTTATGTCCCAGGAAAGGGCCTTGGGAAGAATGCACAAGGTATCATTAATCCAGTTGAAGCCAAACAGAGAAAAGGAAAGGGCGCTGTCGGCGCCTACGGTTCAGAACAGAGCACTCAGTCAGTGCAAGATTTCCCCGTGGTTGACTCGAAAGAAGAGGCCGAGGAGGAGTTCCAGAAGGAGCCCAGCCAGTGGAGAAAAGATCCCAGCCGGGGCAAGAAGAAACCGAAATACTCCTATAAGACAGTTGAAGAATTGAAGGCAAAAGGCAGAATTGGAAAGAAACTCTCTACCCCCCAGAAGGAGCTTTCCCATGTGAAGGTGATTGACATGACAGGCCCGGAGCAGAAGGTCTATTACAGCTACAGCCAGATCATCCACAAGCACAACATCCCTGAGGACGGTGTCCAGCAGCAGCAGCTGCCGCTGCCTATCAAAGACGCCAAGCCACAGGCCTTCGCCCTGCCCGAGCTGGAGCACAACCTCCAGCTCCTCATCGACATCACAGAGCAGGAAATCATCCAGAACGATCGGCAGCTGCAGTACGAGAGAGATATGGTCGTCGACCTGACCCATGAGCTGGAGAAAATGTCCGAGGTGCTGTTCCATGAGGAGACGGTGATCACTAACCTCAGCAAGGTCCTGGAGATTGTGGAGGAGTGTGAGCGGAGGATGCAGACCGACTGCAGCGATCCGCTCACGCTGGACGAGTGCGCCCAGATATTTGAGACTCTCCAGGATAAGTACTATGAGGAGTACCGCATGTCTGACCGTGTGGATCTGGCCGTGGCTATCGTCTACCCGCTCATGAAGGACTACTTCAAGGACTGGGATCCCCTGAAGGACTGCACCTACGGCATTGGCATCATTACCAAGTGGAAGAGCCTTCTGGAGAACGATCAGATCCTGTGCCATGGGGGCCAAGACTTCACAGCAGATGCTTTCCACAGGCTCATCTGGGAAATGTGGATGCCTTCTGTTCGAAATATCGTAACACGGTGGCAGCCAAAGAACTGTGACCCGATGGTGGCCTTTCTGGATAGCTGGGCCCACATTATTCCCGTGTGGATCCTGGATAACATACTGGACCAGCTCATCTTCCCCAAACTGCAGAAGGAGGTTGAAAACTGGAACCCTCTGACAGACACTGTTCCCATCCATTCGTGGATACATCCCTGGCTTCCACTCATGCAGTCACGCTTGGAGCCTTTGTATTCCCCCATCCGGAACAAGTTATCCAGCGCTCTGCAGAAATGGCATCCCAGTGATTCCTCGGCCAAGCTTATCCTGCAGCCCTGGAAGGAAGTATTTACCCCCGGCTCCTGGGAGGCTTTCATGGTCAAAAATATTGTGCCCAAATTAGGGATATGTCTTAATGAATTAATCATTAACCCTCACCAGCAGTACTTGGATGTTTTTTATTGGGTGATCGACTGGGAAGGGATGATGTCTCTCTTCAGTCTAGTACGACTGCTTGAGAAATATTTCTTTCCTAAATGGCTTCAGGTTCTCTGCTCCTGGCTCAATAATAGTCCAAATTATGAGCAGATCACCAAATGGTACCTGGGCTGGAAGTCTATGTTCTCAGACCAGGTTTTGGCGCATCCATCAATCAAGGACAAATTTAATGAAGCACTGGAAATCATGAACAGAGCTGTGTCCTCCAACGTCGGGGCCTACATGCAGCCTGGCGCTTGGGAAAACATTGCCTATCTGACTCACACAGAGCGGAGGAAGGAATTCCAGCATAAGGCCGTGCAGGAGCACCGAGAGGCAGAGAACATGGCCCAGAGAGGCATAGGGGTGGCAGCCAGCACAGTGCCCATGAACTTCAAAGACCTCATTCAAACAAAGGCTGAGGAACATAACATTGTGTTCATGCCTGTTATTGGAAAAAGGCATGAAGGGAAACAACTATACACTTTTGGGCAGATTGTAGTCTATATTGACAGGGGTGTTGTGTTTGTGCAAGGGGAGAAGACTTGGGTGCCAACTTCCCTCCAAAGGCTGATTGATATGGCAAAATAGGGCATGGCTCCTGATCAGGAAAATTGTAAAAAATTAAAGACTTTAAAAAAAGAAAAAGAAAATTGCTGGGATTTGCTTCCTCTGCTGAGGCACATGGGGAGAGAGGTTGTATGTGGGTTGAATGTTACCCGACTTCAGGAGCCTTCGCAGTCAGATGCTGGAAGTGAGCCAAGGAGAAGTGACAGGAGCAGACACCAGAGGAGACATCAGGATTCCAGATCATCCACCTCCTCCTTATCTTCTACAGCACCTTCACCACCCTGCTGTCAGAGAAACTGAGCCTCCAAGAGTGATGGAGGCTAAAGGAGGAGAAAAAGCAGCAAGAGGAGTTAATGAAGGCCTTTGAGACAGCTGAGGAGAATCGGGCCCGGAGACTGGCAAAGAAGGAGGCCAAAGCATGGAATAAGAGAGAAAAGATGGGCTGGAGTGAAGACTATATGGGTTACACCAATACTGACAACCACTTTGGAGACAATAATCTGCTAGCATGTCAGGGCAGAATCTCAAAAGGAGAGAGTGGACAAACTCATTCCAGAGAAAGTAAAGAAGAGAAGAAAAATGGGTCTGCTATTGGCTGGGAAGAGTACTACCATTACACCTTTCCAGAAGATGCAGCAAACCAGCCTAACCTCAAACTGCTGCACATGGCCAAACTTTGGAAGACACAGCAGCAAGAAGAGGCTGTTGCAGAGCAACCCCCAGAGGAAGACATGGATGCAATGTTGCAATGTGGCTGTTTTTTTTAAATTTCTCCTCTGCAGTCAGTTTGATTTAGGAAACTTCTGTGCATTATTATTATTTTGCAAACAGTGGTGACTCTTGCTCCTTTGCTATGTGTACCTCTAAAATATTGCTGAGTTATAATTGAGGAGATTGTAAATAAAGGACATAACATTTCTTAGTTACAACAATGATTTTTCTGTTTTGGAAATGCTTAAGATCTTTTCAAAATTCGGAATTTTTTAAATGTCACAAAAAGAAAGTTTACAAATCCATGAGATTCATGAGTGGAAGAGCCAGCCTCATCCCTACCTAGAATGGGAACAATCAGCTCCCCTTAAAAATATGGTTATGTTAGGAAACTAATTTCCACTTCAATTTTCTCAGCTTTCTTTGAGCCATGTATGATAGGATCGTTTCCTATGTAAGGTAATTTGGAAATACATCTGACTAAATTCATACCATCTGATTCGTAATGAATTTGGTTCCAGGCTCCCTAGAACTCTGTGTCCAAAATGTCTACCATCACTCACCTACCAACACATAACTCAATTTTCCACCTTCACAATTGCCACCAATTCACACTCTTCCTCCCCATCATCCTCTCAGGCATTGGACACCACCTATCAGTTGCTCTCCTGAAGCTGTGCCTCCAGCTGGGGAATCCCCTGTGCCATCCCCCATCTTCACAGCTGGCATGCCTCCTGTAAGAGGATTGGGACGTGCAGCTTGGATGAGATAATATAATGACTCTTTCCCCCAACACTCCTTCTTTAAAAAAATCAAAACTAAATTTTTAATTGATTTTAATCACCTTTGAATTCTAATGGAAATGGCAAAATAGTTGAATATCAGGGTACCTTGTATAATGCTACACAGCTGCAGCACATTACAGACCAGAAAGGTAGTAGAATGGTGAACTTGAACTCTAGTGAGCCTCCTACAGTATGGCTTCTTGCAAAGCCAATTTTCTTTTTTTCTTTTTTTTATAGAAATAACTTTTATTGGATTTATTCTGAAGCCAGTAATGAAACAAAAAATTTATATGTCATTTGCTTGTGGGAAAAATTTTAGATGAATTCTAGGTGACAACCATGTTAACTATATAAGCATGCATATCAAGGCTTAGCATGAAGATTGTGCTGACTTAATATTAGGAATAGTTCCTGCAGAAGACTGGGAAAAAAAATTTTTTTTAAAGGTGTTTTATTTATTTTTAGTTTACCACACACGGTTCTACATAGTTTTGAGTTCCAGTTTTTCTCCCCTCCCTCCCCCCTCCCTCCCCAAGACGGCATGAAGTCTCATATAACTGTCATGTATAACTTCGCATTGAATTAATTTATGCTCTAGTCAAGTCGTGGAGAAGAATTTTGACCAATGGAATGAATCATGAGAAAGAAGAAACAGAACCAAAAAAAAAAAAAAAAAAAACAAAACAAACAAGAAAAAAAAACCCCCAAAAACAAAAACAAAAGAGAAGCAGAAAAGGCGAGCATGTAGTGTGCCTCAGTCTGTATTCAAACTTCGCAGTTCTTTCTCTGAATGAAGATAGCATTCTCCATCGTGAGTCCCCTGGAATTGTCCTTGCCCCTTTAGGTTGCTGAAAGAAGCGCAGTATGTCAGGGTTGGTCCTCACGGAATCCACATATCTGTGGCTGTGCACAACGTTCTCCTGGCTCTGCTCCGCTCACTCAGCATTATGTCGTGTAGGTTTTTCCACGTTGTTATGAAGTCTGCATCATCCCCATTTCTTATGGCACAATAGTATTCCATCACCTTCATATACCACAGCTTGTTCAGCCATTCCCCAATTGATGGGCATCCCTTTGCTTTCCTGTTCTTGGCTACCACAAAGAGAGCTGCTATAAATATTCTTGTACATATGGGTCCTTTTCCCGCTTGCATGATTTCTTTGGGATACAACCCTAGAAGTGGTATTACTGGGTCAAAGGGTATGAACATTTCTATAGCCCTTTGGGCATAGTTCCACACCGCCCTCCAAAATGGCTGGATCAGCTCACAACTCCACCAGCAATGCAACAATGTTCCAATTTCCCCACATCCTTTCCAGCATTTATCATTCTCCTGATTTGTTATTTTAGCCAATCTGACAGGAGAGATGTGGCATCTAAGAGTTGTTTTGATTTGCATTTCTCTAATCAGCAGCGATCCAGAGCATTTTTTCATATGCCTGTAGATAGCTTTAATTTCTTCCTCTGAAAACTGCCTGTTCATATCCTTTGACCATTTCTCAATTGGGGAATGGCTTGTATTCCTATATATTTGGCTTAGCTCCCTGTATATTTTAGAGATGAGGCCTTTATCAGAAATACTAGTTGCAAAGATTTTCTCCCAATTTTCTGCTTCCCTCCTAATTCTTGTTGCATTGGCTTTTTTTGTACAAAAACATTTCAATTTGACATAATCAAAATTATCCATTTTGCATTTTGTAATGCTCTCTATCTCTTGTTGGGTCATGAATTCTTTACTTTTCAACAAATCTGATAAGTAAACTATTCCTTGCTTTCCCAAATTATTTAGAGTATCAACTTTTACTCCTAAATCATGAACCCATTTTGACTTTATTTTGGTATATGGTGTAAGATATTGGTCTATGCCCAGTTTTTTCCCTACCATTTTCCAATTTTCCCAACAGTTTTTGTGAAATAGTGAATTATTAGCCCAGAAACTGGCTTCTTTGGGTTTATCAAAGAGTAGATTGCTAAACTTGTTGATTTCACCTACTTGTGTACCTATCCTATTCCACTGATCCACACCCCTGTTTCTTAACCAGTACCAGGCAGTTTTGATGACTGCTGCTGTGTAGTACAGTTTAATATCTGGTGTGGCTAAAAAAGGCATATTGTTTGGAAAAAAGCTTGAATTGGCTCTCCTGTGGCTTTCTGTGTACTGTAGGAAATCAGAATGTTTCAGAGCTTGAAAGTCCTCTATTTTATTGAAGGTCCATATTCTGCCTTGGAGCAAGATACTCAATCTTGCCGGATAGATGATTCCTTTTTTTAATCCTGCTCCATTGACCTCCAGAATATCATATTCCAATCCCTTCGATCCCTTAATGTAGAAGCCACTAGATCTTCCTGATTGTGTTTCCGCAATACTCAAATTGTTTCTTTCTGGCTTCTTGTAGTATTTTCTCCTTGATCTGGGAGCTCTGGAATTTGGCAGCAATATTCCTATGAGTTTTCTTTTTGGGATCTTTTTCAGAAGGTGATAGGTGAATTCTTTCCATTTTTATTTTACCCTCTGTCTCTAGAATATCAGGGCAGTTCTCCTTGATAATTTCTTGAAAGATGATATCTAGGCTCTTTTTTGATCATGGCTTTCAAGTAGTCCAATAATTTAAAAATTATCTCTCCTGGATCTATTTTTCTGGTCAGTGGTTTTTCCAATGAGATATTTCACATTATCTTCTGTTTTTTCATTCCTTTGGCTCTGTTGAATAATATCTTGATTTCCCAGAAAGTCACTAGCTTCCACTTACTCCAATCTAATTTTTAAGGTAGTATTTTCTTCAATGGTCTTTTGGAACTCCTTTTCCATTTGGCTAATTCTGCCTTTCGAGGCATTCTTCTCCTCATTGGCTTTTTGAAACTCTTTTGCCACTTGAGTTACTCTATTATTATAAGGTGTTATTTTTTTCAGTATTTTTGGGGTCTCCTTTAGCAAGTCATTGGCTTGTTTTTCACGGTATTCTCACATCACTCTCATTTCTCTTCCCAATTTTTCCTCTACTTCTCTTACTTGCTTTTCTGAATCCTCTTTGAACTCTTCCATGGCCTGAGACCAATTCATATTTTTCTTGGAGGCTTTTGATGTAGGCTCTTTGACTTTGTTGACTTCTTCTGGCTGTATATTTTGGTCTTCTCTGTCAACAAAAAAAATTCCAAAGTCTGATTCTGAATCTGGGTATGTTTTTGCTGCCTGTTTATGTTCCCAACCAACTATTTGACACTTGAGCATTTTTAAAGCTACGACTGCTTGTAGAGTAGAGAATAAATTGTCCCAAGCTTTAGGGGCCTTGTGCTGCTGTTTTCAGAGCTACTTCTACACAGCAAGCTCTGTCACAGCAGCTCTCCTCCTTCCCAAACAACTGCCAACCAGGACAACGATTCAGATCCAAGCAGGGCTCTTAATTCCTCCCACCTGGTGGGCCTGGGGCCACAAGCAGCTGCAGCAGGAAGCATACCCAGAGCTGCACCACTTCCACACCCACAGGTCAGGGCTAACCACGCACTCCTTTCACTCAGTTCTAGCAGTTCTACCCACCTACCGTTTCTGTTGTCATTGGTGTTTGTGGGTTGAGAAGTCTGGTAACTGCCACAGATCAATGATTCAGGGCCCTGTGCTGTGTTCCATGCAGCTCCTGGTCTGATTAGTTCTGGAGTGGCCCACGCCGGGCCACGCTCTGCTTTGTTCCCAGTTCCATGCAACAGACGATTCCCCATGAACGTCTAGCCTTTCCTGGGCTGGAGCCCTGCCTCCCTCTGGTATTTTGTGGGTTCTGCAGGTCTAGAATTTGCTCATAGCCACTTTTATAAGTGTTTGGAGGGACCTGGGGGAGAGAGTTCATGCAAGTCCCTGCTTACTAGCTGACATCTTGGCTAGCCCGCCCCCCCCCAACAAAGCCACTTTTAATCTAACTTTATAAACTTCATAAAGTTAAAGTCACTTGTTGCTGTACCTGGTTACTTCCTAGTAGTGAAAACGTGAAGTTCTCTGTAAAGAATAAATTTCCTTTGAAAAATCAGTGCTTACTTTAACTGAAAATAATCAGTTTTGAATGATCCAGTGTAATGACAAGTGAGAACTCCCTTTTCCTTCGATAACACTCTCAAGTGATAAATGATGCTGTTGTCAGACTTTCTTATTTTAACTGGTATTATCATTCCTTTCATTTTAAAGTTGTTTTGGATAGGTTGACCTTGCTGAATTTTCTGCCTTTTTTGATTGTTTTGTTTTGGTTCTTGGTGGGGACACACAAGCAAATGAAACTAGACCTTGGAAAGAAATGTAGGTTTGCATCTATTTACAAATTCCTGTACATTGTGATGTATTTTTAAAGTGTAAATACAACATCATACTGTGAATTCCATTTTGGCTGCAGTTGAGATGCCCTCAGTCAGTTACCTACTCAAATAAAATGATTTCTCAAAAAAAAAAAAAAAACCAAACTCGTTCCATGCAATTAAATTTATGATGTTATCAATATCAGTATAACATTTCAATTCCTTTTTGGTTACAAATGAGATGCCCTCAGTCTGGTACCTACTCAAATAAAATCATTTCCAGGCAAAAAAAAAGAGTTTTATTCCATGCATTTAAATTCATTATGTTATTCACATTAGTATAGTGTTTCTAAATTTTATTCTAGTGTGACATTTGGTAAACTGCTTTTAGCCATAGTTTGCTTACTACTACTTATCAGTCCTTTCTCTAGAAGTAGATATCATCTTCCTTCATAGATCCTTTATAGTGTATCTGAGTAGTTATAGCACTCAGAATAATTCATTTCTTCACAATTATTCTTTGAAGAATATTGTAATACAACTGAACATATATAACATATACATATATACATACACATAGACATCTCCAAAAATGGCAAAAAAAAAAAAAAAAAAAAAACACAGTGTGCCTGAAGGAAGTCCCTTAGAAAGCTCCTTATAGCATGGGATAAGGGAGAGCTCCCGAATGTGCCAGGGGTGGGAAAAAAGAGAGATCAAGAGCTAAAGGTTATGGTCCGTAATATTTCATCTAAAACACCAATTCAGCTTGGGAATCATTGTAGCTCCCTCATGGATCTTGGAATTACATGGAATAGCCATGGTCTGATATTAGGCTTAGGTACAAAGGAGGATTTCAAAACGGCATGAGCACAGGGTAAACAACGTATACACTTATGTCTCATCCTCGGAACAAAAGTGTCTGGAGAACAGCCATCGAGGGGCGCTCTTTGCGGAGGTTCCAAAAAGTCCGCGTCTATCTGTCTGTGTGCCTCTGGCCCCTTTCAGAGAGAACAGGAGCACCTCTACCGCCGGTAGCGGTAGCGCTTAAAATGGAACCAGAGCTGGAAGGTGCCATTGGCAAACTGACAGCGGAAGCCGTGCCAGTGTGAATACTCCCAATCCCGGTTGACAATCTTGAAGGCAATGTCCTCGTAGGGAGGTCCGGCATGGAAGCGCAGGACAGCAAAGTCTTTGTTCTCCGGGCATGCCTCCAGGAAGTACTCGGGTGTGGAACGCTTGTCTATCAGGTCTGGATAGAAGATGTTGAACTTGTATCCTTGCACAGTCTTTGGTGGGGGGTTATCAAAGTCATAGTGAGTCTGGTTGTACTTGTTCCACTCAAAGCCTGTGTGGACACGGTTGAAGAAGCGAGGCTTGCGGGGCCGGTATTTGTCCGCCCACAGTAACGCCTTGCCTGTGACGGGCATTTCCACACTGAACTGCGCCTCATCTGCCCCCATGCCCTCCTTTGCCCAATGGAAGATGTCTTCTGCACTCTCACTGGCATCTCCTGTGACCTGTAGCTGTTGCCGAGAAAGCAACAGACGCTGAAGATCCTCTTCTGATTCCACCACGTGCACATCAAAGGGCAGCTCATGGGTGGTGAGCAACCTGGGGCTGTACTTGCCAGCATCATAGTCATCCAGGCTCTGCTGGATCAAGTCTTCCTCCATTGACACGGCTTCCCTCTTGATCTCGCCCTTGGCTCTGGCCTCTCCTTCAGCCTCTGGCCCCTCTGAGGCACCTGAGCTGGAAGGTCCCAGTTCGGCCTGATTTCGTTCTTCAGGCTCCGACCTTTCGCTAGGAGATGATGGCTTTTTCTTGAGAATGGGGGACAGAGATTCTCTCTCAACACCTTGCTCCTGTTTCAGTTCGTATAATTTCTGCCGGAGTACATCCTGATGACGCTCACGGAGTCTGGCTCTGGCCATGTGCGCCTTGAGTTGCTGCAGCAGGCACTCCCAGTAGCCAATATCCAGGATGTGCTCCCCTGCCCGGATCTTGCCCTCAATGCCCTGGAAGATCATCTGGAGTTGATTGTAGGTCTTGCCTTTGAATACCGACTGTACGTCAGCACTAACAGAGGCATTTACCCCTTCTCGACGCTCTCCTGGCCCCTTTCCAGATGTCTCCATCTTGCGGAGTTTGGAGATCTCATCCTCTGTAATGATGGTCATATCTCTCCAGAAATCTACATTCTTGCCCTGTTCCAATTTCGTGTATACCTGGATGTCCTCCAGAAGGTCCTCCATGTCTGACACTGTGAGGCCGTTGAGGAAGGTGTAGGGCTCGTGCATCTCCACAGACAGGTCATCATCCTCAGCACTAATGTACTTGGCTAGGAGGTCAATGGGCTTCGCCCGGCCATCCCTCAGGCGGATTTGAGAACGAAGTTTGGCTTGCTGAAGGTGGAAGTTGTTTTCCTGTTCCTCCCAGGTTTGGAAGTGCTCCGCCTCCTTCTCCCTCTTCAGCATCTCCAGCTCTTGTTCCCGCATGGCTTTCTCCCTCTCACGCTCCAAACGCAGCTGCTTCACCTTCTGCAATTCTAGCCGATTGTCTTCCTGAATTCTTTTGTTTCTCTCCTTCAGCTCCTTCTCCTCCAGGTGGCCGATCCCCTTCTTCTCCAGTGCCTTGTTCCACATGAATATTCCTAGCAGATTATTGTCTCCGAAGGGGTTGTCAGTATTGGTGTAGCCCATATACTCTTCACTCCAGCCCATCTTTTCTCTCTTCTTCCGTTCTTTGGCCTCCTTCTTTGCCAGTCTCCAGGCCCGTTTCTCCTCAGCTGTCTCAAAGGACTTCCTCAACTCTTTTTGCTGCTTTTTCTCCTCCTTTAGCCTCTGTCGCTCTTGGAGACTCAAGTTCTTGTCCAGGGACTCTTGAGGGCTCTGAGAGTAGGGTGGCGAAGGTGCTGTAGATGATACTGAAGAGGTGGATGATCTGGAATCCTGATATATCCTCCAGCGTCTGCTCCTATGATACCTCCTGGTCTCCCTTCCAGAATCTGACTGGGAAGGCTCCCGCGATCCAGATCGGGTCCGTGACTTTCTTGGGCTTCTGTGATTCCTTTCGGAGGTCTGATATTTCCTCGATTTCCTGCTATGTCGCTCTTCCTCAGAATGTGATCCGGCTCTCCGCTCCCGGCTCTGTGCTTGCCGCCTCTTTAGCCCCTCGCTGTTCTGAAGTCGCCTCTGTCCTTGGGGACTCCGGCTGCGGCTGCTGCTGCGGCTGCTGCTCTGTCTCCGTCTCCATTGCAGTCTCCGGCTCCTGTACCCTGGGAACCCGCGAGAGCAGGAAAGAGACAGTGAGCAAGACTCCCGCCTCAGATCCATCAGCCAACACAGAGGGAACAGCTAGCCCAGGGCGCCTCAGTGGAGGAAGTCAGTCCCAGCAATTTTCGAAGAGCAATCCTGGTTGGTGGATATTTATTGAAGAGGAGGGTAGAGTTTACACCCACTCCTGCTGGGGGGAGGAGTCTCTTTCAGCCTACTTTAGGTCCAGGTCTGCCTGCCTGAAAGCAAATTGCTGGGACCTCCCCCAACAAGTGAACAGCAGTCCTGATTGGTGGATATTTAAGGAGGAGATGGGCTAAGAGTTCACACCTTCTCCTAGTGAGGGGAGGTGTGTCAACTGATCTCAAGCAGCGTCTAACACTCTGGGATCAGGGAAACCATTCCATTGGGGATTTCTCTGGCCAAGTTTCTTCTTTGGAAGCTAGAAAGAAGAAACTAGAGAAAACTAGAGAAAAAAACTAGAGAAACTAAAAAAGAAACTAAAAGAAACTAGTCCTCCTCTTCCCCTTTTTATGATGTTATTAATATCACTATAGCGTTTTAATTCCTTTTTGGTTACAAATGAGATTCCCTCAGTCAGGTACCTACTCAAAATCATTTCTGGGCAAAAAAAGAGTTTTCTTCCATGCATTTAAATTCATGATGTTATTCATATTAGTATAGTGTTTCTAAATTTTATTCTAGTGTGACATTTAGTAAACTGCTTTTAGCCATACTTTGCATACTTCTATTTATCAGTCCTTTCTCTTGAGGTAGATATCATCTTCCTTCATAGATCCTTTATAGTCTGAGTACTTGTAGCACTCAGAATAATTCATTTCTTCACAATCATTCTTTGAAGAATATTGTAATACAACTGTACATATATGGCATATACATATATAACATATACATATATCCATACACATAGACATCTCCAAAAATGGCAGAAAAAAAAACACAGTGTGCCTAAAGGAACTCCCTTAGAAAGCTCCTTATAGCATGGGATAAGGGAGAGCTCCCCAATGTGCCACAGGTGGGAAAAAAGAGAGATCAAGAGCAAAAGTTTATGGTCTGTAATATTTCATCTAAAACACCAATTCAGCTTGGGAATCATTGTAGCTCCCTTATGGATCCTGGAATTAACAGAAATTGAAAGATTTAAGGCTCATTGTAACAGAGAAAATCCCCAAAAGACCATGCCACTTAAATAGATTCATCTGATGGCATCAACTAAGTCTTTCCCCCAATTCCTTCTCTTCTCCCTTATCCTGCTTCCCCTCTTCTTGCCCACTCCTTTGACCTGCCACCTCTTTGATCTAGCCTCCAGATTCCCAGCCTATATTAGCTCCTTCTTCTCCAGTTCCCTTGTTTCCCTCAGCTCCTTCTCCCTTGTGGAAAAAATCAGCTTCCTACCTAGCTAGAAAAGGAAAGTTTACAAATTAGAGAGACTGAGAGGTTGAAAAACTAGATTCACATCTAGCTACAATGAGACAGGTTATGAATCTCAGACTCACAGGTGGAATCCAGGAAGGAGAGGTCAGGGTGGTCCAAATGGGAGCTTGTCTTTTGTCAGGTGTTTGACTTGGAGAAGAAAACAGATAGAGTATAATAATGAGGACTTAGTCTGCACTGTAGCCAGAGGGAGACGTGGAGATTTCCTTTCCAGTTAGGGGCTTTCATTCCTGTTGAAACCTGGAAGAGGACAGGGGCTGGGGAAAAATGGAAGAAGAGGACTAAATTCTTTCGATTCTATTTAGGACCATTAGGTCATTTCACCCAGTTTTCATGTCTAGGCAATTCCACATTATTGTTCAGGCCCAGGCTGAAGAGAGAGCTAAGTGCATTGCTGTACAGCCACAAATTATTCTCATAGAGTTGTTGATAATGAAAAAAAAATAGATGCGGACATCAGTTATGACATTCTACAACATTGTAGCTAATCTCATAGAAGGAGAACACATGAGAACCATCTGAAGTGTCCATCTCATAGGCTTCACACCACTATCCCCAGAAAAATAATAGAACAGCCTTTCCTTCATCTCTCTTATTGTTCAGAAACATAGTGGCTTTGTCTCCTGATACTCATTCAGGATTTTGCCTGTTTCATTGAGGAAAATTACTGTTAATGCTACATCATTTCATTATCAACATTAATTTTTATTATTCCCTTCTGATTTCAATGAGCATCTTGTTCTGCTAGATTCAAGAAAAGCCCTTCCTGACCCATTCTAGCTGAGGAATACCATCCCATTGCAGCCCCTCTCAAGGCCTGGGCTTTCCCCTGTACACAGAAGCCAACCTGAGCTAGTCCACACTACTAGGAGGTACCCAGACATCTTAGCTCTCTTCATCAATATTTGCGCTGACCTGGCTTCCAAAGAAGAAACGTGGCCTGATAAATCACTAATGGAATTTTTTACCTAGCCAAGAATGCTAGAGGATGCTTGAGGTCAGGTGACACCCCTCCCCCCACCAGGAGGTGTGAACTCTTAGCCCACTGCTAGCCAGATTGTTAAAACAGGAGGTTGACAACTGGAACCCTCTGACAGACACGGTTCCCATCCATTTGTGGATACATCCCTGGCTTCCACTCATGCAGTCATGCTTGGAGCCTTTGCACTCCCAGATACAGAATAAGTTATCCAGCACTCTGCAGAAATGGCATCCCAGTGATTCCTTGGCTAAGCTTATCCTGCAGCCCTGGAAGGTAGTGTTCACTCCCGGCTCCTGGGAGGCTTTCATGGTCAAAAATATTGTGCCCAAATTAGGGCTGTGTCTTAATGAATTAATCATTAACTCTCACCAGCAGCACATGGATGCCTTTCATTGGGTGATTGACTGGAAAGGGATGATCTCTGTCTCCAGTCTAGTAGGACTCCTTGAGAAACATTTCTTTCCTAAATGGCTTCACGTTCTTTGCTCCTGGCTCAGTAATAGTCCAAATTATGAGGAGATCACCAAATGGTACCTGGGCTGGAAGTCCATGTTCTCACACCAGGTTTTGACACATCCATCCAACAAGGACAAATTTAATGAAGCACTGGACATCATGAACAGAGCTGTGTCTTCCAATGTCGGGGCCTACATGCAGCCTGGAGCTCAGGAAAACATTGCCTATCTGACTCACACAGAGCAGAGGAAGGACTTCCAGTATGAGGCCATGCAGGAGCACCGAGAGGTAGAGAACAAGGCCCAGAGAGGCATAGGGGTGGCAGCTAGCGCAGTGCCCATGAATTTCAAAGACCTCATTCAAACAAAGGCTGAGGAACATAACACTGTCCTCAGGCCTGTTATTGGAAACAGGCATGAAGGGAAACAACTGTACACTTTTTGTGTAGTCGACATTGACCGGGGTGTTGGGTATGTGCAATGGGAGAAGACTTGGGTGCCCACTTCCCTCCAAAGTCTGATTGATATGGCAAAATAGGGCATGGTTCCTGAGCAGGGAAATTGTAAAAAGGATGTATTAAAGACTTTAAAGAAAAGAAAATTGCTGGGAATGGCTTCCTCTACTGAGGCACATGGGGCTAGCAGTTGTATGTGGGTTGCATGTTGCCAGACTTCGGGACCCTTCTCAGTCAGATACTGGAAGAGAGCCAAGGTGGGGTCACAGGAGCAGACACTGTAGGCAACATCTGGATTCCAGATCATCCACCTCATTCGTATCTTCTACATCACCTTCACTACCCCATTCTCAGAAGCCTCAAGAGGCCCTGGACAAGTAATCGAGCCTCCAACAGCCATAGAGGCTTAAGGAGAAGAAAAAGCAGCAAGAAGTTGATAAAGGCCTTTGAGTCAGCTGAGGAGAATCAGGCCAGGAGACTGGCAAAGAAGGAGGCCAAAGAATGGAAGAAGAGAGAAACAATGGGTTGAGGTGAAGAGTATATGGGCTATGCCAATACTGACAACCCCTTTGGAGACAATGACCTGCTAGGAACATTCATATGTAACAAGGCACTGGAGAAGAAGGGGATCAGCCACCTGGAGGAGAAGGAGATGAAGGACAGAAACCAAAGAATCCAGGAAGACTGTTGGCTAAAATTGAAGAAAGTAAAGGAGCTGCACTTGGAGCATGAGAGGGAGAAAGCCATGTGGGAACAAGAGCTGGAGATACTGAAGAGGGAGAAGGAGGTGGAGCACTTCCAAACCTGGGAAGAACAGGAAGACAACTTCCACCTTCAGCAAGTCAAACTTCATTCTCGAATCCTCCTAAGGGACAGCTGGGCCAAGCCTATCGACCTCCTGGCCAAGTACATCAGTGCTGAGATTATCACCTGGCTATGGAGATACACAAGCCCTATACCTTCTTCAATGACCTTACAGTGTCAGACATGGAGGACCTTCTGGAGGACATCCAGGTATACAAGGAATTGGAACAGGGCAAGAATGTAGATTTCTGGAGAGATATGACCATCATTCCAGAGGATGAGATCTCCAAACTCCGCAAGATGGAGACATCTGGAAAGGGGCCAGGAGAGCGTCGAGAAGGGGTAAATGCCTCTGTTAGTGCTGACGTACAGTCGGTATTCAAAATCAAGAGCTACAATCAGCTCCAGGTGATCTTCTGGAGCATTGAGGGCAAGATCCAGGCATGGGGGCACAAGCTGAATATTGGCTACTGGGAGCTCCTGCCACTGCAACTCAAGGTGCACATGGCCGGAGCCCGACTCTATGATCATAATCAGGATATGCTCCTGTGTCAGCTTGTATAATTTCTGCTGGAGTAAGTCATTGAGAGCAAACCTCCCTTGCCCATCCTCAAGTAAGAGCCATCGTCTCCCAGAAAAAGGTCAGAGCCTGAAGGAATGAGGTCAGGCCCAACTGGGACCTTTCAGTTCAGGTGCCTCAGAGGAGCCAGAGGCTGAAGGAAAGGCCAGAGCCAAGGGCGAGATCAAGAGGGAAACTGTGCCAATGGAGGAAGACTTGATCCAGCAGAGCCTGGATGACTATGATGCTGGCAAGTACAGCCCCAGATTGCTCACCACCCATGAGCTGCCCTTTGATGTGCACATGGTGGAATCAGAAGAGGATCTTCAGCGTCTGTTGCTTTCTCAGCAACAGCTACAGGTCACAGGAGATGCCAGTGAGAGTGTAGAAGACATCTTTTTCCATCGGGCAAAGAGGGCATGGGGGCAGATGAGGTGCAGTTCAGTGTGGAAATGCCCCCCACAGGCAAGGCGTTACTGTGGGCAGACAAATACAGGCCCCACAAGCCTCGCTTCTTCAACTGTGTCCACACAGGCTTTGAGTGGAACAAGTACAACCAGACTCACTATGACTTTGATGACCCCTCACCAAAGACTGTGCAAGGATACAAGTTCAACATCTTCTACCCAGATCTGATAGACAAGTGTCCTACACCAGAGTACTTCCTGGAGGCATGCACGGACAAAGACTTTGCTATCTTGGGCTTCCTTGCCAGACCTCCCTATGAGGACATTGCCTTGGAAGAAAAACATGACTACTTGGCTCATGCCAGGGAAGCCTACCAAGGAGCTGTGGACTTCTTTGGAGAGGAGCACATGGACGAACATCTCTATGTGGTCTTTGAGAAGTTTGAAGAAAATCACAAAGAACTGGAATGCGTACAACTGATCTATAAATATGCACTGGACAGGATTACGAAGCATGCAGCCCAAGAACTCTTTCAAAATGACACAGTCTTTGTAAAGAAATTTAGGGAGAGGCGAGGTATTGAAGACATCATTGTGTGCAGACAGAGATTCCAGTAAGAAGAGGAGGTCAAGGCTACTCCCCACAATTATGATGCCTGGTTTGATTATTTGCGATTGGTGCAAGTGTATGCGGAGGGACCAGACACTGTGAGAGAGGTGTATGAAAGGGCAATGGGCAACGTGCCACTGGTCCAAGAGAAGAAGCACTGGAGTGTTTCTTGATCTGGATCACTTTTGTAAGGCCTTTGTTTTTTTTTTTTGTTTTGTTTTGTTTGCTGTACTATTAATCTGATCAAAGATCTTCCCCACCCATTCAATAGGCCTCAGGTGGGCCTAGGTGGGCCTAGGTGGGAAGGCTTGATTATATCCTTGTTGTAAGTAGGCCCCAAACCTCTACTTACTAGGTGCTAAGCCTATGTGGAAGTGAAGCCCTCTTGGCCCTAAAGCGAATTTCTAAGACCAGAGCCAATGGTATATGCACTGAGTTCTAGTTACTCAGATTGTATACGAGAGCCCAGAACTGGAAACACAACAGAACTGGGAGAAACAGAGCTGAGAGCAGCAGGATTCAGAAGCAGAGAGCCAATATCAGAGGGAGCTGAACAAGAGAGAGTTGTGGAGATCAAGGAACTTGGAGTCAGCAGAGCTATAGGACAGAGTGCGGAATGGAGAATTAGGATTCATGAGTGATATTTTTATAGTGAGCCCCTAGTGTCGAGGGGAAGCTGCAGTATGGCTTGGTTCCTTGCTGTAATGTTTTGTTATTTCCTTGTTACCACAGTGAGGTGGGCTTATCGTTTTCGGAATATTATTGCCACAATATCAAATCGAGAGCATTGGTCCTCGAATCTGATCCTCTGGAGTCTAAATGTTATACTTCCTCTGCCTTCTACCTAGAGAATTCCTTATACTTCACAATTCTGAACAATTCAGGTATGCCCACGGTCCTCTCAAGGTCATGAATTTTGCTGTATTGCTATATTTGCACACAGGTTTGGCTTGTGTCTTCTATAATGCAGGACCAGCTATGGTCTGCAGTTTTTCTCTTCTCTCCTCTTTTATAAATGTGGTCTGAACTATGGACTATGTGTTTTCATTTCTGCATGCAGTAACAAAAATTGTGTGTGTGTGTGTAAAAGTTGCATGCGTGGTTGCTTTTGAGTGTGCTTAAACCAGTGGAAATTAACTTTTTAATTGTGTGCTTGGTTAGAGTTGTGGAATGTTTACTTCTATAACTCAAATGAATTTCTAGCACGGTGTGGAATACTTGTAATTATATATTTGCATTTTGTGAATTTGTGTTATGTTCTCTTATAGTGCATTTGTATTTGTGTCTTGTGTATTCTTGTTAGTTAAGTGGTATTATTGTCAAGCAAGTAGGACAAATGTGTGGTAGAGACATGAGGAAAGACATAGCAGTTCCTATTAACAAATCCCCAGAATGAACATATGCCTTTCAAACATATAAGAAATACGGCCTTAGGGGCAGCTAGGTGGCACAGTGAGTAGAGCAGCGGCCCTGGAGTCAGGAGGCCCTGAATTCAAATCCGGTCTCAAGACACTTGACACATTTACTAGCTGTGTGACCTTGGGCAAGTCACTTAACCCCAATTGCCCTGCCAAAAAAAAAATATGGCCTTGACTGTCCATCATATTGCCAGGATTGAGTTGATTCAACTAGGGATGACCCTAAACTTTGCTGGCCTCATTGGGGCAGCTTTGATAACACCAGATTAGAGTATTTAAAGCAGAAACTGATGAACAAGGAAACTCAACCTCTTGAGTGGGACAGCTATAATAAATGGTACTCAGAGGCAAGGGAAAGAGAGCCTAGGTCTGAATTAGAGTCAGTAAAAGAAAAGATTAAATCATTTGAAAAATCTTCTCCTTAACAACCCACCCCTAAAAGACTACACCAGCTCCCCAGCTTCTATGTTCCCTTTTAAAGTACAAGCCAAAGTTCTCCCAGGAAAACCCCCAGAGGAGAGTAGCTTTATTGGGACCTGTAGTTTCAAAGCCTCATAGCTTGGAGAACTCCAGGCTATTGCCAAGGAGTAAAGCACCTGAGGGGATCCCATAGGCTTTGCTGAGCAGTCCCATCTCAGCTTGTGTTCATACAGATCTGGGTATCTGTATCTCTATTGACTCAGTTGTTTTAGTTGGGAAAGGGGAGACTGGGAGTTGGTGCCAGAAAGCACCCCAGGAAGCATTGAGGAACTCTCCCTGCAATCCTGATCACTCAGTATGACTAGGCTCTGGGGAAGACTGACAGGAGATGTGGCAAAAGGAGGAGGATGTATAGGCAATGATTGTTATCCATGGCTCCTGTTGGAACAGTTTTAAACCCCGCTGCCTTCCCTACTTCCCCTCTCCCAGAGTCAAGAGTATCTCAGTTGTGAGGATTGCTAATAAGACCATTGTAGCCCATAATATCTCAGAACCATTCTCCCTTTTTACTGAAGAGATCAGAGTCTTCCATCCTTTTGTCCTCCTCTTATTAGTACAGGCCTGTAAAGGCCATCAGTAAAGGAGATCACCCCCCCCCATTTGAACAGGCTCCAGGTGGGACCAATGAAGAGAGATCCGATTATATCTTTGCTCCCAAGTAGGCCCAACCCCCTAGCTACTAGATGCTAAGCCTATGTGTGCATGAAGCCCTCAGGGTTCTAAGGAGAGTTGCTAAGACCAGAACCAATAGGAGGCACCTATGTTCTGGTTGCTCAGATGATGTTCTAGTCGACTGGATGATGTCTAAGGACTGTATAAAAAGAGAAAACTTGGAGAGTGAGACATGATGGAAGTAGGAAAAGGAGGAGCAGTGGAAGCAGGACCAGCAGAAGCAGAACCAGAAGAAGCTGAACCAGCAGGTGCTACTGAGAGCAGGACTGATCTGCATGCCGACTGGAGAGTGCTGAGCAAGGAATTGAGGCCAGTGGGTAATCTTTTATTACTGGACAGCCCTGGCATTGGGGTGAAGCATGAGTATGATTTGGTTTACTGCCATAATGTTTCTCTGTAACCTCCTGGTTACTATTATGAGGAAGACTTATTGGCCAGGATATTGAATTGGGGACATTGGAAAATGGGTCTGCTACTTTGGAGCTTGAATAAATGCTTTAATTCCTCTGCCTTCTACTTAGAGAATTCCCTATATCCTGCAATTATGAACCATTCAGGTATATTCATGATTTTCTTCGAAGTCATGAATTCTGCCTTTATACTATACAGCCACGATTTCATTTGACCCAAGAGGGACCAATTCCTTGTGTCCTTTATCCCTGATATCTTCCTTAACCCACTCTGACCATCTGTCTTTTAAACCAAGTTCACTCCAGCTTGCTGACTTCAGTGGACTACTCATTGGGTCAGCTATCAGTGCACCACCTATTGTTGTGCAGTTGGCTCTCCCATTTGATTTATTTGTCTCTGAGAAAGGAGACCATGTGGTTGGTGTAAGCACATACAGTTCTGTCATCTATCTATCTATCTGAGATGGAAAGTGAGGATGAAACTTTGGCATGACTTTGGGATGCTATAGAAACATTGGTACTTCCTCACCTCCCAAGGATGGCCCATTAGAAATCAGAAACATGTTTCCCATCTATGAGACTATTTGCTGTTTCCCCAGGCTGTAGCAGTAATTAAAATTCCAGGGCACAGCCAAGAAAACAGCATTCATGCCCATGGAAATGACTTGGCTGACCAAGCAGCTAAAACCAAGGCTTTAACTCCTCAAATTCCTAAGGTACAAGTCCCCAGAAGCACACCCTTATTAGTATATCCATCTTGTCCTAAAGGCCTGCCTAAGCCTCCTAGCCTAACAAAAGAAGAGATAGCCACTGCCCAGAAAAATATTATCACAAAGCAAGAAAGACTTCAAAAGGAGGGATGTAAACTTGATAAGGCTACAAGACTAAACGTCAGCCCAAAGGAACTTATATTACTCACTAAGAACTTACCCTTCCCTATGACGGTACACCTTCATTCATTCAGCCATTTTACAAGCTACTAGAGCTGGCTCAAACATGTTGATTGGGGAGTTTGCACCGGGCTGCTGTCACCGACAATGAGATGTGGGCAGTTTCCTCTCCCAGATGTACCCTTTGAAACCTGTTGAATCAACTTTATTCAATTGCCACCTGCCCTTGGATACAAATATGCTTTGGTTATAGTCAGTATGTTTTCCCAGTGGAAGTGTTCCCCTGTCATACTGTCATAACTTCTGGGATAGCAGAAATCTTCCTAGGAAAAATCATTCCATTATGGGGGGCTTCCTAAGGAAACCCTATCACTTCCAGTTATCAGAAGTGGTTGAAAGAGTTAGTGGGATACTTAAAACCTCTTTTGCTAAGTTCTCTGAGGAAGTAGGGATCCCCCAGCTCAAAGCCCTTCCTTTAGCCCTGCTAAGTCTTAGATCTAGACCATTTGGTTCCTATAAGCTCAGTCCCCATGAGATGGTAACAGGATGCCCAATGCCATTGTACCTATGAGTGGGAAGCATAGCAGTCAAAGGCTCCCTTCTACAATACTGTATTGGGCTGGCTCAGAAGACAGACTTACCAATTTGTTTCACATTCACATTCTTTTAGAAACTCCAGCTGAAACTCAGCCCCTGATCCAACCATGATCATTTAATCATTTTGCCCAAGCAAAACAGGTCTCTTGATTCTGAGATTTGGGTTCTCATCAGAACATTGTAGGTTAGTCCAACTAACTCCTAAGATAATTTCGTCCTCCCAGTAGGAAGTTATGAAGAAGTTATTTCAAGTTCTATTTTCGTAGTGATGTTCATTACAGTCAGGTGGGCACACATTTCTTAATATAAGAGAGCTGTGAACTTTGGGTATCTATATTCCTGCCTACCCCCTCCCCAGAGCCCTAGCTTCCTGACTTTCAAATGAAAAGACCATGACCTTCAACTGTTCCTGTTTTCCCAATAACAAGACAACAGGGACAGATTCTTCTCCCCAGTTACTGGGTGAAGTAGCAGTAGTTTCTCCCCATGCATAGAACTATAGGTGGTATCAATGAGTATTCCCTACTAATATCAGTTGACCAGACTCCATGAGAAACCATCTGACTTCCATAACATTCTTGGGGAATACCAAGATTTTTTGTGCCCATTCCAAATCCAGCAAACACATCCATCAACGCCATTCTGGGATGCTACATCCATGGGGAAAAGATCTAGAGATTATCATAGGATCTTAGAGGCCAGAATCTACTCCCAAGCTCACTTTACAAATGAGGAAACTGAGCACAAAAAAGGTTAATCACCTGCTACAGTTCACATAGGTAGACAGTGTTTGAGGTAGTATTCGAAATCTAATGCTTTCTATGTGTAAAAGGCAGATTATTGACAGCTCGGTCCTTCTGTCTACCAACAGTATTCTCTAGGTTCTTTGGTTCCCCCAGATGTATTTCCTAAAACCTGCCATTCACGTAAGTTGTCCAGTATAAAATCTGACTGGGCTGCACTAGCGTCTTAGTTGTAATGTTTCCTTGTACTGCATGGGGAACCCTAGAATTTTGAATCTTCCACCCACATATGTTACACAATGGAGTTACAAGCCCATGTCCTTGTCATTGTAAAGGACAGGGTATGACAATTTAAAAAGAATGGGGCAGAAGAAAAGGACTAACTCACCCAGCTGTCTGTACCAAAGTCCTCATCTCTAAACAGCAATCCATTTAACGACTGATTGTATACCCAGAAACTAATTTATCCAAATGTGCATAATACCAGCATTGAGCATACAGCTCAATTTCTATGCAAGTTTAAGAAACAAGCGGGTAGTACCAAGACCATGCCACCAGGACTTGAGGCAAACAGCTCTACATTCTTTTCTTGGCATCTTCCATGTTCGATGAAGGGAGGAGATACTTATGACAACTTCTTTGGTCAAAGGAAGCCATCGGATAGAATTTCAGCTGCCATGTTTTAGGACTGAAGTAGGAAATGTCAAGAAGAGGGGGATGGCCTGTTTTAAGATCTATCTTTCTCTATTAAGAAAGGTAGAAAGAATCTTGACTCTGGAGTCAAGACCTGGGTTGAAATTCCAACTCTTATTTATTGGGGAAGTTGCTTGATAGCACTGGCCGTCAGTTAATTATTAATTAGAATCCTGTATTCCTGACTCTCAATCTAAGATCATCCTTACTGAACAAAGTCATATCTAACAATGTTTGTGCCAAGGGCAAATTGTGAGAACTGTCCCATCAATTTAATTTTGGTGTGGGTAAAGACCCACCACAAGATACCATGAGGCTATCTGAATGGGAAGGGGAGGAGAAGGGTGAGGGTAGTAGAGGAAGCCACTAGATGATGGATGGTTTCCTATTTCTTATTGACTATTTTTGCTAAGTAGTTTCCATTCTAGAGCTAATGGTACCAATGCCTCTTTTAGATTTTGAAGCCCTGATAAAAATCTATCTTGCCCTACAAGAAAGTAAGGGAAAAGGGGATGGGAGGGAGTGGGGTGACAGAAGGGAGAGTTGACTGGGGAATGGGGCAATTAGAATATATGCCATCTTGGAGTGGGGGGGAGGGTAGAAATGGGGAGAAAATTTGTAATTCAAATTCTTGTGAAAATTAATGCTGAAAACTAAAAATATTAAATAAATAAATAATGATTTAGATTTTGAAGCCCTGGGACAAAGGTCTGGTTACCCTGTCCTAGTAAGAGCTTTGCTGTCTCTTTCTGCACTAGATCTAAAAATTCCAAACCCAAGTCTTCACAGAACATATTCTGTCTTGTGGCCATAACATTCTGCCTTGTATCTATTTATTTCTGTACATCAGTCTCTCCCCCTACTAGGTTGTAAGCAACTGAGGGCAGAGACCAAGTTGGGCAGTTTCCAAATGTTAGAATGACTACCTAGCACATAATGTGGTCCTGCCTTAGCATCTTTGAATTCAACATGACCATCTGTGTTGGTAACCAAAAATGGGCTCCTTAGCACTTAGTCAACAGGTGCCCTTGACTAGTTTGGCTTTTTCCCCTGAACTGAATGCTGTTTGTATATTGGACTGGAGTAAGCTTGTCAGCCCCTTCACCTTGCTTCCCTTGCTTAAGCTGATGGAAAGAACCTGTGCTTTCCTGGTCAACCCCTTCACCTTGCTTAAGCAGTTTGAAAGAACCTGTGCTTTCCCCGGCGTACCTTACACCCCCGCAGAAGCCGGATGGTTAAAAAACAGCTTCCATCGGAGCCAGAGGCTGCTATAGATACAGCCACAGCCGAAGCTGAAGCAGGAGCTGCCAGTAGCAGAGCTGACCTGCGGGAGAAAACTGAACAAGGACTTGAGGCCAGTGGGTAATCTTTTTACCATAGAGGGGGAAGCATGATTTTGCTTTACACCATCATGCTTCTCTGTAGCCTCCTGGTTACTCTTGCGAGGTGTACTTATTGGGCCTGGAAGCTTTTGATCAATATGTCAAAATGGGGATGCTGGTTCATGGGTTGGTTACTGTGGAGCCTAAATATATGCTTTGATTCTTCTGCCTCCTACTTTGAGAGTTTCTTATATCCGGCAGTTCCGAACCTTTCAGACATATATATGATCCTCTTTGAGATTATAAACTCTGCCCTCCTAATACACCATCTCACTTCCAGGAACTCCCCTTGTAATGTTTCTCAGAAGAGGCTTGGGACTCAAGAATGGAGCAGAACCATCAGAAATTTTTTTAAAAAACCACTTGTTAAGCACCATATGCTAGATCAGGGGTGGGGAACCTGTGGCCTTCTAGGTCCTCAAGTGTGGTGCTTTGACTGAATCTAAACGTCACAGAACAAATCCTTTTACTAAAGTATCTAGCAGCTAAACACTGTGTTGGGAGCCAAGGATGTAGATAAAAACAAAACATTCCTTGCCTTCAAGGAGTCGACGTTCTATCAGAAAGAAAACCACAGTTTGCATCACCCTAAAGTGAATAAAACCCTGGCTCTGGAGTCAGAAGAACTGAGTTCAAATCCTGCTTTTGGTGATTACTGTCTGCTTGATTTTGAGTCCTAGAGAGTTTAAATGACTTGCCTAGTTTCCTCTTCTATGAAACTAGGAAAGCAGAAATAATGGTCTTTGATGTCCCTTCCAAATTTAGATCTATGTGCTTCTAGGGTTTTTATGTAGGAAATTCATAAAAGTAAAGAGGAGGTAATTTGGAATCTAGGTGTGCTCTGGCAACTAGAGGATGAGCAATCACATGGGAAGTAATGCTTGCGCAGAGCCTTGGAGGAAGCCAAAAGTTCTAAAAAAGAGAAGATGCTCCAAGGATGAAGCAAAGCTTGGTCAAAGGTATCAAGTGGGAAGTTATAACACCCCATGTGGATACAATCCAGCTAGACTGAACACTCTGCTAGAGTACATGAAGGGTTAATAGACCTTAATTATTGACTAAGGGAGTTTGCATTCAATCCTAGATTGAGGGGGCTCTTACCTTCCATGTCATGGACCCCTTTGGTAACCTGGTGAAGCCTATAGGCTCAGACCAGTGTTTTATTGCCTACATTCACAACTGAATGGAACACTAGATTTTAGTTAGTAAAAATTCTGATGTAGTTCTACCCCCTTCTTCCACACCAAGTTCACAAATCTATCCACTGATCTCTTTGGGGAATGAGGTGGTCTGTGGATCCCAAGATGAGAACCACGTCCTAGAGGTATAAAAGGGAAGTAAATATCTTTGGCAAGTTGGCTCCCCTCTTCCCTTCACTGCCTTCCCACCCATTCCATCCATCCCCAACCAACAGGGCTCTGAAAGCTGACAGAAAATTCCATCTTTTTTCTAGGAAACCAGGCAGAAACAGGGAGCCCTGGTGCACTTCAGCTGTGAGGGCAGCCTAAGAGAGGCCCATTTGAAGAAGCAAGTGTTTCCATAGGCCTCACCTTAGACATTTCACTGGGAAAGTGAACTTGAGTAGGAGCAAGGGAAGGCAGAGGAAGGAGGAAGGGAGCCCGCAGGGCCTCCTCTCATCGATTTCCTGGTTCAGCCTCCTGTTTTATCACTCTCCATTTATTGAGTGTACCTGCAGGAGAGAGCAGGAGTGTTTGTGCTCCCAGGGGACCCTCCGCAGCAACTCTCCTCCCCAGCCCTCTCCTCATCAAGGATGATGGACTCATTCACTTCCATTCACCCTGTCAACAGTCTCCCCAGTCCTGATGGAGATGGATTACCAGTAGTGGAGGCGATCTGGGACACTTCATTAATACTGCATTCCCCATTAACAGGCAGCCCTAGCCAGAGACCGCAGAGCAACAGTGTTGGGGGGAGGGGGAGACCAGCCTCCAAAAGTCAATTTCTCTGCTTTTCATACTGCTCTTGGTCCTGCTTCCCCATCCCTCCCATCCCTTTCACAATAGCAAAACCAGACAACATGGAGAAAAACAATAGCATTAGGCCTCTCCGTTTCCCCTCCAGAGGAATGGTGATCAGGAGATTTGTACATGACCTCCCTCAGCCTCTCATGCACCCCACCCTGAAATATCGAGCACGAGATTTAAAGAACCAGTCTCTTCAAAAATAAGAGATAAACTGAGGCTCAAGAATGAAGAAATGACTCATGGGCCAAGATGTCATCTCCTATATGACAGACCTTTCCTGACACCTCCTCCCAGTTGTTGCCCCTGTTACTTTGCACATCCTGAAGGTTCACTTATTTATGTATGTGTTTCTCCAACAGAATGTAATCTCCTTTAGGGCAAAAACACTTTCAATTTTACCTTTCCATCCCTACTACCTGCTATTGCAGGAATTCAATTCTAATTGAGTTAATAGTTAAACCTAAGTCTTCACTTGCTCTAGAGGATTTTTTTTTTGTTTTATCTCCTATAAACAAACAATAATAACACTTCAGAATTCCAGTCTCCTGACGTTTACATTTGCTCCCTCTCTAGATCCTACATGGCCAAAGGTTCTTGACCCTAAAATGAGCTCACTCCTATTCAACAGGCTTTGCCCTGTCTTAAAAGTGAAGCCTAGACTTCAGAGTGGGATTCAATCCCAGGTCTCTGCGCTCACATAATGCTGGGGTATGATTCTGTCTCAGCTCCCTTATCTCTTAAAAGGGCATAATCCAGGGGTGGGGAACCTGCAGCTTCAAGGCCACATGTGAAGGGCCACACTTGAGGACCTAGAAGGCCACAGGTTCCACATCCCTGGTCATCCTTGCCCTTACTTCCCTCACAGAGTTGAGGAAATCATATGTGCAAAACTCTAGAGTACTATGTGAATGCCAGTTATCTCTATGGATGTTTAAAGTATTTGTGAAATATTTTCCATTCATTCTCATTTGAATCTCAAAACATCCAGCCTTCAGGTATTACTAGTCTCATTTTATAGACAGAAAGTTAAGAAACTTGACCATGATTACACAGTAAATACTGGAGGCAAGATTCAAACCCTAGTCTTCCTGACTGTAAAACTAGCGCTATCTACTTCTCACGTGGATGTTTTGTTGGAACATGCTCTCACTTTCATAGAGTTGAGACGAGTGAAACCTAGGTCCTTGATGATCTATATTATAGAAATATATGGAAATCTTATCCAATGGTAAGGCATTGGGAAAGGAGAACTGGGACCTAAGAGACACACAGACTGGTGATCAGAACTTAGAGAAACATTCGACCATGTCGTTCATCATGGTCCATTTGTCTGATGGTCTCATGGAAATCACAAGCCACTGGTACCATTTTATAGGAAGGATCTTTTTAATTTAGAGCTGGTAAGAGCAATTGCATGAGATCAGCTCCTTATAGCTAGTATAAGTGAAGGAGAGAGGAGGAGAATAGAAACCAGGCTTCTAAAATTCGTTCAATGAATTAGAATATCGTTGTTCTGCAAACTATGAGAGATTCACAGAAACACAGGATGTCTTCTGAACCGATCCATAGAAAAGTGGTGCCATGAAAATAATGTACACAATGAGTATAATAAGAGAAAAATCCCTTTGGGTAATTGCAGAGGAAGAGAATAAGACGAGGCTTCTTGAGAGCATAGCACTGCATTGAAAACACCTTGACAATCTGTTCTTTGAATTAAATTCGAAACATTTTCAAGAAGAGGCATTGCCCTGTTGCAGTATCCAACTGGAAGTCAAATTAAAGCAAAAGGAGGATAGGATGCATGAGCTGGAAAGGCTTCAAGAGCCAGACCAGGCCTTCTGTGAGCTCTTCCACACATCCAGGGACTCGGTACCCAGAGTGGAGGAGCTGAACCAGTTCAGATGCTACTTGGTAACCCTGGCTGGAACAAAGGCATGCAAATGGAAAGAATTTGTCAGCACTAAGGCAAATCCTACTCCTTATAGAAGTTAGGTTATGCTCCAGACACAAGTGTTGAAAGAGATGTGTTACACTTTTGGGAACCAAGATGGCAGAATAAGCAGTAAATTGCTCTCGTTCTCCTTTATTGACCTCTAAAAACTCAGAAAACATCACCCCAGGAAAAATCCTGGGACAGTGGAGCCAGCAGAAAAATAGGGAGGAGCATTCTATTAACCCAGGAAACTTAGAGATCAGCAGGAAAGGTTCCTCTCACTCTAGTAGAAGGGGAGTATAGCCAAGGACCAGAGGCATCTCAGCAAACCAGTGGGAGATTCTAAGCCCCATAGGAGCAGGTAAGCATCAACACCAGGACCCCTGTATGCCCTGGCATAGCCAGGAGAACCAGACTCTAGATCAGAGTACCACATGTGCCAGTGGGCAGGTATCCTCCAGCAGCCAAACCTCCCATGCTTTGGTGTTGCCTGAGACAGGCAGGAGTCCTCTAGGGTCCAAACCTCCACGTGCTTCAGGGTAGGCCCAGTAAAATGCAGAAAAACCCTACCTGGCCTCAGACATCACCACTAGGACCCCAGCTCAGTACCAGGTAACCTGCCGAACCCTGACAGCCTCCAGTTGCCTGCACCTGAGACCCCAGCACACAAAGCCAGTGACCAGCTCCCTGGCCCCTAATACAAGAGGCTTGGGACAGTACCCCCTGTGCTCTAGGAGGAGAGCTCAACTTTAAAAGCCAGGAATTAGGCAAACATCATGAGCAAAAAGCAGAAATGGATAATGACCATAGATTCTTATTATGGGGACAGGGAAGATCAAAACACAAATTCAGAAGAGGACAACATTGTTAATATACCTATATCTGAAACCTCAAAAAAGAATACAAACTGGTCTCAAGTCCAAAAAAACTTTCTTGGAAGAGCTCAAGAAGGATTTAAAAAGTCAAGTAAGAGAGGTAGAGGAAAAATTGGGGAAAAAACATGGGGAGGTATGCAAGAGAGTCAACAGCATCCAAATTCTCCCAGGAGAAGTTAAGTGAGTTAAAGCAAGAAATAGACAGGAAAACTATACTAAGTGGGAGAACTCAATCTCCCCTTCTCAGAACTACATAAATCTAATCCCAAAATAAAGGAGAAATTAAGGATGTCCATTATTACCACTGTTATTCAATGTTGTACTAGAAATGTCAGTTTTAGCAATAAGAAAATAAAAAATTGAAGGAATTGGAATAGGCAAAGAAGAAACAAAAGTATCACTCTTTGCAGATGATATGTTATACTTAGAGAATCCTGTAGAATCAACTAAAAAGCTACTTGAAGTAATAAACAACTTTAGCAGAGTTGCAGGATATAAAATAAACTCACACAAATCATGGACAAACAAAGCCCAACAGCAAGAGATAGAGAAATTCCATTTAAAGTTACTGTGGATAATATAAAATATTTGGAAGTCTACCTGCCATGACAAACCCAGGAACTATATGAACACAATTACAAAACATTTTTCACACAAATAAAGTCAGATCTAAATAATTAGAAAAAATATCAGTTGCAAATGAGTAGGCTGAGCTAATATAATTAAAATGATAGGTCTACCTAAATTAATTTACTTATTCAGTACCATACCAAACCACCAAAAATTACTTTATAGACTAGAAAAAATAAAATTCATCTGAAAGAACAAAAGGTCCAGAATATCAAAGGAAGAAAAGAAATGCAAGGGAAGGTGGTCTAGTCATACCAGATGTAAAACTGTATTACAAAGCAGCAATCATCAAAACTACTTGGTAATGGCTAAAAAATGAAGCGGTGGATCAGTGCAACAGGTTAGGTAAACAAGACAGTCAATGACTACAGTAATCTATTGTTGGATAAACCCAAAGACTCCAGCTTCTGGGATAAGAACTCACTATTTAACAAAAACTGCTGGGAAGACTGGAAAATAGTATGACAGAAACTAGGCACAGACCAACACCTTACACCATACACCAAGATAAAGTCAAAATGGGTACATGATTTAGATATAAAGACTGATACTATAAGCAAAATAGGAGAGCAAGAAATAGTTTGCCTGTCAGATTTACAGAGAATGTAAGAATTTATGACCAAGAGACAGAGATTATAAAATTCAAAATGGACAACTTTGATTACATTAAATTGAAAAGTTTTTGCACTATTGATCAGAGAAATGCAAATCAAAACAACTCTGAGGTACCACATCACACAGATCAGACTGGCTAACATGACAAAACAGGAAAATTACAAATGCTGGAGAAGATGTGAGGAACAGTAATTGGAATTTGGAACACTAATGCATTGTTGGTGGAGTTGTGAACTGATCCAACCATTGTAGAGAGCAACTTGGAACTATTCGTCAAGGTCTATAAAACTGTGCATACGCTTTGACCCAGCAATACCACTTCTAGGGCTGTATCCCAAAGAGATCATACAAATGGGAAAAGGACCCACATTTACAAAAATATTTATAAACAGCTTTTAGTGGCAGCCAAGAATTGGAAATTGAGGGGATGCCCATCAATTGGCGAATGGCTGAACAAGTTGTGGTATATGAATGTAATGGAATACTATTATGCTATAAGAAATGAGCAGGTGGACTTCAGAAAAACCTGGAAAGACACAGATGAAATGATGATGAAAGTGAGCAGAACCAGGAGAACATTGCACACAGAAAACAACCACAGTGTGAGATGACTAATAGATTTAGCTCTTCTCAGCAATGTAAGGACCTTAAACAACTCCAGAAGACTCATGATGAAAAATTCCATCCACAGAGAAAGAAATATGGAGTCTGAATGTAGATTTTCTCTCTTTGTTTTATTGTTTTGTTTTGTTTTTCCTTCTCATGGTTCCTCCCATTTGTTCTAATTCATCTATACATGACTAATGTGAAAATATGTTTAATAAGAATGTATATGTAGAGCCTATATCAGATTGCATGCCATCTTGGAGAGGGAGGAGGGGAGGGAAATGGAGGAAATTTAAAACTTATGGAAGTGAATGTTGAAAACTAAAAATAAATACATTTTTAAAAGATAAATAATGAGCAGGCAGACTTCAGAAAAACCTGAAAAGACTTACATGAACTGATGTTGAGTGAAGTGAGCAGAACCAGGAGAACATTGTACATAGTAATAGCAAGCCTGTGCTATGACTTCGATAGACTTAGCTCTTCCCAGCAATGCAAAGATCTAAGACAGCTCCAAAAAACTGAAGATAGAAGATGCCAGCCACATCCAGAAAAAGGACTATAGGGCCTGAATGCAGAAGGAAACATTCTATTGGTTATTTTTTTCTCCCTTCTTTCTTGTGGTTTCTCCTATTGGTTCTAATTCTTCTTTACAACATGACCAATGTGAAAATATAAATGAATGAATACATGAATAAATGAATTAAATAAAACAACAACAAAACAAAAAGAAAAAGATGTATTATATGAAGATAATTCCTCTGGTCTGTCAATGGAAGAACTTGCAGCTCTGCATGACCTGCTCCATCAACTTCAATCAGAAGCAGATCATTCCAAAGAACCTAAGGATTCATAACCTGAAAAAAAGTGACTTAAGCTGTCAGGGAGGACTGGATCTGTACTAGGAATAGTGCTTCTACATCAGGAACAGAGAAAAGACCTTGCCCCTTACTATGATGAAGACTATTAAGAGACTTTACTCCAGCTTCATGATTCTGAGGTGGTGCAGTTGAAACATATGAGGTGTACAGAAAGCTCTTTGAAGACATATAAAAGTGGGAAGAAAACCAGAAGCTCTTCTTGGAGTTTGAGCTGGAAGAGGAGTTGAAAGCACAAGTTGAATTGTTGAACATTATTCAAAGGACTTTATGGTGAATGGTCAGAAATTCATCATTTGGAGAGAGAAAAAGCAAAGGAGTAGAGGAATCTAAAGAAGAGACAACAGATAGACGTCAAAATGCTTTATGGCAGTGCCCCTAGAATTTCTAGCAAGAAGAAAGCCTTGGGATCCAAAATTATCAAGTTTTCTCAAGCAAAGTTCTCAAGTAAACCTGGAATATTGGGTTCCATGCCAACGGAAGCAAAACAGCTTCCAACAGACAAGCCTGTTCTGAACAATAGATATTCTCAGCCAGCCCTACTCAAGAGAAACTTTTAGATTTGGTTATTCCATCACCATTATTTCACACTGCATTATAACAAGATACCTAAGTATAAAAAAATTTATTTGAAATGTATTTTCAACAGCGGATGTTTTATAGAAAAATTAATGAAGTAATTTTTTTGTAAATGGCCCCTTCTAACTCTAGATCTATGACCCTATGACATGTCACATATGCTGTCAGGTGTAGTTGTTGTGCTGGCTTTGATGTTAAACAAAACATGTAAGGTATTTTGTATTTGGCATCAGAAGACCTGGGTTCAAATTCTAACTCTTCTACTTACTATTGGGGTAATAGGTTAAGCCCTTTGACCTCTAGGGCTGAGTTTCTACACGTGAAAAAAAAAGAAGGCATTAGACTAGGTGACTCTTTTTAGAAAGGAAGGAGAGATGGACAAAAAAAAAATAACTGCTAAAGCCAAAGGGCATCAGGAAATATTTGTTCAAAGTGGGGCTTGTCTTTACTATTGGCACCATTTTTAAAGGATATGGTGATTGTGTCAGTAATAAGTTCTCCGCCTGACTTTGAAAGCCCTCCATAATCTGGACGCACCCACATCTTAGCCAACCTTTTATTTCCTCTTACTCACAGCTCACACATCTCATTCTAGTCAGGTAAGATCCCTCTTGGTCCCAAGAACAGACCTCACTGTTTCTACATATTCAATCATATTCTTCCCATTTGGGGGGGGGGATTCTCTTGACTCTGTCCACATCTTCCCATGTTTCAGGCAATTCCAAGCCCTACCTTCTACATGAAGCCAACTCTTGTTTCATCACCCCCATCTTTTTCTAAGGAAGGGACCTCACACCATAAAAAAGTCAGAGCTAAGAGGGATCTTAAATCACCAGGACTTAGTATAGGTTTTTTTGTTTTTGTTTTAGTGTGCATGTATATTTTAAGCAGTCGAGCTGGGGAGACAGTTTCAGGCCTTTGACGGGGGAAAATGGTTTCAATGACTTTCCTTGCATGTCCTTTGGCGCCATCTCACCCTGCCACCCCCATGGCCAACCCTCCAAGCCCAAAGATCAATTATAATCCCTATCCGGGCTCTAATAAGTGAACAGAGACATTTAGCTGAACAAAGCTAGTCAAGACTATTCAAAGCAGGAAGGACCCAAATGACATATTCTAGGTTTTGGCTTTAATGAGAATATCAGCACCACCTCCCCCCACCATTTAAAGCAGGGAGGTGCCTCTTCTCCCGACTGCCCGCTGAGATGATTATCCAGTCTGTAGATTCCAGTCTGAACAGAAATACAAACCATAGGCATCCACCTCTTTAATGAAAGCTGACATTGGCTCCAGGCCTCCAGAAGTGAATTAGGGAAGGAAGACTGTCTCACTGAAATTTCCCCTCCAGGACCCCTCTGCTCCTGAGAGATTAAAAATCTCTTTATCTACTAAGGGGAGTTGCTAAGGACATCTATACCAAGACAGAAAGGACCTCAGGCTTTATCAAATTTTAATCTGTCTTCTTCCTTGCATTTGTTTAGAAAGAATAGAAGCAGTTGAAAAAAAAGACTTTTGCTACTTCCCTAGGAAGGAAGATTGACTGTGAAGAGAGTTTAGGATTTTTTCATCAAGGTCATGTTCCTAGGACTGTACAAAAGAAACAGAAGCATTCTTTCATAAAACCAGAACTGGAAAAACCTCAAAGATGATTATAATTATAATTCCAAATCCTCTCGTTTTACAGTTAATCGTAAAAAGGGTAAATAAACTTGCCCAAGATCATGGGAGTAATCAAAGGTGGGATTTGAACCCAGATTCTTTTTTTTACTAGTATATTACCCTATTTCTTGATTAAAGTTATGCACTTAGAAGTCCAAAGTAGACTTAGACTCTGGAGCCAGAGTCTCCTAGATTCTAACACATGACTAACTCTAACTGAAATGACTGAACTATTTTGTGACCACAGGGAAGTCACAACCTCTGTGGCCATTTTTTTTTATTCAGAAAGTGCATGTAGTATTTGCTTTAACCAATCTTAGTGTTGTAAGAAACATGTTATTGGAACCCTTATGGTGCTATGTAGTGGAGAATCATTCCTCTCAAAAAGTATCTCATCATCCTCCATTTCTGTCTTGCAACCTTTGGTCCAGCCCATGAAAATATTCTTCTGAATTGCTTCTGTACACCCCTAAGTTACTTTCCAGCTTGAGAACCTGATTCTGTGATGTATCTGGGATATTTGCTTATCCCATCATCCTGCAGCACCGAAGAGGCTGACTTGAACAACTCTTCCCTCTACCCTTAGGTTCTTTCCCAAGAATTATCGTAACTCTTTCCACTATGAGAAATAAAAGTGAACCTTGTCCTTGAGGCGTTGTAATTGCTTTCTATTAGACTGAAGCTGGTGTAACATCAAGAAAGCTAAAGACTGACATGTGGATGGGTAGGGATCCCCTGTCCACCTCAGGCAGAGCTGTAACTAGGATGAGGCGACCAGAACTTTGTATTTGGGCACTACAATTTAAAATGGCTTTCATTTCACTGGGATAGGGTAGTCCTAATGAGGAAACTTCTACCAATGCTGATCAACTGAATATTTACTATGCAACTACTCCTCCTGGATAGTAACTTTGGCCACTGAGAGGCTCAAAGATTTTTCATGGTTATATCATTAATAGTTATCAAAGATGGTGCTTTAACCTCTGGTTACCTGATTCTGAGGCTCTCTAACCACTATACCACCAAGCCTTTAAAAATTGTAGATAATTTTCAAGATCGCACCATTTAGAGGTATTTCATTTCCTCTCTGTCAAAGGAGGATGATAAGAAGGGTGTAGCTTGCAGCACAATAGGATGCAAGGGAAGTAAGGAACAATGTCAGAAATGGATGATTAAGAAAAGATGAACTGGCCATTTGGTAAGGGTACAGCTAGAGAATGCCCTGCATGTTCCACTGGCATCATCACAGTATGAGGATAAAGCAGAGAAGTTTTCCCATCCCCCCAAAACTATGACCTTTAAAAAATAATGATAAACATTTAATATTCTTTTTTTTAAATTTCGAGTTCCATATCTTCTCCTTCCCTCCAGTCCTTCCATCACCCAGGAGAAAACAAGCAATGATATCAATTATACATGTGAAATCATGAAAACATTTCTATAATTATCCATTTTGCCAAAAAAAGGCAAGAAAAATAAAGTAGAAAAAATTATACTTCAATCTTCACTCAGAGGTTATCAGTTCTTTCTGGAAGTGGATAGCATTTTTCATTGCAAGTTCTTCAGAACTGTCTTTATCACTGCATTGATCAAAATAGTGAAGTCATTCACAGTTTATCATAATACAATATCTCTGTTGCTGTGGCAATAGTCTCTTGGTTCTGCTTATTTCACTTTGCATCAAATCATGTAAATCTTCCTAGGTATTTCTGAAATCATCTTGCTCATAATTTCTTATAGCAAATAGTATTCCATCACAATCATATGTCACAGGTTCAGCCATTCCCCAATTGATAGGCATCTTTTCATTTTTCAATTTGTTACTAAAGATCTGTTATAAATATTTTGCTGCACACAGGATCTTTTCCATTTTTCTTTGATTTCTTTGGAATGTAGGTCTAATGGTAGGTCCGAGGATATGTAAAAAAAAAAAAACTGACCTTCTAAGAAAAGATGGCCAAGAGTCACAGAAGGGGTTGTGATTTGCCTTGTTAAAGGAGAGATCACAAAACCACTTGAGTATTTGCCTCCAATAACATGGAAATTATTTAATAATTGAGCTATGAAACTACCACATGACATGCTTTATAGGGTCTCTCTCCCCCAAAGGTGGCTACAGTTGGAGATCAGCAAATCCACAATCATTTATGAACCTCTTACCAGGTATTGGGAATACAAATATAGGCAAAAAGAAAGAATCCCTACCCTCAAGGTGTTTACATTTTAATGGGAGAAGACAAAAATCTTAACAGGAGCTCAAAAAGGCTGAAGAAATGAAAGTACCTGACTTGGAAAAATTTTAGAGAAAATCCAAGAGAAGTCTAAGTAGTATTGATCCTAGATGTGTCCTCAAGCCATAGGGCTACTCTCCCAAGAACTAAAATTGCTGGTCTTCCCGGCAAAGTTGGTACAACCCATGTTCTTCAATCCCCTTAGGGGATTCCAGAGGTCTAAAGAAATCTCCAGCTGTCCATGCTTTGTTTCTTTATGTAGAGAGATTAATTCCCCATACCTGGAATTATGCTTTGCACCTACCAAAGAATTAAAGTTGTCAGGGACCTTTGGTCATCTTCATGGCTGAATGAACTGCTCTGTGTTGGATCTGAGTTCATTATCAGCTGTCTACTGTACACAGCTGTTGTGGAAAAATGGTTTCTGCAGATGTGGTCAGTCAGGGACTGTTTGTAGTCAGTGTTTTAGTATCCTTGCAATACTGATGGACCCTGAGGACACTGGCTTTGCAAAAAAAACACCTTTGTCAAAGACCATCTAATAGGACCCAGATGCATTAACACACACCTTGACACCCATGCTTCTGGGCGGAAGTGGTGAGTATGGCTAAACATTTGTTTTCCAATTATATATATATATTAATTCTATATGAATATATTGGTATATGTGCACATATACAATCTTATAGATCTTATATTATCTCATATACATATACACATGTTATATACATTATGTTTATTGTGTATGACATATCACACTTTATACATAGCATATTTATAGCACACCACACATACACATATATAATCTCATTGGCTCCTTTGCTAGGTTTGAAAGGACTCTGTCTCAGTCTAGGATCTGTCCCCTAAATGTGAACATATCTGGAGGTCAACAAGTCCACAATCATTTACTAGGTGTTGGGAACACAAACACAGTCAGAAAGAAAGAATCCCTGTCCTCAAGTAGTCTACATTTTACTGAAGAAAGACAACACTCAAAATGAAGCTCCCAAGTCCTCAGCTTTAACAGGATATAGTGGAGAATACAGTGAGATTTCACAGCATTTAGAGCAGGAGAGGTAGGGTGTGTGTGCGCAAGCACGCGCGCGCGTGTGTGTGTGTGTGTGTGTGTGTCTGGACCCTATAGACCGCTGCTAAGAATGTTTTCAAATGCATGAAATAAAATATATAGAATTGCAAGGGAAACTAATGATATTGAAGTGAAATTAAAAAAAATTAGAAAAACTAATTGAATGGACCTCTAGTTAAGAAATCCTTATTTAAAGTTAGAGGGCAGTTAGATAGTTTTGAATTCATTTCCACAATTTATTGTTTACGATCATACAGAATCTCCACTTCACTTGTTCACTCTGGTCCTTGGTTTCCTATTCTGTAAAAGGAGGTCGAGCCAGAAGATTCCTTGAGTTCCTTCCAGCTCTAAGTTTTCTGCACAAAGTCCTTTTCCCCCAAGCACAGACCTGGCCACATCACTCTTCATTCCACTCTAACGGCCCATTCTGTCTCAAGGATTGACTCTAAGCTCTGGTTTCAGGGGCTCTTTATGGCCTGGCTTCAAACGACCCCTCCAGTCTCTCCCTTAGGCATCACATTCTATGCTCCAGCCAGACTGGCCTTCTTGCCATGCCACACGGGACACTACCTCCCACCTTTGTGCCTTTATACCACTTGTCCCCAATGCCCAAAATAGTATCCTTACCCTCCCCCTTGTAGAATTCCTCATTTATTGAGGTTGTCATAACAGAATGCACTTGTAGAGTGCAGGAAGGTTTGGGATGCACTTGGTATGTTCTCTTCACTGCAACTCTGGCAGGTAGGTGCTATTCTCACCTCCATTTTACAAATGAGAAAGCCAAGGTAGACAAAGGGTAAATGACTTGCCAGGGCCACAATAGCTAGCAAGTACCTCAAGGAAGATCTTGAACCTGTCTTCCTGCCTCCCAGCCTAATATTATTCTCTCCCACTGTGCCACCCAATTTAAGATTCAAGTCATTGAAGACTAGGTTCTAGCTCCATTTTATCCCCCAAAGCTTTCCTGATTGCACACTCTCCCCTAATCTGCTGGTACCCTGCCTCCTGAAACCATTTTGTATTTATTCTGTACACACACACACACACACACACACACACACACACACACAGATATGTATAGAAATCTTTCACTTTGGTCTTTTGTACTTCCACTACTTGGCACACAGCAGGTGCCTAATAAATGTTTATTGATCTTGACTCCCCCTCCCTGTGTAGTTCACAAGATAGGCTGAGAGCAGGAGTTACCTATGATTCTGAAAACCACTATTTGGGGCTTCTTCAGGCAGGTGGACTTGCCTGCCCCTGTTCGTACCTCTTCATCTCCAGGGGGCCCTGGACACATGCTATCTGAAGTATTTCAGTTTGGGGATCTACATTTTAGAAAGGATATTCACAAGCTGGAATAGATCAATAATAATGATGATGATGATAATAGCCATCTAGCATTTATATAGCTCTTTAAGGTTTACAAAGCACTTCATAAATATTTCATTTGATCCTCATAATAACCCTAGGAGGTAAATTCTCTTATCCCCATTTTATAGATGAAGAAACTGAGACATACAGAGGTTAAGTGACTTGCCCGAGATCAGAGCTAGTGTCTGAGGTTATATTTGAACTTGGGGTCCTGGACTCTAGCTCCCTGCCTAGCATACCCACTATAACTATATTAGAGGAATAATGAATGTGAAAGCATTGGTAAAGATTTAGAAGGGGATGAGTGGAAAAAAAACTTCAATTTAGTGTTGAAATTAATGTTAACCCCTTTTTTCAAAATACAGGAGGAGGCTAGGTCTGGAGAGAAGGGAGTCACCAGACACAAGACTGTGGGGATGAAAAAACCAGCAGCTCTTAACCACTTTTGCATCTCTGAGAATGGGCATGCCACAGCCAAAGAAGAATCCCCCAAAAGTCATTGAAATCATCAGCTCCCCATTTATAATGTGCCATCTTTTCATTCTAAGTACAGTGAAGAGCAGCCTGACCCCTGCTTCCATCCAAGCTATAGTTTTCATTATGTTGACTGGTGCAAAGGTGTGGATGAAAAAAGGGAATAATGGATACAGTTCAGTTTGGGAAAGATGCACGTATTTATCTTAAGAAGCCACCTCAAGATTTTCTTCCAAAAAATCTATGATTATAGCTTCAGGCTTGATTTCTAGAAAAGAAATAAGAAAATTCTACATTTAGAAAAATTTGTTAGGCCTGACCACTTTAGGAACATCCATTTATTGCCCAGTGTAGGTCATAGTAATTACCATGATGACTGGGAAAAAGTATATGCTACAAGCCAGCAGATTTATCAAGTGTTTGGATCATCATGAACTGAAAACTACACACAAAAAGAAACTGGACTCAGAGGAGCTTAGAAGAGAAATCAGACTCAAGACAGCTGTCAATATGGCGGTGATAGAATCTAAGGCCTCCATAGTCAGCGAGCCAACTAGAACCATCCTCAGCAGTTGCCGACTAGGGATGCCTTAGATTCTGTTATAGACACATAGTTTAAGACTGACCCCAAGCTCATGAATCACTGTCTAATCCAGAAGATGGAAATGTCAGCAAAAGCTGAAAATAAACTGCATACAGATCTTCAAGAAGCAGAAAGCTTGGCAAATAACAAAGGCAGCAATGGAAAAACAATATAAGTGGGCCCCATAGGCTATATGGCTTAATCGGGTATTTTCTTACATTTTCATTCATATCCACAGTTTGCTAAGTCATCACCTAGACAGACTCTGAAAGCAATCGAAGCAATACTCAAAGATCGACACCAAAGGTCTGTGTCATCAGGATGCATTTGGGGCCATACAATAAAGCTCACTTAACACGAAAGATGGAATGAAGATGAGAACCACAGGGTCTTTGACATTTTCAATATATCCGATTTAGCTGCCTTCTTAATATGTCAGCCAAACAAAAATCCTGGGTAAATGTTCTTTCTTTTCATACTTTGGACGTCTGGAGCAAAATATTCACATTAAAATATGAGAGCCTGCCTCATGTTGGCATTTTTGACTCTCTTTAAATGTCAGAAACTAGCTCTGGCTGCTGCATTGGTCTAATATAGTGTGCTTTTTTAATATATTCAAGCACCAGGAATAGATCTTTTCAACATCCTTTCTTTATTCTCAGAAACAATTGAAATAAAATTAAGTTGTATGGAAAAAATATATAGTGCATTTCGGAAAAAATACAGCTAGGATGGCAAAAGCATTAAATAATAAGTCATACGTGTCAACTGAAAGACTGTAATAAGTCACTCCCCAGATAGTTTTCAGATGAAGTTATATGAAAAAAATGCTCTAAATCATTATTGATTAGAGAAATGCAAATTAAAACAACTGAGGTGCCACCTCACACATATGTTAAGGCAATCAATGTGAGAAGCTCTTTTCATTTGAATAGGCTTAAGGTGGGGCCCCAGGTGGGACTAAGGAGGGGGAGCAGCTAATTAGATCTTTGCTGATATGATTAGATCTTTGTTCCTAAGTTTTCCCCAAACCCCTAGTTACTAGGTGCTAAGCTGATGTGGGCGTGAAGCTCCCAGGGTCCCAAGGGGAGGCGGTAAGAATAGGAGCTTAAGTTCTGGTTGTTCAGACGATGTTTGATGATGTCTGAAACTGTATAAGAGGAGAGAACACAGCTTGGAGATTGAGACTTGTTGGAGCCAGCGACAGTTACAGCAACAGCCATAGCAGAAACTGAAGCCAAAGGAGCTGAAGAAGCAGGCACTGCTGGTAGCAGGACTGACCTGAGGGTGGACTGGGGAGTGCTGAGCAAGGGCTTGAGACCAGTGGATAATCTTCTTACTGGAGGCGGGAAGTGAGAATATGATTTGGTTTAATGTCATCATGTTTTTCTGTAACCTCCTGGTTACTCTTGTGAGGCAGACTTATTGGGCCTAGAAGCTTTTGGACAGGATATGGAATTGGGGACACTAGTTTGTGGGTCTGCTACTTTGGAGCTTGAATAAATGCTTTAATTCTTTTGCCTTCTACTTAGAGAATTCCTTATATCCTGCGGTTCTGAACCATTCAGGCATATACATGATTCTTTAAAATCATGAATTCTGCCTTCATAATATCATATCACATTGGTTAATAAGACTGAAAAGGAAAGTGATAAATGTTAGAGAAGATGTGGGGAAAATTGAACACTAATGCATTGTTGGTGGAGTTCTGAACTGATCTAACCATTCTGGAGAGTATTTTGGCATTATTTCCAAGGGGCTATAAAACTGTGCATACCCTTTGATCCAGCAACGACACTACTAGGTATGTATCCCTAAAAGATCATAAAAAGGGGGAAAAGACCCACATATACAGAAATATTTATAGCAGCTCTTTTTGTGGTGGCCAAGAATTGGAAATTGAGGGGATGCCCATCCATTGGGAAGTGGTTGAACAAATTGTGGTATATGGATGTAATGAAATACCATGTGCTATAAGGAATGATGAGCAAGTAGATTTCAGAAAAACCTGGAAAGACTTACATGAACAGATGCTGAGCGAAGTGAGCAGAACAAAGAGAACATTGTACACACCAGTAACATTCTATGATGATCAACTATGATAGATTTAGTTATTCTCAGCAATACAATGATCCAACACAATGCCAAAGACTCACGATAGAAAAATGTTATTCACATCCAGAAAAAAGAACTGTACAGTCTTAATGCAGATCTAAGCAGACTATTTTCACTTTTTCCCCTTTCTTGTGGGTTTTCCCTTTTGTTCTGGTTCTTCTTTCACAATACAACTAATGTGGAACTATGTTTAATATGATTCTACATTCTACCTTTATCAGATTGCTTATCAGCAGGGGGAGGTAGGGAGGGAGAAAAATTTGGAACTCAAAATCTTATAAAAGTGAGTGTTGAAAACTATTTTTACATATAATTGGAAAAAATAAAATACTATTAAGCAGAAGGGAAAAGAAACACTAAAGAAAAAGAGAAAGGTTGTAACAGTAGGATGTGGATAAGGCCTGTTCTGTTTGGTTGCAGAGCACAGAAGCAAAATGAGCAGAAGTTCTTCAGAAATAGGTTTAAGCTCAAAGGAAAAAGCAAAAACAAAACAAAAACCTTTCTAACAAACAGCTGTGAAAAAGTGGAATGTCTCAAGAGGTAGTGAGTTCTCTGTCACCAAAGGTGTTCAAGTGAAAGGTGTTAGGAATAAAGAGTACTTAATAAATCCTAGTTGACTGACTGACAATATGGCAGATACTGTGCATGTAAAGAAGGGAAGGGAAGAAAGTCCCTGCTCTTGAGGGGCACATAGTCTAGTTGGGGAGACCACATACAATTAAAAATAAGCAAGACATCGATAGCATAAGTTGGAACTAAACAGAAGTTATCAAGGAGGACTAGGAAAGACACCTTGCAAAAAAGGGGGATGGGTTATTTGAGATTTGAAAGTTCCCAGAAGGCAGAGATGAGGAGGGACGAAAGTTCCAGGGAAAGTAAGGAGGGAGGAGTAAGGTGTAAGAAGACTGGAAAAACAGGAAGGGCTTTGGAAGCCCAACCAGAAGATTTTAGGTTTGATCTTGGAGGTAAGAAGGAGCCATTGGAGTTTGGGGGATGGGGAAGAGGAGAGATATGGCCAGGACTGTGTTTGCTTTGAAATTCTCAGCATTATCCTAATTCTTCACCAATTACTTCCTTCCCTTCTAGCATCCAACAGCTAGAGTGAGGGGTTGGTCATTTGCCACGCCCCCCCCATTCTGGTCCAATAAGAACTAAGGAGCCTCCATAAGTCATTTTGACTGGATTGAAGAATTGGGTAAGAGCAGGCAAAATGCCCTTGATTAAAAACACAAACCTATCCCTTACCAAAAACAAACAAAAAAAAACCAGTATGGAGGAGGGAAGAGAAAATGGTTCACATCTTCTGACTTTTAAATATGGCAGAATTTGAAGTTCAGAAGGGATTTGATCACATGTTCTTTGACTCCAAATATGGTGTCATGTTCCTAGGATGGAATGCTGAGATATTCCTTCAAAGAATCCTATACTGCTTGGCTGCTTTTTACACCCATGTAGCTTTGGGTGATTCATTTACCTCCATAGGCTTCTATTTCCTCATCTGTAAAATGGGAGTGGGGCTGTACTAGATTATATCTAAGGTTTTCTAGATTTAGATATATAATCCTACATAGCCTGAAGTAGTCATCAGACCTTAAACATAGGCCTTAGGAACCTTATGGGGTGTCCCAGCTCTTTATTTTTGTGGAACTTGACATTCTTCAACATGTGACTTGACAGACATAAGGGGATCTCTGGGAAATCCATTTTCATCCTTGTCACTTTGCCTTGTCCTTTCAGGGCTGTCCTCGTCTTCAGGGTTATTGTTAACCTGCTCTAGAGTTAAAGGATCAGTGCTCAGCTTCCACATTTGGTGCTTGCTACTGTGACCAGAATGGCCTTTGTTTTCTTTGGGTGGCTCAGTTTATCTCATTGGGCCTTGCTGGGTGCTAGGCCTGCGGCTTCTCTTCTGGGGCAGGAAGCCCAGAGACCATGCCTGGGAGCAGAGAACTTGATGTGTGATGAGTCATGGGGCTGGCTGAGGGGAGGTGTGGACTCCAGAGCCACACCCTATTGGGTGTTAACCTAGGGGAAGAGGCCAACTCAAGAACCATTCGGCCCTGGTCATTCAGGCGGCAATTGATGATGTCAAAAACTCTATAAGAGGGGAGAATACGGCTTGAAGATCCCTTTTTTCCTTTCCGTTGGAGCCAGAGACACCTACAGCCGAAGCTGACACAGGAGCTGCCAGTAGCAGAGCTGACCCATGTGTGGAGCGAGGAGTGCTGAGCAAGGACTTGAGGCCAGTGGGTAATCTTCTTACCATAGAGGGGAAGCATGTACACAATTTTGCTTTATACCATCATGCTTCTCTGTGGCCTCCTGGTTGCTCTTGTGAGGCGGACTTATTGGGCCTGGAAGTTTTTGATCAAAATATCAAAATGGGGACGCTGGTTTGTGGGTCTGTTACTGTGGAGTTTAAATACATGCTTTAGTTCTTCTGCCTTCTACCTAGAGAATTCCTTATATCCTGTGGTTCTGAACCTTTCAGGCATATATATGATTCTCTTTGAAATCATAAATTCTGCCTTCATAATACAGCTACCTATGTGACCTTGGCCAAGTCATAACCTTCTCTGGGCCTCAGTTTCTTCATTTGTAAAATGAGAGGGTTGGACTATCTGACCTCTGAAGTCTCTTTCAGCTCTAAATCTATGGTCCACCAACTCACTCTACCTCTCTAGGCCTCAGTTTCCACATCCATAAAAGGGGATGATTGGACTAAGACTGACCCCAAGCTCATGACTAGGATCCTGTGAAATTGAAGAATATGTAGATACATTGCAGAGAAAAATGGACTGAACACTTAGGAAATCTCAGAGGTGGAATCTGGACTTGGGACTTCATAACTATGTGCATTCCTAGGCATGGTGCCTCCTTTCCTTCATCTGTGAAGTATAGTGCCAACTTCACAGGGCATTTAGTCCTGTGAGTCTATTTAATTCAATTTCATAATTTTTATGCAAATGAGTAGGTGTAGCAGCAGCAGAACAAATAGAGGACAGCTGATCTCAGGAGTCAGGAAGCACTTTGAGGATTGCTTCCGATGATCCTGGCTGTGGAACACTGGGCAGTCAATCAACTTCTCAGGGCATCTTGAAAAATGATAGAAATTGTCAGGTGGCTATGATTTACATTGGTAGAATATTTTGATCAGAGTTTTCTATACCAATGAAACCACGTCTAGTTTTAAAAAAATCTAATCACTAGAAATATAATTTAAGATGGAAATTTTACTTATTTAGTAAGGATGTACACCCCCAGCAAGTGCTCATCTTGGCCATTGCTGAAAGATTCTAGGGTAGACAGAGCACAGGCTGTGAGACAGTGTGCTGAAGTTTTATAAACTGAATGACCAATTTGCTTTGGGGGAGGGGAGGAAGGAGTGAATTCTCAATCAGGCATAGGACTCACTGGCTGGAGGTCCCTTCCAGCTCTGAGACTGATTCTGAGTGACAAACCTACATGATCTGAATTCTTACTATGAGTCGCTAGAGGCAAGGATTCCCTTCTGGAGGTTAGAGATAGATGGACCCCATTGACCTCGCATCCTTTTTTGAAGAGAGGAGCAGTAGCTAAGACTCAGTATGGTGGAGCGGGGTGGGTGGAGAACAATGGCAGGCTTCCAGAGTCATTTAGCTTCTGGGTTAGCTCTAGGGAGTCAGTAGCCCTGGAAGACAGAAGTTTGAAGGCTAAGTTGTTTCCAAGTACTTCACATTGCAATCCTGAGTCTGAGACCCAAGATTTAGAGTTGGAAACATCTCAGAACATTTAGGCCAACCCCTTCCTTCTACACAGGGGAAACACTGGGCAAACAGGGATCTAGGGAGTCTAGAGAATTTAAGTGGCTTATTCCCTGGGTGACCAAAAACTCAAAAGGATACTCAACTGTCCTATTATAGGCAGAACTGTGTAATATAGAGGTGTCAAACACACAGCCTAATTTAGGTACACAACATTCTCAAGTGTGGCTGAAACCAGATTACAATATCATTTGGGCATATTTAATAAAATAAATAAAAACACAATAAAACATAGATAATATGCTCCAAAATCAAGTTAATATGGCCTGCTCAGATCCTTATATATGAATTTGTGGGTTTCTATTTGAGTTTAACATGACTGGTATAGTGAACTGGGTACTAAACTTGGAATCCAGAAGACCTGCGTTTGAATACCACCTTAAACACTTATTAGCTATGTGGTTCTAGGAGCAAAGCTTCTAAACTTTGCATCATGGACCTCTCGAGAAGGCTGGTGAAACCTATAGAGCCCTTTTCAAAATAAGATTTTTAAATGTGTAAAATACATAGAATTACAAAGGAATTTAATGATTTTGAAATGCAGGTATCGAAGCATTTTAATTGACAAATGTCAAAGTAATATCTTTGTCTTTGGAGGCAGAATCAAAATGGTGAAGTGAAAATTAGTATTTTTTGCTTGGCTCACCCAATAATATCTCTCCAACAACCTAAAAACCATACCATACCAAATTCTGATTGGAAAATCAGAGGGAAAAAAGATGAGTCATTTTCCAGCCAAGGGAAGCTTAGAAAGATAGACAGGTCTACAGACACTGGGATTGGGCCTGGCTGAGAGTGCTGCCCAGCCTAGTAGAGGTAGGGATATCAGTGAGGAGAATTCTAGTGTCCAGGAACAGTAAGAGGGCTTTGACCAATTGCCAGAGTTGAAGCACTGAGGCAGAATGGGATTCCAGGGAACCCACTGAACCGGCAATGGGAATGAAACTGGGGTCCACCTGACCACTCTGCTTCCCATTGTCCAGTTGTACCATGAAGTATACTGGTCAAGTGAGAGGGGCCCTAGCTCTGAATGGACCAAAGTTTCAAGAACTTGGCTGAGTGTCTCTGAGCCAAAGAGAAGAGGAGGGATTTAGTTCTAACCTTCAGACCCACACAAGCCTTCAATGAAATAGGCCAGGGTAGGAAATTAACATCAAAAAAATAAATTGAAAAAGGGATGTCAAGAATTCAGTTGCACACTAGTATAGTGATCAAGCATAGACCAACATGGACCCGGGTCTTTTTTCTTATTTTTTATGGAAACTTCATGGACAATCTAAGAATTTTTGCAAAAGGAGGAGCTGGTGCAATGGGTTATCCTCGATTAGGAGGAGGTTAGAGATAGATGGACCCCATTGACCTCAGAAGGAGGCAAAGGTGGTGATGTCTGGATTGTAGCCAAAAAAGGAATGAGCTGAAAAAAATTAAGGATAAACATCCCCAGAAATGCTTTCTGGTAGGAGAAGGAGCAAACAGTCAAATCAGTACATTAAAGGGAGAGAAAGGCCTGGATTATGAAATATCTGTGCCTGTGGGCATTACAGTAACCTGTGAGAGAGGCCAAATTATAGGAGAACTCAACAAAGAGGATAACAGAATTTTAATAGCAGAAGGAAGACTTGGGGGCAATTTGCTTTCAAATTTCTTGCCATCCAAGGGCCAAAAAAAGAATAGTTCACCTTGATCTAAAGCTTATAGCTGACATAGGCCTTGTAGGATTTCCAAATGCTGGAAAGTCTTCTTTACTAAGTAAAGTTCCCCATGCAAAACCCGAGATTGCAGATTATGCATTTACAACATTAAAACCTCAGTTGGGAAAGATTACGTATAAAGATTTCAAACAGATCCATCAGACTGGCAAATATGTGAAACAAAGAAAATAATAAATGTTGACCCAAACACTATTCATTTCTATACATCAGCACAATTGTTTTGCACAATTTTAATAAAGCCAGAGAATCTTCAAAAGTACATCTGATCCAGCTGCTTCTCTTTATTTCTTCCTGACTCTAAGAAGCTAAGAAGGAGTATGGCAGGCAGTACAGCATAGTGTGGAAAACACTGGATTAGGAGTCAGACAACTTGGGGATTAAACATGTCCCTGCCACTTATTACCTCTTTAGGATTCTGCTTTCTCATTAGTAAAATGAGGGGATGTAGACTACATGGCCTCTGGAGATCCCATCCAGCTTTAAATCTGTTGTCCTTTGTGACTGTCCCCTGGGTGTGTGTGCACTTGGAAGAGTCACGGTTATCATACTGGACACTTGAAAAATATTATAAGCAAAGTGATTCCTGGTCCTTCTTTTGTAATATGGGCAGTGTGTCAAAAGTAGGGCCCATTAAGTAATAATAAATCAAGTAATAATTTAGCTCAATAAATAGTGTTACTGCTACGGAAAAAAAGAATCAGTTGCTCTGAACCTGCAAAACCTCCCAATAGGCTGATAGTAACTGAATCTAGCAATGTACTATTAAAACTCAACCACACACAAGCCATTCACAAACCTAGCTCAGGAACTTGCAGAGCTCAGATTAGGAGGATAGTGAATAAAATGTTCCCCAGATCACACCACCTTAGATGCACCCAAAACTTGCAAGCTTTTAGACTGAGCTGTGAAGACAGAAGAAAATCATAAAAAGACAAAAGTTCAAATTGGAACTATGCCCAAAGGGCAAGCAAACCGTGTATACCCTTTGAACTGGTAATATGACTATTAGGTCTGTGTCCCAAAGAGATCATAAAAAAGGGAAAAGCAACTACATGAATAAAAATATTTATAGTGGCTCTTTTTTGTGGTGGCAAAAAATTGGAAATTGAGGAAATGCCCATCAATTGCTGTATGGCTGAACAAGTTGTGGTATATGTATGTAATGGAATACTATTGTGCTATAAGAAATGATGACCAGGTGGACTTCAGAAAAACCTGGATGATGCAAAGTGAAGTGAGCAGAACCAGGAGAACATTGTACATAGTAACAGTAACATTATGTGATGACCAACTTTGATAGACTTAGCTCTTCTCAGCAATGCAAGGATCTTAGACAATTCCAAAGACTCATGAAGGAAAATGCTATCCACATCCAGAGAAAGAACTAAGGAGTCTGCATGTACGTTGAAGCATACTATTTTCATTTTTTTTTTGGTTTTTTGGTGTTTTTTTCCTTTTTGTTCTATTTCTTCTTCCATATGACTAATGTGGAAATGTGTTTACATGATTACACACTTATAACTGATATCAAGTTGCTTGCTGTCTTGGAAAGGGGGAAGGGGAGGGAGCAAGAGAAAATTTGGAACTTAAAATCTTATCAAAAAATGAATGTTGAAAACTATCTTTAGATGTAATTATAAAAAATAAAATACTACTGACACAAAAGACAAAAGCTCAGGCCAGACATCCTCCACATCAAAAGAGAGCAGAACCCAACACTGAAGTCCAAAGTCAAGAAGTAGGTTGGAAGAATGGGAATACAAAACAACAACAAAAAAGAACCTGACCATAAAGAGTTACTCTGGTCATAAGGGAGCTCAAAAGACAAACACAGAAGACAACGACTTGAGAACATCCACCAGTGAAACCTCAAAGAAAAACAGAGATTGGACACAAGCTCGACAAGAATTGGTAGAAGATATTGTAGACAATATGAAATATTTGGGAGTCTACATACTAAGACAAACCCAGGAACTATATAAACACAATTACAAAATACTTTTCATGCAAAGTTAGATCTAAACAATTGGAAAAATATTAATGGTTCATGGGTAGGCTGAGCCAATATGATAAAGATGACAATTCCACCTAATTTACTTATTCAATGTCATACCAATCAAACTACCAAAAGTTATTTTATAGAGCTAAAAAATGAAATTCACCTGGAAGAACAAAAGATCAAGAATGTCAAGAGAATTGATGGGGAAAAATGTGAAGGAAGGTAGCCTAGAAGTACCAGATTTCAAACTATATTATATCATCGTATTCATCAAAACAATCTGGGGAAGCTAGGTGGTACAGCGAATAGAGTGCTGGGCCTGAAGTCAGGAAGACTTATCTTCTCAAGTTCAAATCCAGCTCAGATACATACTAGCTGTGTGACTCTGGATAAGTCACTTGACACTGTTTGTCTCAGTTTCCTCATATATAAAGATGGAGGAGGAAATGGCAAACCACCCCAGTAGCTTTTAGCTTTGCATAGAAAAGTCCAAATGAGGTCACAAAGAGTTGGACATGACTGAAAATGACAACAAAAATAAGAAACCCGGGAAGACTTGTATGAACTCATGCAAAGTGAAGTGAGCAAAACCAGGAGAACAAGCTATGCAGCAACAGTGATATTGTAAAAATCAATATTGGAATTGTAGTAGGTCAATATTCTTAAGTCTTTCAAAGGACTCAGGATGACACATGCCATCTATTTCCAGATAGGGCTGATGGATGGCATATAGATTTTGAAGTTTATTTTTTCCCATTTCTTTTTAAAAACATGGCTAATGTGAAGTTTGTTTTGCATGACTTTATTTGTAACCGGTTTTGTTTTTCTGGACTTGTCATTGAATAGGGGAGATATGGTAGTGGAAGGGAGGAAATTCAGAACTGGAAATAAAAGTCTGTTCTATAAATAACACCAATCCCAAAGACTTTGAGTATGGGACTCTCTGCTCACTTGGTGGAGATGAGGGCATGCCCTCCCTGAGCAGGAGAGTTCTAGACTTTTTTTGAGTTTTCTTCAAGTCTTAGAATTCTGTTCAAGCCTGGAGTCCTTTCTGACACTGCAGGTGCTCTGAATGCTTATGGCTTTCACCTTTGAGATGGAAGATGCACAAAGCCACCATCCCCTCAAGTTTCTGAAGGAAGAGACTCTGGGAAGATGTGGAAGGAGCTGGCCATCTCCATCACGTCCTTATCCCACTTTGGTACACTAGCGACTTTGGGAACTTCTGCTTGGGTGAGATCCGGGATCTCCTTTGGTTAAGCTGAGTTTCTTTGCTTCCAATAAGAGAGCTCCTTCACTCTATTGCCTGGTATATATTCTCCTATGTATACCTTCTAGTTTCTGTTTTGCTGATGATTTGAATAAATTGTTTTTTTTGATTAAGTGCTATAGGTAGTCATTGTGGAACTAGTATTAGGTGGGAAAAGGGTCAAGCCTTAGATATAAAATTTGAGTCCTCTTTCCCCCTAATAATGAAACAGTGATCAGAAGTTAGTTTGAACTTAATTCTCTCCTCTAGATCAATATTTAAGGGAACATACAGATATACTTCTAGCCCCAGTACTCCCTTTCTCTGAGGAAAGCAAAGTGGTGACATCAAGCCCCAACTTCCTGCTTCCCCTTCTGGCAAGCATGAAAGTTTCCCTTGGAAAAGGGTGGAAGAAGAAGTGATGAGATTTCTCTTCTGCCTCCCTTCTAGCTCCACAAAGATACTAAAGGGTAGAAGAAGGAGCAGGCACGACCTTGACTGAGACCGGGTTATTGCAAAAGGAGTGACCACAAAGGCCAGATGTCATGTCATCCTGTTATAGGTATGATGGAACAGCCACCAAAGTATAATGTTGACAACCTGGGAATCAATATGCCAGAGAGCTGGAAAAAGTATATTATCATAGTCCTTTATGATATGTATGAATTGCACAAAATTCTCCACTATTTGTCCTTGCAGGTCACCTACAATGATGAAATCTTGAAGGCATACTATCCATTTAAATGTCATTAATATCATGTTAATATCGTTACTATTATTACCATCCTGAGAAGTATGTCCCATGGAAGAGTAATCAGCCTTATTTGGCTTGGCCAAATAGACAGAAGCAGGAACAATGGATGGAAGTTACTAACAGGACAAATGAAATTTTATGTCAGGAATAACTAATAATTAGAAATGCCCAAGAGGGAAATGGGATAGGAGCAGAGGGAAGGCTTCTGGATGACCACTTATGACATGTTGCAGAGGGCATTTCTTTGTTCAAATACTACCTGAACCAAGTGACCTCCTAGATCCCTTCCCCTCCAGCTCTAAACTTCCCTGTGATGGATCTAACAGCCCTATTCCTTTCATAAGTAGTCCTGCAAAATAGACAAAGCCAGGCTTGAACAGGCTATGGGTAGGGAGAAAGGGGGGAAATTGAACACTTACTTGAAATTAATTTTTTCCTGGGCAGCCCCAGGCTAGGGATATTGCTTCTCCTTGCTCCTGCCTGGCTGTTTCCAGCTGACGTGAATCACCTATTGTCAGTATGCTGAAAAAACAGGTTGGAAATTAATATATTTCCCATGGGTAGCTATCAAACACCCTAGGCTTTTTAAGCTTCTCTCTTCCCCACGTTTTCTTTTAAAGAGTTTTGAATGGCCAAATATGCATTTGTTGGTTTGGTGGATGGGAGTAGGGAAAGTCCTATCAGAGAAGCCACAGAGGAGATAAGCCGATGGCTATCAGCACCACAGGATTTAGAAAAGGAAAACCATCACTGTTTTTGGAACTTCTTTGGGGTAGAAGTGAGAGGACTTTGGATGTTAATGCTAATGCCACCTGGTCTTCCCACCTTCCCATTTGCCCCCAAAGTGTGTGAAAATTCAGGATAATGGCATATCTCACCTCTTCGGGTGTAAATTTACCATGTATGTGAGTTTGACCAGCCTCCACCAGATAATGAAAAGGTTGGGGGGAGAAGTATATAAAAATGAGGGCATTGGACTGGATAAGGTCCTTTCCAGCTGTAATGTAATGATCTTATATTTTAAAGGAATGAGCTGTAGCAGCCTCAAGGGCTTTCTGTCCTTGTAAGGACACTGGCCACAGGGTTTTCACCTGGGCCTGGGAGTTGAAATCACAGAGAGGAGTAATGTTTTGATGAATGGTCTCAGATAAATATTGTGTTTGGAAGATCTGTTGCATTGGGTAAAGACTGTCCTATATTATAGATACCACTAGCCTGAGTGCTTGCATGGGAGCCAAGGCTTTTACTATTTCTTTACAAATCTAGAAATGAACTCGATTTTGATGTTCTCAGGGGAACCTTGGGGGCAAAGCGGTGGGGAAGACAGACTAAGGAGAAAGAAAGAAGCTCTCAAGAATGTATCTACTCATAAACAAAACTATGAACCACATTCTCCTAGACACCTCTGATGTAGAAAAAATCATTTGAATTGAGTCAAATAGGAAGTTGAGGAAAAAGGAGAAGAGGTTAGAAAAGTAGGCTCAAAGTCGCCATTAGTCAAGAAGGCTTGCAGGCATTTTCCCAGGACCTGTGAGTAGGACTTAGCCATGCTTGGCCTACTCCTTGGACAATTCTAAGATTGGAATTAAGTTCTGGCCTCAGTTTCCCCCTCTATATGGCAAGAAGCTTAATTTTGAGCTCAGAATGGTCTGAACTCAAAATCCAAGTTTTTCTAGGTCATTCAGATGTGAAATTAGCAACTAATTCCTAATGAATAGCCCACTATTAGAAAGATGCTTGGGTGTAAGGGTAAGCCTTGTATCTCTTAAACATGGCAGTATTAGGGCCCAAGTAGATTTTCAATAGTAAACATTTAAAATCCTGTGACACGATATGGGGATGGGGCGTGGGTAGATTCCAATACCTGACTAAGGGCCCACTTGTATAATTTATCGTTCAGTCATTCAAATAAAGAAAAAAGGCCACCACTTCTTTCCTGGAAAAAACCATTTGCTGGGGCAGTGGGGGAGATAATTGACTAGCTACAGGTTCATTCACGTCAGAAGATATGGTAGGGAGAACAGAAGATGCTTAGAGAGGACCACAGTTCTAGGGTCCTAAGTGTGATATAGATCAGATGGGGCATCTTGTCTTTTTTTGAGGCCATTGAGGTTATTTGCCCAGGGTCACACAGCTAGTAAATGTTTGAGACCATGTTTGAACTCAGATCCTCCTAACTCCAGGGCTGTTTTATCCACTATGCCACCTAGCTTCCCTATCTTGTCTTTTGCAAGTGTCATGACTTATACCAGGATACCAAAGGCATGAATAATCCTTGTTATTTGAGGGGCTTCTTTTCCTCTTGTACTTTGAACCCCCACCACCCAGAAACCTGGGGAGATCTCTACACAGCTCAAGACATCATCCTCATATGGGGGCTGCCTAAATTCAATGAATTTAGATCAGGGACAGTCACAGAAGGTCAGTGTGGTACCTACTTTAAAAACTCTAATTTTAATGTAGAGTCAGAGGCTCCCAGAATCAAACTTTCAGGTAGAAAATGACTAATACCTCAGCAATCTGACAGCAGCTCTAGAGTCTAATGATTCTCGTGGGGGTGGAGAGACACTTCTTGTTCCTATGACAAATTCAGCTGCATGTGGATGGTGGTACAGAGGACAGTCCTTTCTAGATATAGTTTCCATGGGAGCTGGGGTAGTCTCTTCTCTTCAAGCCTCGTCCACGAGCCAGTGTCATTGCTGCCAGGCCTAGAACCCTGCTCCTAAATAACCTCCAGGCCTATCACGGCAATAAGAACCTGGAGTGGGCTCAGTAAGCCAATAAACATGTATTAAACACTTTCTATGTGCCAGGCAATGATCTAAGCATTGGGAATACAAAGAAAGGCCAAAGACAGTCTGTGCTCTTAAGGAGCCCATGGTCTAATGGGGGAGACAGCATGCCAACAACTACGTACAAGCAAGATACACTCAAGATAAGTTGGAGAGCGTTGTCCATCCTCCCTTCTCAAACAATGAGATCATGAGGGTGATGTCTTGACTTGTGAGGGGATTGGATTTAAGTGAGGCTGAGCTGAGCAAAGTCATCAGCCTCACTCTCTCCTCCAGAGTCAGAGGTCAGTGGCAGGACATAAGTTAAGACCACTGGTTATGTCCAGCTGGAGATAACTACTAGAGAAGGTACTATCCTTAAGGAAAAGCTGAGGAAAGGCTTTTTGAAGGATTTAGGATTTTAGCTGAGACCTGAAGGAAATTTGGATAGTTATGAAGCAGAGATGAAGAAGGAGAGAGTTCCAGGTGTAGGGAACAACCAGTGAAAATGTCAGGAGGTGGAGAGTCTTGTGCAAGAATGAGGTTACTGTCATTGGATCAGTGTGCATGGGCTGGGGGGGAAGGGTAACACATCTATTGAGGTGGGAGAAGGTGTTAAAAGAATAGAGAGATAGGAAGGGGCCAGATGGTAAACAGAAGACTTTTTATTTGATCCTGGAGGCAATATAGAACCACTGGAATTAGTTGAATGGCAGGGGTGGTGTTGGTGGGGGCGGCAAGGTAAATCTTGTAAATTAGAAAGATTTAGCAATTGAGTGAAGGATGGATTAGAGTAGGGGATGACTGGAGGAAGAGAGACCAACCAGTAGGCCATTGCAACTGTCCAGGCATGAAGTGATGAATGGAGGCCTAGAGCAGGGTGGAGGTAGTATTGGAGGAGTTCAGGACCAGACACCATATAAAAGGAGAAAAGAGTCAAGACGGAAGGATACCTAGTCCCCAGATTTCAGCACCATGGGGCCAACTCTCAGCTGTCACGTTGGAGTTATGGTTATGTTATCCCAAAATGAATAAGTGTTGCCATTTTGAAGCAGAACAATAAGTTGGTCACTTCATGGTCAGCAATATTCAATATGACAACCGAATGTTATGAAAACACTTTTTTCTTCAACTATGTGGCAGTTCCCATCGTCCGAAGGCATTGGGCCTATACTGATGCTTATTTCTTTCAAACATTTAAATCAGAATAACATGGTGGAATGGGTGGAGAACTGGTTACTTAAAAACAAGAAGACTTGGAGTTTTAAACTTTGCTCTTCCACGTGAGGATCATGTGACCCTCAGCAAGTCAAACTAACCTCTCAGTGCCCACAGCCCAATATACCATAAGTTGTAGAGTCAAATCAACAAGCATTTATTAAGAGTTTGCCATAATCTGGAAAGACTTATATGACCTAATGCTGAGTGAAATGAGCAGAAGCAGGCGAACATTGTACAACCACATTGTGTGATTATTAACTTTGACACTCAGCTCTTCAAGGATCTAAGATAATTCCAAAAGACTCATGATGAAAAGTGCTATCCACATTCAATGAAAGAACTATGGAGTCTGAATGCAGATCAAAACAGAGTATTTGCTGTCTTTTTATTTTGTTTTTTCTTTCTTGTGGTTTCCCCCAAATTCTTTTTTATAACATGACTAATGGGAAAATAGGTTTAATAAGAATGTATAAGTGGAACCTTTATCAGATTGCACATTGTCTTGGGGACGGGGAAGAAGAGGGAGGAGGAGAAAATTTAAAACTCAAAAGCTTATGGAGATGAATGTTGAAAACTAAAATTAAACAAATTAATTTAAAGGTAAAAAAGTTTACCAAGTGCCGGGCACTTTGCCAATCAGGTGCCCATCTACGTCAATGAGAGTTCTTCACCAGCAACTCCCTAAACGAATGGAATCATAGGTCTGGTCCAAAACAAAATGGAAAAGGTGTTCATAAGTTATACCCAGATTAATATGACATATCAGAAGAAGTAGAGAGTATACAAACAATGGTATAAGAGTGGGGTATGCATATAAAGTGCTTTGAGATCATCAAGTCTGAAAACCTAGGAAAGGTCCAAAGTGTTCACAGGTGAGAACCGTGGTCAAGTTGAGGAAACAATCTGAAATGCTAAGGGTTTCCTGCATGTGCTCCCAAGGTATAAGAGGCTGAGCCAAAGGCCCCATGATGAAAGAACAGAAGCCATTTGGAATCAGTCTTAACAAGGTCCAGCAATCTTCTAGCCATCAGATGGGATGGAACAAGCCACACCAGGCCCCAAGAATCAGGTTATAGGTAACCCAAGGAACCTTTCATACATCATTTTTTTAATTCATGAAGTCTACTACAATGGGTTTTTATATTGAAAGTGTGTTAAAGCTCTGCTCTCCCCTGGGTATGCTTAACCAGATGAAAAATGGGGTGCCAGGAGGTAGCAAAGAGTTTACCATCTGGGTAAACTCTTTGTGAGCACCTGAAGGAAAATACTACCTCATGATTACCCAAGCCTCAAGTGTACCTCCACCCTCTCTCACTGTTTCTCTTTGGACTTAGGTTTAGAGGCATTGAAGAGCTAGCTAGCATGTCTCTGCCTCCAGAAGGAGATAAAGGAAGCCAGCCCAGAAAGCCTTGAAAAGTTAAAAAAAAACATAATAAACTTTAGGTCTATGGTTTCTCAACTTTCTTCACCAGAATATTGCAAAATGCACAATCTGGGAGGCACACGAAATATTCTGATCATCTTACAGCTCTTCCCCACCCCCAACACAGTTGTCTTATACATATTTAGGGGAATAATAATAATTACAGACATTTACATAGCACTTTAATGTTTGCAAGATATTTTACATAATCACATTCCATGCTAATATGATCCTGTGAGATAGGTGCTATCTCCACTTTACAGATGAGGAAACAGAGGCCCATATATACAAAATGACTTTCCCAGGGTCACACAGTTAATATTAATTGACTGGATCAGGATTTGAATTTGGGTCTTCCTGACTCCAAGTTTGGCACACCATCCACTGTGCTACCTAGCTGCCATGTTGTCTCCCCTACAGAAAGGGACTTTCTTGAGGCAAGGACTGTTAGGTTTTTTCCTCTTTGTGCCAATAGCACCTGCCAATAAAATTCTGTTGATGGCAAGTAAAGCCACTGGATTGAGTTGGTAGAATGTGACAAAGGAGATTTGTGCTACAAACTCATTGGGCTCGATGAATTCCGAAGTCTCTTCCAACACTAAAATTCTCCTTCTGGTTTTGTCTTTGCCACTAACTCTGTGTGGCCTCAGACTCATTATCTCAACTGAAAACAAAGTAAATGACGAGATTAGACTAAAGACAACCCATCAAAATGAAGAGCGGTGCTGAATTGAAGCCAGGAATATCTAAGTTTGAATTCTGACTCAGACACTTACTAGCCTTGTGACTTGGGGCAAAGGTATCTCACTGCTGAGTCTCAGTTTATCATCTGTAAAATGAAGATATTACCCAAAGGATCTGTCCTATAAACTGATTGATGCTCAGTAAAGGTATATTTTATGAACTAAAAAGGGCTATGTATCTTATTAAATATATATTTAAGAGATCAATATGGTACCAAAATTAAGAGGAATATCCCTGGGGTTGCTGAGAAGAAAAATGTTCACTATTCTCTTGGGAAGGAAGCTGAACTGAGTAAAGCACTGATGGATAACATTAGTAAGAGGGTCTACAACAATTCAAAGAAGTTTGAATACCAACTATTTATGTAAAATAACCTTGAGTATGACTATATCTTTGTGCCATTTATTTTTGATTATACCTAACATGGCTGGGGGAAATGGAGGGAAAGGAAAAATCAGTACCTGCGATTGTCACTTGAAGGCCTTATGTGGAAGGTACCTCTGCAAGGAGTCAGCTGTCTAGCTTAGTCTTCTAATTGTCTCAGGCAATGACACATGAAATAACATAGTATAGTTTGGTTAAAATGAGCAAAAAATAGGAATTGCATCCAAGGCTGTTGATTCCAAAGCTGGTCTGCTGTCCACTACACTGACTCACCTAATTATAAAGTAAATATTTCCTTTATGTATTTTTAAATTAGAATGCTACATTTGTTTTAACGAGTATTTAATAGCCAAATCATGTTTAGTAGGTTAGAGTAAAGAGCTAGATTCAAATCTCAGTTGCCACTCAGTGGTATGATCCTGTCCAAGTCTCCTCACTTTTCAGTCTTCTACACAATTCTAAGACTAGTTGCTGACCTTCATTTGTAAGGGGAAGTTTCCCCAGTGAAGCCCCAGTTCTTTCCTTCCTGTGCCATACCCTCCTATTAACTGGAAAAGCTTGCTATCACTACAGGAGTGATCACCATTCCCTGGAAGCCTAGAGTGACCAATGGATGCTCCATGCTAACTAAGCCTCCAGCTGATTCTTTGTCACTGAGCTAAGTGCTACCGCTAGTTCTAATGCTAGGAAAACAGGATCAGTGGACAATGGGAAGGACCTGGCTGAAAACCCCTACATCTCCTCCCTGTAAAAAAAGCCCAACATCCTGTCATCAGGATTAATGCCAAAGTGTGCCCTGGCTTAATGTCGGAAGTCACCTTTGCAGGAGAAATCCTAAGGGCCGCGCAGGTGAAAAGAAGTTCTCTCCTGCTCACTGGCTCCTGATCATCTCCACAGCCCCATTTCAGCCAGATGCAGCAAGGCACTCAGAATCCAGAAAACAGGGTGAAAGGGGGAAAGCTAGCCCTTCGCTTTGGGCTTCCTTCCATCCAACAGTATACACTAGGGGGCCCCCTCCTCACACAACCCACAGCGATATCTGCTCCTAGAAACCCAATTTATGACCCAGCCTCCCAAGAGCTAAGATTATTTCCATGGTAAGGGAGAAGAGAGGCTTCAAGTGGCAAAAGGGACATTAAAGCTGCCTCCCAAATATGCAACACCAAGTTTGTCTACAACAGGGGATCTTGTTTTCATATTTTAATATCCGTATTTCAATATAACTGGTTTCCTTTGGAACCGTTATTTTATGCATTTAAAATACCCTGTGAGAAGAGGGTCATAGCCTTCCAGGCTCAACATAAGAAAGGTTAGGCCACCTAGATGCTAATAGCCTCATTAATTTTGCTCAGGATATTAACGTTTCAGTAGAATTGAGGAATTCCTACATAATCAACGCAACTAAGTCTAAGAAGGGGAACTCGTCCACTAGAATGTTACAACTAGTTTATAATCCCAGAGTTTAAACACTAAACCAAAGACTAGGGAAGGGGCCCAGGAGGACGTTTGAGGCCTGGGGCACAAATTCAGCTTGGGACTAGTCGCTATCAGTCCCTAGGTAGTGAACAAAGGGATGGAGAGCAGGCAGTGTTTTGGCATATCAATGATGCCAAGCCTGGAATCATCGAAAAGAACTGAATTGGGGCAGTGGAGGGGGAAATTAAATGTGGGATTCACTGAGGAAAAGACTGTCTTGGGAGGTAAGAAGCCAGGGGTCTTCAAGCAAAGGCTTGGTGAGTCCCTATCTACATTAGATTAGGGATTCTTTTTTGAATATGGATTGGATTTGATGGGCTTTGAGATAATTTTTTTTTTAGATAATTGGGGTTAAGTGACTTGCCTAGGGTCACACAGCTAATAAGTGTCTGAGGCCAGATTTGAACTCATGTTCTTTGAGGTCACCTTAAAGTCCAACACCGGATTCTGAAATCTGAACTCAGTATGAAAGATGGTTCAGGAGATATGATCAATACAAGGGAGACTGGGAGAAGTTGTGATATTCACTGCCCCAGAATCTCTGTCCCTTCTCTCTGAGGGGTTATTCATTGTAGCCTTTAGTGTTTATACCTCATGTTTCTTACCCTCTTGTGATACTGCTTCAATTACTTGCTGAAAAGATTTAATTTTTTTATTTCATTAACATTTCCCAATTACGTTTTAACACTTTTTAAATTTTGAGTCCCAAATCCAAAAGATGTATTCCTAAGAGAATTTGTTTGGGTTTTGGCAATCCCATTATGTATCCTGCATGTCTAAGCATTCTGTACTTTGGTCATATCTGACAACATATCATTATAGCTTGTGTTTTCATGTAATAGGGAGCCAAAAGGGTATCCTAGAAAGGTGCTGTATTTAGTCTAACTGGATTCAAAACTATTTTTCCGTTTACTACCTATGGGAAATCAGGCATTCCAGTTAACCTTTGCAGGCCTCAGTTTCTTTATCTGAGAGATCAAGGCTTAGATTAGATAATTTCCATCAGATTCTTCTTCCCACTCTAATTTTATGAGCGTAGGAAGTCAGTCAGGCCTCTCTAGAGTCGTTTCCTTGTCTGTAAAAGGAGAAGGTTGGCCCTATCCAGCTCCATAATTTGTCATATGGAGTAATCCTTTTGCTAATGGATAAGTGACATTTATCCAGTGCTGTGGCTCGTGCACTGTGTATATATTCTCAAGACCCAGGCTGATGCCCTGCCTAGGCCTGACCTCCTTCTAGACTGACCTCTCTACTTTTTGGTTAGGAAATTGCTTGGCCTATATCCCCTCAAGATTGCTGCTAACCCATAATATCATACCCTGGCAGGTTTCTCTGCAGGGTCCATGTAGGTAATATGCAGAAACAAACATGTTTGCATGTCTGCCATTCCTTTAAAAGACAGATTGTCCCAGTTTCCCAGCCCAGGCACCAGTCTTGTCATAGGCCTTTCTGATTAGGCGGTGATGGGAAAAGCATCAAGTAATCAGCCCGCTTTCTGGTGGCCACCAGCTAAGCCACCAAGGCTGGCGGTCCAAGCACTCCACTCTGAAGTTATCAGGTCTCAGGGTGGTGGGCAGATATTTGAGGGCTGTGATAAGGCCTCCTAAGTGGCAGCATGTTGTAAACATTCCCACTGGTGCTGTTCGATTAGAGTGCTGGGAAAATGCCTGAAAGCTGCCGGGGGCTGTCGCTGTATCAGGCCCAGGCTGAGGGGTGGGGGTGGAAGGGAGCTGTTGAAAAGGGGACCAGTTGGAGCCACTGAGGTAGAGTTTTATGAAGTACTTGGCTCAGAGACAGGGATCCCAAGACCAGTGTCATAAGAGTTTCTGAAGGATTGCTCATTTCTGGACACTGCTGTATAGGAAAGGAATTGATAAGCATCCAGAAAAAGGCAACTCCAATGGAATTCAGGCCATGTGGGGTTCAGTTGGAGGAACTAGGGATGGTTTATCCTGGGGAACACACTTCTGTGGGGTGTGACAACTGCCCTCAAGCCCTCGGACATCCATCTTGTGGAAGAGGAACCCTGAGACCCTAGATTTAGGAATGGAAGGACCTTAAAGGTATTCTGATCCAACCTCTCCCCTTATTTTACAGATGTGAGAAATGATCCAGGAGAGAAAGTGACTTCTTCATAGTTTTACAGGCAGGATTTGTACCCAGGTCCTCTGACTTTAGTCTTCGATTTGGCCCCAGAGGGCCAGAACTGGGAACAACGAGAGGGTCTTGTTACAAAGGGTCAAATATAACCCTTATGTAAGAGGAACAAGCCTGAAAAATTTGATCAGATGCAGAGGATTATGGGGCATTGGAGGTAGCCATTTTTTCCTCAATGATAGTCTCCAAGTAAAGACTGGGCTATCACTCATCAGATTGCTTTTATTGTTCAGTCTCCCATTTGGGGTCTCGGCAGAGATGCTGGAGTGAAGGGATGGAGAGCAGGCAGTATTTTGGCATATCAATAATGCCAAGCCTGGAATCATTGAAAAGAACTAAATTGGGGCAGTGGAGGGGGAGATTAAATGTGGGATTCACTGAGGAAAAGGCTGTCTTGGGAGGTAAGAAGCTAGGGGTCTCCAAGCAAAGGCTTGGTGAGTCCTTATCTACATTAGAGCAGGGATTCTTTTTTGAATATGGATTGGATTTGATGGACTTTGAGATAATTTCTTTTAGGTAATTGGAGAATTGCCATTTCCTTCTCCAGCTCATTTTACAGATGAGGAAACTGAGGCAAACAGGGTGAAGTGACTTGCCCAGGGTCACACAGCTAGTGTCTAAGGACAGATTTGAACTCGTAAAAATGAGTCTTGATTCCAGGCCCAGCAATATCCACCATACCACCCAGCTGCCCCATCAGGTGAAGGGGCTTTTTTTCTTGTTTGTTTTGTTGTTTTTGAGGCAGCTCGGTGAAATAGTAAATAAAGTATCAGACTTGGGAGTTTGCAAGATTCCCATGTAAATCTTGCCTCAAGCTACTTACTAGCTGTGTTACCGTAGGCAAGTAATTTCACCTGTTTGCCTCAGTTCCCTCATCTGTAAAATGAAGGGAATAAACTCAGTCTCTAGGTTCCCTTTCAGTTCTATATTTCTGACCCTATGATCCTAAGGTTCAAGTCTAGGTCCTTTCATATGGAAAGAGTTAAAGTAAATACCCAAAGCCATTGGGAACGATCTGCCCAGACTATTGAGTAAATGGGAAAACAATCCCCAGGCCCTCAAATGTAGGGTCCACCACCAAGAGACCTACAGAAGAAAAAAGAATTAACTTTGAAAAGATCACAACACTTCATTATAATCTTCTGTGTCATAGATAAAGGAAAAGAAGCCTTCAACCAGATGAAGCAATCATCCAGACCCAAGATTGGGGACATCCCACTTCCCAACTGCTGGACTGGGGCGTGTTTCATGGAGCTGGGCTCAACCTCTCAGTGCCCCCAGGTTCCCTCTGCGTGGAAGGTCCCAGTCTAATAGATGGGGGGGTGGGGTTTCTAATCCCTATTTACATCTAGAAGACACAAGAAAAGTTCTCTCAATATAAATGGAAGGTGGGGGCAGAGCCGGACGCAGAGGCAGCAGCTAGCGGCTGAAGCAGCGTCAGAGGCAGATCCGGCAACGGGACAGGGCAGTGAGACAGCCCGGCGGCACCATGAGCGACAGGGGCGAGCAGAACTACGGGGAGCAGGAATCCCCATGGATCTGGGATATCCGCGAGGCACACCCCTGCAAGGTCATGGTCCAAGGAAGGTTCCCAGCGCTCCAGATCCAAGTCAAGATCCACGTCTGAGTCTCGATCGAGATCCAGAAGTTCTCAAAAGCATCATACTAAATCACATTCTCGCTCCCGCTGCCACAGACAGCCCCCGGAGGTCATACAGTCCAGATTACCGAAGGCGACATAGCCACAGTCGCTCTCCAATGTCTACCTGTAGGCGTCAAGTGGCGAATGGAGCCAATCCTGATCTCAACTGTTGTCTTGGGGTGTTTGGATTGAGTCTGTACACCAAAGTGGGATCTCAGAGAGGTATTTTACGAATATGGCCCTATTGCAGACGTGTCCGTAGTGTATGACCAACAGTCTCCTAGCTCCCGGGGATTTGCCTTTGTCTACTTTGAGAATGTAGATGACTCCAAGGAGGCTAAAGAGCGCGCCAATGGAATGGAGCTGGATGGGCGGAGGATCCGAGTGGATTTTTCTCTAACAAAAAGACCCCACACCCCAACCCCTGGAATCTACATGGGAAGACTAACTTATGGCAGTTCCCATGGTGGTGAGTAGTATGACCGAGGCTACGATGGAGGCTATGATGACTGTGACTATTACAGGAGATCCTACAGAGGAAGAGGTGCTGGAGGAGGAGGGTGGAGAGCTGCCTAAGACAGGGATCAGATTTACAGGAGGTGATCAGCATCCCCATATTACAGTCGTGGGGGTTACAGGTCATGGTCAGGATCTTGATCTTGTTTACCTCCTTGCTATTAAAGCATGAAGATGGTAGGTTTCTGAAATGGGGTTTTGTTTTGTGGACAATATTTTTTTATTGTCTCCTGTTTAAGAATAAACAGTGCCTAGTGAATAAGTGACTTTTACAGTTTTTATGAAGACTACTTTTGGTGGAGTTGAAATGCTGTTTTCATTCTGCATTTGTGTAGTTTGGTGCTTTGTTCAAAGTTAAGTGTTTTCAGAAAAGTATGTTTTGCATGTATTTTTTTACAATCTATATTTTGACTGCTGAGAAGTTTCTGTTGTACCAAAACTTCATTTAAAAGGTTTTTCGGGGGGGGGGGTGGCACAGAGCCAAGATGGTGGCTGGAAAGCAGGGACTTGCTTAAGCTCTCCCCTAGGTCCCTCCAAACACCTGTACAAATGGCTCTAAACAAATTTTCGAGCTGCAGAACCCATGAAATAGCAGAGGGAAGCAGGGCTCCAGCCCAGGATAGCCTGGATGGTCGCTGAGAAGGGTCTATCACATGGAACTGGGAGGGGAGCAGAGCAGAGCCCAGCATGGGCCATGCCAAGGTTAACATGATGACCAGGAGCCAGGCAGAACAGGCCATAGGGCCCTGAATCATTGAGCTGTGGCAGTTACTAGACCTCTCAACCCACAAACACCAAAGACAACAGAGAAGGTTAGTGGGAAAAGCTGCTGGGACAGAGTGATAGGAGTGCGTACTTGGCCCTGGGTGGGGTGGTGGTGGCAGACATGGTGCAGCTCTGAGGCTGCTTCCAGAGCTACAACTGCAGCTGCCTCTGTCCCCAGGCCCACCTGGTGGGAGGAAATAAGCAGCAGATTAGAGCGGGAGTGCAAAGCCTGCTTTGCCCTGCCTGGATCTGGGCTGCAATGCTGGTTGGTGGTTCTTGGGGGAGAAGGAGCACTGGTGTGGCAGAGCTTTCTGTGTAGAAGTAGCTCTGAAACAGCAGTGCAGCCCCTCAAGCTTGGGACAAAGTACTCTCTACTCTACAAGTAGTCATACCATGACAAAAAGCTCAAGCGTCAAGTAGTTGGCTAGGAACATGAACAGGCAGCAAAAATGGTCTCAGATTCAGACTCAGCCTTTGGAATCTTTTTTGGTGACAAAGAAGACCAAAACAAACAGCCAGAAGAAGTCGATAAAGTCAAACTCAAATGGCAAAAGAGCTCCAAAAAGCCAATGAGAAGAATGCCTTAAAAGGAAGAATTAACCAAATGGAAAAGGCAGTTCAAAAGACCACTGAAGAAAATACTACCTTAAAAATTAGACTGGAGCAGGTGGAAGCTAGTAACTTTATGAGAAATCAAGATATTATAAAACAGAACCAAAGGAATTTAAAAAAATGGAAGACAATGTGGAATCTCGTTGGATAAACCACTGACCTGGAAAATAGATCCAGGAGAGATAATTTAAAAATTATTGGACTACGTGAAAGTCATGACCAAAAAAAAGAGCCTAGACATCATCTTTCAAGAAATTATCAAGGAAAACTGCCCTGATATTCTAGAGCCAGAGGGTAAAATAGAAATTGAAAGAATCCACCGATTGCCTCCTGAAAAAGATCCCCCCCATCAAAAAAAAAAAAAAACTCCTAGTAATATGGTCACCAGATTCCAGAGTTTCCAGGTCAAGGAGAAAATACTGCAAGCAGCCAGAAAGAAACAATTTGAGTATTGTAGAAACACAATCAGAATAACAGAAGATCTAGCAGTTTCTACATTAAGGGATTGAAGGGCTTGGAATATGACATTCCAGAGGTCAATGGAGCTAGGATTAAAATCAAGCATCAACTACCCAGCAAAACTGAGTATAATGCCCCAAGGCAAAATATGGATTTTCAACAAAATAGAGGACTTTGAAGCTTTCTCAGTGAAAAGACCAGACCTGAATAGAAAATTTGACTTTCAAACACAAGAATCAAGAGAAGCATGAAAAGGTTAAACAAGAAAGAGAAATCATAAAGGAACTTACTAAAGTTGAACTGTTTTGTTTACATTCCTATATGGAAATATGATATGTGTAATTCATGAGACCTCAGTATTAGGGTGGCTGAAGGGAATATACATATAGAGAGAGAGAGCAACAGCACGACAGCACACACAGGGTGAGTTGAATATGAAGGGATGATATTAAAAATAAAATAAAATTAAGGGATTAGAGAGGAATATATTGTGAGAGGGAGAAAGGGAAAGATAGAATGGGGTAAATTATCTCACATAAAAGTGGTACAAATAAGCAGTTCTGTAGGAAGAGAAGAGGGGGAAGGTGAGGGGGAATGGGTGAATCTTGCTCTCATTGGATATGACTTGAGGAGGGAATAACATACACACTCAGTTGGGTATCTTACCCCACAGGAAAGAAGGAGGAAGAAGATAAAAAGGGGGGATGATAGAAGGGAGGGCAGATAGGGGGAGGAGATAATCAAAAGCAAGCACTTTTGGAAAGGGACAGGGTCAAGGGAGAAAACTGAATAAAGGGGGACAGGTTAGGAGGGAGCAAGATATAGTTAGCTTTCACAACATGAGTATTGTGGAAGGGTTTTACATAATGATACACGTGTGTCCTATGTTGAATTGCTTGCCTTCTTAGGGGAGGTGGCAGGGAGGGAAGAGGGGAGAGAATTTGGAACTCGAAGTTGTAAAAGCAGATGTTCAAAAAAAAGTTTACATGCAACTGGGAAATAAGATATACAGGCAACGGGTCATAGAAATCTATGTTGCCCTACAAGAAAGTAAGGGAAAAGGGGATGGGGGAGGAGTGGGGTGACAGAAGGGAGGGCTGACTTGGGAATGGGGCAATCAAAATATGCCATCTTGGAGTGGGGGGGTAGAAATGGGGAGAAATTTTGTATTTCAAAATCTTGTGGAAATCAATGCTGAAAACTAAAAATATTAAATAAATAATAAAATATTTTTTAAAAAAGTGTTTTCTCCTGAACCCAGGGTAACCTGAAGATTTGACATTTATGTAAAATGCCTCCAAATGGTAAACCAGCAATAAATAATTTGATTTCTACTTTTCGTTTCACCACATCAATGCTTAGGAAAACTGAATTTTCAGATTAGTCTGTGGAAAATAAAATCAGATGCCCTTTCACCCTTGCCATTTCGAGAGCACCATACTTAATATATCTAAGACTGAGTGTTACAATTATAATACTGTGTAACTCTGAACTAAAGGTATTTCTGACCAGCAATTGCTTACTGCTTGTCTGAATGTTGTTTGTCAAGCCTTTATATAATCTGAGCAGATAGCAAGTGAGGACAATAGTCGCAGTCTGTTGGAGGCCTCCAAAAAGGCCGATCTTCCTCATGAGGCTCTTCTGGAGGTGGGGAGGTGGAGCTTTCAGCTATCAGTGAGTAATGGGACATTGCCCCACAAATGTAATCTTAACTTTGGGGCTTTAGATTACAGATCAAAATAGGTGCTTCATAAAGGATGGGAGAAAGGAACACATCAGAAGTTTGAATGAACTGAAGACTTTGCCTGTTAAATTTCAGAACCTATTTTGAGATCCTTTTGCTTACCAAAGGAGACCAGATTCACTCGACTGTTTTAGGAACTGTGTTTAAATAAAATTAATTAAAAAGGAAAAAAAAAGATAAATGGCCCAAAGACCCTTTGACACAAGAGATGAAAGTAATAAAGCAAAGAATAGGCCACAGAAAACTCTCAACCAGAGCCTAAAACTCAGAGTGCAGGGGGAAATGTTGCAGCCATGTTTTCTATTTACCTGGGCAGGGTCAATGTGCACAAGCCAACTTGCTTAGAAAAGGAGATAGGATTTAATACCTTGGAGACTCCACTTATGCCTCTGCTCCTCTCTTCCCAACTGAAATGGCACTTGGTGAATTCTCACTATGACTTCTTAGAATCCCTGGCTTGAGACTCAAATACTACCTTTGCAAGTCTTAAAGCACTATGTCTCAGGAATTCAGTTACTGAGAGTTAGTAAACTCAACAGAACAGTATCAGAATGGATGAAGGGTGCTTGTTCACTCTGTAACTTTTAAGGGGGTGGGGAGAGAGAGTGTGAGAGCACGCGAGCACTAGAGTGCAAGATTTAGGAGAGGCAGTCACAATAGTGCTGTACTTGAGTCAGGGAAATATGGCTTCAGATCTCAGTTCTGTTACTCAGTTCTGTTGCCCAGATCATAACCACTCCCAGCCTCAGTTTCCTCATCTGGAAAATGAAGGGTTGGATTAGATGACCTTTGTGGTCCCTTCCAGCTCTAAGTCTGAGCCTACGATCCTAATGTATTGAGAGACTAATTATCTGTTGATTATTGGAGGGCGTTTTGTCAAAACAAATGTCAAAGATGAATGGAGATCAAAGGGCTGCCCATTGTGATGTTTCCCTCTCCTTCTTGGCCTCAGTCATTAGTAGGGGAAGTTAGCTGATCACTCCAAGCTCAGTGTGAAATGAAGTTCCTTCGTCAAATTCCATGTATAGACTATGGTTTATCTTGGGGCGCCATATGGTAGACACTGACAAGCTGGAATGTGTCTAGAGCATGGGCACTAAAATGGCGAGGGAATCATAGGTATCTCTAGATTTAGACCTGGAAAGGACCTTGAATCTTCTAGTTCAAAACCTCTTCCTTGCTAGAGAGGGAAAAAAGCCTGAAGTGACTTGCCCTTCTCTCCAAATTAAGGCAGCACAGTACAGTAGAACATTAAGCCTGGAGTCCTGCCTCTGACACTACTTAAGTGGTCTGGGGAAAATGACTAACCTTTGTGGGCCTCAGTTTCCTCATCTGTAATGGAAGGGGCTTGGATAAGATGGCCTCTGAATTTTCTTCCAGGTTTAGACCCATTAGCCCATGAGAACAGTCAGAATTTGAACACAGGTCCTGAATCTAGCTTTCCTTTCACCATGCTATACTGCCCTAATGGGCTTGAGTCAAACAAGCTTCAGCCAACTGAGAAGGATGCAATTATTAAGTAGCCCTGCTGTAGATGGTCTCCGAGGTCCCTTACAACTGTGAAGGCTAGGACCCAAAGCTCCTTTCTGGATATCCAGATTGGAGGTCTGGTTTCATGGAGAAGCTTTTCCCATCACCCCTCTCCCCAAAGCAGATAAATAGACTCAAGGCCCTCCTTAGGGGTCCACTAGTTCAGCTTTCATGATTTTGTTGCCTGAAAGTTTGTTCGCACCTGTACTTATTCTCTGAATATGCAAAGATCTGTAGCTGGGTGACATCTGAATTAAATGTGTAACCTACTTGGGGCCAAGAAACTCCCCTTTCATCCTGAAACACACACACGTAAATACTTCACAAGTGCATAGAATGTATTTGCCAGCCTCTATTTCCCCACACGAATGCAGCAAAGGTCGAGAAGTGATTCCATATGGAACAAGTAGGACCCCAAGCCAAAAATGAAAACCTATCCGTGCCCCAGGGGAATTGGCATGGTCGGGGGGAGCCTTAGAAAGGCTCTTTCACTGTACAATACAGCATTGAGGGAGGAATGGAGGCAAGGGAATGAATCCAGGAGATCGTATGACTGCTGTGTCTGCTCCTTACTCTGTATTCTGCAGTTTCTTATTCACAGGTTATAAATCCAGAGGTTCACCCCTGGTGCCACAGCTGGACCAGTGGTGTGGGGATGAGAGAAAGGCTGCTATCCCCTTCTGCCTCCCACTCTATCCAAAGCCATTGTTAGCTATCAGCAACACCCATGTTTCCATGATTGGAGTGGGGAGAGGGGGTAGATGGGAAAACATCTAAAATGGGCCAACCTGCTTCAGCATCCCAGAAGTCATTAGGTCACATGCACATCTTAATGGTTCCTTATGGTATTCTCAAACGGCAACCCAAGCTCAGGGCTGGGACAGTGGGGGGGGGGCAGTTATCAGCCAAACTCGGGCCATCACAGTCCCAGGGGTTAGACACCTATCAGGCCAGAGACATTCTAATCAAGTCTCTCTCAATCTTAAGCAAAAAATTGGCTACTACATTTCAGGTACCATGGATATAAATGCAAAGAATAAAACATTCCCTGTTCTCAAGGGGCTTACGTTCTGACTCCTTTTAAGATGCCCCTGCTTATAAAATTGGGCTAGAATAGCAATTCTTAACCTTTTTTGTCTCAGGACTCTAAGAAAAATGACGGCCCTTTCAAGAGCTGTTTTAACGTATTAATCTTGAATATGGTAATTATTGAAGACATCTTAGAATTATGAAGATAATTTCGACCTCATGGGCCCCCTGAAAGAATCTTGGGGATCCCCAGACCACACTATGAGAAATGCTAAACCAGAAGATCTGACATTTCTTTTAATTTGAAGTTTTGTCTTAGCTTATGATTTCATTAGCATAGGGAATCCCGTACTAACTCAGATTAGTTAGCACCTTCCCAGGAACTTAACCTCAGAGTTGTCTGGTCGCAGAGAGGCAAGTGCCTTACTCCAGGTCACACAGCTGAGACTTGAAATCAGGTCTTCTAGCTTCAGAGGTCGATACTCCATTCACTACACCATGCTCCTTCTCAAAACCTGACAGAGTAGAGGCAGAATAGAGAGTAGAGACAGTACAGTAGAGACAAATGCTTTCAGAATTAAATGGGATTTCTCTGAAAGTCACCAAGCCTTTTGAGGGTGGGTGTTGAATTCCTTGGTGCAAGAGGCAAAATAGGAGAAGGAGCGTTGAATTTACAGGCAGATAGTTAGTAAGAATTTTGGTGCCTGGGCTAAGGGAAGCAGGGAATGAGTCACTTGAGGTACCTGCTAGAAGAAATGAAACCCAAGACACCATCAGGTTTCTTTTCATTTTTCCCCCAATTAACAAGCATTCTCTCCCTTATATCTTCTCCAACCCATTAGGGAAAAAGAGAGAAAAGAGAAAGGAATATAAACCCTTAGGAGAAATGTGCAGCCAAGCAAAATACCCTCCCCACCCCAATAAAGGAAAGAATCACAGGAGACCCTGATTATGTAAAACAAAGGTTTTGCACAAACAAATCAAATCCATGAAATCTCTAGGCTGTTAGCTTAGCCCTTGCTAGAGAGCCAGGGAGAAGGGGATAGAGACGCCAAAGCAGGGACCAGGATTGTGACTCTAGAATGGTCAAAAGGAGGAAACTTATGTCACTGTGATATGGACAACAACCTCTAAAGATTCAACATCCTGAGACAAAATTCTGATTGTTCTGTCTTAGAACTCTGGTCAGACCTGGGTTCAGGCCTCAGTTCTATGATGTATGGCCTTGGGCAGCTCACTTTTCTTCTGGGATTTCAGATTAAAGCCTTTTTAAGATGGAGGTGGTTGGACTAGAATAAGGGTTTTTAAAACTTTTTCCACTCAAGGGATCCCTTTTCTGCTTTTGTTAGTGTTCATTGGTGTTTCATGGCCTGAGGGCATGCACAATCCAAAGCGTACATACTTTGGCTACAGCGAAGTTGTGTGACGTTCCTGGCAGTGGTGCCCGTGTTGCATCTCAGATTCATTACATGTTTGATTTTTAATTAATTTTTGGTCACTTCGTGTTCAGAAACCTTTTTCATGATTCCATATGGGGCTGTGACCCACAGTTTAAGTAGTGCTGGACTAGATGACCCTAGGTCCTTTTGAGCTCTGAAAGAATGATCTCTGAGCTGGCACCAGTAGAGCAGGGAATGGAGATTAACGATTGGAAAGGATTCCACTCATAGGCTGGGAGCCACTTCGACTTTTTTTCCCCAGAGTACAATGAGAACTACAACAAAGACCATGGAGACTCAAAGTTTCAGGTGGGGTTGGATTTCAGAAAGGTGGAGGGAGGGGAGATGGAGGGAAAGACAGTTCAGGGAAGTCTCTGATTTATTCTCTCATCCTTTGTGCCGACCATCTGTCCTCATTAACTCTCCCAAGTTTATGAGTTTTTAATCTTTTCCACATATACAATATATGAACATTCCACATTATGCTCTTTTATAGTTCACGTACTTTCATGTTCAGATTGTGTCCTGATGAATTATGGCCCAAGACACACACTGTAGTACTTGTCTCTTGCTCACACTAATGAAGTAACATGAATTATCTCCCCCACCAACATACCAACTGGCGCCATGAGCTAATCTGGCACTAGCCTACCATGGGGCCCAGGCCACTAGGAAACCACCTCATTCTTTGTGTTGGAAACTGGGGCTCAACAATGATTCAGAGAGATCAGACCCAACTTTCACCTAGCTCTGACCAGCCAAGGCAAGGAAGAGTCTTCTTGAAGTTCAGCTCTTGTCTAGGCTTAGTATCATAGATTTAGATCTAGAAGGGACATGAGACATCATCTAGTCCAATTGCTTTGTTTTACGTTTAAGAACTATCCCTTTCATAGGTCAGGAAGGGAAAGGAATAAGCACTTTTATAGTGCCTACTATGTGCTAGGTACCATGATAAATGCCTTTTACAAATACTATCTCATTTGATCATCACAACATTGCAAGGTAGCGTTATCCCCATTTTACAGCTAAAAAAAAACTGAGGCAGCTAGCCTTCGGCTCTCGGTCAGACTGCAATGGTGCAAGCACGTGGTACTGATCATGGTCGGGGTGGACAGGCGGGGCGCTGGTTGGCCAGAGAGAGAAGAATACGCGCCCCAGCTCCTTGGGCCGGTGGGAGCCAGCTGCGTTTGGAGACGCCTTTGGAGAGCTGAAACATCGCTAAGACCCCGAGACGTCGCGGGGACCCCGAGCTATCGTTGGAACGCTGGAGGCGTCCAATCGGCGGCGGCAACAGCCGCAGCAGCACGCCGAGTCCCAGGCTGCGCCCCCAGCCACCACCACCATCTCTGCTGTCGGACCTGGCTCGTCCGGGGTGGCCGCCGCGACCGCAGTCATCTCGGCCCTTGGCGGAGGGGGTGCCGGCGGGCGGCCTGGTCTCTCCCCAGCACCACGAGCTGACTTCGCTCTTCAAGTGCCCGTCTGTTTTGACTGTGTCCTTCCCCCGATCCTGCAGTGCCAGGCCAGGCACTTGGTCTGTAACCCATGTCGCCAGAAGCTGAGCCGCTGCCCCACGTGCCGGGCATCCCTGAGCCCTAGCCTGAGGAACCTGACCATGGAAAAAGTGGCCTCTGCTGTGCTATTTCCCTGCAAGTACGCCACCACGGGATGCTCCCTGACTCTTCACCATATGGAAAAGTCAGAACATGAAGACGTCTGTGAATACCGGCCATACTACTGTTGTTGCCCTGGTGCCTCTTGTAAATGGCAGGGCTCCCTGGAAGCCGAGATATCCCACCTCATGCATGCTCACAAGGGCATCACCACCCTTCAAGGGGAAGATGTCGTCTTTGTTGCTATGGACATTAACTTGCCAGGGGCCGTCGACTGGATGATGATGCAGCCATGCTTTGGCCATAACTTCATGCTGGTGCTGGAGAAACAAGAGAAGTATGAGGGCTGCCCACAGTTCTTTGCCATTGTGCTACTTAGTGGGACCCGGAAGCAAGCAGAGAACTTTGCTTATTGGCTGAAACTGAAGAGCAACCAGGGGAGACTAACCTGGAAAGCCACACCCTGTTCCATCCATGATGGGGTGGCTGCCGCCATCTTGAACAGAGACTGCCTTGTTTTTGATACAACCATAGCACATTGCTTTGCTGGCAATTGAAACCTTGGAATCAATGTGACCATTTCAACATGTTGTCCATGACATGTTTTTGTAGCACTAGAAAGATGTAGAGCTGTCAGGGCATCGTACTTTTATACTTTAATAAAATTGTTGTTTAAAAAAAAAAATAAAACTAAGGCAAATAGGTTAAATGACTTGCTCAGGGTCACAAAGCTAGTAAATGTCTGAGGCTTCATTTGAACTCTGGTCTTCCTGAATCCATACCTACTGCTCTAGCCATTGAACCACCAGCCATCTTCAGACATTCTATCTGTTGAAAGGGACAGGAAAAAGGCATCTTAAGGCAGTTCTGAGACAATCTTCTCTTTTTATAACTATCCTGAAAACACCTATTTAAAAGCAGAGCAAGATGTTCAAGATGGCCACAGTGACTTGTGGTCCATTAGCTCCCTTTCGCATGACTATTCAGAGTTTTGAGGGGTACAGGTGAGAAGCTGTGAATCTAACAGCAGTTTGGGGCTTAATAGCATTGGTACTCAAGGAATATTGGGGGGGGGAGGTGAAAAATCATACTTCACAGTAAGACAGATTTGAACTTTTTTTTTTTTTTAAATACTAGTGATTCCCCAATTGAGAAATGGTCAAAGGATATGAACAGGCAGTTTTCAGAGGAAGAAATTAAAGCTATCTATAGGCATATGAAAAAATGCTCTGGATCACTACTGATTAGAGAAATGCAAATCAAAACAGCTCTTAGATACCACATATCTCCTGTCAGATTGGCTAAAATAACAAAACAGGAGGATGACAAATCCTGGAGAGGATGTGGGAAAATTGGAACATTGTTACGTTGCTGGTGGAGTTGTGAGCTGATCCAGCCATTTTGGAGAGTAATTTGGAACTATGCCCAAAGGGCTATAAAAATGTTCATACCCTTTGACCCAGCAATACTACTTCTAGGGTTGTATCCCAAAGAAATCACACAAGCGGGAAAAGGACCCATATGTACAAGGATATTTATAGCGGCTCTTTTTGTGGTAGCTAAGAAATGGAAATCAAAGAGATGCCCATCAATTGGGGAATGGCTGAACAAGCTGTGGTATATGAAGGTAATGGAATACTATTGTGCCATAAGAAATGGGGATGATACGGACTTCGTAACAATCTGGAAAAATCTACATGATATAATGCTGAGTGAGCGGAGCAGAGCCAGGAGAACATTGTATACAACCACAGATATATGGATTCTGTGATGACCAACCCTGACATACTTTGCTCTTCTCAGCAATGTAAGGTGCAAGGACAACTCCAGGGGACTCACGATGGAGAATGCTATCTTCATCCAGAGAAAAAACTGTGAAATTTGAATGCAGATTGAGGCACACTTCATGCTCGCCTTTTTTCTTCTCTTTTGTTTTTGTTTTTGGGTTGGTTTTTTTTGGTTCTGTTTCTTCTTTCTCATGATTCACTCCATTGGTCATAATTCTTCTCCACAATTTGACTAGTGTATAAATTAATTCAATGCGAAGTTATACATAGTAGTTATATGAGATTCCATGCCATCTTGGGGAGGGAGGGGAGAAAATCTGGATCTCAAAATTATGTAGAACCGTGTGTTGTAAACTAAAAATAAAAAAAGTAATTAAAAAAATTAAAAATAAATAAATAAATAATGTGCAAACTTTAAAGCTTTATATAAGAAATAGAATCTAATATTATGACAATGTAAAATTAAGACCTCGAACTAGCTATACCTATTAGGAATCTTACTTTCTAAAATACATGAACATATTTCAGTGAATAATTTCTAGACTACTGATTGAATAATTTTGCTTCTTTGTAAGCTATATTATGTGGGAGACATTTAGAGAAACAACTTCAAAGTGAGTTCCTCTTAAGCTAATGAGAATGCTTATTTTCACCTTTCTACGGAAAATCAATGGAGAAATTAAAAAAAGTTAAATTGATGCTAAAAAGTGTGAATGAAGACATTTGGTTAATTTGAACAGATAATGAATATTTAATATGAAATGTTTTGCCTAACTACTACACAAAGTGTTACCTCCATTGTGTCTTTGATTAAATGGCATTCAAATTGGAAAAATAATACTAGTGAATTACTAATCAGAAAAAGGAGTAATTGGGAGAATAAGACATGACAATTGCTCAAAGAGAGAGGCCAATTGCAAGACAGTATAAAAGAAAATAAAATCTGATTAGGGCTGAGTCACCCAGGAGCTAATTAAAGTCAAATAGACTTTGCTTATCAAAGAAAAGGTGTTTTGCTAAGAGCCAACTTAAAAGAATTTTCTGAGATTTGAAGAGCTAGCTTGGGGAAAAGGTGCATTTTACCTTATAACTACCTATAGCTTGGGAGACAGGTAACTTCCCCCCAACCCATAGGGCTTACCTGACTTGCCCTTTACTGACTTCTACAATTTGAAAGGGACAAACCTCTAGTAACCCATTAAGGACAGAGCATGGCAGATTTTAGACTTAAAAAAATTGATGCTTTATTGAAAAAGTTACTCTATGAGCTCAACACTGTTTCGGTATCCTAAGAGTAGCAAAGAAGTAGTGACTTCATCCTGTGAGACAGCAGAAAGACAAAGTGATACATGGTACAGATCATTCCCTAGAAGAGATGTTTACAGTTGGAATTCCTACAACCATATGCCTACTCTTCCCATTTAGACATTTCATTGGTTCGTGGGTGGACTATTAGGGGTTTCTTATTATTATTGCCTTCACCTAGTAATTTAAATATTTTACATTTGAATTAAAAGGTGTTAATAACCAATTTTGTTTCGATGGGAAGAACACTGGTGGGGGCTCAGGTGGAATGAACCAGTTCCAACTGATAGAGCTGGAGTTAATGAGAAGAGGAAGGGCTGAGTGCTACATTTGGATTACTATAAAGTAAACTGATGCCCAAAGACTCAAAGTTCTACAAGGTCAGACAAATAGAAGGTATCACAGACTGGACTCAAACTTAGCTCCTCTGACTTTATATCCAGTGTTTTCTGCGTGGTTCAGCAGAACCATGCACATCCAACTGAACCACCCAATCTTTGTTACTGCAAAAAGGCTTCACCCAATTTGCTAAAGACTTGCTGTCTTTAATTTTCAAAGTTTAAGAGGGGGAGAAAGATGCGGGAGTCAATATTAGTATAGTTCTATGAATAAGGAAATTTCTGCACTTCACTATATAAAAAGATGATTTTAAACTCAAATTCAAAACATTTGGGCAGATCAAGAAAAGTATTGAGAGAGTAACCTACTCCCTAACCAAGAGGGCTTAGCCCTTTACTGATCTCTACAGTTTGAGAGTAACAAACCTCCAGTAGCCTACTGAGAACAGACTTAATTAGCTTGGCAGATTTCAGCCTTAAGAGAATTGATGCTTTACAGAAAACATAATATTATGGCTGTAGTATTCATCGCTAAGGTGCATTATTAATTACTAAGATAGATGTTAAGTTGGAAGAAATAAGGGGAACCTCCATCGAAGGAAAGGTACAAAGGAAGAAGTTTGGCTGAAGATGACCTTAGGGGTCATTGAGTTGAAACCCCTAATGCTTATTGATTTTGAATCTTGGAGGGTCCGTTGCATCTTTTTTGAATTTCCACTATCTGAATAACTCTTTGCTTAGCACCAGAATTGAAAACTGGAGCTAATTTATCTGCAGCTTCCTTCTGAGATACAGATTTCTCTAGGGCTACCAGAGAGGTAACCACCATTACACAGTGTACAAGATAGGAATAGAGCCTACATGTTCCCGACTCCAACTCAGGCACCCTTCAGGACGTTAAATTGCCTCAAGAGATTGTAAGAAAGAACTCAGCCTTCGAGTCAGAAGGTATCTCCCAGGCTATCTGGTCCAAGTGACACTTGAAGAATCTTCTCTATGAAGTCCAACTGTAGTCATCAAAGGAAATATTTGTGAATTGTGTAGAGTGTCTGGAGCATTGGAAGCACTTAATACAAGCTTATTCATTTCCCATTATCCGGACTCTGCTTGAAGAGCCAGAGTTTGAGGCAATTCACTACTTCCCAAAGAAGCCTATTCAACTATTAAATGGTTCTATAACTGCTGAGAATCTCTCCAGTGTAAAAGCTATCACTCTCACCCTAACCCTCCTTCTCTACCCCTCCTCCCTTCAATCAGGTAGAAGTCTCATCTTTGTTCCATGTGACAGCTCTTTAAATACCAGGAAGTAGCTACCAATTTTTTCCCCTAAATCTTCTTTGGTTTCAACAGTCCTAGTTCATCCAATCTGAGGCAGAGGGGAACACAAAAAGACTACTAGATGAACTAGTTAGGGGAAATATTAACCTTGGAATCAGGTTTGTTGTGAAGTTACTAATTTGTTTATATTTGGTTAAGTGGGAAAACATTAAAAAAATGACCTCTCTAGGAAGTGGAGACCTGAATGTTAGATTTTCTTTCAATTTTTCCTTCATCTGTGGTATCTTCCTAGACGGAACCTTTTCTTTATCCCATTGTTTTTATTACTTCTCATCTTTATCTGGTACTTACTTAGCACTCCCTGACCTAAGTAAGATGGCAGCCCCAGGAAGGCAGGAACGGTTTTGTATCTGGATATTCCTAGTACTGGGTCTTGTAGGCACTTCATATTTATTTAATCAAATTAAGTGGTCCCCATTACATGAAGACCCATGAATTTAGCACAGTTCCTTAGTTCTCCTCCTCCCCACCTTTATTTTACCGATGAGGAACATGAGGCCCATGACGATTAAGTGCCCAAGGTAGCCTGGGTAGCGCATGAAAGGATCAGGATTGGGACCCAAATCCTCAGGCTCCAAACCCACCAGGTCTTTCCAATGCACTGCTCTCTGTGGTAACCTTTATGTGCCCAAAGATATATTGGATGAAGGCAGTGCCATGACAACCTAAAGCTAGGAAGGAGAGTTTACTGGGAAGATGAGAAAAGTCTTGAAGGGGAACCATTACTAAGCAGTCGAAGATGTCTGGGCTTTGCGACAAAAGAGGAAAACCAAACTCGACAACAATAAGACCTTATTCAATAAGAAAGGGGTTACTTGAAAACAAGAAACCAAGAAAGAAGTCACCACTGGAGAGAAATCTCATTTCAGTTTTCAAGTGGGCTCACTGCAACTTCCTGTTTGGATGCAAAAATTTATTCGTATTTACTCATACAATAATTGGGTGGGGGATCAGGTTTTCTAAATTGGCTATCAAAGGTTTTTTACTTGGATGGGCCATTTTTCTAGAGGCAGGACTGTGTGTCAAGCTGTATTCTAAACATAATAAATAAATATTGGGGGAAAAGGAGAGGAGGGGGAAGAGAATATATTATTTTAAAATAGGCTGTGGATTTCCTTGGCCTTTTATTAATGAAAGCCTCTAGTAAAACTCCTTAAATGTGGATCTTGACTCTCTGCCCAGGACCTGTGGACAAGTTTTCCAATGCAACATTAATAAAGCAAGAGGCTCAGAAGGTTTCCATTAAGTCAGCAGGGCTGGATGACTCGCCTTTCAGATACTGTAATTCTCCAGTGCAGGATAAATCATCGGCTTCTACCGTCTGAATTTCTATTTTGATTTTTCTTATTAAAAAGAGAGAAACTGCTTTCTTGCTCTGGAGCAATCAGCCTGAAATAATGCAGGTGGGGGAGGGACGGACCCCTTGTGGTATGGCCCTTCCCCCACTCCCATCCTAAAATGTGGCCCACAGCTGCCCTGGCCTTGTAATCATGGGATAGGACAAAGCTGATCAGGAGCAGGTTTTCAAAAAAAAAAAAAAAAGGAAGAAAAGAAAGAGAAAGAAAGAGGAAAAAAGTCATTGTCAGATTGAACAAGGGACTTCTGCCCATCTGTTGAGAAACAGAAACCCAAGATGGTCCAACCAACTTCATTCTCCATTCTGGAGGGAAAGGAAATAGAAACTATCAACTGTAAGAATGGAGAAGAGTTGGACATGACTGAAATGATTGAACAAGACATAGAATTTAGAGCACTGAATAATGCAATAAGCATGAATTAAACACCTAGTATGTGAAAAGAAAGAAAGAGGTTGGGGGCATAGTTGATAGAGAAGGGACTATGGAATCAAGAAGACCTAAGTTTAAGGCTCAGGTACTAGCTTCTCTGATCCCGGGCAAGTCACAGCATTGCAGAACCCAACCATCTTTATAGTCCTAAGTTGCTGGATAGTTGCTAGCCAGTTTACATTGTTCCAGAAAGTTTCCTCCCAAGATCTCACCATTGGAGGTAATTTGATTCAATTTGATTTAATTCATAACAATCTGCATATGAAAATACACAACACTGCTTAAGTGATAGACAAAAATAAAACACACCCTACTTTCAAGAGACCTACGTTGTAATATGGGGGAGGAGGGGAGGAGAGATGGAGGGGGTGGTGATATAAAACATCCATAAGTTAGAAAACTCTTCCCCTATCTGGCCCCCTTCTGAAGCAGAATTCAGAAGACAGGAAATGACTCACCCAAGGTCATATTCAGGTGGCCTAGTGGCAGATCCAGAATCTAAACATTCTTTCTCTGCAGCACTCTCGAGTACATCCTAGAACATAATCACGGGATACAGACTGGCCCCATAATCTCCTTGTTCACTTCTCATTTCTAGTCTGAGATGGGCTGTGAATAATCCACTGGGCACATGCTCAATTACCTTACTCAAATAAATAAGGACTTAGTAGGCGAGACAAATGATGTTGCTATCAAAGAGTGACCGGCACAGACTTCATGGTGTTGTCGAGTCATTCCAGTCATGTCCAATTCTCTGTGACCCCATTTGGGCTTTTCTTGGCAGAGATATTGGAGCTGTTTTGCCATTTCCTTCGCCAGCTCATTTGACAAATGAGGAAACTGAGGCAAATAGGGTTAAGTGACTTGTCCAGGGTGACACAGTAAATGTCTGAGGCTAGACTTGAACTCAGGTCTTCCTGACTCTAGGCCCAGCATTTTATCTACTATACCACCTAGTAGCACAAATTTGGACCCTTTCGTATCACCACATCTCAGTCTCCTCACTTATAAGATATTAATGCTTAGATGACCTGTTAAAATGGGTTAGTATTTTATAAGTTTTACAAACTTTCCACACATGCAATCTTTTGAGAAAGTCACTTGAATAACTCAGAACTATCTACTATAGAAGTAAAGGTTTTTGGAAGTGATGAGACTGCAAATAGCAGCAACAGTCATACTATCTTCTCCTTGGGAGGTCCTGGGCTGAAGTTCTGCATCAGGCAGCTAATGTAGACAAAACTGTTCAAGGTTGGGTGGTACCCTCATAGAAAAAAAATTGGGTGACTAGGTAAAATAAAGGAATGAGTTTCAGGAAGGGCCAACAGAATCCGAGTTTAACCTCTTACCTTAACTAGGACTCCTTTTGCATGGATCAGTCTAGGGAAATAAGACCTACAAGCAATTTAAGTAGTCTAGCATTTGGTAAACCCAAGAATACCAATTACCTAAAAGGATTTGCTATTCAGCATGGACTCCTGAATGTAATTGACATAAAAATAGGTTTAGATCAGCATCTTACACTATATTATAACAAGCAACTCCAAATGGATATGACCTAAGCATTAAAAAGTTAGACAATTTTTATTATATAAAATAAGCTTTCTCATGAATCAAATCAATGAAACTGATATAAGATAATGAGGGGAGAAGAGAGGTTTTACCAAAATAAATTTAACCAAAAGGCTCAGGAACTGATTACGTGAAAAACCATTCTTTAATAGAGAATAGGTCAAAGACCATGGCTTTGTTTTCCAAAGAAACATAAACAATTAAACAAATGAACAAGCATTCTAAATCAGATTTGAAAGTTAAAAAGTTGAGGTATTGAGAAGCAACATAGGATGATGGTCAGAGGGCCAGCCTCAGGGTCAGAAATACCCGGGTTTAAACCTTGCCTTTCATTCCTACTGTATGATCCTGGGCGAGGTCTTTACGCACAAATCTATAATTCTTCTCTTCTAGCTCCAAGATTCAGGGCAGATTGTGACCTAGAGTCACCAAGAGTTCCCTACTTCAGTGAAGACATAGTTCAGGTCCATAGAAGGGGGCGGGGCTTATGAGCATCACCTCATGATCATAAGAAATGGCCAAGATAAAATTAAGTGCTAGATGACCATGAAGACCAAAATAGCCAATATCAGCAGTGGGGGTGGAATGTGATGCCAATATACTATTGTTAGACCTGTAAATTGGTCTGGCCATTCCACAGAACAAGTAGATGAATGAGAAGTTACCACTCAAGCTGTTTCTACCTTTTGATCCAGTAATCCCATCATTGGGTCTATATCCTTGAGGGTGTAAATGATATAAGTGTACTATGTCCATAGAGCCATAGTAGTACTATTTTTAGTAGCAAAAACCTGGAAAACCAAAGTCAGTGGCCATCATTTGGGGAAATGACCGAATTTGGTGTATGGGATGAATTCAGAGAAACATAAACTTATTCAAGACTGAGAAAGCAGAATGGAGAATACATATAATGGCCAGTCTTTTAAGTTAGAATTCAGATTATGTAAAATGGCTAATTATGATTACAGAAATATAGAATTACCTCTACTTTCTCAGTGAGCCATGGATTTAGATTGAGATAGACTACATATACATATATACATATATATATATATATGTATATATAGTCTATTATGAATACTGCTAAGGTTTACAAGAAGGATCTGTGTCTAGGAAGTTTCTACATAGTGAATAATAGAAGTGTTTTAATAAGATATCTTATACGACATGCCTGCAAGTGATCATGTAATTATGATTTAGAGGATCTAGTGGGGTGAGGGGAACCCGCTACCTCAAAAGGAAGCCCATCGTACTTATGGGAAAATTGATTGTCCTTTATTTCAGGAGACCCTACCTGCAATACCATAGATATAGCTGACCTGTAATTTAGCAAAACATTTAATAAAGTCTCATGTCACCCTTGTGGGAGAGATGGAGATGTGGGCTACTGTTATAGGAATTCAGAGCTAGCTAAGCAATCAATGACCTAATGGCAGCTTCAAATGTCATTTCCAATGGAATGCCCAAGGGATCTGCAATTGATCCTATGCTGCTCAGCATTTGTATCAATGACTTTTTGGTAAAGGTGTTGAAACTACCAAATCAAATCCTCCTCATTTTGTAGGATGGGAAATCAAGGCTCAAAGATTAGGTGACCTGCCCAGGGTTCTAATCAGTCTACTCTGAACATATGGAAGAGTATCAATGTCATTTGACATGTAGGACCTAGAACTAAGGATCCCTGATGTGGTCTGGCCAACCAGGACTAGTGATAGTATCGCATTTCTCCCCATTACCATTTTCCCTGTCTTCCTGCTGCAACTTTTTTTTAAACTGTTTCATACTTCTCTCACACTCACCTTGTGTAATAGTAATTAAGGTGGGACTTTTTTGCTGTTGACCTTTAATGATTCTGGCCTTTGGTTGAATGGGGCAGATAAAGTGGGATGTTTTTGAATTTCTCAGCACTGAAACAATTGGGAGCCACTGATTTGTATCTGATGTGATATTGGGGGTGGGGAACTTCTCCACACCCAGCCTGGGTGAGGTCAGGGCCCCTGAACAGGGTACATAAGCCCAGAGGTTGGCATTCTTTCTCTTGGAACTCTTAGCCACAACAAGAGTGGCATGTGACTGCGCCAGTCGTTGTGACGAGCTCCCCGGCTGAAGACTCAGATGTTGATAACTACGAATTTTATTTGATCTGTAATTCTGGGTGCTGGCTTTTCCCCCTGAATGAGGTGGATGTTATTTGTATGCTGGATTAAAGTAAGATTGTTAACCCCTTAATGTTGCTTTCCTTGAGTAAAGCAGATCAAAAGGACCTGTGTTGGCAGCTTTCTGGGTGCTGGTTGTTGGTGGATCTTACACCCCCACAGAAGCTGCTAGCTGTATTGTTGAAACACCTTGCAGTCTGCAGAAGCTTCCTGATCCTTTTACATCAAATTCTATCAAGCAAGGAAATCTTGATCTATTCTTGAAGATTTTGAATTAAACTAAATTTCTTGTTTCTTTTTCATCTCATAGATTTAACCTATCATTCTAAACATTGGATCTTGTCTCAATATTTATCTTTCAACTTTGTGTCCTCTGCAAGTTTGCTAGACATGTGATCTAGTATTTCATCCAAGCTGAGAGAGAGAGAGAGAGAGAGAGAGAGAGAGAGAGAGAGAGAGAGGGAGGGAGGGAGGGAGGGAGGAAGAGAGAGAGAGATTTGATCAGATTCCTAGCATGTTCTCCTGGGGTAGCTAGTTCTTGTTAAGTTGATTTAAAGCAACTACTTTTGGGGTGTGTCAGGGGCCATCTGGTGAAGCTTATGGACTCCTTCTCATAATCACATTTTAACTATATAAAATACAATAGGATCAGTGAGAAAACCTGTGATATTGAAATACTGGTTACATGTCTATACATATACATATGTATATATATATTTAAGTTCATGGACCCTAAGTTAGAACCTCTGACCACTCCTCCAGTAAAGGCTTTCAATCAATTCCAAATCCACTTAATTGTACAACCATCTGGTCCCAGATCTCTCCAGCTTTTCTTGAGGACATGAGGCTATTAAGCAAACACATTTATGGCCTTCCCTTGATGTATCAATCTTGTAGCGCTGTCTAAAAAGGCAATTAAGTTCATATAGTCATAGACTTAGACCTTATAATTTGTTATCTAGTCCAATTCCCTTGTTTCATAAATAAGAAGAGATCAGAGAAGGATAACAACTTGTCCAAGGGCATACAGGAAGCAGGTAGAAGTTGGATTCAAATTCAGGTCTTTTTAACTCTAAATCTAGGACTCTTCCTACTGCCATGTTGTCTAGTACGATGTGACCTTCAAGCGGGGCCATGCTGACTCAATTATTACTGCTTCTACCTTCTCATTACTTCAACCACCTCTTTAATAATCTTCTAGTACTTTGTCTGAAATTGATGCCAGTCATTAGTCAATCTTCTGAAGTTTATTCCCTTCTTGATTTTCCCGCCACACCCCAAACAAAAGTATTTGCTCATCTCTAGACCAACAATATCTCTTCCATTCTCTATGGCTTTCCCCAAAATATACAGTTACTCAAATCATATTAGCTATTTCTTTTGGGGTATTAGTACAACACTTATCTGGGCCTGAGCTCTTGGAAGGCCCCTTAGGTGCTCTTATGTTTGTTCATTCAAGTCCACAATAAACAAATAACTAGGCCCCCTCTTTTATCTATTATTGATTCGTCCAACTCAAGCAGGAGTCACCTTAGATGTTTCACTTGCCTTAATCACAGCTAAAAACTTTGCTGTGGTTGGCCTTCATTGACAGACTCAGTCATCCCAAATTTAATGTTCCCGATATGTGAAGGACCTCAAACTTTAAATTATTCTTTAGTTACCCAGACTCAGAGAGCTGACCATGGAACCAGGTGGTCTACCAATTACTCCCATACTGCCTCTATCTGGATGGAAAATTCAACATAGATAAAAGCTTACTAAGATTGGAGTTGGAACACTTGAACTCTCAAATAGCACCTTGACTGTGACCCTGAATGAGTTACTCAATCTTGTTGTTCAGTGGCATTAAACTCAAACAGAATCAGATCCCAGTGGGCTACCTGTTGACTTAGGGAGAAAAAAAAATCAATAAACACTTAAGCACCTATGTTGACAAGCACAAATTAATTTGGTTGTATTGTATTTTTATTTAATTTAACTGATCTTAGTTTTATAGCCCTGAGATTGACACCTGTGCTCTAGGCAACTCTGAGACCTGAGTTGTAAAAGTGGCCACCTGTATTAGGAGAGGGAGTTTCCTCACCTTGGACTTCCTTATGCCAATGAAGTCAGAGGTCCAGTCTGTACTCTATACCCTCTATCATTTCCCACTTTTGATCAATTCCAACTACCAAGATTAGTCAATGACTTCTGAGCCTCCCACCAAAGTTATTTAGTTTGAGATGTTAGTATATTATTACATATACTGGTAGCAGCTAGGTGGCACAATGGATAAGGCAATGGGCTGGGGAAAAGGAAGATTCCTCTTTCCAATTTCAAATGTGTCCTTAGATACCTTCCTAGCTGGGTGGCCCTGGGCAAGTCACTTAACTTTGCTTGCCTCGGTTTCCTCAACTGTAAAAGGAGCTGGAGAAGGAAATGGCAAACCATGCCAGTATCTTTGGCCAAGAAAACCCCAACATGGAGTCACAAAGAGTCAGACTTGACTTAAAAATCTTATTGAATCAGTCTCTTTAGACTGAAAGCCTTTACATGGTTGTATTGTCTGGCTATAGTTCCTGGTATCATAAGTCTCAGTCCAGAAGGGATCTCACATTCTACCTACTCAGATTCTACTCTAAAGTCCATTTCCTTTTACAACTGAGGAAACGAAGACCTGAGAAAGTAAAATAACTCACCCATGGTCACACATAAGGTAGTGAGAGGTGAGACATACCCAGGTTCTCTAACTCCAGAAGCAGGATTCTTCACAATCTACCACCTTGCCTTCCAATTCTTTAATTACCTGCTTTTTCCATTCTTATTTTAGCTCCTTTCCTTGTTGGATCCACCTCCAAATCTACCTCTGTCTTTTCTCCCAATGCAGCAAGGAGACTTGGAATCTTTTTTCTTCTAAGCTCTCACAATTACTAGAATAGCAACCTGTCCCTCTTTGTTGGTCTGAATCAAGTACAAAACATAATTCTCATTACCAATTCATCTTATGAAAGACAGCACAAAGACAAACCAAGAAGTCTGGCATCTGCTTGGGTTTGGTTCTCTCAAGGCAATTTAAAGATACCTTTAGCAGATGTCCCTTCACCTTGGATCTTCCATCGCGGAGAAATTATGCCAGCTTTGTGATATGTACCCCACCTCCCTCAAATCCTCACCTATCCCCTCCTTGTCTGGATAGTTTGTAGTATGCTTCCATCACATAATATGTGCTTTCATCTTTTTAGGTGACAGGGATAGAGCACTGGACCTAGGCTCAGGAAGACCCAAGTTCAAACCCAGCCTCAGACATTTACTAGCTACATGAGGAAGTTTCTCTGCCTCAGCTTCCTCAACTGTAAAATAGCACCTGCCTCCCAGAGTGGTAAGAATCAAGTGAGATATTTTGTGAAGTTTTTAGCACAGTGCCTGGCACAAGGAGGTGTTTAATAAATGCTTGTTTCCTTCCTTCTCAATGGACCTTCCTTTCTCTAGCTCATGATTCTCACTTGAATATGTTCTTTAAATAAACCACTGCTCCATTGCCCTTTATCTAATTTGTTCCTTTGGAATAAAAATTCCTTCTATAAGCCTTACATCATAGCTTTTTCGGACTGTCTCTAGTTCACTTTGTTACTCTTGTGGCCCAGTCAGGTGACAGGAATTAAGCACTTGCAGATTTCACTGCCTAGGGAACTCCTGGATGATGAAAATCCCCTCTGCCAGTGGGGGCAGCATCTTCTTGGCCCCTTGCTTAAGAGTTATCTAGAGTAGTGGTGTTACTCAAATCGAACCAGAGGTCAATAAACTATGCTTACGGGTCCCTGTGGGCTGCAGTGAGACTTAGAAAACCACATTTTAACATTATCTATGTTCTATTATACTTTGATTGATTTTGTTCAATACTTCCCAATTGCATTTCAATCTGGCTGTAGCCTCAGTTCTGCCCAGAAGGCTGGCAGTTCAATATCTCTGACCTAGAGCCCCAAAAGGGTTATAGATAGAACATCAGAGCCAGATCTTGATCCCATCTTCCCCCTCTGAAGTCAGCTCTTTGTCTACTGTGGATTTTTTGAGGCAGTCAGGGTTAAGTGACTTGACTGAAATCTTAGTGATATTTTCTATTAGGTCTTTCATGCCTATCTGCTCCTAAAGGTTTGAGATCATCGGTAGATTCCTAGAGAGAATTATACAAGTGGAAGCTGCCCTCAGCAGGGTTCTGCAGGAAGGGAAATTCTAGTTAATGTAATCTCCATAGACAGACAATCAGGGACTACATTTCAGCTAGAACTCCATTTTCCCAGTCCAGCACAGTATACTGTGTCTTCTGCACATTTAAGCTGTCTCATTAACCCCCTGGATTTTGCAGGACCCATTAAGGCATGATATCCATATTATTGACAATGAATCATCACATCTGCCCAGTAATAGAGTAAGTCTGTAAGTCTCAAAAAGCCATCTGGTCATAGGGTTATAGGATTAGGCCCCCAGAGGGCATGTATAGATGGAAACCAAGGTCCAGAAATGAGTATACCCGAAGTCACTCAGATAGCATGTATAGTAGAACTAGGATTGGAACCCAGGTCCTCTGACATCACATTGTCATCTTACATGACCCTGCCTTAGGAGGATAGGGGTTTGAATTCTAGCTCTGACACTTATTGTCTTACAAGTGTCTTTAGAAAGTGCCCTTTCTAGGACAGCAGACAGAGTGGATAGAGCACTGGCTCTGGAGGCAGGAGCACCTGAGTTCAAACCTCAAACACTTACTAGCTGTGTGATCCTGGGCAAGTCACTCAACCCTGATTGCCTCCAAAAAATGCACTTCTCAAATGCCTGACTGAGCTTTGGTTGTCTTGGCAGCCCCAGGCTCAAATTGTCACATGGGCAACCCTAGGCACAGAAGCCTAGCCCCAAGGATGGATGTTAAGGGTCAGGGGGAGGGTGCCAAAGAGTTCACACTCCCCTAGTCTCTCCCAGGTTGTTTAATGTACTTTCTTTGCTGGGTGAGGGGAGGTGGTATGGGGCTTTCTCTGTGGATTGCCATGGTGGAAGGGGGACTGTTTGGGGTTTAAAAAAAGCTAAAGTGGTGGTATCTTCAAAACAAAAATATTAGGGGATGGTGGAGTGACTCAGATCCCAGGAGCTCAAATGAAGAAAAGGGGCCTTGGTTGGGTGGGGACACACCCAAACCAGCCCCTAAAACCTCTGTTGTGAATGCCACCACTGGCACCCCATCACCTTCAGCCAAAGCAGCTACCAAGAATGCTGGTATCCCTACAAGTGACAAAGCAGAAGACAAGGGTAGCATTGAAGTAGTCCCTGAAGAACTTTTTCCTTCCAGACAAGGCTGAGCCCTACTCTTACCCTGCCCCTGCTGCCTCTGAAGAGCAGTCCTTAAGCCCAGAGCCAGAGCCCACCTTCCAGGACAATGGGGCATATCTGATTCACCAGGCTAAGGAGAGTGATAGAGCTGAAATCTAGCTGGTCAGAGAACCATCATGGGCAGCGGCAGTCCCAAGCCCAAAACAGATTCTAGGCAACCGGAAACAATTTCCTCAAGGATACCCATCTTTCCCTTTTACCCAGCACCAAGTGGTCTGGCCTTACCCTTCCCAGCCAACACCTTTGGGAACCCCAGCCCTAAATCCAGGGCCTTCTTCCCTACGGCCCCACTATCACTTCAATGAACACATTGGATTTCATTTTCTTAATATTAAAACTTAGAGAATGCAGCTTTCCATACTGTTATTTTATTTTTCTTGAGCTTTTGGTCAGTTTTCTTTTATAACATGACTAATGGAAATATATCTTGCATGACTGCACATGTATAACCTTTATCAAATTGCTTGCCTTATCTGATAGGGGAGGAGAGGAAGGGCAGGAGAGAATTTGGAACTCAAAAGCGTAAAAAATGAAGGTTAAAAATTGCTTGGATGTAGTTGGGGAAAATATTAAAATTTTAAAAAATTCTGCTTCCATATCTCTTGGGGCCAAAGAGTCCAAGTGACTCTTCTAGAAACAACTTTTGAATTCTAGCTTGGGAACTTGGCCCCTAACAAGGGGAGACAACTGGATAATTTTGGATTTTATTTTATTTTATTTTAAACAAAAACCAAAGACATCTGTTGAACTAAAACATCCATTCTGAAAAAGATAAAAATATTAACCAACAGAAACCACATTCCTCTTTCCTCTGGCCCAAAGAGGGCAGCACTGACTCAAGAGAGGAATTTCATAAGCCTGAAATGAAAGGCCTCCAAGGAAGACTCCTTTTGCTCATTCTCATAAGCAGGTTTTAAAAATAGTTGCACAGACCCATATGCTCTGCTCATCAATCCCGGGAAGGGCCTGTTGAATGAAGGCAGAAGGGTTTGTTTTGAGCCCGGACTGTATTACTGTATCACAGATCCAAGAGGCACCTTCCCACAGAACAGAAGGTGTCGGTGACTGATAAGTTGCTTTAAGTCTAGTTATTAAAAAGTTGTTTAAGGTCTAGGCCCCTATATAACTTTGAGGAGTGAGGCCTGTTCTAATGGGACAACCAGACAGAACTGTCTGGTCTTTTAAAGTGAATTATAACTTAAGATTAAAACCGAAAATGAGCTGGGGGAAAAAAAAAACCTCAACTAGACTTCTCTGCTTTGGGATAAAGGGAAGTGATAATAACAGAGATTAGAAAAAAAATGATAGCTTCCAGGAGACATTGTGGGTTCAACCCAAACAGACTGATCTCCCATGCCTTCTGCATCCACAGCTTTAGACAGGGAGACACTTAACAGCTATGATCCTAAGGCGCTTTAAGAAGTCTGTCAAAGATCTAAATACTCGATTTTGTGTGAAGGCAGATGAGTAAACATTTAAAGAAGAGAAACTTTAGCAAGTGTGGAAACCAAAACCATTTTCTTCCTTTATTAAAATAAAGAAACCCTGGTTGCATTTTTAAGAGGCCTACCTTCAGAGAAGGGCAAGATGGTCTAATTGTAGTGTTTTGGTCACACACCAAATGTAGTCTTTTGTTTAATTCTGGGTGCCATTTGAGGAAGGGAAATTGTTAAACTGCCCGTCACTTCAATTGTGTGCCTCAGTTTCCTCATCTGTCAAAATGAGTTCTAGATCCCCGATTCTATGAGGGTTGCCAGGATGATGAAGGCTCTCAAGTTCCTGATATATGAAGACTGGAAAACTGGGAGATGCTTAGCCTGAAAGAGAAGACTAGGGGGAGCTGTGTTCAGGAGGTGGAGTGGTTGTTACCCAGAAGAGCGATTAGCTTTGTTCTGCTTGGCCCCAGAGGATAGACCTAGAAAGCATAGAGAAGAAAATGAGAAGCAGCAGGCTTAGAGTTGAGAAAACCCTTAAAGAAGCACTGCCCCACTACCCCATTACTTCCCAAAGAAGCCCAAACACTCCAGTTTTCAAGCAAAAAGTTGGATGGGCATTTGGTTAAGGGAAGTTTGAGGATTTCAAAGTCAATTATGATCAGTTAGATCATCTGCCTCCCTCCCTGCTCCTTTGGAAGTTCCCCTTTCCAGCACTAATTCTGAGCTTCCATATAGGTAGCAAGGAAGTTTATGAAGATTGAATTTAATGGTTCTTCTCAAGGCAGAGCTTAGAAACTAGAACTGCTGTCTTCGACACCCTCCAGCTATGGAACTTTCTGGTTTGTTTGAAAGCTTCAATAGCGCCACTCTCCTTGACAGCACACCTTCTGCCAATAGCCTGCAATCCTCTATGGCATAGGGAGCCATTTCCATAGACTCTATAGTATCTGTGCCATTGTCCCCATAAGAGCTTCCTAAAAGATGGACCCCATGGCTGAAGGCCTTGCTCCTATTCAGATTGCGTTGAACATTAGGGATTTTATAATCACTTGATACCCATCTATAAAGTCGGCTCAGTGCCATCTCTCAGGTCTGCCTTCAGATTTAACCCATTTATAGAGGGGGGAAATTCAGGGCAGAAGGGAAAAAGACAATTAAAAGATGAGAGCCAGAATTCAAAGCTAGGCCTTCAGGTTCTACAACTCTAGTGTTTTCCTTTATACCACTTACTTGCCCCTCTTAAAAGCTAATTTGAAACATCTCAATCAAGATCGGGCACTCATTATATTTGAGAGATATAGAAAAAAAAGAGCAAGTATTCAAGATGATCAGTTCATAATAATGGAAAACAAACAGGATTTGGGTCAAGGAATCTGGGTTTATTCTTATTAACCTGCAGCTTCAGCCGTTAGGATCATGGATTGAGTGCTAGTAGGATTTCAAGGAGTCTTCTAATTTCCAACTTTTCTTTTTCCAGGTGAAGAAAAGAAGGCCAAGAGTAAGTGTCTTGGCCAAAAAAAAAATCACATAAGGATTAAGTGCCCAAGCAAGTTTCAAACCCATATCCTCTGACCAGCAGCTTCTTTGTTTCTATCAGTGGTCATGGCAGTCAAGTTCCCTTTGGACTTCATTTAAGTTATTTTTTAGTCTTTTATTTTTTCCCAGTTACATGTAAAAACTACTTTTAATATTCCTTTTTAAAGATTTGAGTTTCAAATTCTTTCCTCCCTTCACCCCCCACTAATGCAAGCAATTCCACATAGGTTATACATATGTAGTCAAGCAAAACATGAGTCATATTGTGAAAACAGACAAGGAAAAAACCTCAAGAAAAATGAAGTTAAAAAAGTATGCTTCAATCTGTATTCTGAACATCACTTCCTTCAGAGTTGTCTTGGATCATTGCATTGTGGGAATAGCCAAGTCGTTAACAACTGATCATTTTATAATATTACTGTTACTTTGTACACAGTGCATTTCACTTTGCATCACCTCGTACAAGTCTTCCCAGGCTTTTCTGAGAGCATCCTGCTTGTCACTTCTTATGGTACAATAGTATTCCATCATGATTACATACCACAACTTGTTCAGCCATTCCCCAATTGATGGGCATCCCCTCAACTTCTAATTCTTTGCCCCCATAAAAGAGCTATGAATTTTTGTACATATAGATCCTTTTCCCTTTTTGTTTTTTATCCCTTTTGGGATACAGACCCAGTCGTGGCATTGCTAAGACAAAGGGCATGCATGGTTCTATAGTCCTTTGAGCAGAGTTCCAAATTGCTCTACAGAATGGTTGAACCAATTCACAACTCCACCAATTCTTATTAAAGTCTCATTTTTCCCAAGTCACCTCTAACATTTATCATTTACCTTTTCTGTCCTATTAGCCAGTCTAATAAGTATGAGGTTGTACCTCAGAATCATTTGAATTTACATTTCTCCAATCAATGGTAAGAGTTTTTTCATGTGGCTGTAGATAGCTTTGATTGTTTCCTCTAAACACTGATCAACCTTTGATCATTTATCAATTGGGGAAAAGCTCTTAATTTTATGAATTTGACTCAGTTTTCTACATGTTTGAGAAATGAGGACCTCATCAGAAACTTGCTTCAAAATTTCAGTTACTATTTGCTAACTATTTTCCTCTATCCTAGGCCCCCTATTTACTCTATTCCCTCTGCTTTCACCCTTTCCCTCCTTAAAAGTGTTGTTTCTGGTCTACCCCCTCCCCCCACCTGTCCTCTCTTCTATCACACCCTTCCCCTGCCCTTGTCTTATCCCTTTCCCCTCCTACTTTCCTGTAGGGTAAATAAGGTGGATTTCTATATCCAATAGAGTGTGGGTGTTATTCCCACTTTGAGCTAATTCTGATGAGAATAGGGTTCACTCACCTCCTGTCTTCCCCTCCACTGCAAAAGCTTTTTCTTGCCTCATATGTGAGATATGACTTTCTAAGTTGTCTTTGGAGTCTGTAGGTTGAGGGTCCTGAAAACGACCACTGCTGCCAATGGTTGTCACCCCAAGGCCTACTCCAGGTTTGCTGGGACCAGGTCTGCTCTGGCTCAGCCTGATGCAGGCCTTTCCTGCTGACCTAGGTTGTCTTTGGCTGAAAATTTGTTTTGTTCTTTTTTTGTAGGTTTTGCTGCTCTAGAATTTTAGTCATTTTTAAAAGGTATTTGGAGGAGATTGGGGGAGAGCTAAAATGAGTGTCTGCCTTTACTCTGCCATCTTGCCTCTACCTCTTGGGATTCATTATTTTAAAACAGATAATAGGACTACTGGAGAATGTTGAAGATATTCATTAGTTTGCCTTCCAAAAATGGAAATTGGCCCCTCGTTGAAGTAGGAAGGTACAAATATGGCAGTTCTTTTTCCAATGTCACATCCCTCTTAAGTACATTTGTGAAACTTCTCACTCATTTTACACATTTCTTCAAAGTCAGAGGTGGTTTGGGGAAAAGGTATGAATGTAAGTTCTTTAAGTTCTTTCTCTGAGGTTCTCTGTCTCAAAATCTTTCCTTCCTACCCAGTCTTGAGAGCATGAATTATCCTAGCCTTAATCTTACCACTCACCATCAACTCCATTTTACTGAATTATGGGAGAGATCCACATAGGCAGAGAATGGCCTTTGTTTTCTTTGAGTGACTCAATTTGTCTCATTGAGCCTTACTATGTGCTAAGCCCCACGCCCAAACCCTATTAGGTGTTAATGTAATCCATGTGGATGTGAACCTCCCAGGGTCCTAAGGGGAGGGGCCAACTCAAGAACCAATCACCAGAGCCTGAGCTCGTGATTAAGATGATGTTTGATGATGTCTGAATCCCTATAAGAAGGGAGGACAGAGCCATTTGTGCAGGGCTCTGGAGATGGTGTTGATGAAGAGACTCCGGGCAGCTGTAGCTAAGGAGCCCTCCAGCTTGTAAACCTGGATGCTGAGACTTTGTTGAACTCTGGTAACTATGTATTGGGATTTGAACCAGACAAGGTCTGTTAATGTTTGTAATTTTTTTGTATTTTGCTCTGAAGTTCAGGGTGCTGGCTTTTTCCCCTGAACTAACTGAATGATATTGGTATGCTGAATTAAAAGTAAGCTTGTCAACCCCTTCACCTTGCTTTCCTTAATTAAGCAGATGAAAAGAACCTGTGCTGTTGGCAGCTTTCTGGGCCGTGACTGTGGGTGAATCACAGAAGCTGCTAGCCAGAGTGTTAAAACAGGGAGATATTACAGAAGTCAAACATGAGGTTCAAAAATCATTGAATTAGATCTGGCAGGGGACATCAGTCTTCACCTCAGTCTGTCCCTGTTTCTTCCTTTACTTTGCAGGAGTAGTTCTTACCTAGTACTGAATCTTGGAGTCAGTCTTGGGTTCAAATCCTATATCTGCCACCTTTGTGTGAGAATGTGGGAAATCCCTTTCTTGGATTCCCGTGTTGCAGGTGGGAACACTGAAGCTAGTGGGATCAGTAATGCCTACAAACCACTGGCTTCTATGATGAGTCAGTATTTCTTCTGCCATTTACCAATTGTATGACCCTGGGTAATTCTCTTCATCTTTGAGTCCAGGTTTCTCATTTTTAAGGATGGAAATCCTAGTAGTACCTGGCACAGTTGGGAGAATCAGTGAGATAATTCACATAGAAGACTTGGACATCAGGGCAGTCATTTTACCCCTGTGCCTCAGGTCTCCTTCTATAGGATGGGAATAATAACTGTTGAGACTTACAGTAAAGCATTTTGCCCACTAAAAAATTCTCTTGGTCTTGATTTTGATGATGGAGGCTACCTTCCTGAGAGAATTCTTGAGTCTCAACCATCTCACCTGTAAAATGGAGCTGTGTGTGTCCCTACTTTCAAAGGGCTCCAATGAGGGATGCCATTGTAAACTAAAAAGCACTCAAACATTTCAATCCATATTCACTTTCTTCCATGAAATACTCTATTCTAACAGTTGGCCTTAATTCAGTCTATGTCATATCACAGGAGACATCTGTTATTCTCCATCTCAATCAATGCCATCTCGGGATGGGTTCTGGCCTCAGCATCCGGTGGCCTGAATTATTTATCTCTAATTGGACTGGCTGAACCCAAGGCACTAAAGAATCAATTAATACAAATTTTCCATCAGAGCTTTCATCTTGAGCAGGAAGTGCCATGAAGAACAAGAAGCAAGGGCAAGTGGGAAGGCTTGAATGGTGGAGGGGAAAGCTAGTGGAGATTGGAGGTCAGGAGATTTGAGTCTTAGCATCCCACCCTCCACCACTAAGCTGGGATATAAGGCAAAGTCACTTGACCCACGGTCCTTTGAGAGGCAGGATGGCCTATTAGCTGGAGTGCTGTAGATGGGAATCAGAAGGTCTAGTCCAGATATCCCTCCTCAGGCACTTACTAGTTGAGACTCTAGGCAAAGCAGTTACATTCTCAAGCTTTCGTGTCTTCATCTTTGTAGTAAAGTTGGATTCAATAGTTTAAGGTCTTCCCTTCCCACTCTAAATACATGACTGTGTGACAGGCTAGGCTTCCAAAGGAGGCCAGCCAGGATTACTGAGAACTGGAGACCACGACATGAGCCCAATGGAAGAAACAAGATTTTATGTTGGAGCAAATAAAAAAAACTAAGAATTGGGAAAAAGCTTTGGAACCTTGAAGTGTGTATACACACAGTATATACATACACACACACACACAAAGTTGTTCACATATTTTCCCCACAGTCTCATGCAATATAGCTTAAAGACCAGCATAACATCAAGAAAACCTTTTCACATCCCGCTACCTCCAATGGCACCTTCTACAGCAAGATCAGCAAGGACCGTCACTATGCTGATCTGACTGAGGATCAGTTGCCTCCCTGTGAGAGCCTGAAAGACACCATTCCCCAGACTCTACCCTTCTGGAATGAGGAAGTCATCCCCCAGATTAAGGAAGGGAAACGTGTTCTGATTGCAGCTCATGGCAATAGTCTTCAAGGGATTGTCAAACATCTTGAGAGTCTGTCTGAAGAAGACATCATGGAGCTGAGTTTGCCTATTGGCATTCGCATTGTGTACGAGTTGAACAAGAATCTGAAACCCATCAAGTTTCTTGGGGATGAAGAGACTGTGCAAAGCCATGGAGGCTGTGGAAGCCCAAGTGAAGGCCACGAAGTCAAAGCAGGCTACCAGCATGTGCCAGCAGTAGCCAGGTCCTTCCCTTCTCACTGTACCCCCACCACATCTCTCCCCTGCCTGCTCCACACACTGACCATCACCTTAGGGATCACAAAACATAGCCACAGGTGAGGGACTGATGGTTCCTTTTTTCATTCCTCCCTATTTCAGACCAATTGTTTTCTCTCATTGCCCTTCCCCCCTCAACCACATTAGTCAGAATGCCTCCTGGGTGGTTTGGCTCAGAAAGGACCTGGTTAAGGGTTAGGGATGGGGACATAGTAAGAAGTGACCAATGTGGGGAGTTGCAAGAAGCAATTGGTCCATTTATTCCTATGAGCTAGTTTTGCCAGTAGGGCAGCCCTCTTAGGGGCTGTTGTAGGAAGCTGCCTGTAGCCCAGGTGGTCATTTAACAAATCATGAAAGTCTTTATTTCTTCCCTAATCCAAGAAGGATGGATCTGGGAAGTTGAGATTACATCCTGATGTTTACTTGTTGTATTTACTTTCACAAAAGACCCTTCTAGGCTGGTTATTAGTAGCTTTTGAAATTAAACTATCCCACTTGGTAGGTAGTCAGAGATCTCAAACTGTGTCAGAAGAGAGAGTTCCTTGATTTCTAAGGGCTGGATGAATACATCCCATTATGTTTTATAGGCCCCTCTCTGTTCTGTGGCAGTGAAATGCTCCTAGATCATGTTGAAATGTGTCTGTGTCCCATTGCCTTCCACCTTATGTCCAGCCACCTGGGTCCACATTAGTTTTAGCTTAACCGTATTAACCCTGCCCCCCCTTTTTTGTTGTTCATTATAATAAAAAAAAACTTTTGCATCATTCATGAAGATTATGAAGAGGCAGTTACAGCAGAATTCTGACTGTAATGCTAGAGGCAGCATAGCCTTCAATCTGCCCACTTACTGAATCACTTTGAACAAGTCACTTTAGCCTTACAACAATGAATTTTCATAATACACAATTGAATTTGGTGGTTCTACTGTGCAGGCCATGGGCAGCCTGGAATTAGAAACCTCCTGCATTGAAGGACTTCCCTGCTGCCACTAATACCTGGCAAGTGTCTTCTATTCACCTTTGCCTGGTTGGGTAAGGAGGAAACACAAAGGACCACTCCTGCTACTGAAGACTGAAAAACCCCACCATCCCAAGTCAGAGGTCTCTTGAGATTGGAGGCTTCCACTGCAGGGCTCTCTGGAGGACCATTCCCAAGGGAGCTTGCTACCTCTGCTCAGATCTGCATAACTTATCAATAGATAATCAATAGATGATTTCTTGTCCTGGAGTAGCAAATTTCTACCTCCCACTCTTATCCCTGTAATTCAGATTCACTCTGCTGAGTTGGAAACCACCTTTTTCAAAAGGGGGGGGACATTATTCTTAGCCCCTTGTACCCTATTATCCCTGCCTTCACTTTTCTGTTTCTGTCCACCTCTGCCCTCCACTTTCTGCATCACCCTCTGGAATCTATTGTTACCAAATTCCCTTTTGTTTTAGATATTTACCTTTCATACTCTTCATTTCTAGCACTCCTAGAAGCCTGGATTCCTCCCCAAAGATCTTCATCTCCCACTTCATCTCTTGGTAGTCTCTCCAGTGCTGATCCTTCTTTCAAACCTTGTAACACCAAGAACTGCCACTTTTCAAACCCTCTTTCAGAGGCCTCTCCCCTCTTGAGATTGACCCCACCTATCTTTTTTCCCCCTGGTAATCTAGCCTCTAAATTATTTTTCCTCCTTTCGCTAGGAATTCAGTACATGGCTCACAATTCTCTCCATCATGTTCCTTTTGATAAAGGAAAGGAAAGTCATTCCTTCAGTGAGACTGAGACACTGGAAAGACCTTAACTTAAAAAGGCCAAGGTCTCCCACTGCAGGGCCATCTCCAATCATCCTGATCTATATCTTGCCACTGGACCTAGGTGACTCTGGAAGAGAAAGCAAGGCTGATGATTTTACACAGCCCTCCCTTGTTTAAATCGAATTTACTTGCAAGTCATGACACCTTCCTGATTCCATGGGCCTCTTTGAGAACAAACGACAATATTCGTTTTCCTTGGCTATAATCCATTGGTTAATAGCCATTTAGCTGTAGAAATATCAACTTGTTCATCCCCACCCCCCAAACCATCATTTCAATGACCTCCTTTTCTTACTCATGATCTCCTTTCCTATCCAGTTTTGAGATACTGAATTGTTTGACTTCCTGCAGCTGTGACCCTCCACAAGTTACAAGGTGTATGGCCCAGGGTTTCCTTGGATTCTGTTTCCCAATTATTAATGGCTCATAGTAGCCCCTATGGGTCCTGTTTAAGTGGGAGGGCTGTGGTCAGGAAAGGCTGATCAGTTTTCACAAGCCCTGTCATGGCCTTAAAGGTTTCTCTCTGCCACCTCCTTGGCCCACATTTGGGTTTTCCCCCCCAGTCTCTGTAAATCTGGAGATGATAACCCCAGCATGGGTTGTTAAAAAGATGAGCTGGGAGCTATTTAGGGGTCATATTCCAAATCTTTTGAAAGTCACCATGAAAGATAATTCCATTCTCCCTCAAATGGTCCCTTGGTATACCTAATGGAATTCTGGGTTTAGAAAGACCCAGAATCTTCATGGAAGGTTGAGGAGGTAGGGGAACCTGACTTTATATTACTATGATCCCATCTTTAATAAAGGTTTTAAAGTCTGCCTGTAAACTTTAAGTCACATTTTTACTGGACCTTCTCAAAGAGATTGATGTGCAAGACCATTCAAAAACTTGTCCCTAGAAAGTATTTCTCACTGGTCTGGAATTCTACCATTACCATTTGATTCAACGAGCATCTATTAAACACCTGTCAAATGCTAGTGACTGGAACTACAGCAAAAGAAGCAGCCCCTATTCTCACAGATCTTTACTAGACTAGAATATTTCAACATGTAAATAAATACAAAGTTTCAGATCATGAGACAGCATGGGGCAGTGGGATAGAGCCCCAGATTTAGAGTTGACAGCTCAGAGTTCAACACTTGGCTCTTTTGTGTTTGTCAGTGTACCTTAGACAATGAAATGGGGAAGTAAGCTTTGGGAATAAGAATAGAAAGGAAAGTCTCTGCTCAAGAAATTCCATCTGATAGGGGAAACATAGGAGCTTTCAGTTGCAAGTCAGATGGAAAGGCCCCATGGTACTTAGGGTACAGTAGGCAAGCCAATACTCAATCATGTTTCCATTGATAAAAATTGTTAGTTGCTGACACCAGACTGACAGTGTCAAGGACTTTGGGGCCTTTTCTGGTATTCAATAGTTATAGTCATTCTGTGGGTGCCTATAGAAGCTGAGACCATCTCTGCAGAGGGGGCTATGGAAGATGATGGAGTTGGGGAGAAAAGGAGAAGATGGGCAGGGTAGATTGGACTAGGAAAACATCAAGGTTCGTTGTAGCCCTCCTCTATGATTCCATGAGGCCTCAGAGCAGGAGGAAGAACTGCCTTCCAAGGTAGCCAATGCTATTTTGGGCTAGACTCCAGTTTTTAGGATTTTTTCCTCCTTGATACCAAAAGCTAGTTCTGCTTTGGTTGGACAGAGGAGAGATTCTTGTGCAGGTTGGACTACATGGGGGCTACTGATGCCCTTTACAGCTTTGACAATTGGGGACTTTGAACCAGCTTATAGCTGGTTATTGGAGGGGCAAATGAGAGCCCAACAGAAGAGGTTAAGTGGATGAGAGAGTCTAAGGTCCTAGCAGTACAGACCTGAGGAAGAAGAGGAAAACTTGACATGATTCTGACAGCACCAGTTTTATAAAATCAAATCAAAGCATTTATTATGTGTGCTAAGCATTTGCTAAAGGTCCCCTGAGAGCCAAGGACAACCAACCAACTGAAGTCACCAAAACTTAAATTCTACTTTGAATACTTCCTACAATGACAAAGGATAATTAGTAAGACAACTGATAACAATCATCTTCCCCCGAAGATACCATATAAAGCATGTAAGATGCAGGACCTGCAGCTGGTACATAAAATGCCAGAAATCAGAGAATATATTAAGAGGGGAACTACGGAATTCTAGCAACAAGAGGTTAGACAAGAAATATGCTAAGATTAGGACGTAGACTAAATCTGACTTCAGTTTGAAAAGTGTGATTAAGACACAAGGCTTCTTCAACTTTTTCCCCCTACTCACAACCCCTTCAGTGCTTCCTAAACTGTGAGTTGAGACCCTACATGGGTCATCCACAGTTTAAGCAGCACTGATTTAGAGAAAGAAAGAAGCTTTACTCCAGACACCTGAGTTCTAATCCTGATTTGGATACTTACTAGCAGTGTGACTTAGGACACAAGCTTTAACTTATATGACTAGCCTTGAAATATGGGAGTCTCACTAGCTCTCCTAGGTTTTGTTGCCAAAAGTGGTCACCATTTTATAAAATGGTCAAGAAAGCTTAAAAACTCAATTCAAATATGGAGCACCTATCCCAGGCAAAGCCCTGGGCTAGGGTCAGCTATACAGAGTTTGTGGGCTAATGACAAGTATCCAGTGTTGTGGTCTTATAGGAATAAATTCTGACACCTGAATTGAAACTGAGCTCAGATTTACAGGCTAGAAGGAATTTTAGCAATGGATTGGTCCAACCTCCTCATTTCCTTAGATAAATGGAGGAGGCTCAGGGAAATTAAGCATCTGGCTTAAGGTCAAAGGGAGCCATGGATAGAGGCAAGATTCAGACCTGGTTCATCTGGCTCTAGAACCAGCATTTGACCCCAAATTGCTAATAATTGTGTGAATGGGATGGAGCTGGGGAAGAGAAGAGAATTAAATTTTCTCATCAGTCTAGTGAACAAAGGGCAGTGTTTTTTTTTTCAATTTGGACTTTCAATCCCAGACTGCAAATTTCCTTTCTCCAATATTCATTGCCATTCTTGAGCAAGTCAAACTTTGCTGAAGGGAAAGGAAAAGAGCAGGTCAAGTATATAAGAAAAGCCTACTTTGCATAAAGGAGGAGGAAGAGACAGACCCAGAGAATTTTGATTTCTCAGTATTGTACTACTAGTGATCATGGAAACCCCACTCAAAACCCAGATTCTCTGGAGATTTAGAGCTCTTTTCCTCATGGTACTATGTGGGTCATGGTACTATGTGGGTTATGGAGGTTCTATCTCCCCACAAAGTTTGGCTCCTGTTACTCTTTAGAAAATGTTCTCCCTCGCCACTGCCTATATTACCCTGTGGCAATGACTTAGAACCTTAGCCATATGATTCTGCCAAGAAAGCTCAGGTAGCATTAGTAAGGACAGGTGAGGAGAATGGTAGAAGGAACCAATAAGATATTCCAATGAACCGAGTTGGTGTCAACCCAGGCAGTCTCCCTCTTTAACACATCATATAGTTCGCAGGTGAGACTGTCTAAGTAAATCACCATTTTTAAGGTAAATTTTGAGGCAAAGCTTCCTTCCCCCTCCTCAGAGGTTCAAGAAAGAGCCCTGAATTCATGAGAGAACGTAAGTTCAGATATTGGTTTTGTTACTATCTGGGACAGACTTTGGTAAAGTCATTTCTAGGAGTCTTTTTCTGTAAGAGGATGGAGTAGATGAATTTTCGGGTTCTATACTACTTGTTTCAGTAGGTACTCCTGATGTTGACTACAGATGTTGTTATTGTATCTTTAAGAGTCAAATGAAATGTTAAAAAAATTCAGTTCCATATCCAATGATCCCATGAAAAATGAATAGTAGATAAGAATTTTTTCTTTGGTGATAATTAAGCTCACAAGAAGGGGGGAAAAGTAATACTTCCCCAGCTTTCTTGCTTTCCCATAGACTAGCTACAACTATATGAGAGAGAGAGAGAGAAAGCGCACAGACTGGCACTTCTAACAGAAGGCATAGGATAAAATGTTCAGGCTTGTGAGAGGAAAGTCTAACTCAAAATGAAAAGAAAAGGCTCTTCTCACCATTGGAAGCCCCAGCAAAGCTGCCACCTGACTATCCACCTTCTGGCATCTCTGTCCCATCTTACTCTTGGCTCTTGACAGCTTCAGAAGCATTCCCAGCCTTTAAGGGGGAGACACCAAGGGCATTGATTACTCTACTCCCTGAGCTCTAACTTATTTTAGAATGGAGAAAAGAGAAATTGCTAACCAAGCTGTTAATAGCAAGCCAGGCTTGGCCAAACATTAGAGAAGAAGAGGAAGAGCAAGACCAGAGGTGAGGAAGAGCAACAAATGACCAACATCAATTTCAGTAGGAACTCCCAGGGTAGGGCCTTTTATCCTTCCCCGGCTACCTTCCTTGCTGCCTATTGGCTGAAAGACTTCCCCTCCCAGATCTCTGACACCTGGGCCAGACCCACGAAGATTGCTGCTAAAAAGGGTGGGTTGAGGAGCTGGTTTTGCAGGTTCAGAGCTAGCTGGTACCAGGTGTTGTTTATCAAGGAAAAAATAGCACTAAAATGGGCACTAGAGCCCTGTGAGCATCCAAGTGGTCACATCAAGGGGGTCCTGAAGTCAGTCCATACATGAAAACTATGAAAGTGTTTCACTTGAGGCAGGTAGGTGTCCCAGTAGATAGAATGCTACACTAAAGAGTCAGGGAAATCTGAGTTCAAATCCTGCCTCATACGTTTATTACTGATGAGATCCATGGACAAGTCATTTAATTTCTCAGCCTCAGTTTCCTCATCTATAAAATGAGGATGATAATAGCACCTCTCTCATGAGGGTTGTTGTGAGGATCAAATGTGAGAGAGAGAGAGAGAGAGAGAGAGAGAGAGAGAGAGAGAGAGGTGATATAGTACCTTGCAAACATTAAAGTTCTATATAAATTACAGCTATTATTATTATTACTTTAAGGACAGCCTTATATGGAAGGGAGATAATTGCTCTGTGTGTATGTGTGTGTGTGTGCGTGTGTGCACGCGAGCGTGCGCGCATGAGCACAGAGTGTGCATCTAATAGCTATGTCAGTGAAAAACCACTATAACAACAGAGAGTCTAGACAAGGCAAAAGCCTTGAGTTGGTTGAGCATTCCAACCTCTCAGATGGGGATCAGGGCCCTTCACCATCTGGAGCCATCCTGGCTTCTCAGCCTCATTTTCCCCCTCTCCCTGCCCTCCCAGTGCATACACTATGTTTCCATTACTCCAAACAAAATGCATCAATTTGTACCAAATTTCCTTTATTTACCCTCATAATTGTGCCTAGAATGTCCCCACTTGCCCTTTTTACCTGTTGGATTTGAATCCAGGTCTCTCTGACTTTAAGGTCAGTCCTATTTTCTCTGTGCTTTGTTGACTCTCATATAATTAGGGTTTACTGGACTGGATACTTAACTTTCTTCTCTTTTTACTAGACCGTTGGGTTGGACTAGATGACCATGCTGCCCCCCAAAACTCTGAGCCCTTCCAGTTCTGTCAATCCGCTATACAATCAACCAATTGGTAGGATTAAGTAAGCCTTTACTGTGTGCCAGGCATTATGCTAAGGGGCAGGGAATACAAAGGGGAAAAAAACAAAACAAAAAGTAAAAACAGTCTGCCTTCAGGGTGCTTCCATTCTAATGGGAGGAGGAACAACACATTGGGTAACTTGGTACAAACAAGATACCGGCAGAGTCGACAAAAGGTAACCTTAGAAATGGAAGGCGCTACCCTTTATTCCACGATTCTTTAACTTCTGGGTACGGATTTAAAAATAGCCTCACTCCCGCTCCATGCTTGATTCTGCTGAGCCAGAATTGAGACACCTTACTGAATACTGAACCACGGCTCAAGCTAACGTCCATATGGACTGTGCGATTGAATTCCAGGGGAACAAAAAGACCTTCTTGGGGCTCCAGGAAACCAGGGACTTTTTTTAATTCCCCAAGAACTGGACTCAGTTCCCCCTCTCACCCCACCCCCCAGCCATACTTTTTTAGCAATCATATCTGAATGCTCCTCGCTGATTTCCAACAGATGTTTCGCTAATGAATAACAATGTAATCTCAGTTCCTTAATATAGTGCCGGGGCGCGATAAGTCCGAAACGGCTGTCATCGTCCGGCTGAGGATGGTCTGGTCACTGTTTGGGACTGTCTTCTTCTGATGATTATGTGAAGGGGAATTTATTTTCTCTCATCTCCTCTTCCCTCCCCCCCATTCCAACACCCCTCCTTCTTCCAGCCTTCCCCAAATTAAAAATATGCATCCTAACCTTTTGAAAAGCATTCTGTCTCCAAGAACCAGACATATGACTGGTGTGTTGAAGGGGAGTGGGGAGGGGTTGAAGAGATCTATGATCTGTGCAAGCCTGAATCAATATCCCCTAATAACAACACACAAAACTTCATCCATACCGGCCAGGAATCGGCTCCCTGGCTATCTCTTCACAGCAGATGCTGCCCAGGGAGGGGGTGAGGGGCTGTCCAGAGGAGAGGTGGGGGGCCTGGTGGAAACTCAGCAGGAAACATCCATTTGCAAGCTCTCCAGGGGAGAGGAGAAGGGGAGCCCCAGACATTCAGGCCTGGAGAGAGGAGCTAACGATGGCCCTGAACTCTTCATTTGTGTCTGCTCACATCACGTCTGGTTGACTTCTCTTGGTGTCCTAGTTGGGTAGAGAGTGGTTTGGAAGGGCTTACCGGTATGGGAATGGGATGCACAGCCTTCTTCCCTGCTAACAGATGTAGCTTAACTAGCTCATATCTCTAGTGTGATTTCATCAAAGTTGAAAAAGCACTTTCCTTACAACAGCCCTGGGGTGGTAGAAGGGGCAGTGAGGTACAGTGAGAAGACATTTGACTCTGGTACAGTCACAGGATCTGGCCCCAAATCCCTTCATGTTTCACTTATGTGACTTTGCACGCTTAAATCCCTCACTAAAGTCCAATTCACTTGCATGTCATGGCATAACCTCCCTGATGTCATGGTCCTATTTGAGAATGAAGGACAAACAGCAACATTTCCTGTGTGTTCTACGTATCTCCTGGGCCTCAGTTTCCTCACCTGTAAAATGGCCTCAGAGGTCCCTTTCACTTCCAAATCTGTCATCATGTCAGTTACATACCACAAGTATCAATGTATACCTATTTTACAGGTTGGAAAACTGAGGATTTGGAAATTTTGGAATTTGGAAACAAAGAGTTCGAATCTCAGCTGTACCACCTATGTGACCTCGGTCAAGTCATCTACAAGATGGTAGAATGGATTAGGGACTGGCTTACAGAGGACCTGGGTTCAATCCCTCCTCTGACATGACCTGTGTGACATTCAGTGAATCATTGAACCTTTTCAGGCTTCAGCATCCTCAATTATAAAATGGCAGGGTTAGATTAGCTAGCCTCTAGGGCCCTCCCAGCTTTAAATTTATGAAAGCATTTACTGAGGTAGCCATGTACTTAGTATTAAGAATATTTTTCTTATATCAAACCAAAATCTGCTCTAGCATAGTGGATAGAAACTCAAGGAGAACTGGATTCATGTCCCACCTTGGGAGACCTTGGGCTAGTCATAACCCCTCAATAACCTTAGGTAACCCTCGTCTAAGACTATACATTGCAGAACAGGTGTCAATCTGTATTGGCAGAGGGAGTTTCCTCACCTGGAACTTCTCTGTATCAATAAAATCACATTTTCAAGATTAAAGCTAAGTCACTGAAGTACAAGGTATTTCTCACCCTCTGAGCCCAAGAAGAACAAACCTAATAGCCCTTCCATGGGCCAGCTCTTCAACAATTCAAATACAGCTCATTGTTCCCTTTTCCTATGTCTTCTATTCCCTTCTCAGTGGCTCGAGAGGAACTCCTGGTGGCATTGTCTCTGATTCCCTCACTTTTCTGGTTGCCCTTATCTGGGCATGTTCTTGGTTGTCAGTGACCTTCTAGATATGGTCCGACTGGGGTAGCATAGAACGGGAATATCGCCTCCCCTTTTCCAGAATTTCTCCTGTTGTACCTACGGATCTCTGGTTTCATTCACATGGGAACCTCCTCCAGTGATTCCAGTCGCAGTCCATCCATGCCTTCTCTTCCTATGTTCCTCTAATCGATTACTTCAGTTTCCTCATCTATAAAATGGACAGGTCAGACTAGATTATTGCATTCCACTAGGAATCCATGATTCAAACATTTTTGGATCCTGACTCCATCATTCTGTGTTTACCATCTCTCCCTGCTGTTTTTCAGTCATTTCAGTTGTGTCTGACCCTTCATGACCCCATTTGAGGTTTTCTTGGTAAAGATAATGGAATGGTTTGCCATTTCCTCTTCCAGCTCATTTTACAGATGAAGAAACTGAGGCAAACAGAGTGAAGTGACTTGCCCAGTGTCACACAGCTAGTAAATGTCTGAGGCTGGATTTGAACTCAGGTCTTCCTGACTCCAGGGCCCACACTCTATTTGCCATACCACCTATACTTCTTAGGATAATTGTGAGGATCAAATGAGATAATATTTGTAATTTGGAAAATTTGTGTTTTATTAATAATAATTTGTAAACTCTATATACTATAAAGAGACTTGGAGACCTTAAAGTGCTATGTAAATGCCAGTTATTATTACTACTATTGTTAGCAGCAGCATCAATGCAATGCTCACAGTTATTTATCCCTGGTCCTATATCTAGTAAGTGTCACAAGCATTATTTGAACTGAGGCCCTCCTGTCTCCAAACCCAGTACTCCCTCTACAAAGCAAGTCAAATCTAGATATTTAAGCTTTCCTGTTATTTGGCATTTAGGAAATTGGAGACTGAATACCTCTCTTGTCTCTACTCTTTTTGTTAGCTACATACTTAATAAACAAACCAGGCTGGATTTTCTCTCATGCAGAAGAGGATCAAGTGATCCCAAAGCACTGAATCCCCTGAGTTTGCACAATTGCTCTGTGATGTCTACTGCCCCTGTGGATGGTATATAATCTTTCTGAAAAGTAATATGACAGCTGATAATAAGAATTAAGAAACCAATCACAGCCCTTGTCAGGGATCCTACTACCAGCACATACTCTTCAAAAAAAACTGTCTATACAAAAACATTGCAAGAAATCAAACAAATATTTATAAAGTATCCATTATATGCTAGGTGCTCTGTTAATGAAGTAGGAGGACTTGAGTTCAAATCCTGACTCTGTCATTTGCTTCCTGTGTGAGCTTGGTAAAGTCACATCTCATTCACAGTGAAATGAGATAGAGAACAATTTATACAATGGCTCCAATATTACAAAGGGAAATCCAGTGACAAGTTACAACTCCAGATTACTGAGGATGAAACATGCTTCCTGCCTATTGTCAGAGAAGTGGTAGACTATGGGTACAGAAGGAGAGATGCATTTTCACACCCAACCAGTGTGTCTGTCAGTTTGCCCTTTTCTTGGTATCCATCCCCAGCACTTAGGACAGAGCTTAGCACATTAAGTAAGCACTCAAGAAATGCTCATTGGCTTGAATTGGAATTGCATTCTGCAGCAGGCAATTAACCACAGGGTCAAATAGAATAATGGATTTGGATTCTGTAAGAGATCTGAGTTCAACCTTGTTATTTTGCAGGTGTGGAAACTGAGTCCCAGAGAGATGAAGTGTAAGGTTTCACAGGCAGTAAGAAGATTTGGGATTTCAACTTGGCTCCTCTAACCAATTGTAATTTAAAGTTCTTTATTCTGAATTGTATTATTCTCTAATGATTTCAGGCATGGACCTTGTATCTCCCCAAATGGACTGTGAGCTTCTAAGGAACTCTTATCTAAAGTTCTCTGAATCCTCTGAAGGGCCTAGCATAGGACTGAGGATGCAGAAAGCCGGCTGACCATCTGCTAATTGACTGAATGAAGTTATATACCCAAATACACTTAGTGATGTGACCCATCACTCAAAGAATGGGATCTCCCCCACTGCCCATTGTGAAAGTTGAAATCCACAATTCAGGTTGGAATTACCAGCATATTTGAGGCCATGTGGCTTTCTCCCCACTACTGACACCTCTGGCTTGCCAGGAATAAATGAGGGAAAAGAAGACTCCAGCTCTTAATTGGCCTTGGCTCTGATCCCAGAGCAACATGGAAGGAAACACAGGGCCCTTGCTTTGAAATTGCAGTCGCTGGGGTGGAAAGCTGGGGGAGACACTGCCCAGGACATTATAAAACTCAGAAGGTTAGGTGGCCTGAAGAGTCGGTTCCATTCTGTCAATCCCAAGTGTTAATTGGCCACACCAATGGAAGTATCAAATGTGTTGCACCCAGATTGGTACCATGGGGCAGGCCAGGGAATTTGGGGAGTATCCTGTCTCTAGATTGACTTCTGATGAGAAAGTTCAGTGACTTTGAAGAACCATGAGCTGTTAAGGGCTCCTATAGAAGGGGTGAAGGAGACGGCTGCCCAGAGTCCCAACCTGAGGGAATATTTGTTCTATACGAGGAGGCATGAAGGCAGAAATCTAAGATTCCCCAACATTCTAGCTGCCCAGTCAGCTCTTTTTGAGATCCCACAGTCTCCATAAGCTGATTCAGCACAGCATCAAAGGATCTTGGGAGTTCTTACCCAGACCTTTCATGGAGGCTGAGGCTCAATGCGTCCTTGACTATCTAAGGGTTAAAGATATTAACACATGGGAAATAGACCCCATCCTTGTCTAAGAGACTTTGTAGGGAGGTCATCTCTGGAAAATTGGCTCCCAGATTCATAGAATCCCAGACTTGGAGAAGGGCCTTGGAGTTCAATTAGTCCAACTCTGCCTGATCCGTGAATCTTATCCTAAAACATCTCCTAGAAGTAAGAATCCAACCTCTGCATACCTCTAGTGATGGGTTGATCACTACTTTACCAAGCAGTACATTCCACTTTCAAATAGTTTTTTCCCCACTTCTACAGACTCTGCTTCATCTAAAAACGTACAGTGGAAGGAGCTCTGGATTTGGAATCAGAAAACTTGTTTCTGCTAATTACCATATGTAAATTTGGAAATGTTTTGCATGACTTCATATATATAATGGGTATTATATTTCTTTCCTTTTCAGTGGGTGGAGGAGTGGGTAGAGGGAGGGAGAGAATTTGGAACTGAAAATAATTTTTAAATAAGAAAAATATAATTACTCTCTGGAATACCTTGGACCATCTCTTATGGGAGAATAGTGACAAAAACTACCCAATATTATCAGAAAGAATTTACAAACTGATACAATCACAGAAACAATATCTGCTCACTATGGGCATGACACTGGAGAGAAAATCTCCACCATCACCAAGGCATGTCTTGTTTCGTTAGACACAGAGTTTTTCTCTGCTACCTGCACACAACAGTTGCAGTCAACTGTTCCTTAGAAGGGGTATGGTGCAGAGATCAAGGTGATCTCTGGCTTTGAATGGGCTAAAATCCAGAAGTCTTCTATCCTCATCCCTACACAAGATGTATGAGTAGCATATGATCTTTGGAACAGGCATTAAGGAGAAAGTCATTAGACCCAGGTTCTAATCCTCATACCCATTGGCTATGTGACCTCAAGTAAGTCACTTCCCTTCTCTGAAACATAGGGTCTTCATCTATTAAAAACAAAAGGAGGTTGGGGAGTGGTGGGCTGGTGGACTAGATAGCATGTAATATCCCTTGTACCCATGACATTCTTTGTTCTTGCTCTGACAATCCATGTCCCATCTTCTCTCCCGGCTCTGACAGTCCATGTCCCATCTTCTGTCCCGGCTCTGACAGTCCATGTCCCAAGGACGCCCCCAGCTCTGACATTCTAAGCTTTGTATTCTGAGGCTCCTTCTAACTCTGCTCCCCTATTGCTCCATGATTACAATTCATGCTGTGTCTACGCATGACCAAAACAACAGGTTGAAATATGATAAGTTTAGCAGCTCAGCTGGCTATTCCTTTACTGAGCTTGAGAACCATCTGCGCCCTCCATCCTCCCACTGAATCCACTACTTCTCCACACACCCACCCCCACTCCCATCAAGGCTATGCACATACACTCATTTTGACTGAATAGTCAAGTCAATATATTTAAAGCAAAAAACATCATTCATACCATTTGTTCGATTAAATTGACCATTGTTTCCATTAACTCCACTCACTACGTCTTTATTGAGCTTGGACTGTTTGCCCAGTCCTATGCAGGGGCACTGGGGAATGAAGGAGAAGACACTTTCCCACTCCCTCTTCTAGAAGGGCTCGTCTGCAGATAAAGCAACAGGATTCACAAAACCCGGAGAAAACAATGCAGAATAGAAGAAAACCAGGTGCCTGCTGCCGCCCAAAGGAAAGGTGATAGGATTAGAACAGTTTAAGAGAGGCTGTGCCCATTGTAGGCAAAGAAAAAGGCAGAGGAGGTTTTGGTGTTGTACAGGCAAATTAATCAACCAGCATTTATTAAGCAACTAGGTGGCACAGTGGATAGTGCTGGGCTTGGAGTCAGGAAGATTCGTATTCCTGAGTTCAAATCTGGCATCAGACACTTACTGGCTGTGGGACCCTAGGAAAGTCCTTTAACCCTGTTTGCCTCAGTTTCCTCATCTTTAAAATGAGCTGTCAAAGGAAATGGCAAACTGCTCCAATATCTCTGCCAAGGAAATCCCAAGTGAGGTCACAAAGAGTTGGACACAACTGAAATAACTGGCAATATGCCAGAGAGATGAGAGTGTTCCCCATGATCATGACCCTTTCCTTTTTAATCAATGCAATGCTGACATCATCCAGTCAGTCAATAAGCTGCCAATAAACATGTATATAAGGTCGTACCATGGCTACTCCAGGTTTACTTTGCCTGTAAACTTTTCTTGTTGTTTAGTTCTTTCTGACTCTCTGTGACTCCATTTATGGTTTTCTTGGCAAAGATACTGGCGTGGTTTGCCATTGCCTTCTCCAGTTCATTTCACAGATGAGGAAACTGAGGCAATCAGGGTGAAGTGACTTGCCCAGAGTCACACAGCTAGTAAGCTTCTGACACCAAATTTGAATTCAAGTCCCCCTGACTCCAGGGCTGGTGCTCTATCTACTGTACCACCTAGCTGCCCCGCTTGTAAATTTAGTGCAGTAGAAAACAGCCCTGGTCCCGAAATTGGTTCTGCTACTGAGTTCCTATGTGACTTTGGGTAAGCCTCTTCCCCATTCTGTGGCCCAATTTCTTCATCTATAAAATGAAAGGGTTGGAATACAGCAGCCTAACCCTATTAAAATGTAATTGGGAAATGTTTAACAAATAAAAAATACAATAAAACACAGGTAATGTTAACATGTGGTTTTCTAAGTCAATAAGCACCTGCAGGGATCCTTGTGTATGGATGGGTAGCCCCTTCTTCTATCTGAGTTTGACACCACTAGGCTACATGGCCTGTGAACTGGACCAGCCAAATGGATTCAGTTCCAGTTCTAAATCTATAATCTTACACTAACTCTTAACCCCTACTAAGTGGTATCATGTGTGTGAAGAAGGGGAGGAGGGAAGGAGACCTGCAACAAAGGCCTGGGTATCAGAGTTTAAATCCTGCTTCTGTTGCTAACTTGGTACATAACCTTTGATGAACCCTTTCCTCCCTCTGAGACTCCATTTCCTAATCTTTAAAATGAAGGGGTTCAACTAGATCAGAAGTTCTTCTATGGATACATTTCAAGATGTCTTTAAACTTATTTTTTCATCTTTTGAAACTTTATTTCAATATAATTAATTTTTTGTGATCCTTTGTATTTTTATTTTTTTAATTTCATTTTTTATTTTCAGTTTCAAATACTCTCCCTCCCTCCACCTCCTCCTTATCTCATTGAGAGGGCAACAAATGTGATACACATCATACATATGAAGTAATGGAAAACATTTCTACATTAGCCATGTTCTGGGTGGGTGAGGGGAAGGCAAAAAATATAAGGAAAGAGAAAAAAAAGCTACAATCTGCACTCTAAATCCATCAGTAATTAAGGTGTTGTATTGATCAGAGTAGCAAAGTCTTTCCCAGCTGATCATCATTACAATGTTGCTGTTACTGTGTACAATGTTTCTCCTGGCTCTGCTCACTTCACTTTGCATCAGTTCATCTAAGTCTTCCCAGGTTTCTCTGAAACCATCCTTTTCATCATTTCTTATAGCACAATAGGATCCCATCACACTCATATATCGCAACTTGTTCTGCCATTTCTGAGCTGATGGACATGCCATCAGTTTCCAATTCTTTGCTACCCACGTATCTTTATTTTATGCATCTAAAAACGATTCTGAGAAATATGGGCTTCATTATACTGACTGCTCATGAGGGCCAGGACAAAGAAAAGGTGAAGAATTCCTGTGCAGGATGATCAGGGAGGAAGTGTGAAAAAGTGGAAAAGATATAGGATTGAGAGACCAAAGACCTGGGTCCTAGCACCTCCTATATGGAGTGGAAAGTCAATTCCACTCTCTAGGCCTCAGTTTCCTCACCTTTAAAATAAGGGGATTGGATGAGCTGGCCTCTGAGGTCCTTTCCAGCCCGAATTCTATAATGCAGCTAGGTGGTGCAGTGGATAGAGCATGGGGCCCATAGTCAAGAACACCTGAGTTCAAATTCATCTCAATGCTTAATAGCTATATGATGCTGGCCAAGTCACTTAACCTCTGTCTGCCTCAGTTTCCTCCACTGCAAAATCGGGATCATAACAGCACCTACCTCCCAGAGTTGTGGGAAACAAATATGATAAGTTGTAGAGTGCTTAGCAAAGTGTCTGGCACATAGTAGATGCTTAATAAATGCTTCTTCCCTTCCTTCCTATGATATTTTAAGGGCCTTTCTAGCCTTGAAACCTATAATCCTAATACAGTTTCTAATTCCCAAGTCTCATCCCTTGGATCAGGCAGTGGACTGGGTATCAAGACACCTGAGTTTTATCTCTATTTCTGCTACTAACTTGCTATGTAACCTTGGCCAAGTCCCTTTCCCTCTCAGAAACTTAATTTTCCCCTCTGTAACACAAGGGCGTTCTTGAAAGCCCCTTTCAACTCTGGATATCTATGACATTGTCACCTTTGTCTGATGCTTTTACCAGAGGTCCCCTTCTTCTCCCTTCTCAGACCTGTCCCATGCTTTCAATGGTGAATGGAGTAAAGCAATCCACCATCCACTTGCCAGGGAGAATTCTTCCTTAGTGACAGCCGTAAGACCTGCTAGCCTCACACACAAGCAAAACTGGCGTCTCCAGAAATGTCTGGCATTTTTCACCAGCACTAAGCTCAGACTTAAAAAAAAATAATTATATTCCTCATAACTGTAAAATTTATTAGATATTTTAATACACACTAGATTTATAAGGCCCAATTAAAACAACCCTGGGAAAACATCAGTCTCTGCTGGCTGGAAATTAACTCATTTTCCTGCCCTTCAGGAAACATCCCAGCAACCACTGGAACAGGCTGGGTCACTGCATTTCCGACCTCCTCCGTTGAAGGCAGCTGCCTGTTTGCTCTCCGTGGGGTTCTGTGAGGGGATCTAGGACTCACTGGCAGCCGTAACACCGATCATCAAAGACAGGGATGGCTCATCAGAGCTTTCGGCATCACCCATGAACCATGGGAAGTGGGTAAAAAAAAATGATGCTTCAAAATTGTATTGATGTAATCATTGGAAGTAAGGTTATGACCTTTGAAAAAAGGAAATGATACATGACAAGGTGGAAACACGTGAGGGCACTCTTGCCAACCAGCAACAGAGAAAAAGAAACCACTTCGCCTAGCAAATACTCAACTTCTGACTTACAAGGGAAGGAGGAGGGGCAGTTTTGATGCTGGTTAACCCATATTTTGATATGGGTTGTGCACTGGACCTGTGAATTCATTGGTATGGGGAGCTCCCAGGTGAGGAAATGCCCTCCACCATGCAAGTCAAAGCTTTTTCTGCCATTTATAGTCATAGAGAGCAACTTAACACTGAGATGTCAAGTGAATTTCCCAGGATTGCACAGCCAATCTGTGTTAGTTGTTGGATTTGAACCAAGATCTTCCTGGCTCTGGAAAGCATTGCTCTAACCACTATGCTTGGATGCCTTGACAAGATGGCCCAGTGAACAAGAGTGTGAGACTTGGAGTCAGGTCTCAGACACACTAACTCTGTGACCCTTCACTAGTGACTTAATCTCTTTGTCTCAGGTTCCTCATCTATAAAATGGGATAATGATAGTACATAACTCCCAGGGTTGTTGTGAGGATCAAATGAGTTACCATGTGTAAATATACCTTAAGGCACTATGTAAGTCATATTATTATTAATTGCCATCATGATTACGGCAGCCAGGTGCCTCTGCATTGGATGGAGTGCTGGGCCTGGGGTCAGGAAGACTCATCTTAGTTTAAATCCAGCCGGCCTCAGATACTTACTAGCTGGGTGACCTTGGACAAGTCATTTAACCCTGTTTGCCTCAGTTTCCTCATTTGTAAAATGAGCTAGAGAAGGTAATGACAAACTGCCCCAGTGTCTTTGTCAAGAAAACCCCAGATAAGGTCACGAAGAATTAGACGTGACTGAAAAACTACTGAATGAGAAAATTATGATTACATTCAGTCTGTCAACTAGGTTGTAGATTAGCTGCTCTGTATCTAGGGTATCATTTCCCAGATGAGGTAGGACTCTTTGTTAACTTAGGATTTAGAGCTAGAAGGAAGCTCAGAGGCTAGAGGGTCTAACCCCACATTTTACAGTATGAACGAGGCCCAGAGAGGTTGACCTCCCCAACTGGTAGAAAGAGGCAGGGGCATAATTTGAACCCATGTTCTCTAACCAAAAATCTAGCATTCTTTCCACCCCAACACACTTCTTGGCCTACCATTTAGTCGAACCCTTTATTATATTTATTATTTTTTAAAATTCTGAACTTAACAAACAGCAAATAAAATGAGTATTTCCATATACATAGCAGAAAAGAAGAAGAAGACAGTTATACATGAAACTACAGGTCTCTAGTGTATAGAATTTGCTTTTCTTTCTAAGTCTATAATAAAGTAACATGCAGCTTTCGATGAGTCCTTCTAGTCTGTGAGCCTTCCTTCCTTCTTTCCTTCCTTTTTTTCTCCCTTGTTCTCTTTTTTCTTCCTTCCTTATTCTTTCTTTCTTTCCTTCCTCCTACCTTTCTTTTCTTTCCTACTTTCTTTTTTTCCTTTCTTGCTTCTTCCTTTCTTTCCATCTTTCTCTCAATCTCTATACCTCCCTTGCTAACTCATCCAAATTAGAGCAGAAAAAGAAAGTGGACACCAGAACTCTTGTCACAAATAAGCATCATCCAGCCAACAAAGTTCCCCGTTGGCCACGTCCAGATACATGTATGGGTGTGCGTTCCATTCTACATCTTTGGTCAGTCCATCACCTCTCTTTCTAATATGTAGCTATCACACTTCATCATCAGTCCTCTGGGATATTCCAGCACCCTCCATTTTATAGAGGAGAAGGTTAGGACCCAGGGAGCAGAAGTGACTTGTCCAAAGTCAAACAGCTAGTAAAAAGTACCGATTAATCATTCAATTTGTTGTTGTTGTTGAGTCATTTCAGACATATCTGACTCTTTGTGATCCCATTTTGGGGTTTTCTTGGCAGAGATCCTAGAGTGGTTTGCCATTTCCTTCTCCAGATCATTTTACAGATGAGGAAACTGAGGCAAAGAGGGGTAAGTGACTTGCTTAGAGTCATGTAGCTAGTAAGTGTCTGAAACCAGATTTGAACTCAGGTCTTTCTGACTCCAGGCCCAGCATGCTCTCCATTGTGCCACCTACCCTGCTCCAATCAATCAACAAGCATGTATTTATACCAGGCACTTTGTAAGATCCTGCAGGGACATAAATTAGACAATACTTACCTTCTTGAGTGACTCATCGCACATAAAAAAAGCGTATTTGAAATAAATACTAGGCAATTTGGAGACACCCTATATAACCACCATAAACATGAAGCAATGTGTAGCAGGAGCTAGAGATGGGAGGTACTAACAGGTGGGGGAATCAGGAAAGGCCCGATTAATCAGGTGAGCTGAGCTTGAAGGGAATTTGGGATTCTAAAAGACAGAGGTGAAGAGAGCTCACATTGAGGCATAAGAAACAGCCTATACAAAGGAATAGAGGCTGGAGATTAGAGTGTAGCATGTAAGGAACAGCAAAATGGCCAGTTTCACTGGACTATGGTACCTGTGGGAGGGAGGAGTGTGTACAAGGGTTGGAAAGACAGCAAAGGTCTAAGTTGCAAAGGTCTTCCAATGGCAAATAGAGGAATTTGTAATTTATCCTAGAGATCATAGGGAGCCATTGGAGTTTATTGAGGAGGGGAGTACATGATCAGACTGTGGGATACTGTAATAGTCTAGAACAGAGGGGATGAGCTAGGGTGGTGGCTGTGTGAGGGAGGAAAAAGGACGGATGGAAGAGATTCATAGAAGTCATAGAGAGGAAAAAATGAAGGATGATTCTGAGGTTATGAACCAGAGTGACTGAAAGAATGATGATTCCTTGAGCAAAAACAGAGAAATTGGGAAAGGGGTGGGTTTGGGGAGCAATATAATGTGTTACATTTTGTACATGTTGAGTGTGAGATGGCTGTAGGACATCTATTTGGGGCTGTAGCACTGGGAGATCTGAACAGAGAGGGTCCCAGCCTCCTACCTCCATGACTGTCCATTGCTAAGCTCTAACTGGTCAGCTTGTCCCAAGAACTCAGATTTCCCTGCCTGAGTTGTATTAGTTTAAGCTTATTTGTCATTTTATGGGTACAAAGTATGGTCTCACCCTAGTGTGAGCGCCTAGAGGGAAGCCTCTGGTTTTTAATCTTTGGATTCCCCAGCATTCATCATCATACCTAGCACAGGGTAGGTACTTAAAGATTAATGTTTGTTCAATTGATTCCTTTCCTAACTTTCCAGTTGGTCAATGATGTTTGTATGTAAAATCTCCATTTTATAAATGGAGAGGCTCACCATCCTCATCTCTGTAGTTAAGGTTATTGATGGCACTTGAATTAAGATTCGAAGCAAACTAGGGATTGTAAGATTCAGAGACATGACATTCCAGGAATACGGGATACGGCCACGGCAAAAAGCATGGAGGTGGGAGATGAAGTGCCATATGTGAGGTACAGAATGAAGGCCATTTTAGGAACATTGCTGCTTCAGTGAATCTTCTTAGAGGCTTATGTTCCAAAGAATTTTTAGAAACATGCATCCTAGTTTGGATGAGTTCAATGCTGGCAGGGTTTCTGCTTTTCCTAATTAGTAAAGTTTTTTTTTTCTTTTTTTCTCAGTGACTGATGGTCACTAATAAGTCCTTTGATCTGGCACATGAGCTGTCCAAACGTTTACATCCTCCATCCCTCTGAGACATTTGGAATTTGATTGTCAAATACAATACCCTCTGGGTCCAGCCACTGCTGACCCTTCAGGACATTAAGGACTGCCTTGGGATGTCCATGGAGCCAGCAGTCAGCTGGTGCTTTCATATCCCATGGAAGAGTATTAACTGGAACTGACAAGACATACCCACAGGTGCCTCACCTACATCTGGAGGGTGATCTCCATGGCAGGCTGCACTGCATGGGTGAAAGACTCCAGTTTTAGAGTCAGGAGGGCATGAGGTTTAAATGCTGCCTCGGGAAAGACTATGGTGTTAAAGGACCTGGATTCAAATCCAGCCACTGAGGCTTACTGCTTATGTAAACTTGATCATATGACTCCATCTTTCTGGGCCTCAGTTTCCTCATCTGTAAAATCATGGTGTTGGATCGGACAGCTAGGGTCTCTTCCAACCCTAAGTCTATGATCCTATCAGTGTAATCATGCTTAAGTTGCTAAATCTCTCTGAGGTTATGTTTCCTCATCTGTAAAATGGAAGTGACCGTATCTGAAGCCCCTACTTCACAGGACTGTTGCAAGAATCTACTGAGATAATGAGTTTACATTCATTTTAAAACAGGGAACAGAGAAGGAAACTCTGTCCTATTCAACTAGGTAGTCGAGTGGATGGTGTACCGGGCCTAGAGTCAAGAAAATCCAAGTTCAAAACCTGCCTGTGACACTCACCAGTAAGTTATTTAGCTTCTGGCTGCCTCAGTTTTCTCCTCTGTAAAATGGGGCTGACCACCCCTGCCTCCCATAGTTGTCGTAAGGATCAAATGAGACAATACTGGTAAAGTCCTTAGCACAGTGGTTGTCACACAGCAGACTCTGAGGAAATGCTTCTTTCCTTCCTTTCTTCTTTACTAAGCCAATGGTGCCATGAACAAAGGCACAAATGGGCAAGGGATTAAATGAACTCTAAAGGTCTAGGGGCAGCTGTGTAGCTCAGTGGATAGGGTACTGGGCCTGGAGTCAGTAAGACCTCAGTTCAAACCCGGCCTCAGGTGACCTACTCGTTGGGTAACCCTGGGCAAGTCATGACCTCTACCTCAGTGTCCTCAACTGTTAAATGGGGATAATGACAGCATCTACCTGTCAAGGTTGTTCTAAGAATCAAATGAGACAATATTTGCAAAACCCTTGGCATAATGTCCGGCATGTAGTAGCCACCTAATGAATACTTGTCTCCTTCCTTTCACCTTCCATTCCTCCTCCTTCCCTCGTTCTCTCCCTTCCTAAACCCCTTATAGCTCTAAGACCTATGGAGAAGTTGATGGTGCTGATGGAGGTGAATTCAGTAGTTCAATCCCAGATCCTGGCATTCCAGGCTCTCCGTAAGTTGGCTCCAACCTAACTTCCCAATTGTATCTCCAGCTAGGTGGCCACTTCCTCCATGAATTTCACAAATTCTGTCTTCCTCTTTGCTCAAAGTAGCCTCTCCCTCTTCTGTGTTTCCTAAGCCTTGTATGACATTTGTCTGTCATATTCTGCCTTTTATTATTCAATCAATCAAGTCATATGATCTGTTAGAAAGTACCCAGGATTGGCCAAGCACTGTACTAGATATAAAAACAAAAATGAAACATTTGCTACTTTCAAGGAACTTATATTCTGCCATTACTGCTGGTTTTCATACTCACGTTATCTCCTCTACTCATTGTAAGCTTCTTCAGGACAAGAACTATATCTTATTTACCTTTGAACATATCCCCATCCCAGAGTCTAGTGCCATATTTCATTGAATCTGTGACTTCAGCAATGTGGGCACTCCCTCCAGAGGTGCTGGTAGCAGCCCATCTATGCCTCTCTGTGTGTGACTCTGGTTTATATTCTCCTGCAAATCTTCCCCGGGGAATGTGCCTAGTGGGTGGAGTCCTTTCTCTATATCTTTTGGCACTCCATAGACACTGGTGGCACATTTGAGACGTCCTTCTCACTCTTCCTGAATGACTAGCCCTCTCTCTCCAATTGGACATCTCATCTCACAGAGAGTTCTTCATTGCTAATGAATTGCAGTCTACTTTCACCTGCTGTGAGCCTCTCCATTGCCCTTTGGGTGACATACAACTTCGATTATGCAGATACTATGGAATTTCATGACTCGCAGTCATACAGTAACCAGATGTTGATGTTGGAAAGATGGATCCTTCTTTCAGAAAGAAGCCTGAGGCCATTCACAGTACAACCCACCCATCCTCCAAGAACCTCCATTTGTCAGATGGTCAGCCATCTTTTCAGGCCTTTCCAGGCTACATTCCAGACTTTCTCAACCATACCTCAGAAACCTCTTCATCCTGGGATTTCCATCCAGCCCTGAAATTCACACATTGAAAGTCCACTCTGCACTTTTGACCTCTTCCTCTGATTGGATGAGAGGATCCTCCAAGAACCTCCATTTAAGAAGGATGCCTAGGTCAGCCATCTTTTCAGCCCTTTCTGGGCTATGCTCCACACTTCCTTTCTGCCATGCTCCTGCATTGGGTAGTTTCATGTACCCACCGCATTTTTCAGTAACCTTTTATTGTGCTGTCTTCACCCTTGGAAAAGAAGCTCTATGAGGACAGGGGCTGTCTTTTTTTTTCTTTTTACACTTGTATTCCCAGGACTTAGTATTATGCCTGGCACACAGTAAGCACTTAATAAATGTTTGTTAGCTGATTGACTCCTTGCATTCAATTTGGGGCTCAACTAATTATCGATCTGTAGTATTTGTCCCAGATATATAATCAGTCAATCAAATTATGAGCTTTATGAATCGACCGTCCAATTGAATATCATAGTCTGGGCAATAAGCATCCTTCATCCACTTGGTTGTTTCTCTTTGGATAGTTACACTAAGCTGTAAAGTGATTCTCAGAGATATAACTAGGAAATTTGGCACCTGGAGCAAGTAGCACAAAAATGCTCTCACATCAACTTTTTAAGATAATTTCAGTTATAGGGAAGGATAGAAATGTGTAGAACCCCTGAAACCCAAGTTTCTACTGTTAGGGAAAGCCTGAGATGTACTGCACCTGGTAAATAAACAGAGACTCCTTGACACCCTGGTTAAAGATCACTGGAAGCTGTGAGACTGCTGCTGGGGAAGCTAGTACATGATCAAGCCAAGAAGACACTTACCTATTGTCTAACTGATAGGGGAAGGGAATGATGGTAGAGAGACCATGCCATCTGGCAGCTTCTCATTTGAACTAATTATTCTTGTTAACAAGGTGCTAAGCTTAGCTGTTTCTAACTGCTGACAGCTGGCAGCCTGCAAGTGCTGGCCACATCCTCTAAATGTCAGTACCCTGGGTAAAAACCCCAGTTGCCTCACCTTAGTTACAGCTCTGGTTATTGTGGCTCCCACCACAATGTTCCAGGACTTCATTCATGACACCATTTGCAAACAGAACTATCTGAGGGACCTACCTATGTATACAGAACCTCTATTACATTTACACTCCTTTTCTACCCATTTTCTATCACAACAGCAAATCCCTTTATCAAGCATACATCTCACTGGTTTAGGAGTCACTTGATGTCAATAATCATAGAGTTGACAAACAAATGAGGTGGCATGGTGCAATAGAAATGGGGCTGGCTTTGGAGTCAGAAGATCTCAGGACTCACTTACTATCTGTATAATCTTAGGCAACTGCCTTCATTTATTTGAGCCTCAGTTTCCTCATCCATAAAGTACGGGGCTTGGGCTAGATGATCTCAGTGATTCTATCCATCTCTAGATCAATGACCCTACAGTCCAAAGTTTACCCTGCTCTTACATCTTACATATAGGAGGTGGTGGTATTAAATATGTTGAGTTCAGAGGTTTTACTTGCGTATCTGTGTAGGTGTGGGTGTATGTGTGTGTGCGCGCGCGCGCGTGCACGTGTGAGCCCATACACCTTGGGCAAAATTTACCAAACTCATACCTGGATTAGACTGCATAAAATCTGCTATCAGATCAACAGTGTACATTGAATAAAGAAAGAGAAAGAGCATAGACATAGCAGGGCTACTCTGCCACAATGCAGAGTTTGGAGGAGGAAAATGGGGGAGCTCAATTGGAGTGCAAAATATAGATGGAGGACGTGTGCCATTGGGTAGCTTGCTATTTTACCTGCTCTCACTATGAGCTCAATTCAATTGTTCTTCCACTGCTGAAAGATCCCAAGTCCTGTTAGCACCCTCTAAATTAGGGTGCCCTTGGTTAAAGTCCCAATTGTTCCACCCTAGTTATGGCTCTGGTTGAGTGAATGGACAAATGCACTAACTGGTTAAGTTGAAGTAGCCTAAACATATATTTAAATATTCCCTCCTCATAGAGTTAAATGTTTTTTCATATGGGGGTTCAGTTCTATTGGTTTATATCTCACTGGCTTCTATCCTTTTTATGAATATGCTGGATATTGAAAGATATTTCTTATACTTTATTTGCTGTACATCTATTTCCTTCTGTCTTGTGTCTATCTCTGTTGTCTCCCTCTTCGTTGCTCTTCCTCCACCTCTCTGCTCCATTACTTTCTTCCCCTCCCTCTTTCTCTTTCTCTTCTCTCCCTGTGTCTCTGTCTTCTGCATGTCTTTCTTTATGTGTCTCTCTGTGTTGTTCCTGTGTCTTTCTCTGTGATCTCTCTGTTTTTCTCCTCTTTCTCTCTGTCTCTATCTCTCTCCTCACTCTCTCTCCAACTCTCTCTGCCTTTGTCTCTCTCCATCTGTAGAGGTCTTTGTGTCTCTGTCCCTGTTTCTGTCCATATCTCTCTCTTTCTGTCTCTGTCTCTCTCTGTGTATCTGCAAGTCTATTTCTGTCTCTTCCTGTCTCTCTCCCTCTATCTCTCTGTCTTTGTGTCTCTGTCCCTATTTCTGTCCCTATCTCTCTCTCTCTCTCTCTCTCTCTCTCTCTCTCTCTCTCTCTCTCTCTCTCTCTCCCCCCTCCGCCTCCCTATTTCTGTCCGTATCTGTCTCTGACTCTCTCTGTGTATCTGTCTGCTTCTGTCTCTCCATGTGTTTCTGTCTCTGTCTCTTTTCCTCTCTCTGTCTCTCTCTCTCTCTCTCTCTCTCTCTCTCTCTCTCTCTCTCTCTCTTTCTGTCTCCCCCTATTTCTCTGTCTCTCCCTACTTCTCTGTCTCTGTCTCTGTCTCTCTCTCTCTCTCTCTCTCTCTCTCTCTCTCTCTCTCTCTCTCTCTCTCTCGTATCTGTTTCTGTCTCTTTTCCTCTGTCCATCTCTCTATGTCTCTCTCCTTTCCTCCCTCTCTCCACCTGCCTCTCCACTGGCTTTTCCAAACTGTCAGGCTAAGGTCTGAAAATAGACCCCAATAAAGTAGGCGGAAACTCGGCAGTAACCCAATCTAACTCACGTTTGTGTAAAATGCAATAAGCTGGGGCCCGGGAGGGCTCTGGAGCTCTGGCTGTAAATTTCCCTTTCTGGGCAGTGGCTGTCTCCGCCTGAGGCTTTCTTGGATCATCTCCCCCAGCTCTTCTCCTGGGCCTTCTCCCCCCACCCAATTGGCCTCCTTGCAGCCGGAGCTTCAAAGGCCCCACTGTCCTGGGTAAATGATGCTGGCTCGAGCCCAACTGCAAAACTGGCTAAGTTGGGGGAGGTAGGAGAACAGAGGGGGGGGGGGAATCAAGGGAATGGGGGATAGAGTCGGGGGGGGGTGGGGGAGGACTTGGTTTATCGACCACCTTGTGGGAAGAGGAGAAAGGAGGAGACAGGAAAGAACATAGCCTTCCAAATGAGGTGAGTGAATCGGCAGACTTGGAAAGCAGCGTCTAGGAAGAGAATGGGGGAGCTGGAAGGGACTCGAGAGACTGTGTCATAGGATTGTAGGCTTTAAAGTCCAGCACAGCCTAACAGATAACCTAATCCGACCTGCCTTGTTACGTGTGAGGGAAGTGAGGCCGGGGAGCTTAAGTGACTGCAATCAATCAATCAGTCAGCAAGCATTTATTAAATATGTCCCAAGTGGTCAGCTGGTCACTGGGGAAACTGAAACAGAAGGGAAACAGCCCCTGCCCTCAAGGAGCTAACATTTTATCAGATGACTTGTTCAAGGTCACCTAACATAAGTTATAGAGACATCTGAACCCAAATCCTCTGTCCTTAAACTCCAGGCTCCTCTTACTGCATTGGGATGCCTCTAGACTTCCGTATTTCACAGATAGGGAAACTGAGCCTCAAAGGTGGGGGGACGGGCTTTCCCAAGGTCAGCAGCAGGTCTGGGGCTACAACCCAGGCCTACTGACACCCAATACCAGGGTTCTTTTCCCTGGATGTTGGATGGTCTCCATATGTACTTGTGAGGGCAAGTTGGAAGAGTCAGGTCACTGGAGAGCCTGGGGAACCAATAACTGGAGTACATCTGGAAATCTCATGCACTCACTGCGTCTACTATTGAGCACACATATGAATATATTATATGGATGTAGGAGGCAATAATTGTAGGAGGGGGAGGGGTACTCTCATTCATCTTCCTCTTGTTCTCTCTTCCCCCTTTCTCCTCCTCTCTCTCTGCCTCACTCTGTCTCTCTCATTTATCTATGCCTGTCTCCTTCCCTATCTAGTTTCTCATTTTTCTACCTCTCATTTCTGTGTCTCTCTAACTATCTCTGCTTTTGTATCTCTGTCTCTTTGTGTCTCTCTCCGTCTGTCTCTCTGTCTTGCCTTCTGTCTCTCTGTCTTGCTCTCTGTCTCTGTCTCTGTCTCTATCTCTCTTTTGTATTTTGCTCATGATGCTCTCCTTGTTTTAATCCTTTCTGTCATCCTCAGAGCTATCCACCCACACTTCCCCAAAACGCTGATCCCAGAATCTGAGTCTTGCTTCCTGGACACAAGAAGGAGGTTATGGATATGTTTCAAGATGACTTCTAGGGGGTCTGAGACCAATGTCCTCATGAGGAGCTCGCCAGGCTCTCGGGTTTCATCTAGTTTGACCTAAATGGAAACAACAGACAAACCCTCGCTAAGGGGCCCCCGCACCATGAATCAGCACCCTTCCCCCACCCAGGCCCCTCCCCCCTTTCCCCCTCCCCCATCATGCTTAAAGGCCAAATTCTCTGGCTAGGCTGATGTTTCCTTCCTGCCCATACACCAGGGCTGGGCTGAAGGTCTTGGAAGGTGGGGAGGGGGAAAGAAGGAGTACACAAACAGAGATAACAGCTCTCTGAGATCTGTCTAGATTTGTGGGGGACAAACTGAGTAGGACTGGAAGTTAGATCCTATCGCTTGCCAGCTTTGTGACATTGGACAAGTCATTTCCTTTCATACACTCAGTTTTTCCATTTATAAAATGAAGGAGTCAAACTAGATAGTCTGTAAGATCCCTCCCAGCTCTGACATTCCCTATTCTAAGATCCCTCCCAGCTCTTACATTCAGTGTTCTTCTGGACATTCCAGATCTGAAAGGTTCTAAGATACAAGATGAAGGAAGACCTGTGGACTTCTATTGGGCCCAAAGAGAGGTGCCCTCTGGCCTGGGCTGGTGGGCCACTTCCCTTACAGGCTATTCCTTTGCAGTTTACCTCGCACTCAGGACACAGGTCCCCTCTAGGGCAGACTTCTAGTCCAGGAAGGGGAATAGTCTGCTCAAAGTCCCATCAGTGGGATTGTGGCTGTGACTGGAAAACTGCAAGCAGACCATCTTGGCCGGCATGGAATGTGCATAGAGAGGAGCAATGTGTAAAAACCTGGGAAGATAATCTGATGTCAAATTGGGAAGGACTTTTCAATGGAAAACAGAACCATTTGTGTTTTATACCAAGAGCAATGGGGAGCAACTGCAGCTTCTTGACCCCTGGAGTGAAGAGATCAGACTATGAGTTAGAAGCAGCGATTCAGCAACTGTGTAACGGAAGATTTGGAGGGGAGAGACACTCAGGGTAGAAAGCATTTAGGAAGGTACTATAATAGTCTGAGGAAGAAGCAACGGAGGCCTGACTGGGGCAGTAGCCACGGGAGTGTCTTAGCCACATGAGAGAGATACTACAGAGATAATCAACAAGATGTGGCCAGTAGTTGGATAGGAGAGGTGAGAGAGAGGTAAGATCAGAGATAGCAGACTTAGAACTAAAAGCAAGGCTGCCCTAGAGCCAACTCAGACCGTCTTGCAAGAGCTGATTGTTAGATTTTCAGTGTGAGCATTTACATGTGGGAAATTGAAAAACACTACAAATCATGTCATTCTCCTACTCATGAAGTTTCAATGGCTCCCTATTGCCTCGAGGTTAAAATGTGAATTCCTCTATTTGACACTGAAGCTCTTTACCAGTTGACTCCAGGATATTTTTTCCAGATATAATACATTTTATTTAGTCAATAAACATTTATTAAGGACCTCTTATGTGCCAGGCACTCTGCTAAGTGCTGGTGATACAAAGAATAATCATCATATTTCTTTAAGTACTCTACCTTTCAGCCAAACTGGCTTAGTGACTGCTCCCTGGCCATAAGAAGCCATGCCCTGTCTCCATGTCAGGCCTTGTCTCTATGCCATGCCCTGTCTGCCATGCCTAGAAGGTCTTTCTTCTCCCCCTTTGTCTTTGAGAATCCCTGGCTTCCCTTGAAGCTCAGCCCAGGCAGTGCATCCTACAGAAGCTGGACTTTGATTTCCCAGCAGCTAGTGGCCTCCATACTACTTAGTATTCATTAGATAAATATTTTCTGTTTACTTATATGTGCATATGTTGTTTGGGCTACCGGAACAGAAAGTAAGTTCTTCCAATAGAACATAAGTTGTTCCATTTTAGTATTGTTACACCCCAAATTTTTGTTGAATGAGTCAGTGAATGAAATATAATCTAGCAAGTATACTCTAATTCCCGGCCGCTGGGGTGGACCTCACTCAATGGAGCTTCCTTGACTGCTCAGGAACCAACATTCAGTCCCCCACCTTGGTTAGCTTGGGCTTCCCTAAGGCCAAAAGGGATGATTTTAAAACAGAGATACTCAACTCCTTCCATCCCATTCTCCAGGTTGTATTTACCTCCGAGATGATATAAAGCCAAGAAGTCATACTCACCCCCAAGGGGACCTGCTCTGCTCACCCACCCTCTAGCCCCATAAACTATGTTCTTGGACTACCTGTCCATGTGTGTGTGTGTGTGTGTGTGTGTGTGTGTGTGTGTGTGTGTGTGTACGCGCGTGCGTGTATGTCTGTATTGGGGGGGTGTGGAATGAAAAAATAAGGGAGTGCCTTCCACAGTGATACACAGCAGAGACTTCACATGCCCTGGGTCAGCTATGAAGGGTCATCTAGGACAGTGGACATAGCACTACCCTTAAAGTCATAAATACCTAAGGTCAAATCTTGCTTATGACACTCACTATGCAACTCTCAGGATAAATCCTTTAACCTCTGTAGGCCTCATCTATAAAATGGGAGGAAAAGTGATCTCAATGACTTAGTAAGGTCCCTTGCAGTTTTCAATTTCTGATTCCATGGCAGTTTGGAAATAACCCAGAAATGTTGACAGATTGGGTTCCAGGAATACCACTGATCGGATTAACACTTGCCTTCTATGTGACCATGGGCAAATAAAAACAAAAATCTGCCTGACTCAGTTTCCCAAATTGTAAAATGGGACTATGTTCCAGAGTTGTCATGAGATGGAAATAATGATTGTAAAGTGCTTAGCACAGTGCCTGACATATGATTGGGACTTAATAAAAGTTTGTCTCTTTCTTTCTTCCCTTCACACATTGGGAAATCTGATACAACTGTTCTTAAGAGTCAAAGAAATAGTTGGGGCATCATAGCTCCATAGCTGGGCCTAACTTGGAACCATTATAATTGCCTTCTTGGTATGAAGGCCAGTGGAGAAAGTGGCTCTTCATGTTCTGGCACCAAAAGAAGGTAAGATACATGAAAAAAAGAAATAAAAATACCAATACTCCTCCCCTCTCCATCCTGCTAGAAATGCTTTGGAGCCAATGGACAACCCATGAGCCCTGGTGGAATGAACTAAAGGGATTAGTTCTTTCATGACGTCCCAGTGCTGAATCATAACATTATATTATTGGGGAAAAATCCTTCTTTCTATCTGGCTAGTGGAATTTAGATAAAAATGGTCCTGGGAATAGCTGCTAACCTGATTTTTTTTTTATTTTATACTTAATGCTTGGCACAGGTGGGTTAAAATAACTGCCTTTTATAGCCGAACAAAAGTACTAGGATATAAGTTCCTCTTCTATAAGTTTGTGCAAAATACTCTCTACACCTCCAGCAGCAGATAGGATGATGGGGAGACTTGTACCTTGGCTTATCACTACATTGTTTTAACATCTTCTAGGTTTCTATATTTTTAAAACCTTTCAATCAGTGAAGCTTGGACACTGTGAGCATATGGTATGGTGACATCTCCCAGCTCCAGGCATTTGCGCTGGCTGTCCCCCATGCCTGGAATGCTCTCCCTCTTCATCTCAGCTTCCTGGCTTCCTGGGCTTTCTTCAAATCCCAGCTAAAATCCTACTTCTGAATCCCTCTCCATTCTAGTGCCTTCTCTCTGCTGATCATTTCCGATTTATCCTGTAGATAGGTTGTATATATTTGTGTGTTGTCTCCCTTATTAGACAGGGAGCTCCTTATGGGCAGGGATTGTCTTAATTTAATTTTATTTTTTACCTAAGTACTTTGTTAGCAAAATGCCTGGCACTTAGTAGGCACTTAAAATCTTATTCACCGACTGACTGATTGTTCTTAAGATTTTATGAATCTGTTCCATGTCCAGACAATTGTGGTCAAGAGTTAGAATGGTCTGGTTCCTTTATAGTTTACTGCTTGAGTTCTCAAGAATCTTTTAAGGTCTATATGTGTAGTATAGGGATTTGTCATCTATCGGCTCATGACATATAGTTAGCTTCTGATGTATAACTCTAGCCACTAGGTCATGCAGTTAACTTTTTTAGCCTGCCATGAGATACTGCCAGTTACTACTACTACTACTACTACTACTACTACTACTACTACTACTACTACTACTACTACTACTACTACAACTACTACTACATGAAAGAATAAATAAAAGGCTTGTGTTCATATCTAAGAGGTACCATAGTATAGTAGAAAGAATGCTGGATTTAGATTCAGAGAACCTGAATTCAAAGCTTGGTTGTGCCACTAAATAATTTCTATGATATTTTCTATATTACTATTTCTGTTTTCATAAGCTGTATTGATTATGAAGTCAGGACTTCTTAAGAATAACCCTTCAATAATTTCCAGCAGAAATGTTCTGGTCCTGGATTGCCATCACAAACCACGCACAAATCCTCATTACTCAGCTGTTTGTTTGATGTTTCTTTGTTGACATATCGTTGGCTGTGTTCACAAGGATGTCACCCATGGGAGGCCTTTGGATTCCTCTATTGGATCAGAAACATGTCACAGTCTCCATTTGAAGATAAACTGCTTTAGGTTATAATCTACCAGCACAATTATGTGTGCCTGCTGTCAGCCTCTACTATTCATTTGTTGAAGCGATGTTTGCTTTTCTCAAAAATATTCCTGATAGATTCTATCCTATTTCTCATGGGTGTGCTCTGAGAATGTCAACTGATCATCTTGGGAAAAGTGCTGATCTTACCATAGCTGCTTTAGTGGGATGGACCCTGTGTTTCTTTAATATTTCTGGGGTGGGGGGGGGGGTTGTTTGGGTACTTCCTAGATTTCTCAGGAGCCATTATACATTATGCAATTTGCATTGTACAATTACATAATGCACAAAAGTTGTACATTAAGGCTGGTGTTGCATAGTTATGAATTGTGTTAAATGTATTCTTTAAATTTTGCCTTGATTTCAGAATGACAATAACTCTCTTAACATATTCAGCTGTAGATTTCTCTTTGACAGCCTTATGCTTGAGAGGTCTTGACTGGAGGAGTCCAAGGAATTTGTAACAATCACCTTTGTCCGTTGTTTCAATTTGGCCTCTGGATTTAAGGTTGAAACCGTTACTCTCCATCTTTCCTTGACATATATTAATAATTTTGTACTTATCAAGACCAAATGACATTTTTGTATCTGGTTATTTTTTGATATCATTAGACAAAAGTAATAATAAAAAAGAACTTTCCTATTGCAAAGCATTTTCCTATTTATTATGTCAACTTAGACTCACAACAAGCCAATGAAGTATCTACGGAAGGCATTATTATGCCCTTTTCTACAGAAGAGGAAATTGAGAATCAGAAAGAAGTGAATTACCAAAGGTCATGCAGAGCTTACGCAGAGCTAAGAACTCAAAACCAGGTCTTCTAACTGGTCCTCAGTCTTCTGTTATACCTCTTTCTATGCTCCTTCTTGCCAGAATCTTTAATCAAAAGTAGCAACCTCCTGTTTCTCTTTGTGCACTTGACTAATAATGTGCTAGGGATTGCATGTGTGATGTGGAGGACTCCTCATTGAGGAAACTCCCCCACCACTGCAGATCATAGGTCAGAGGATGACAGCTTCATGGATTTAAATCTGGAAAGGAACTTAGAGGATGTTGATTTCAACGTTTTCGTTGTACTGATGAAGAAATCAAGGCACAGAGAGACTGCGTGACTCACCAGGGTCACACAGCTAGTAAGTATCTCAGATGACATAGAACCTAGGTCTTCCTAACTCCAAGTCTAGTGCCCTTATCCACTATACCACACTTTCTCTCAACCTAAAGTTAAAAAGAGTTAACAGAAAGCACTGGCAACTTAAGTGACTTGTCCAGGGTAACACACCCAGTATGTGCCAAAGTCTTAAAGCCAGGTCTTTGTGGCTCTGAGGCCAGATCTCTAGTTGCTATACCACACAGCTTCCCAATCTGCTGCTGCTGCTACTACTACTACTACCACCACCACTACTCCTATGAATAATGTTAATAATGACTTCCATTTGTATCTAAGAGGCATTATAGTGTAATAGAAAGAATGCTGAATTTCGGTTCAATGGGCCTGAATTCAAACTTCGATTGTACCACTAAGTAATTTCTATACTTTCTGTATTATTATTTCTAGAATACTTTAAAGTTTGCAAAGCATGTTTAATCTTAACTCATTTGAGCCCTGTTGACAACACTGGGAAGTAGGTAATCACAATGATAATAATGCTAGCTAGCATTTAAGATTCATGAAAGACTTTATAAATATGATCTCATCTTCATGATAACCCTGGGAAGTAGGTGCTAGAATTGTCATTCCCATTTTACAGATAAGGAAACTGAGGCAAACAGGGTTAAGTGACCTGCCCAGGGTTAGACAGCTAGTAAGTGTCTGAGCCTGGATTTGAACTCAAATCTTCCTGACTCCAGGCCTAGCACTATAACCATTGTGCCACCTCCAACTATCTCTATCTCTCTTTTTTGGAGATGAGGAAATAGAGGTGGTCTGCCCCGTCTGCCCACTGTTACCAAGATTACATAAGAGGCAGCTTACCCAGCACGTTGGTAGTCCTGGCTTCTAGCCCTGCATTCTTTCCACTTAATATGTCTCTGGGCCTTAGTTTCTCCTTCTGTAAAATAAAGGAGTTGGGTAAGAGGAATGCTCTTCCAGCTCCAGGCCTGTGGTCTCTTATCCATCACCTCGCCAGCAATGGCTTGCCATCATTCTGTGTCTATAATGTTACAAAACACCCCCTACCCGTCTTCAGCCCATTCTGCACACATGCTTAACCTGCCTAGCCCTCCTTGATCGTGGTTTGGAGTGAGTTAATAATTGCACATAATACCCACTCAACACATTAGATGTGGGGCCCTAGGCGAATTCACATCTCCCTAAGAACATCTGTGGTTTCCGCCCCAAAAGGGGAGATCTGTCTCCCTCTTGGGATGGGTCTGCAGCCCCTGGCAGCATCTCTCCTGGCAAGGGCTGATGTGGGGGGGAGAGGTGAAGAGTGAGGACAGGGGAAGAAAGAGGGTGAAATTGAGGGGGGAGGCGGAGGACAGAGATGAGTGGTGACCCCATCCCCACCCCCAAGCCACAAGAACTCTGTGCCCCTCAGCTGCAGAATCACATAACAGTAGTGGCAGCTGTCCAGGCCAGAATGGGCCGCACCTGTTTGCAATGTAAGTTAGCCATTATCAGCCTTCACATCCAGCTGTAATTCAAAGAGAGGGGAATGGGGGGAGGACGGGAGGATAGGACGATCGAATGTCCTAAATTGACTCCACTTTAGTGCCTTATATAAAAATTTCCTGTAATGCATGTTACCATAAATAAGGGATTTTCCAAGAAGCTCAGGGCAAGATGGTTTTCTAGCTGAACTCTCCCAGAGAGGAGTTTCCCGGTTGCTCTGGTTATGATCCATCCTTCGAATTATCTCGTTGTAAAAGGCCTGGCTCAGATGGGCATGATTTACAGTGGCTGAGAACACCCATTCAATTCTTCTTCAGGGAAATACATTTGAAACTTCACTTTGGAGAGGAATTGTTTGCCATAAAGGCCTCAGACCTTAGTTGGGTCTCTAGTTATAGCAGCGGGTGGACGGATGGATGGATGGATGGATGGGTGGGTGGGTGGGTGAGTGGATGGATGGATGGATGTGTGCGTGAGTGGATAGATGGATGGATGGATGGATGGATGGATGGATGGATGGATGGATGGATGAATGGGTGGATGGATGGATGGGTGGATGGATGGATGAATGAATAAAAAGACATGAAGCACTTTCTATATGCCAGGTACTATGTCCTGGAATGGATACAACACATGTGAGCAGACTTTGCTTGGTACAATCCCTAGCATCATTCAAAATGCCTCTCATGTATATTGCACTATCATCTTCTATACTAGACCTTCCCACATCCCCAGTTATTATCATTCGTTCTATATTGAAATTCCTTTCTATTACTTTGTATTTCTTCCCTTGTGTACATATCACACTATTCTGAGCAGAATGCAAACTCCTAGAGATTACTCTATATTTTTTCTTTTATATCTCCAGTGTATCTCCCTATTAAGGACGTAGCAAGTACTTAATAATTGCTTGTTAATTTTCTTTTCTACCCTGGCACCTAACATGTCCCTAGCACAGAGTAGGGGCCTAATAAATGCTTCTTTCTATTCTGCAAAAGAACAAATATTGTCAGCACTCAACTTTGGCACCCTGTGACAAAACCTCAGCTGTTCTATCCTAGTTATGGCTCCAATCTTGGACAATGCCTATCAAGTAGAAACCCCAGTAATGATCATGGTAGTACCTACCACAGAGAGGTCAAGCAGAGAGCCTCTGAAATTACCAAGGAAACGTGGTTCTAATTTCCCTGGGCCAGGCTTTCCTGGACTAGGATAGGAGGGATAGGAGTTTTTATGCTGTGACTCTTCAAGCATAGCTCAAGGGTAAGATTTATTTGTTAGACCTAAGGCATTTGGGGGCCTTGCTCTCTTCCATAAAGGAATTTATATTTAGAGATGAAAAACACTTTAGAGATGATCTAGTCCAAATCCCTCATTTTACAGATGAGGAAACCAAGGCACACAATGGAATAAATAGCTGGCCCTGGGTTCCAGTGTACCAAGTGATCCAGTGGCAAAGCTGGGGTATGAACCAAGGTCCTTTGGCTTTGAAAGTAGTGATTTTCACAGCTGGTCAGTCTTCCCCAACCCCTCTTTACACACATATACTGCTGTCCTGAGCTCCTGGCCTAAGTAGAACCCCCCACCCTCACCAAGTAGTTCTTGCAGAAGGAGCTTGCAGAGGTGATGGGTGTGTGTAGAAAAGATGATTCAGACAGACAGATGACCTAGAGGAGAAACTAGTAAAATGGCCTTGAAGGGCTTGGAAATGAAATGCTGTCCCAGGGCCAATAATAGCACCTTTTTGTGGATTTTGTAGAGGGGAGTTAGGGCAGCTAGGTGGCAGAGTGAATAGAGTACCATGCCTGGAGTCAGGAAGACTCATCTTCCTGAGTTCAGATCTGGCCCTCAGACACTTCCTAGCTGTGTGACCTTGGGCAAGTCATTTAACCCTCTTTGCTTCAGTTTCCTCATCCATAAAATTGAGCTAGAGAAGGAAATGGTAAACCACTCCAGTATCTTTGCCAAGAAAATCCCCAAATGGTGTCATGGAGAGTTGGACATGACTGAAAACGATTTGACAAAAAAGAGGGGAGGCATTTTTGGGTAGGAGATACACCTTAGTGACCTCTAGGTTCCTGACTGATTCCCATTCTATGACTGCAGACATGATAGTTGAGTTGGGAGTAGTTACCACCCATCTCTTGGTATCTGTAATGCTACCTTTTATCCTTCAGAGGTCATCTAGTCCACCCCCCTCCATTTTACATATGAGGAAACTGAGTCCAGGGGAAGCTGTTCAAGGTCACACAGGTAGTCAGCAGCTAACACAGGATTTGAACCAAGTCTTCTGGCTTCAGAGAGCATGCTTTCTAGTCTGCTAGATCTCCTGACCAAGGACAAGCCACTTAAGCCCTCCTGCCTCAGTTTTTTTTTTCCCTATAAATGAGCATTTTGGCCTGGATGAAGTCTAAGGGCCCTTTCAGCTTGAAATCCCATTATGCTCTGATATCCTATACCACCACTACAGTGCCTGAGTTCTCCAGAAGCCCTTGCCAGAAAAAAGTCCCCCTCTTTGTGCTCCTCACACCTCTCAACAAGGCTAAGCAGAGAGATCGCTTTCTGTTGGCATTTAGCCTGCCCACATGAACTCCAGATGGGCAGGAGTGTTTGGGTGGTGTGGACATGTGATCATTAGAACTTGGATGGCTCTTGGAGAAGACAACGAATCTTCTGCTCTACTCCCCTCCCTCCCACCATGAGCATAAGCTGGGCTTTGACTGGCCAGTGGGAGACAGTAGCTGCTACCTGGAGCTGACTTACCAGGCTTTCGATCCCAAAGGCTCTGCTTTTCCTAAATGGAACAAAGTCGCTATGAGGAACTATTTGGGTAGATGGCGAGATGAAGAAATTCTGAAACATTTCTGGAGTTTTTCATTAAATAACTCCAGAATAAACTTCAAGAATTACCATCCACCTCCCTACCTCTGTTCATGTTAATTCCAGCCGTATTGGCTTTTTGCTTTTCCCCATACACACATTCCATCTCCCACCTCTATGCCTTTGCTATAGGCTGGCCCTCCTACCTGAAATGCTTTCTCCTCCCCTCCTCCCCTCATGGCTCTCTTCAAAGTTCAGCTCAGGTAATACTTACCATACTTAATCCCCCTGGGGTTGCTAGTGCTCCTCCACACCACTAATCCCTAAGAAATTACTTAGTATTTCCCTTGTGTCTATCTACTCTATATTTACTCCTCTGTGTACATGTATTCTAGCAGTGAAATTTAAATTCTTTAGGTCAATTTCAATTTTGGGGTCAATTTCATCTTTGGGCTGCCATTATCTTGCATAGTCACTGGTACCCAGTAGGTGCTTAATAAGTGCTTGTTGAATGGACTCAAATTGGAAAACAAAAAGGCTTAGAGCCAGAAACTCTGGATGTGGGTGGGTAGGATTCTTTCTGAGTACATTCTTCCTACGATATTTTCCTGAATCTAATAAAATTCAATCCAATATAATGAGAGAGGCCTGGATTGGGAGTCCAGAGATCTACATCCTTGCTCAGGCTCTTCTCCGTACTACCTATGTGACCTCGAGCAAATTGCTACATCCCACTGTGATTTAGTTTCCTCTTCTGGAAAAAACAAAGAGCTCAATTTGCTAATGGTTAAGGTCCATTGTAGCTCTAAATCCGAATGCTCAGTGATCCCATGGTCATTGCTGTGATAAGGATTTGCAGATGGCATTGGGAAACACACAACCAATAAAAAGACAATTGTGGACAAATGATTAAACCCTCAAAGTAAATGAATGATTAACTGGAAACTATCCTTGGAGAAGTCATAGGATCAGATTTTCCAAGTTGGGAGGGACCTCCATGGCCTGCCAGGCTGATTCTGTGATAAATCATGCAAGCCATGTGCTGTTTAAGTAGTAAAAGAGATGCCCTGGGAAGAAACTGATGCATGTCTGAGCCCTGGGAAGCCATATGTCTTAGTGCTAATGACTGTCCATTGTAGACACAAGAATCTAGAACAAGATTATTGATTTAGAACTGAGAAGGCCTCAGAGGCCATCAGATCCAACTACCTCATTTTACAAAGAAGGAAACTTACCCCCATATATGTCAAGTGGACTTAACCTAGGGTAATAAAGGTAGCAAGTAGCAGAGGGGAGATCTGAACCCAGGTCATCTAATTCTGCAGGGCTTTTTCCATGCAGAGTTGATTAGAATATTAGGCCAGAAGATACCAGAGTAGGGAGGGACCTTGGAATATAGAATGTCAGAACTAGGAAGGCCTTGAGAACATTGACTGTCACAGTGGGAGGGTGAATCTTAGAAAAGAGACTGTCAAGTTGGGAGAGGCCTTAGAGCCTAAAACAGCAGAGCTAGGAAGGGTCTTAGAATTTAAACTGTAAGTAGTGGGAGGAAGTGGGGAGCCACCTTAGAACACAGAATGCCAGAGATGGCAAGAGCCTGAGAAAATAGGATGTCAGAACTAACAGGAATATGGGGATGTAAGATGTCAGAGCTGGAAAGATCCTTAGAACACAGAATGTCAGAGCTGGAAAGAACTAGGAAACACATAAAATGTCAGAGTTAGAAGGAACCTGAGAATACAGAGTGTCAGAAGTAAGAGGCAGCTTAGAGCACAGACCATCATGGAAGAAGTCTTAGTAACCATCTGCCCTAGATTTTTCATTTTCCAAACATCTCAAGAGATTAAGAGACTTACCCATGGTCTCCTAGAAAGTAGTAGAACTATGGCTCCTGATTCCTGATCAAAACTTCCTTTTACTTAACTATCTCCTACCTGATTTTTAAGGGAAGAAGAAACATCAAAATAGTAAGCTAGGGACCAATAATCTTACCCCACTCCTGCATCTTCTCCTCTCTCTCTCTCTCTGTCTCTCATACACACACATACACACACATAGACACTCTCTCTCATACACACACAGACACACACACACATACACATGCACACAGACGCACATACTCTCTCACTCATACACTCACTCCCTCTCTTTCATACACACACACACACACACACCCCTTTCTGTGAACAGTGCCAAAAGCTACCCATCCCAGATTTGCCTGGTTGGTCATTTGAGATCAGAGAAACAGATCAATCATGAGAAGTGATCTTTCTCCAAGAGGGATTCCAGGTCTTTCCCATGAGGCTCCTGTCACAAAGATAATTCCATGGTCCACTGTAAATCTGCCCTTTTGGCCTTCTTCAAGCCAAAAGATCAGAGATTGCCCCCTTTTGCCTGCCTATGACTTAAAAGAGGGGAGGGGAGGGCACCTCCCAAAATCCCAAATAGCTACTTTTCCTGGAACACATGGGAATTAGGGGCTGGGTAGTATCCAAATCTGCTCGAGAGACAGAGACAGAGGGTCTGTTGAGAGAGGAAAGCATCAGCTTTTCCTCTGATTCTTGCTGCCACTGTTTTCTGTTCCACTCCAGGCAAATGTGTCATTGGCTAGAGTGTTGAGGTGAGAATGTTGTTTTCCTCTTCAACCGCTACAATGAATGAACAAACATTTATTAATCACTTACTATTGTCAAGTACTGTGCCAAGCTCTGGGGCTATGAATATAAGAGCAAGCCACTTCCCTGCCCTCAGTAAGTTTGTAATCTAACAGAAGACAATGATGATGGTGATGATGATGGCAAGTAACCAGGGGGGTTAATTTTGATTTAGAAAGTACGATCAAAAAAGGATCTCTGTTATTTGGAAGTTTTGGCATAAGCAACTAGTCCCCCAATACACAAACACACACACACACACACACACACACACACACACACACACACACACAGTCTTTGGATTCTACTCATCCTGGCTTTATGGGAGAGAGTATAAACAGTAACCAATCTATCATTCAACCCACTTCTCAACAAGCATTTATTGGCACTTAATATGTGCCAGGCACTGTACTTGGCATTGGGGATAAAGAGAAAAAAAGGAAATGTCCTTTCTTCAAGGAGCCTATATTCAATCAGGGGAGGAAGAATGCTCAAATAAAAGTAAATACAAATAGGTGTGAAATAGATATAATGCAATTTCAAGAGGGCAGCTAGGTGGCACAGTGGGTAGAGTGCTGGCCCTGGACTCAGGAAGACTTGAGTTCAAATCTAGCCTCAGATATGTCCTAGCTGTGTGACCCTAAGCAAGCCACTTAATGCTGTTTGCCTCAGTTTCCTCATCTGTAAAATGAGAAGGAAACGGCAAACCACTCCAGTGTCTTTGCAAAGAAAACCCCAAATGGGGTCATGAAGAGTTAGACACAACTGAAACAACTAAAACACAACACAACAATTTTTAGGAGGGGTAGGGGAAGACAAGAATACCTAAGGTGTCAGAAAAGGCTTCTTATGGAAAATTGTGTTTGAGCTCGGCTTGAAAGGATGCTAGGGATTCTAAGAGGCAGGAGGAACTGCCTGCCAGGCATGGGGGGACAGTTAGACAGGTAAGAGAGGGAATGTCACTTATGAGGAACAGCAGGACAGTCAGTTTGGCCAGACTGCAGAGATTGTAATGGGGAATAATATACATTGAGCCTGGAAAGGTAGGTTGGTGTAAGTTGTGAAGGCTTTGTTTTTAAGTCTGGAGGGAATAGGAAGCCACTAACATTTCTTGAGCATGGGAGTGATAGAGTCAGCCTCATGCTTTAGGAATAATTAATGTGGAGAATTCAGAGAAGAGTAGAAAGACTTTTATGAATTAGTTCAGAGCTAAGTAAGCAGAGGACAGGATACAAAGTAACTACAAAAAAACATCAAGAAGAAGAATGCTGAAAGACTCCCAAATGCTTATCTGAGTTACGCATTGATCAGCTTCTGGGAGAAGCTGGGCAACCGCCCAGTGACTGCCCTTCTCCCCTGTTGTTCTAGGTTCTTGTCTTAGGTGAAACTCCCACCCAAGTCAGACCTTGACCAAGACAGTAATTAATTGTGATTCCAGAGGATGTCCAGGAAACCCAGGACACAAAAACAGAAGCGAGGCATGCCTTGTTCTCAGGGGTCTACATTCTACATTGCCAGATGTGGCCAATGGGGCATCCATTGCCAGATGTGACCAATGCATTGATCTGTTGTGTTTAGTGGTACTACTTGTTACAAGGGAAGATCCTATGATTCTCTACGGGAAAGGATCATTGGAAAGTGACAATGATGTGATTTTAACAGCATACAAAACTTCTTGAGACACAGGGGGAAGAGGAAAGAGAGGCAATATTTTGCAGTAGAAGGGGAATTATACCTCAAATCAGGAAATCTGGTTTTGAAACTGAGCTCGAACATTTTACAAGCTGTAAAATCTACCAATTGGCCTTTCAGCCTCAGTTTTCTCATCTGTAAAATGCGGATAGAAATACTTGCAAATTCTACTGCATAGGGATATGGTGAGGAAAGTGCTTTACAAACTTGAAAGCACCATAAATATGTGAGATGCAATTATTATTAAACCTTTGGCCTGAGGAGCTACTCCCAGAATTCTATTCCCTCTGCTCAGCCCTTGAGTCTCTAGAAATTGGATTGTGTAACAATGACAATGATTATTCCTTTTATTTATTTGACAGGTGTCTTTAAAGCCCTTTAACACCTTATATGGCTCCTGAGATTCATGGTCGACTGATGACTCAAAAGAAAAGGCAGGGCAGGCATCATTATCACCACTTTAAAGACAAAGAAACTGAGGCTGAAAGGGAAAATGACTTGACAGCTGGTACAGCCAGGACTCGAACCCAGATCTCTCCTGGTTACTCCTTTAGCCATCTTTCCACTATACTGCACTATCCTTGATTATAGCGAGAAGGGCTTTCTCTCCTAAACTCTCTTCCTCCTTTCTTTACGGAAAGGATCATCTCTACCTATAGTTGTGAATAAATGAATAAATCAACAAACATTTAGTAAGTATTTATTCTGTACCAGCCACTGTGCTAAGTCTGGGGACAAAAATAAAGGCAAAAACAGCCCTCACCCTTTCCCTTAATGAGGGAGACAACATAAAACAGCTTTACTTATAAAAGATATATGAAGCGTAACTAAAAAGTGATCTTGGGGTGAGCAGTAGTAGCTGTGGGATGGGAAAGACCCTTCTAGAGAAGGAAGCTTTTGATGTGTCTTGATGGAAGCGAAGGATGGAAGAATATGTAAAAAGAGAATATTCAAGGACTGGATGGGTTGCCATTGCAAAGTCCCAAAGGTGGGAAATGGAGAATTGCAGAAGAGGAGCATCAGGGATTCATCTTGTCTCTCCTGGTATCCCTTTTTGGAGGATTTTCTTCCTCACTTGGAGGTCCCTAGGTTTCTTTTGGTAGCAGGGCTTCCCAGCTGACTTACTGGATGTCATACCTGAAATTGCTTTGGGCGGGGTGAGGGGGGGCAACAGCATAGTGAAAAGAAAGTCAAAAGACCTTTGTCCTAATCTTGGCTTGTCTGTGTGACTTTAGACAAGCTATCCAACATCTCTAGGCCTCCTCAGGCAGGTTAAACTCTAAAAATGCTAAGGGCCCTTCTCTAACATCCTATGGCACAGGACCTTAATCCCTTCTTGGCATGAATGGATGTATGAATGAATGAAAATTTATTAGCGATTTCCTATTTTCAAGCTCTGGTGATAGAAATAGAAAAGTAAGCCATTTCTCTGCCCTTAAGAAGTTTGTGATCTAGTAAGAGTACAGTGGGCATGAGCATCTGGGTCAATTCCAAATAGCTCCAATGCTGCAGATAGAAGGTCTCAACTCCAACAAGTGAAGTTTCTCCCTTACACTTTTTTAACCATGACAGAATTATTTGAGGGCAGAGAGCAATTGTTTTTATCTTTGTATAAGGGCACAGAGCCTGACACATAGCTCATATTTTCAAAATGCTTGTTAATTGATTGATTCGCTACTCATGACCCTTTTCTGTGCCCCTCTCCAAAGTTCACCCTCAACTCCCAAAGTACCCCACACTCTCCTGGTGACTACTGTATACCCAACCCCAACCCTTCTTCAGACATTGCTTCTCTGGGAAGTGTCCCACATCCACTCCATTATTCCCTTTATCAAAATTTGCCCTCCACACAATTCCACTCACACAAAGGTGGGAATGACTGTTTCATTTTAATGTGTAGGATAATAAGATGTTTTCTCCATAAAAGTTCTACTTTAGTGGTGGCTTGGAGTTGGTCCTAGGTTTCTAAAGGCCATGCTCCTCTCACTCTTACCAAGATGGAAAGTCTCTGAGCTCAGAGCTGGTGATGGAGCACACAGTACAGCAGAAAGAGAATCAGATTCTCTGGAATCAGAGAATCTGGGTTCAAAATGTATTCCTAATACTACTTGTATGACTGTAGCAAATCATGTAACTTCTGGCGTCAATTTTCCTTTCTATAAAATGAGGGACTTAGACTAGCTGGCCTCTGAAGTCCTCTCCACCTCAAAACCTGTGATCCCAAGACTTTCTGCTAAGTCCATGTGCTTTTCTTCAGTGGAGGGAGTACAAACACCAATGAAATCGTGAATCCTTGGACCATTTAGGTAAGTAGAAGCCATAGGGTATTGGAGAAAGAGCATTCAATTTGGAATCAAGGGATTCTGATTCCAAACATCCCCAATACCCTAGAAAGAGGGAAGATAGATAGATAGATGGACAGATAAATGATGGAGAGATTATATGTCACATATCACATAAATATATTATGGGTCTACAGATAGTAGGTAATAATAATATATATCATTAATATATTTAGGGTCTTTAGATAGATATGTCATATATCTCATAAACATATTAAATCTCTCTGTCTATATCTGTAGAGAATGTCAGAGCTGTACAGTCCCTAGAATGGAGAATTTCAGGGCTAGAAGATGCCTTAAAACAGAGAGTGTTGGAGCTGGAAGAGGCCTCAGAGTAGAAAATTATAGAGCTATAGAGATAGATAGAATTATCTTCCTATTTAATCTCTATGCAAACTTGACCAAGTAACTTCCCTTCTCTGTGCCTCAATTACTCGCTATATAAAATGAAAGAGTTGGATTAGATTATCCCCATCTCTAAATTCCATCCTAAGCCTTTAACCTATTGATATGCTGGTTAATAAACATCACTAAGTGCCTACTATGTGCTAGACACTGTGCTAAGTTCTAGGAATACAAAGAAGGGTAAAAGACAGCCCCTGCCCTAAAAGAAAGCTCACAAGATAATCTATTAGATGAAACACTAATTGTGGAATTCCAGGCATGAGTACAGGTAGATGAGAGAAAGTAAGAGATAGACAGAGACAGACAAAGAGACAGAAAGAGAGATCTTTTGGGCATTCTGGAATCTTCAGACCATGCTACACAGGCAGCCACCTATTTCATCTATGTATAAAGCCTGCTCTTCTTTCCCTATGCTATTACCATGATGGTCCTCCCCTTGAACAATATGGAAAATGCTATGTAAATAGGATTTGAGCTGTTCCCCTTACTGGCAGGGAACTATGACTACTTAGGTCCTGCCCTCTCCAGCTTGACCTTGCTTGGTGGGCAACTCGATTAATATGTCCTGGTCACTTGAGCATGTGCTGAGAGAGAGGAGGCTGCTCCCTGGGGAGTGGCTGGTCCTGCCCTATCTCCCTGTTAGTTTGACCCTCACCCAAGCTGAGTCATTTACAGACCTGTTGAATGAGGCTTTCATTTGGGTGACCTCTGGGGTCATCTGTTTTCAGAGCATGAAATATGGCCCTTGTGAAGTGCCCAGGAGCACAGAGATAACCTTCATCGAGGAGCCCTTGCAGGCCAATGAGCCGAGACTAATGATGATTGGGACTTGTTCTTCAGGGACAAAATTTATTGGACTGCTGACCACTTTGGCCTGGGCAGGAAAGTTAACTGTTTGTGGGATCACAGAATCATAGGATTTCAGAGTTGGAGTTGACTTCAGTGGTCATCCACTTCCAAGTCATACATGAATGAATGAATGAATGAGTGAATGAGTGAATGAATGAATGAATGAGTGGATGAATGAAAGAATGAAATGAATAGGCATTTGATAAATGTTTACTGTATGCCAAGCACATGAAAAAGGATCTCCACTACAAGGTGCCCAATAAGTGTTCAACCAGCTTTTGCTTGACAGCTTTCAATGAACCTGGAAACCCAATCTGTCCCAAGGCCCACTTTGGGATATCTGTGGTGGAAGCCAGGAAAGGTTTTTTAGCATCCAATCTAAATTTTGTTGTCGTTAATGGGTCATTCCAGTTGTGTCCAACTCTTCATGATCCCAGTTTGGGGTTTTCTTGGCAAAGATGCTGGAGTGGTTTGTCACTTCTTGCTCCAGCTCATTTTACAGATTGAGGAAACTGAGGCAAACAGGGTTAAGTGACTTGGCCAGAGTCATGGAGCTAGTAAGTGTCTGAGGCCACATTTGAACTCAGGAAGGTGAGTCTTCCTGATTTCAAGCCCAGTGCTCTACCCACTGTACCACCCAGCTTCTCCCAAACCTAAATGTACTTCTTTGTAATTTGTATTTCTTGCTCCTAGTGCTACTCTCTGGGGCCAAGCTGGCTAAGTCTAATCACTCTTCCACATAGCAGCCTCTTTAACATTTGAACCCAGCTCTCAGGTCCCTACCCCAACCCTGCCAGAGCATTCTCTTCTTCAGGCTCAACACCCTGGTTCCTTCAGTAAATCTTCATATAGCATGAATTCAAGGCTCTTCCCCATCTTAATTATCCTTCCCAGCATGCTCTCTGATTCATCAGTGTCCTTTCTAACCTATAGCAGAATTAAGTACAATACTCCAGATGCTATCTGTTCATTGGGCTGTCGTCTCCTCCTTCCTGAAAGAGCTGCCTCTCTTAAGGCAGTCTAAGAGCCCACTGGATTTCTTGAACCATATTCACTTTGAAATCCAAGAAAAACCCCAGTTTGTTGTTGTTCATTTTCTTTTTTCATTTTTTCTCTAGATAAATTGCTAACCACTTCTCTCTGTTATTAGACTCAGGCAATTGTTTCTGAAACACAACTGGACAAACTTTACATTTTTCCTTTATTCAACATTCTCTGCTCTTAGGCCTCTTAGCTCTGGCTTTCTATTCCAAGGCCCCTCCCAGCTCTGACATCCCCTGTTCTGAGGCCCCTCCCACCCTGACATCCCCTGTTCTGAGGCTCCTCTTGCTCTGACATCCCCTGTTCTAAGGTCCCTCCCAGCTCTGACATCCCCTGTTCTGAGGCCCCTCCCAGCTCTGACATTCTCTGTTCTAAGATTCCTTGTAGTTTGGTGAATCAATTCACCAATAAACACTTAAGGGCTTTCTCTGTGCTAGGCACTGTGCTAAACAGTGAGGCCGCAAAGAAGCAGTAAAAACAGTGTCTGCTCTCAAGGAGCTTACATTCTAATGGATCAGACAACAAGTATATGCACACATACAAATACATATACATATATGTAGATCGTGTATGTAAATGGATGGGGAATTGGTTTCTTCAATTCTACCTCCATTTAAAGTAAGTCATAAGATGCCCAATCAATCAATCATAGATATGAGACTAAATATTAAAAGTCTTTGAAAGCTATTTTATGAAGTGAAATGATGGCCAACAGGAAGCCCATTCTGTTCGGCTAAAGAACACCCTGAGTCCTTAGGGAAGTTAGGTGGCACAGTGGATAAAACTCCAGGCCTGAAATCAGAAATACTCATCTTCCTGAGTTCAAATTTGGCCTCAGACATTTACTAACTTGGTGACCCTGGGCAGGTCACTTAACCCTGTTTGCCTCAGTTTCCTCATCTGTAAAGCAGGCTGGAAAAGCAAATGGCAAACCACTACAATATCTCTGCCAAGAAAACTTTAAATAAGGTCATGAAGAGTCAGACACGACTGAAATAACTGAACCATTCCTATCTAAAACAATTGAGAGTGGAGAGTTTGGAACATGTGGCTTTCCCGTGAAACCCTGCAAGAGAACTTTCTGAGGGGAGGAGAAGCCCCAGCTCTGGCCTCTTCCATGTCTCCTTCCCAGACCCCACCCGCTCCTCCTTTGGTCAGGGCACTTGTGAGCCCTGAAGGGGAAAAATGATGTTGGTCTCTCAATCTCCTCAGTGTTATCCCCTAGCCACAGCCATGGCTGTTGGGAATGTTGACATCAGGCACCAAGGATAGTTTGAGCAAAGACTCACCATGTTCGAGGAGGGCAGAAGAGGACCTAGAGCAAGCAGGTTTTGAGAGTTACCCCGTGGCCATTTATTTTCTCTACACTGGAGCCCCGGAGCTCCCTTTGTTTTTGTGAGAAAGTATAACACAGACTTCAGGGGAATATTTCATACCAACTCATTACTCTGCAACCTTCATAAATATCCCTTTCTTAAAGCTGATTAAGGCTGGCTGGTTAAAATTGTTCTCAACTTCTGATCTTGTGGGGAAAGGTTAGAAGGGAAACACCCTGTGGAGCCAATGACATTAGAGAATCATACTCCCAGACTCCTCAGGAGTATCTCCAGAATCCCAAGGGGGAGGTGACGGTCACCTTGTTCTAGGACCAGAGACTCCTCTGTGAGTGTAGGAATTGCGGGGTAAACACCCTCAGAGCTCACTGCATCTAAATAGGTTTATAAAAGAAACATAAAAGGAGATACAAAGTAACCTTAAAGGGAAAAACATTAGTCCCTAGAAGGAACAGGAAAGATTGGCTACAGAAGTTAGTACTTGAATTGAGTCTTATAAGAAGTCAGGAATTCTAAGAGGCCAAGGCGATGAGGGAGAGCATTCCATGTACAGGAGACAGACTGTACAAAGTCAAGAAACTCCATACTAGCTCTGGTGTTCTGGTCCTAATTTTGCTAGTGAGGTTATATGACCTCAATGGGCTGGAGTTTCTCCATCTCTATGAAAGGAAGGAGTATGATAAGATACCTCTCAGCTCTGAAATTCTTTGTTCTAAGGCCCCTCCCAGCTCTGACATTCCTTGTTCTAAGGCCCCTTCCAGCTCTGACATTTTCAGTTCTAAGATACTTCCCAGCTCTGACATCTCATGTTCTAAGGTCCTTCCCAGCTCTGGCACTCTATGATAGGAAAAGTCCCAGAGCAGGACTCTCTCCTTGGGTCTCCTTTCCTGAGTTGGCCATTTAAATTTTGATGAAAATTAATGAAACAGTTGCCCTCTCCCTCCCCATGCAGCCTGTGAATCAGCCCAGCTGAGCTACCCGTGTCTCGCAGAAGCCTTGGGACCTGGTGGTTGAATGCTTACAGCTCCTTGGCAAGGAGCTACTTTCTGCTTTTTAAAATGGCTTGTGGAGTACCCAATTTCCTTCCTGATTCTTTTCCTTTCACTTTTAAGACCAGGAGGAATTCCAGGGAAATTCAAGCCACATGTTCAGGAATCATTTATACTTAAATCCTGACCGTCCTGTGGCGGTTTTAAAGAGCTATTTGATGTCCAAAACACCGTATGAGGATTTTGAAAATAAGCTTTTTAAAGTCTCTTTTTACTCACAGTTGTCTTTTGCCAATAGTAAGTGAATTCAAACATCATGTAAGCCTGGGAGGTTATCTAGAGGGTCGCATTGTGAATGGGGGTGGATTTCTTCTCAGTTTCCCAACAGCAGAATCTCTGAAGCTTCAGGGCTGTCTAGTCCAAGGGGAGCACCTGATGGAGCACCCCTCAACTCTACCACATGCCCAACCCATCCCTAGCTTTTACTTGAAGATGTCTAGGGACAGACAGTCAATCTACACAGATTTATTAAGCCCTTATTATGCTCCAGACATATGGTAAGTACTGGAAATACAAATATAAGCAAAAAGGCAGTTCCTGCCCTCAAGGAGTTTACATGAGAATGGGGAAGACAACATACAACATGAAGCTGAAAAGGGAGTGGGTGAAGGAGATGGCGCCCAGCTTGGAGGCATGATGGGGAAGTCAAGATGAGAGCAGCCTGTTGGGAAATGGAGAGCTGGCTGGCCTGGGAGCTCTCCTTAAATGGAGGTTCTGGGAGGAGCCCTCCACCCTCCAATCAAAAAAAGGAGGACCCATGGGGGCAGAGGGTACTGATGAAGAGTAAGTTCCAGGCCAAAGTCACCTTTCAGGATGAAGAGGGACCGGGAAACTGCAACCTCCCAAGGTGGGTCCATTTCACTTTTGGATAGCTCCAATTGTTAGGAAGTTTTGTCTGGAAGCAAACTTGAACCTGCCTTAGCTACTGCCACCCCTTGTTCCTTGGTCTGATCTCTGGTGCCAAGACCCCAAAATGAGACTGATCCTTCTTCCATGTGATGGCCCTTCAAATACTCCAAAACAGCTATCTGGTTGGTTGCCCCTGAGTCTTCTCTTCTCCAGGGTAAACATTCTCAGTTCTTTCAGGTGATGCTTGGGTGGGATGAAGCAGTTTGTAGGTCTAAAGCCCTTTACTCAACTCCATTCAAACAACAAATGTTTATTAAGTGCCTACTGTATTTTAGGCACTCTGGTCTAGATCCTGGGGAGAAAGAAAGAAAGGAAAAAAGGAGAGAAGAAAGAGAGGAAGGCAGGAAGACATGAAGGCAGAAAGGAAGGAAGGGAGGAAGGAAGGAAAGAAGGAAGGATGGAAGGAAGGAAGGAAGGAAGGAAGGAAGGAAGGAAGGAAGGAAGGAAGGAGGGAGGGAAAGAAGAAGAAAGGAAGAGGAGGAAGAACGTGTGTGTATCTATTTGTGTGCATACACACATACACTCCTCTTATCTTTAATCCAACAATCCTTCCAAGCTGTCCTTTATATCAATACCAGAATAATTTTCCTTACTTCTGATTATTATGTATATACTTAAGTTTGTTATCTATAATTTAAATGTATTTTATAATCTTCTAGTAGAATATAAGCTCCCTGAAAGCAAGGGCTTTTCTTTGTCTTTGTATCTCCCATTGTCTAGCACAATGCCTATGAGATAATTGATGTTTTATTCACACATACTTGGATTTTTGGATCACACATAGATCTGGCCATGTAGCTCCTTTCCTCAAACTTTTTTCCATGACTCCTTTTGCTTTCAAAGCCTGGTTCTATTATCTTGTGTGGTTGCTGCTGATCAGGTCCTGGCCAAGATTCAGAAGCACATGGTCCCTGCTCTCCCAGCATCTCCAGAAACCAGATCAAAGTCAGAAAATGACTAGGTCCCTTTAAATTGTGCCCTGGAGAATTTGGGAGGATCTGGGAGGATCAAGAGAGGATTGCAGAAGAGAGAAAAGCAAAGAAGATGGGAAGAAAATGAGGAAAGAAAGATGGTCCTGGGATTTAGAATTAACTCTAAAGGATCTTGGAGCTCAAATTGTCCACGGATTCTTAATCCGGGATTCTCAGACCTCCAAGAGATTCATGAATGGATGTCAGGGGGTCTGCGAACTTTGGACAAAAATAAAATTCCAGCTTTCTTGCAACATAATTGGTTTCCTTGGAATCTTGTGTATTTCATTTTGTGCATTTAAAATTATGATTGTAAGGAGGGCTCTATCATCTCCGCCAGATGGTGGAAGCTGTCCATGAGCCAAAGAGGGTTTAGATCCTTTGTAGCCCATTCCCCTCAGTTTTTAGACAAGAAAAATAATGAAAGAGCGGCAGTTTGCCTGAGATTCCGTGGAAGCAAAGAACTGAGCTGGGATTTGGTTCTTCTGGGTCCTTTTTGTAATTTCTTATTCCATCCTTAATTGCATTCCCCAAACCAAACATTCAAATAAACAACCAGAAAATCTTAAAGTCATCTCCTTTTTTTAAAAAAGATCAAACTAAAATCAATAAAATTTTAAACTCCAGATTATTTACAACCTATTTTTAATGTGTATATAAACTTTATAAGGAGATCAACCAAAAATGGCATTTTATTTCCATGTCTCCTGTTTATCTTTTTCTTCTTTTTCCCACTAAGAATAAATGTTTCCTATTACTATTTTATCATTATTGTTATATGATCCAGTCCAACAAGGCTTTATTAAGAGCCTGCTCTGTGCATGGCATTGTGGGAGACTCTGGCACTATTACTCATATAGGCACAAAGCACTGTGGCACAGCCAACAAAGAGCTGGTCTGAGCAGTCATGAAGATCTGGGTTCGAGTCTCATGTCTGGCATGTACTTGGATAAGTCACTTAAACCTAGCTGATGCATAGGCTTTTCATTTATGAAATGAAGTGTTAGACTCACTTACCTCTCACGGGCCTTTAGTTCTAAATCTGGGATCTTCAGATCCCAGCAAAAGCATCCAGAGAGCCGGCCTTGGAGTCCAAAAAATCTGCGATCAAATCCTGCCTCTGATACAGAATGACTGAGTGACCCTGGACAATGACATTGAAATACACTTGACACAAAATGTGTATAAGTATATAATAATATGATGTATGGTATGATGTGACATTAATATGATATAATATGATATGATAATATAAGATATGATTGAGATAAGATAGTATGGTATAACATAACATAATATAGTATAATACAATATAACATAATATAATATAGTATAGTATAATATAGTATGGTATAGTATAATATAATATAACACAACATAATATAATATAATACAATATAATATAACATAATCTAATATAGTACAGTACAGTATAGTATAATATAATATGATATAGCATAACATAACATAATATAATATAATACAATATAATATAACATAATATAGCATAGTATAGTACAGTATAGTATAATATAATATATAATACAATAATATAGCATAACATAACATAACATAATATAGTATAATATAATATAATATGACATAATCTAATATAGTATAATCTAATATAGTAGGGTATAGTACATAATATAATATGATATAGCATAACATAACATAATATAACATAACATAACACAACACAACACAACACAACACAACACAACACAACACAATACAATATAATATAATATAATATAATATAACATAATATAATATAATATAGTATAGTGTAGTATAATACAATATAATATAACATAATACAATATAGTATAATATAGTATGATATAATATAATATAATATAACATAATATAACATAGTATAATATAGTATAGTATAATATAATATAATATAACATAATATAATATAATACAATATAACATAATATAATATAGTATAATATAGTATAGTATAATATAATATAATATAATATAATATAATATATAATATTGTATAATATAGTATAATATAATATAATATAATATGACAATATAATATGACATAATATAATATAATATAATATGACATAATATAATATGACATAATATAATATGACATAATATATAATATAGTATGGTATAGTATAGTATAATATAATATGATATAGCATAACATAACATAATATAATATAACATAACATAACATAACATAACATAACATAACATAACATAACATAATATAATATAATATAATATAATATAATATAATATAATATAATATAATATAATATAATATAATACAATATAATATAACATAATATAATATAGTATAGTATAGTACAGTATAGTATAATATAATATATAATACAATAATATAACATAACATAACATAACACAACATAACATAACATAACATAACATAACATAACATAACATAACATAACATAACATAACATAACATATATAATATATTTTTTAAAGTTACAGAACTGAGATTAAGAAATCTGGTCCTGTAAAATTTCCTAGGGTACCAAGAAGACTGGAGTTCTTAACATGGGTTCTGTAAACTTTTTAAATGTTTTTTAATAAGTGCATTTCAATATAATCAGTTTCCTCTGTAATCCTAAGCATTTTAATTTATTCATTTAAAAACATTATCCTTCAAGGGGGTCCATAAGCCTCACCAGACTGCCAGAGGCATCCAGAACACAAAAAAGCTTAAGAACTTCCATTCTTGCTAAGTACCAAGTACAAGGGAAGACAAAAACAACCAACCAACAATAAAAACAAAAAAACATCAGAAACGCAGAGAAAGATGTGGGGGAGGAGGAGGAGGAAGAGGAGGAGAGACAGAGAGAGAGAGAGAGAGAGAGAGAGAGAGAGAGAGAGAGAGAGAGAAGGAGAGGGAGAGGGAGGGGGGAAGGAAGGGAGAGAAGAGAAAGGACCTAGGGAAAGTCACTGACTTAGGAGGAAGAGTCAGAGGTACAAGGAGAGGTCAGGAAGAGAAGAGAGTTCCCAAATTACAGTGACAAGGCCTTCGATCTCCAGCACAAGTGATTAGTCTCAGAGACAGGATCCAGCCTTGGCTCACTGATATAGGGTGAGAGGTCACCAGCTGGCTGATAACAGGAGGATCCTGAAATCCTCTCTCAGTGTGTAGAGGCTCAGCTAAGGGGTTGGGGGTGGGGCGGGGTGGGGTAGACCCAAGAGAGAGAGAAGCACATCCCATAAAGAGGCCCTGGAAAAGTGAGCACTTCCCCCTCTTCCTACAACCAAAATGCCCACAGTGGGGCAGAAGTTCACCAGAGTGAGCAGGACAGAGCTAGGTTAACAGCCAGAAACTGAAGAACAGAGGCTCATGAACCCTCTCCCATCTTTCTCAAAGTTCATTTTCAGGTCTTTTCCATTGTAGGGACCTGATACAAGAAGGGCTGTAGTTAAATTCAGAGTCACAGAAGCAGTGAGGTGCAGAGAATTGAATTTGGTTTCAGAGCTGGGCAAACCATTCACTTTCTGGAAAGGTTTTTAACATGAAGGGAGACTGTGAAAGAAAGTACAAGTCTGGGAGGGCTCCTTCCAGAGCCAACATTCCCAGTTCTAAGGTACCCCCTATTTCTGATCTTCTGTGTTCTAAGTTCCTCCCCAGAAGTGACTTTCCATCTTCTAAGACTCCCCTCAGCTCTGACATTCTATGGTCTACGACGTCAGTCAGGTCTCATCCTTTGGCAAAATCATCACTAACTGAAATTGATCTCCCCTGTTACCAGTGACCACTTAAGTACCAAATCTGACCTCTTCTCAGTCCTCATCCTTCTTGACCTCTCCCCACCTCTTGAAACCACTGACCACCTTTCACCTCCTGGATATTCTCTGTTTTGTGGGTTTTTGTAGCTTCTCTCCTTCCTTTATGACCATTCATTCTCAATCTCTCTTGTTGGATCATACATCTCACTAACTCTGAGCCAAGCCTCTGTCCTGGGCTATTCTTTTTCTCTATATATACGCTCTCACATTTATGAACTCATCAGCTTCCATGAGTTTAATTATCATCTCTATGAAAATGACTCCCAGATTTATACATCCAGACCTGTTGAAGAGTCAGAAGGAAACCACGGCAGAAGATAAATTGACTTTTGAAAACCAGCACTCATGAGGTCAGTATAAAATCTCTCTGATGTTGATTGATAGTTTGTACATAAACGTGTATGAAATATGGCTCTTTTAAAAGTTATATTATAAGAGGATTACAAAAAGCAGCTCCTAAGCAGCTTGCCAGCCCATGATGAATCTATCCCCACCCTATTCCCACCCCACCCCTTCCTTACAGATGTAAGGAAGCATGATAGAGTGGATAGAGAACTGGATTTGGAGTCTGAAAGACCTGAGTTCAAATCCCATCTCTGCCACTTAGCAGCTCTGTGACCATGGACAGAAAAGTCACTTTTCCTCCTTGAATCTGAGTTTCCTCATTTATAAAATGTACAATAATGCATTCGGTCACACGATGTTCCATTAAGAGTGACAAGGGTTCTTTGAGGTACACATCACATAACATTTATGAAGGTATTCACAAATTTTAACAAAGTTAAGGGTCTTTTGGATGGTATGGAGGATAGAGTGCCAGGCATAGAATCAGGAAGATTCATCTTGTGACTTCCAATCTGGCCTCAGACACTTACGAGTTGTGTGACCCTGGGCAAGTCACTTCACCCTGCTTGCCTCAGTTTCCTCATCTGTAAAATGAGCTGGAGGAGGAAATGGAAAACTACTCCAAGAAAATCCTAAATGGGGGCACAGAAAGTCAGACATGACTGAAATGCCTGAATGACAACAAACAACAAAATCTTGTCTGAAATTTATAGTCCTTAGAAAGTGGCTTGGAGCACTGAGAGGTTATATAACTCACCCAGGGTCACACAGCCAATATATTTCTGAGGCAAGATTTGAACCCAGGGCTTCCTGACTCTGAGTTTGACTCCCTAGACCCTACAGTGACTATAGCATTAGGAAACAGACCTTGAGAGAAGCAGAGTCATTCCCAAGGTCTCATAGCTAGTTTGTGGCATATACAAGGTCTTGAACACAGATCTCCAGACCACTTTTCAGACCAAACAACTGCCTTCCAGGGAAGTGAAAATTTCATCCTGGATCTTTCCTCCCATTTCGCAAAAAGAAAGGAGAAGAAAAATGTATTTATTTTCAAGCTGGCATGTTCCCGGTAGAATTTTAATGTTTTTTTTAAAGTATCATGTCTGTGGTATCTAGGTGGTACAGCAGATAGTACGCTGGCCCTGGAGGCAGGAGGACTTGAATTCAAATCCTGCCTTAGATACTCACTAGTTATGCGACCCTGGACAAATCACTTAACCCCAATTGCCTCAAAAAAAAATTATTAGGGCTTACTAGGTGCCAGGCACCATGCTAAGCGCTAAACATTCAAAAAAGGCAAGAGATATGATCTTTGCTCTCAAGAAATTCACAGTCTAATGGAGAAGACAACATGCAAACAGGCTATATCCAGAATCTATTGGAGATAATCAATGGAAGGAAGGCTCTAGAATTAGGGGAGATTGGGAAAGGCTTCCTGTGGAAGGTAAGATTTCATCAGGGACTTGACAAAAACCAGGGAAGTCTGGAGGTGGGAGATGAGGAAAGAAAGAATTCCAGGCATGGGGCACAGCCAGTGAAAATGCCTGGAGTCTGGAGATGGAGCATCTTGTTCAAGGAACAGTCAGGAGAAGAGGCCAGAGTCTCTGGATCAAAGAATATTGGGGGGTTGGGAGGGAGGGATTCAGTGTAAGGTAGAACAAGACTGGAAAGGCAGGGAGCAGATGAGGAGGGATTTGAATGCCAAATAGAGGGTTTTTGATTTGATCCTGAAGGTGATAAGAAGAATTGGAGTTTACTGAGTAGGAGGTGACAGGCTTTATAGGAAGAAGAGCATTTTGAGTGAAGGAAATAGACAGGAGTGGGGAGAGATTTGTGGTGAGGGGACCAACCAGGCACTACAATAATTGTCCAGGTGAGAGGGGGTGATAGACTGCTCCAGAATGTAGGCAACGTCAGAGGAGAGAAGAGTCTGTATTCTAGAGATATCACAGAGGGCAAATTGATAGGTCTTGACAACAGATTGGATATGGACAGTAAGAGATAATGAGTCCAGATGATACCTAGATTTTGAGGCTGGGGGACTGTGAAGATGGTGTTGCTTTCAGTAGTCACAGAAAACTTAGGAAAAGGGGAATGTTTGGGGGATGGGGATAGATAACGAGCTCAGTTTTGGACTTGGTGAGTTTAAGATGTCTTCGTGACATCCAATTTGAGGTGTCCGAAAGGCAAGACTGGAGGTCAGCAGAGAGGTTAGGACCCTAGGGGGCAAGCTCCTCCTTTTCCTACTCTGCCTCTGAAACAGTCATCACATCAATGATTACCCAATATCACCTCCTCGGCTACCACTCCCCTGTATGTGTTGTCTTAGAATATAAGTTTCTTGAAGTCAGGACCTATCCTGTTCTCATTCCGTCGATCTCATAACATAATGTCTGGCACATAGTAATCACTAAATAAATGAGTTTCCATTCCATTGCGGTGTTATCCATAGGGCAATGCCTGGCCTTTTGTCCTCATCTCCTTGAAGGGGAAAAAGACGACAAAAAACAAAGACTCCAAGCTCTTTTACCAGGCCCCCTGGATCTTAATGAGGCTGTCCTGGTGAGCTCTGCTTTTTGTCATCTTCAAAAAGCCTTTATTAAGCCCCTGTGTGCCCAATGCTCTGTGCTAGGTGTTTATTATAAAGGATGAGCTCCATCAGGAATCACTTACTGAACAAGAGAAGTATTGGAATGTTGTGGAAAGAACACCAGATTTGAAGTCAGGCCTTGGGGTCAAGGGATGTGAGTTCAAATCCTGTTTTCTGACAATGACTACCTATGTGGCTTCATTCCTCAAGGCCTCGGTTCAGGCCCTGTAAAATGAGGAGATTAGACCAAATCAAAGTTTCTAAACTTGGAGTCCACAGACTGGGATAGATTTAACAGGCTGCAATGAACTTGCATGGAAAAAAAATATTAATCCTTATTTTCACTAACCTAACTGAAATTTAGTATTTTCTTCAATTATGAATGTAGGCAACAAATATTTTTCTGAGAAAGGGCTCCAATATTTTCCCAGGCTGCCAATGAGTCCTTAATGTGGCACAGTGGATAGAGCGCTGGGCCTAGAGTCAAGATGATCAAAGTTCAAATGTGGCCCTAAACACTTGTTACCTGGGTGACCCTGGGCAAATCACTTAATCCCCATTTGTTTCAGTTTCTCCAATGGCATAATGGAGATAATGATAACCACCTACCCTCCAGGGTTGATGTGAGGCCAAATGAGATGATAATTGTAAAGCACCCAGCATAGTGCCTGCACATTGTAGGTACTATATTAATGTTAGTTATTATTTTTATTGTTGACACAAAAAAGATGAGGCATTCCAGGACTAGATGGCTTAGAAGATGCTGGAGTCAGAGGACCAGGTTTAAAATCCTCATGACAGCCCTGTAAGAAAAGAGGAGAGTCTTTTCACTTTGGGGAATCAGGGGAGGCTTCATGGAGTAGGTGGCACCCTGAGGAGAACCTTAAAGGAAGTTGAAGTGGTGTAGTAAAATTTGGGCAGGGAGAGACAGGGACCAGGGACAGTGGCAGAAGAGGCGTCTGTCCTAAGCATGAGGGATGGGATGGACAAAAGTCCAGGATGTTGAAGAAGCAGGACTTAGAAATGCCTCCCTGCCTAGCTCCCATCTATAGAGAGGGGATTTTCTGAGATCTGATGAGGTTTTCAATTGGGTATCTTAAAAGTCTGAATTTGCAGAGGCTTTTAGTTTTGGATAAGAGGGCACTATTCAGTGCTGGCTTTCAGTGGGAGAGTCGACATCAGAGATTCGATCTCTGACCTTATGGGGCTGCCAGTGGAGTTGTAGGGACCATGATATACAGCCTTACAAATAAGGTAACTGACAATACAGGTAAGCTTCAGGCTGAGTTATGGGAGCAGAGGATCATAGATTCAGGCCTGGACCACAGGGTGGAGAATCTCTTTTCTGGGAGCATTTCCAATGTGGCATCTACTGAAAGGGATTGATGCTGAAGAACTTTCAGAATGAGAGAGACAGCTAAAAAATGATATTATGAAGCTCTTGTCAAGGTCTGTGGCTTAGAAATAGCTTTCCTTCCCTTCTTCAGTTTCCCATCTATAAATGGGGCATTTCCTGACAGCTGATTAGATTTTGAATTGGATTTCTTTAAAAGTGTGAATGTGTCTAGGTTTTTTGCTTTGTGATAAAATCACTGTGGTGAAATCTTAAGGACACATTCTCCACCCTGCTCCCCAGTACTCTGCCTCATAACACCCCCCAACCTCATCCATTTCAGGCCTTGTGACCTGCAGGGAATACTTAAATGAGAATTTCAACAAGGGTTCCATTGAGGAAAACAATTATGTCACTGAGGAATCATAAGACCGTATGTTTAGAACTGGAAGGTTCGAGCCTTAGAGGCTTCAGTACAACCCCATCCTTTTACAGATAGGGAAACTGAGACCTAGACAGGCTACATACCCAGGGTCATATAGCTAGCGATGATGGAGGAAGAGTTTGAAAGAAGGTCCTGTATCTCAGAAGCCAGTGAGTCCTCCTTGCTGTGTACCTCAGCAACATGAACCTTTTGTCTCCTTTGTCCATCATGTTTGCCCCAGGTACTGTCATACTTTGCCCCACCCCAGTATAAAGTTATTGGATTTTTGGTTTTGGCCTTTTGGTCTTTTGTTTGTTGTTTGTTTGTTTCTTCTTCAAGGTACTAAATAGTGTACTGTAGTGGAAAGCACTCTGTACTAGCAGAGAGAACCTTTTAGTTCTAGACTTGTGTGACTAGGGACTACATTCCCTTCAGATGGCTGGTTTCCCAATCTCTATAAAATGAAGGAGTTGGATAGTCTCAAAGGTCCCTCCCACTTCTGCCATTCCTTCTTCTAAGGCCCCCTCCCATCTCTGACGTCCCTTGCTCTAAGGCCCCCTCCCAGCTCTGACGTCCCTTGCTCTAAGGCCCCCTCCCAGACCTGACGTCCCTTGTTCTAAGGCCCCCTCCCAGCTCTGACGTCCCTTGTTCTAAGGCCCCCTCCCATCTCTGACGTCCCTTGTTCTAAGGCCCCCTCCCGCCCTGACATCCCTTGTTCTAAGGCCCCCTCCCATCTCTGACGTCCCTTGTTCTAAGGCCCCCTCCCATCTCTGACATCCCTTGTTCTAAGGCCCCCTCCCATCTCTGACGTCCCTTGTTCTAAGGCCCCCTCCCATCTCTGACATCCCCTGTTCTAAGGCCCCCTCCCATCTCTGACGTCCCTTGTTCTAAGGCCCCCTCCCATCTCTGACGTCCCTTGTTCTAAGGCCCCCTCCCGCCCTGACATCCCCTGTTCTAAGGTTCCTCCAAGTAATAAATTCAATAATCAGTTGAGGCCAATTACAGTCAAAGGGACTGCTTTTTCCATCCAATGACCTAACTGCTGTCTCGTGGCTGCCCAGCCTCACTCCTCTGACCCAATTCAATGCAGAGGGATGCATCCTCTTCCTCAGAGCAGCTCAGTCTTTGCCCCTAAAAGGCCCATATCTGTGAAGCACCCTCTCTTCCTGATGAAAAGAATCTATTCGAGCACCCTGGAGTGCTTTCAGTCTCCAGAGAAGCCTCCATGAAGGTTGAGAGCCATTGTAAGGACCCTACTTCCTGCCATCTCCTCCTCTCCAGGATGTTTGGGGGCTGTGGTGCTCCTCTTCCTAGGACCACACATTATGGAGAAACAGCATCTTTCCCAAGACTCTGCTTCCTCACTCCCTTAGCTGCCACTGACCACAGTCTCCCTCTCCTTCCTCCTACAGAGGACAACTGGAAGGAGGAAGCACCTTCTATATACTGAGACCTTGGATAGAACCCCAGCTGCCCTGTCCTAGGTAAAGCTCCACTTTAAAACCTCTGCTCTGAGTCTATAACTGTCATTGCCCATGTGGACATAACCTTGTCCGTTTTTCAGCTCCTCTTATGGAAATATTTTATGGTTTTCCTTTCTTTTAAAATTGAGGAAATGACTAATCCCTTTATTCTTTTAGCAAACATTTACTAAGAAATCCAATTGCTACATAAGCCAGGCTGGATTTGATCTGTTCTTTGTCTTACTTCACTCCCCAGATGGGAGGACAAGAAGTCTTGCTGGTCGACCACTGACCAAGCCCAGTTCTTTCCGTTGCTCTCCTCTTCCTGCATTCTCCAGCCCAGGACAGCCGAAGGGGCCTCTGGCTCTTCCTCATCCCTCACCTGTCTCTAGGACTTTGTCCAGGTGGCTCTCCACACCCGGAATGCCCTCCGTGCTCACCTCCGCTTCTTCCAATCTTCATTTAAGTTGAAGGTTCACCCAAATGCTGCCTTCTGCAGGACACTTTTTATGAGCACCTCCCCCATCTGCTGGTGCCACACACGCCCTGTCTTCCAAGATTACATTACTTTCTGTGTAATTGGCACAGATATATACATACATTATATATGTGTGTGTATATATATAATGTATGTATATAATATAATATAATGTATCTATATAATGTATGTATATGTGTAAATTTTTTTCCTCCAAAAGAATGTTAGCTCCTTGAGGGCAGGGGCCTTCTCGCTTTTTAGTATTTTTCTCCCTAGTGCCTAGCCCAATGCTGGGAATGTAGTAGGTGCTTAATAAGTTACAATATCATAATATAAATATGCCATAATACAATATAATATAATATAATAACACAACATAAATGAAATATAACAATGTAATACGATATAACATAATTGATGTGAAATAATATAATATAATATAGCAATATGACATATCACAACATGTTATATAACATACATAAAATAACCTAATATACAGCACATGACATAACATAATATAGTGATGTAATATATGATACAATATAACATATAATATAGAAAATAATTGATAGAGAATATATTATAGTGTAATGTAATGTGATATAATGTAATATAATATCACATGATGTGATGTAATGTGATGTTATACGATACTATAAGATACAATACGATACGATATGATACCATACAACACAATACAATATGGTACTATACGATATGATACGATACGATACCATGAGATACAATACGATGCAATCGTAGTATTAAAATAGCTAACATTTATAGGAACTTTGAGCGGGCTTTAATGGAGAGCACAGGGCTTTCCATTTATGATCTCATTTGATTGCTGGTTGATTGACTGGCTGACTGACTGCTATATAGGATCTCACTTGTGTCTCCTGTAAAGTGGGCTGAAGGCAGGGAGCTCCTCGGGATGAGGCCCCATCCAGCCCCAAGATGCATCAGTCTTTGGACCATAATCTCACGTCCGTGTAGCTAGGCGTCTCATAAGGCAGGAAAAAGGGTTTGCCCACAAAGAAACAAAGACAGGACATGAAGAGAGTAGGGCAGGGGCTGGCCTCCGGGGTTGGAAGCTCCGTGGAAATGCTGACAGAATTTCCATGTCGGTAGAGTAAAGGTAATGGGGACCACATTGCCGTCGACACACGCTACATTTGGGTGTCTGCGGGCAACGTCTCTTCTCACACGTTCACAGTAGGTATTGATTACCGGGCCTAAGCCTGCGGATGTCGGAGGGGATGTGAGTTATATCCTCACTGGCTACGTGGAAATCACTTTGGAGCTGCAGTCCCGGCAGGGTTGGTCTCCTAATGCAGCAGCCGCCCACTCACGAGGGGCTGGGCTAGGGATGTGGTTGGAAATCTGGGAAGGGCTCCAGGCAGGCATTCTTCCTGGAGCCGGGCTTGCCCATGAGGATTCCCCCATGATCTGGCCATCTATCAGACGTGGATGAGATGCCTGTGACAGGCCTGGCCCTGTTTGGGGTTCTAGGGGATGGGCATAGAAGACTGAGTTACATAGAGCTAGTCACCTGGCCCAGCCTGCTTCGTTTTACAACTGAGGCTCAGAAAGGTTAAGTGCCCAATGTCAAACCACGAGATAATGAATTTAGAACAAGGGGATCACAGATGTCATCCAGTCCATGTGACTCATGAGGGCAACTAGTTTAAAAAAGTCGTTGGATCATAGATTTAATGGGGAAAGGGACATTTGAAGAAAAGCGAGACCACTCCAAGCCTCAGGAAACTGAGGAACAGAGAAGTTAAGTGATTTGACCAGAATCACACAGCTTGTAAGGACCTGAGGCAAGATTTGAACTCAGGGCCTCCCGAGTCCAAGTCCAGGGATCTGCCACTCTGTCTGTTGCTTGCCCAGGATCACACAGCTAGTTTATTAAATCATAGATCTGGAGAAGAAAGGAATCAGAGGTTACCTAGTTCAGTCTCATTTTTTTAATGAGGGAACTGAGTCCCAGAGAAAAGTTAATGACTTCCCCAAGGTCACACAGCTAATAAGTTACAAGAAATAGGATTTGGACCCAGGACCACTGATTCTGTCCATGCCAGCTTTCCTAGGCCTCCTAGAGAGGCTCACAGTTTGGGGTCCTTGAGAAGGCTCCCTAAGGCACAAGCCTGGCAATGGCAGCAAGTGATAGTGGAGTAAGCTGCTCAACTTTGAGTCTGGAGGACATAGGTTCCAATCATGTCTTGAATACTTACTAGCTATGGAATGCCAGACAAGTCACTTCATCTTTTTTTAGCCTCAGTTTCTTTGTCCATAAAATAGGTATAAATAATAACCGTAGCGCTCACCTGGTCATGTGAATCAAATGAGATTACATGTAAAGCCCTGTGCACACCCTAAAGCACCACATGGAAGTCCATTTACCCAGCTCAAACCCTCATTTTGAAAACCCCTTTTTCTGTCGGCAGTGTAGTGATCCAAGGAATCCCAAGAGGAACTCCATTTCTTACTCATTCCTCCTTGGATGAGCCAATTTATTCTGGAGCAAGATCTGAGACCCCAGCAAGGTATGGGGGGTGGGATGTCTTAAAATCTCAGAGGCCATCTACTTCAGCCTGCCGCTTGATATATATATTACATATATATATGTATATATATATATATATATATATATATATGTACACACACACACACATACACGCATATATAAATACACATATATACATATATATATATAATTTAAATCCTTCATTAGTGTCCCTAATCAATCTCTTCTTGAGCACCTCCCATGACAGGGAGCTCACTATTTAATGGGGACCTACAACCTCAAGGCCACATGTGGCCCTCTAGGTCCTCAAGTGTGGCCCTTTGACTGAATCCAAACTTCACAGAACAAATCCTCTTGTTCCCCACCCCTTATCTAGCACATGGTCATAATTTTAGATCTGGGAGGTTACGTTACAGTGTATTTTACAGAGGAAGAAACTGCCTCTGTGCTCGATGGTTCAGTGAATAGGGTGCCAGGCATGGAGTAAGGAAAGTTCTGAGTTTGAATCCAGCCTCAGATACTTACTAGCTACATGTTCCTGGGCAAGTCACCTAACCTCTGTTTGCCTCAGTTTTTTTCCTCCTGACTCCTAACACACTGGCCTAAAAGGAAAAGTATTGCTCTTGTCAAGGAAGGAAGCACCAAGCCCAATGCTATACACAGGGCAGGGGCTTCATCAACATTTCACAAATTGAACTAAATGACCAACCTGAAGTGCTGGGGAAGATAAAATGCAGAACAAGATGATGAACAACCTTGAGTCCTAATGGAACTGGAAAAGTCAAATGATAAGGCACTCTCAGTAAGTTTCGAAGATGAGGGAACTGGAGAAGTTCCATGGGAGTGATTAGAAAAATGTTATATAAATCAGGGTTCATGGGTGCGAACCATTGCATAAGTCAGATTCTTTTCAATATGCTGATTGTTGGTGGCTGATTTTTTTTTCTTCCTCTTTAATTATCTTTTTTTTTATTTATAAGAAAGGATGGTTCTCTGGGAGGGGAAGGGGAAGGGGAAGGAACACATGGGGAAATATAGGTCACATAAAAGCAGCAGATTATCATTGAAATCTGTTTTAAAATAAACTTCTTAATTATTGGAGCTATCCTAAAATGTAATGGATCATCTAGGGGAAGGGATGAGGGGTGAGAGGCCTCAAGTTCACCATCACTATCAGGATCTTCAAGCAAAAGCTATATGACCCCTTGTCAGAAATGGCATAGTTGGGGCTTGTGCTTTGGGGAAAGATTGGTCCAGATGATTTCTGAGGTCCCCTCCAACATTACAATTCTGTGACTCAGTCATAATAACTGTAGCAAAAGAGTGAGAGGGAGCTCCATGTGTGTACAGAAGAACCACATTTGTTGAGGGAGCTGTCATTGTTTGTGGCTCAAAAGGAGGTAGAATCAACATTGGTAGACTCTTTTCCCTGTACCCTTCTCCAAGAGAGACTTTCATCCTGCTAGGAGGGGAAGCAGAAGGTTAGGGCCTCTACTCTCCCCAGAAAGAGGGGAGAAGTGTATCTATCTGCTCCTTTGTTTGTCTAGGCTCAGGGGTGGGGAACCTCTAGCCTCAAGGTTGCATGTGGCCCTGTAGGTCCTCAAGTGTGGCCCTTTGACTGAATCCAAACTTCACAGAACAAATCCCCTTAATAAAAGAATTTGTTCTGTAAAACTTGGACTAAGTCAAAGGGCCATATCCAACAACCTAAAAGGCCACATGTGGCCACAGGTCCCCCACCCCTGCTCTAGGGGATGGTATTGAGTTTGAGCTAACTTTGGAGCACTTTGTCATTTGGGGGGATGGAGGATCTCAAGCTCTATATCCCACCTAATACCAGTTCTACATAGCAAAGAGCAAAGAAACCCATTTATTCAAATCAGTAGCAAAACAGAAATCAGACAAGGTATATAAAAGAAGACATATACCAGACAAGACAGAGTGAAGGCAATCTCCCATCGGGAGCAAGATAACTCAGCTCAACCAAGAGACAGGGTCCTTGATCTCAGCCAAGGGAAACTTCCCAAAGGCTCTAGAGTAGCAACCTGGAGATAGGGACATGATGAAAATTGTCCATTCTCCTCAAGTCTTTCCAGAATCTCTTCCTCCAGTAACTTGAAATGGGGTCGGCCTCTTCCACCTTCTCTCTTGAAGAAGGAAGCCAGTAGTGCCTCAAGTGACTTGGCATCTCCCCAGTGGAGAATCAAAAGGGATTAATGAAAGCTTGAGATATATGGCTGTAACTAACGCTGCCCCACCCCTCAAACAGGGCAGGGTCTTCATCTCTGTCAATAAGGAGTGAGTCCCATAGCAACGAGATAAAGGACAGGGGTTACATCCTCCTCATCCTCGTCTTCTTCATCATCATAACAATTATCATATGAAAGGACATCTTCTGAATCTCCAGTCCAAAGTTCTTTCCTTTCCACATTACCACTGGCTCAGGAAGCTGAGTCGATGCCCACTGAAGCCTGAACAAGATCAGTAGCCCAGAACAGGAGGGATTCCAGTTGGGCATGAAGAAGAATGTATGAGTAGTTAAATAGATACGGAGTACCAAAGAGAGCAATGGAGTCTCTGTCCCTAGAGATCCTCCAAAAACCTCCATCCTTTTTGTCACCCATGCTGTGCCATCTCCACCTATGTGCCTTTGAACTGAACATCTCCCCATGCCTATGGTCCACTCATGGGATTGTAGGTTTACAGTAATTCTAATAACCGCTAGCATTTATATGGCACTCTAAGGCTTTCAAAGTGCTTTACAAATATTTCCTCATTTAATCTTCATAACCACCCTAGGCAATAGGTCCTATTATTATCATCCCCATTTTATAGATGAGGGAACTGAGTCAGGCAGAGGTAAAATGACTTACTCAAGGTCACACAGCCTGAGGCTGTGTCTGAGGCTGGGTTTATCTTCCTGAATCTAAGCCCAGAACTCCCATCATTGTTCTGCCTAGGAAGAGAAGGCATCCCTGGGAGGGCATGGCAGAGAAAGAAATCCAGAGAGTGAGTAGTGAAGAGGACCTTCCTTAAAACAGCGGGTCTAAGAGAGACTGACCAATCCCAGGAAGGGGCTGCTGGGGAAGTGGGGTTTAAATCATGCCCCAGATACCTGCTAGCTAGGTGATACAGTGAAAATCACTTTAAGCCTCAGTTTTACCATCATTAAAATGGAAGACAAAAATAGCATCCACCCCACAGGATCCAAAGAGATAAAGTGCAAAGCATTTGGTAGACCTTAAGCCACGATATAAATACCAACTATTATGATTATCATTATTATTCCAATCACTACCCGGTAGTGCTTGAAGATTGATTTGGCTTAGATATGCAGCAGTCAGTAAACTGTGGCCTGGAGCTAATGTCTCCTCAAAATCCCTGCTGCTTCCATCACTCTGAGTTTTACACACACTTACTTTTCATCTCTATGATCTTTGAAAGCATCCCCTTCTCTCATCCATCAGGGGCTCTGGCTAATTTCTCCTCCTTTATGAGGGTTACATTTTCCCCCCAAAGAGGAGTTTTCTAGCTCTCCTAGATAAGAATAATAGGTATGTCTTAAATATTTCTTTTACTTAAGAGTTCATAAATCTATTGGTTTTAAACTGTCAACAGGATGGAGAAAATATGAGGCTGAACCATGGTTATCACAGGGCAAGGAATTTTCCCCAATGTGGGAGCAGGATGCCGAGTGAAAGGGAATAAGTGGCAATGCCCACTCCTGCCCCTGGGCTGACAGCATTCAATCTTGGTACAAGAGGGCAACATTTTGCAAATCATGGGCAACACTGGCTAGTGCCTTCACCAATTCCCTTTTCCTGGAATGAGGAAGCTCTAGCTGGTCCACACCGTCTTCCACTTACTACCTGTGTGACTGTGCATAAAACACTTCCATTTCTATGGGCTCAGATTCCTCATCTGTAAAAGGAGGGCCTCTGAGATGCCTTTCATCTCTAGATCTATGATCTGCTGATCTTATGACAGGATCTGTGGGCACAGACTTTAGGTCTCTGACTTCCCTGAGTTCTGTAGGCCTTTATACAGAATCTTATAAATATGACAAGAACCTATGCTCCCCCGGAGCAAACTCAGAGGGGCTCTTCTTCCTTCCAGCTGACCACATGAGCTGGGCACATGGGAGATGATGGAGGTGTCTCTTTTCAACCACATGGCATCTAGTCATGAAGGACATGTGTGCTTTGGATTGATAAAATGATCCTTCTATTGGCTGCAGAACTGGAAGAACCATGAACTCAAATGGACCTTAAAAAAAGAAGAGCTAACTTCTGGCTAGGTCTCTTTTTTCAGCTCTCTCCTACATTCTAAATAATAAAGCAATCTGTCTGTAGACACCTCATGAAGGGCTGTATCCTTCTCCCCACCCTATATCTCTGACATAGCTATCATGATGAGAATGGATTCAACCAAGGGAGTTTGTGCCTAAGCCCCCAGCTGCCTTTTTAGCTTTGTTCTTCCTTTGCTGAATAGACAACACAACATCAGCCTCAAGGCAGATTGCTCAGGCTTGGAGACAACTGGATGGGTTGGATGGTTCTTTAGGTCCTGGATCTTATGAACAAAAATGGCAAGTGATGATGCTGCATTAGAGAAAACAAGTATTGATGGGGACAAAACAATTGGTCCATTTTACCAGCAGACATGTATTGAGAGTTGGTTGGACAGTGCAGAGTAGAGGTGAAATATAAAAGTCCACAAACTGCTTGAGATGAGGTTTATGTATCAGCCTCCTAAGACATTTAAAAAACAGTTATGTTACTGAATCCTATTTTAGTCGTTGTGTGAATGTAAGCTTGAGAGTGTTTTTTTAATTTACTTTGGGCAAAGGAATTAAATATCTGTTTCATATCTAATTTATATTGTATATCAACTACTCTAACTTCCCACTTTGGGGAGGCCTAGACAAGAGCCAACAACTTAAATTTTAAGTAATTTTCCCTGGAAGCATTAGGGCAGGACATTTAGTGAGAGTAAGAAAAAGGGCCTAGTTTGGCTTTCAATCAATATCAGATCCCTCTAAAATTCAACCCAGACAAGGCTATATCTATGAGTTCAGAGTAGATAGGCCCCATAGACATAGCGTGTGGGGTCAGTTCCTCTGGTCACCTTGGTCCCAGAAAGGGTACTTAATGTTAGTTAGTCAATCAGTTAGTTAGTCAGTTAGCTTCAATGTTCAGTGAAAAATATGATGAATTTTTAATTAGAGAAACTGCATTTCCTCATCTGTAAAATGAGGGGGTCAGATTAGATGGCCAATAAGGATGCCTTCCAGCACTAGGTCCATGATCTATGATTTCTATATGAAATTGTCAGCATTTTGCTCTGTTTGGCATTCAAAGCCCTCCATAACCTTGCCTCCTCCTACCTTTCCAGTCTTCTTGCACCTGACTCCCCAACATGTACTGTTTGAACCATCAGAGCTGGCCTCCTGGTCTTTCCACAAACAAGACCGTCTGTCTATCTCTTGGCTCCAGGCATTCTCTGGCAGCTTCCCATGCCTGGAACATTCTCCCTTCTCCTATCTGACTACTGACCTCTCTGGCTTCCTTTAAGTTCCAACTCAAATTCCATTTTCTACAGGAAGTCTTCCCCAACTCTTCTGAATTCCAGTACTTCCCCTTATAATTAGTCCTATTTATCCCATATATAACTTCCTTTGTATAAATTTGTTTGCATGTTGTCTCTCTCATTAGATTGTAAATTTCTTGAGGGTAGGGACTGTCTTTTCCCTCTTCTGGTATCCGTACCACTTAACACGGTACTTGCCACATAGTAGGTGCTTAATGAATGTTTATTGATTGATTGATTTTGTACATGAGAGACACTGACTCTGTCTCTGAGAAGAATGGGAAGCTTTCTCAGGATCTTTCTAGACCTATCCCTAGGAAGCCCAGTCATAGGTAAGAGTCCAACTTTAGCTTCAAACATTTACTAAATGTGTATTATGGCAAGGCACTTTGCTAGACATTGGAAATGCAAAGACAAAAAATGAAACTTCTCAGAGAGCTTATGTTCTACTGGACATAGGGGTTTACAGTTCACACACAGATGAATAGGTTCAACGTAGTTTTGGGAGTTAAAGTACACTGAAGAATTTTGGGAATGGACTCATGTAGGAGAAGGTGTGTGAGCCATACTTTATAAAAAAACAACTCAGTATTTTAAGAGTTGGAGGTGGGAAGGAATTCATACAAAGCATTGATGGCCAAAGGCACCAAGGTTAGAGATATAATGATTTACACAAAGAAGAGCTAACAGTCCAATTTTTACTAGAAAAGGAAGCACATGGCCAAGAATATTTCTGGAGATACAAAGAAAAAACAAAATTGTCCTTGCCTGCAGAGAGCTTATATTCTAATGGAGGAGAAAACACATGAATAAATAGGTACAGACAGAACAGAAGAAAGGGAGTGATCTGGACCTCTTTGGCAGTCTGGGGAAATCTACGGACCCCTTCTCAGAGTAACATTTTCAAATTCCTAAAATAATTTTAAATGGATAAGATGACAAAGGAAACCAATTATGTTGAAATGAAAATGTATTTTTTCTCATCCAATTTCACAAACCTCTAGAGTCTACATATGAACCCCAGGTCTAGAACCCCCCTTTAGAAGTTTTGGGGACTGGGAAAAGCCACGTTAGAGGCAGCTAGGTGGCACAGTAGATAGAACACTGGACCCAGAGTCAGGAAGACCTGAATTCAAATCCAGCCTCAGACACTTACATACTGTGTGACCCTGGGTACATCTCTTAACTTCTATCATCCCAGTTTCCTCAGTTGTAATGTAGGGATAATAACAATGCCTACCTTGCAGGGTGGTTGTGAGGATCAAATGGGATAGTGCCTAGCACATAGTAGGCATTTAATAAATGCTTGTTTCCTTCCTTCAGGAGGTGACACATTCAGGGAGTCTTAGAGAAGCCAAAGATTCTAAAAAAAATTGAAACCACACATACTTAAAGTATCCAAGTTAAATCAGACCCTACTTCTCCCCTTGTGCTCCTTTGAGTGAGAACCATAATTCCCTGCACTGTGTGAGCAAAAACAAAGCAAAACAAACAAACAAAAAAACCCCACCAATCCATGACAGTGTGCCAATAGCTGGTAGGGGATGGGAGGGAAGCACCACCAAGGAGCATTCTGTTACCATCCTGGGTCTCAGATACCCTGCACCTCTTATCTGTATCCACCCCCTCGGAGGGATGATCTCTACCCCCAAATAGGGATGTACTGCTCAGCACCAGCTCGTGCAGAATGGAAAGCAACAGATAGGATATTTCAAAACCCTGCTCTCAAGCCCCCAGAGCTCCATGGGCCAAATTTCATCCACCTGCCCACTAGTGTTCAGCCCAGAGGGTGTCTAGGCTGTCCCCGGTTACAACTGGAGTTTGTTCCCCAGATCATTCTCAAGTGTATTAACAGCTAGTGCCTACTCTGCTTCATCAGCACCAGTGGCAAGACAGGAGATTCAGTCGGGAGGCCTGAATTCTAGTCTTGACTGTTAGAAAACTTGCTATGTGACTCTGAATAAATGCCAAAGGCAAGAACAGCACCAAAGAATCATAGAATGTCAGAGCTGGGAGAGGCCTTAAAACATGGAAGGGCAAGGTTGGATAGGACTTTCAAACACGGTGTTAGAAGTGGAAAATACCTTAGAATTAGGAAAGTCTGAGCTGGGAGGGCGACATTCCAATGTGGAATGGCAAAACTGGACGGTACCATCCAGCCAGGGGCTCTTAACCTGGGGTCCATGAACTTGTTGATAGATGGATAAGACAGGCAGATACTTATGAGAGGCAGACAGACAAACAGTAGAAATCACAGACAGGTAGATAGATGTAATGGACAGCTGAATATAAAGACAGAGGGAAAGATATAAAGACAGACAGATAGATATAATAGACAGAATAGACACAGATAGATAGAATAGACAGACAGATAGATTAGATAGATAGATGAAGGAATTGATAGATCAATAGATGATGAATAGATAGATAAATTATTTCAACCTAGTTGCTTTTGTGACACTATGTATACTATGTGTTTCATTTCATACATTTTAACATATGATTCTGAGGAGGAGTCCATAGCTTTACCACACTTCCAGAAGGATCCATCACACACACACACACACACACACACACACATATGTACACACACCCACGTTAAGGACTGGCTGATGTAGTCTAATCCTTTCATTTTATAGATGAAAAAAATAGTCTGAAAAAGACCCCGTTACATTCTTAAGGTCACATGACTAGCAATTGGCTGGTGGGAAGTCTCTCAGCTTCTATGGCCTTTCTATTATGTGACATTGCCCTATTCCTATTTCATATAGAAAGTGGAATGAATTTATTCAGAAAAAAACTTTTGAAGAGAATTCGGAGTTGTTTTGCTGACCTCTATCCCCCTTCACAAATTTTCTGTGCCTCAGTTTCTTCTTGGATAAAATGGAGATACCAACCTTATCTCCTTCACAAAGATGGTGGAGACCACAGAATTTATTAATGAAGTCAAAGGTGCTTAGCTTTTTGCTAAGCTTTCTTTGCTAAGAAAATGGGGTATTAGTTTTATTCCAAGTGAAAGCCAGATGTGTAGCTCATGTTGTCAGTGGGCAGGCTTTCTTTGGAGTCTTCCTGAACTCCTTGTCTTCCTCCCCCTCCCCCAGATCTCCCTCCCAGGCCCTTAGCCCTCTGATTGGGGTTTGGGCTCAGCTGCAGCATCCTCTCTGGTTCCAGGGCAACCTTCCCACTGATGCCCTCTTCCCTCCCCCCTCATGTCTTCAGGCCTCTGAGCCCAGCTCTCTTTCCCTCTCGCTAATATAAGCATGTTTACATTAAAATATAAGTACAATTACACCGGCCGCTCTAATAGTCCAGTCTGTATATGTTACCAAGTACTTAGGGCTATTTTTTTTGAAAGCTATTATGTTCATGTGATTTTCCTCAAAGCCTTTTGGAGGGATTTTGTTTTGACAGGAGGGCATTAAGGGGTTGAAACTGATAGCATAAGTACCACTTACAGACTTTGATCAGCCCAGGCCATAATTCTCCTGGAGAAAGTCTTGTATATATTAGGGAGGAAATTAATTTTATAGCTGCTAAAGCAGGCTGGTTAATGGCCCCATGCTTGGCGGGCCAGGCAGCCGTGGGAGGTAGTCTGCCAGCTTCTCCCTGGCCCTGGCAGCCCTGCAGAGCCATGGTCATGGTCCCCCTGATCAGGGAAGGACTGGACAGAAAGCCTGCAGGCTGAGGTGGATGGGGCCTGGAAACCTGCCTCCTCTACCCTTAGAGTTCATCACATTTGTCTATAAGGGAATCCATGCTGTCAACTCATTGAACTCATGTTTACCTTGTAAGGAAGGGTGGCCTAGTAGGTAGAGAGTGCTGGACTTGGGTTTCATGACTTCCCAAGTTCTTTCTAGCTCTAGGTTTATGACCCAGATTTTCTCTGGGCCTCAGTTTCCTCCAAAGGAACTCTAAATCTATTGAGTTCTGTAATCCCTGGGCTTAAATATGTGAGCCACAATTCTATAAATACTACAGCTGATGTGGATTAGCATTTGACCCTAAGTCACCTCCATCACTCTGAGCCTCAGTCTCCTCACGAGTAAAATGGACATGGGCATGACAAAGGATAATGCCTGTAGACCCTACCATGAAGAGTTGTGAGACTCAAACAAGTTAACTGTGTGGGTTAAACAATGTGAAGTCCATAGGCACTACATAAATGTTGGCTACTGCTATCATGCAATGGACCCAAAGAGGGGCAACATGGTGGACAGCTGGCCTTAGAGAGAGGAAGTCTTGGGGTTCAAGTACTGGCTCTGAAATATACTAGCTTCAGTTGCCATGAGCAAGTCATTTTACTTGGGGTATATGGGGTATTCAGGGAGGATGAGTACCTGCGATGTGGGGGCTGCTCATCCACCTTTGGTGTCCACCTGGCACTCAATTCTCACCTGTGGCTTCAAGAAGTTATAGCAGGAGCAGCAGCCACACCCCAGTAAGACCATCTTGACAGATGGTTAAACCAGGTTGAGGACAAGCAATAGGCCTCAAACCCATCGGGGAGTTAGGGGAATGCCTACCCCAAGCATGTGAAGACTTCCCCTGGTGGAATGGGCAGATGAGAACAGTTTGTTGCAACATCTATGAAGATGGCAGAAGCAAGTGCTGTGGAATGCTTCAAGCTTGGTGAGTTATCAAAGACGTCAAGGTCATCCACTTCATCCTGGGTTGTCTTGACTCTTGTCCTGTCACTGGACTTCAGCGACTCAGGAAGAGAGAGTGAGGCTGACAACTTTGTGCAACTCTGTCTCTCTTAAATCCAATTCACGTGCAAGTCAACACATCACCCATGACGTATTTTGTTCTCTTCGAAAATGAAGGATGAACAGCAACCACCCCCGGGCAACTCTCTAAGCCTATAAGCAACAAATAAGTTGTTGATCTCTATTGGTTGAAAGAGTTTTTTCATTGTGAGATCTCTCTATTAATGGAATCACAAGCCTGGTTTTCAAATGCTACAAACAAACACATGTGGAAAGCACTTCCATCCCCAGAGAACTCCCTATGCCAATGAAATCGGAAGCCTGTATTTTCTCTTCTTCCAACAACAATGGAAAGGCTCCATCTAGACGTTGATCTGACCTAGAAAGGATCCCGGGATCCTAGATTGAGAAGTCATCCAATCCAGCCTCTTCATTTTATACATGAGGAAACTAAAGCCCCCAAAAGAAAGGTGACTTGCCCAGGATCACACAGCTAGTAAGTGAAAGAGACAGGATTCAAATCCAGTTCCTCCGACTCCAAAGCCAATGAGGTGGCACAGTGGATACAGTGCTGGGCCTGGAATCAGGAAGACCTGAGTTCAAATCCATCCTCAGACTTATTGGCTATGTAACCCTGGGCAAGGCCTCTGATGCCTCAGCTCTAACATGGGAACAACAAAAGTACCTGATTCATGGTGTTGTTGTGAGGATCAAATGGGATATAAGACGCATGGCACACATGGTTCCATTTTTCTTTCTATTAAAACAAAGTTAGCTTCTTAGCTGTCTGGTAGTTTCCTGGTATGAGAGAGAAGGGATTAGCCAAGAGGACCCTTCCAAGGTCCACCCCTTCAGATGCTGTAATTAGCAATAACAACAGCCATAATGATGGCTAATGTTTCTACAACACCTTAGCTACCCGCTTATCTCACCTGAATGATGTGAGGTAAGCCCTGTTATCCCCATTGTATAGATAAAGAAACTGAGTTTCATTGAGCTTAAGGGAGGCACATAACAAGTAAGTGTCAGAAGCCCAAATCCTCCCAACTCCAAATCTAGCACCCAACCCGCTATGCCCTGCGGCAGCCTCCCAGAGCTGTCGGGAATATGAATGATGAGATTTTAGGGTCTCCTTTCACCTTTTTACGTTGCTGCCCAATCCTGTTCCTTTCTACCCCTGCCCCAGCCTCCCGCTCCAAGCCTGATCTCATCCCCTTCCTTCCAAATGAGGGAATGTGTACTATGGAACTGGAAGATGTTTATACTGGAGATTATCCTTTATCTCTATACCTTCCACCTTTTTCCTGAGGTTCAGCCCGCTCAAGGCACTAAAGAAGGAGGAGAGACTCCCACGGCTAACTAGCAGCCAGGCTGAGGGGTGGGCTGGTCAGTGTCTGCTTCTCTCTCCCGGCCCAATCTTGGCATTGCACCCCCCCCCCACCACCACCACTAACTTCAGAGGGTGATGGGCCCTTTGCCGTCCTAAAGAATTGGGTCTTATCCCAACTTTTCCTCCTAGTCTTACTTCTCTCTAGTTGTCCCCCTTTTTTCCTGGGGAGGAGACCAGTGCTACAGTCAAAGGTATTAAGCAGGTTGCTCCCAGTGTGAAAGAGTTCATATAAGATTTCCTGGCACTACCCTAAGGAAGAGACTACTTGCTTGTGTTTTCCCAGGAAACTTGTGGGCAAGTTATGTCATTTCTCCCAGCCTCATCTGTAAAATACATATAATAATGTAATAATGGCGTCTTCCTCATAAGGTTTCCATAAAGATCAAATGATATAGTGTATGTTAAGTGCTTTCATGAGCAGCTAGCCAGAACACTGAAAACAGCAGAAGACCTGAATTCGAATCCACCCTCAGACATTTTAGTACTAAGCTGTATGAGTCTGGGCAAGTTGGTGAAACACTGTTTGCCTCAGTTTACTCATCTGTAGAATGATAATGGCTACTCACAGGATTGTTGTGAAATACTTGGCAAATCTGTTTAAAATCTATCTTGTACAAGTAGCATTTGAATTGAGTTCTTGAAGGGAATTAAGGATTCTAAGAGGTAGAGGGTGCATTCCAAGCATAGGGGAGAGCCAGGGCAAAGATATGTCCTGTGAGCTGGAAGAAACCATAAAGGCCAATGAGTTAAACTAGAGGGGAAACTGAGGCAGACAAGTGGAATGACTTGCCAATCTCACATGTTTATATTCTTTCTTTGGCCTCATCTATCAGAGCTTAAGCAGGGCCTGGGTCATATTTATTTTTATAACCCCGAAGAATACTTGATCACAAAACCAAGAGAACACAGGTGACAGAACCTGAGGGTTGGCAGGGTCTTAGGGGCCACCAAACCCAACCTCTCAATAGATAGAGTATGGAAATTCAGGTATGGGAAGATTAAATGACTGATGGGGTGGGGGAGAAGAGGTAAGGGGAAGAGCTGGGTTTCCAATCTAATGGTCTAGCTGTCCACTGGCCATGTTGGCTCTACAGCTTCCATCCCTGGTGCCCACATCTGCCCTCTTTAGCCAAGCAAAATGAACTTTGTCTCTCTTCCATAGAACAACCTTTAAGATTTAAAAAAAGAAACTCCTCCCCATTTTCCTCTTCTCCAGACCAAATGCCCCTACCTCCTTTCACCAGGCCCTGGATGGTATAGTTTTGGAAAGGAACAGATGACAGATTCTGAAATCTATAGATCAGTGAGTTTGACATCAATTTCCGAAACAAAAAAATCTGTGATTTGGAATCTTTGTAAATTACAGCCTCTCCTCCCCTCTCTTCTCTCCTCTCTTCATTTCTCTCCTTTCCTCCTTCCTCTCTTCTCCTCCCCTCCCCTTATTTTTCTTCCTTTTCCCTCTTTTCTTTTCATCATTGAATAATGTCTATCACATTTTTGGAGAGAGGGGATATACCCCTATTACTTCATCAGTACAGTGAGCTCCCAATGTGAACACTCCACCACACCACACCATCCCTGTCATCCACCACTGGCAATCCCTCAGTGACCTACGGTGGCAGAAAGTTACTGAGGGTCATTGGGAATTTGGGCAGCCAGTCATTTGTGTTGTTTTGTCTATTTTACCAGATTTGTGGTTTCTTTGATGTAGGGAGTGCCTTGGTATAGAAACTCCCTCTCCCATGGCAGATCAATACATTCTCAGCAATGTCTAGTCTTACTAGAGTTTCCTGGGGGCACTGAGAGGTGAGGCAAGACCTATCCAGGTACATGGTTAGTAAGTGTCCAAAGTGAGACTTGAACCCAGGTCTTCCTGACCCTGAAACCAGCTCTCTTTCTCCACTATGGTACATCTAATGTTGTTATTTTGTTGTTAAATGCCATTTATAGAATAATTTAAAGTTATCAGCCCTCTTTATTTTCGATCTATCATTTGAGCCTCACAAAAACTCTATGAGGTAGGGACAAAGGTATTATGATCCCCAATTTACAGAGGAAGAAACTGAGGGTCAGAGAATCAAGTCACTTGCCCATGATCACAGGGTTAATGGGTATAAAAGGGCAGGACTTGAGTTCTGTTCTTCCTGACTCTTGAGTGGGTCCTCTGTCCACTCTTCCCATCTGCTTTTTACCTTATGCACATTTTTAGCTTCCAGTTAATAAATGTTTGTGGGATGGAATCGAATGGATGCTGCCAGATGCTCTGGTGAAGGAGTCAGAGACACGGGGTGATCTGTCTTGGGCTCTGAACCCTGCCCCACCCCAAAGATGGCCTTGGGGGTGCCCCAATCTAACAGAGTTCAGTTGTCCAGGGGAGAAGAAGGCACTTTAGATAAGCCTGCCAAACATAAGCAGGCCTTTCTAGATTGGATGTCCCAGAGTCCTGTGAGAGGGGGCCGCAATGCTGATGTGGGGTGAGGAAAAAGCCAGGGAGTGTTCCCATGCCTCTCCCTGGATGGGGCCTTCACCCTCCTCTGGAGACTTTAGTAGTCCCAGGGATGGGGTCACCTAGCCACTGCTGGCTCCCTAGGTCTGCCATGTCAACTCTACCTTGGGTGTCCCTGGGAGAGGTCAATGTGTTCTGGGACTCTCTTAGAAGTCAGGCTGACAATTCCCTGATAATGTCAAGTGACACTTGGGCTCCTGAGGGGTGGGAGGCAGGGCACTGGCTCCTCCAGCTTTAGGGGTGGTCACAGAGAGGACCTTGGCTCAGGAGAGAAGTAGATTTCCTATGCTATTTCCCCTTGGCTCTTTCTCTGATCTTCTCCCTCTAGCCCAATCAATACCCTGCATTCCTGGTACTTCAAGGGCCCTCCCTGGGAGCTTGTCAGTGTTACTGAGGCCCAAATTGTGGTCATCGGGACCCACTGGCATCACTACAGCCCAGTCTTTCATGTCTGGACTCTCTCCCTCTCCCTCTCCTTTTCCTTCTCCCTCTCCCTCTCCCTCTGTCTCTGTCTCTGTTTCTCTTTGTCTCTCTGACTCCCTCCCTCTTGTTTCTATTTCTGCTTTCTTTCTGTGCTCCACTATCTCTCTCTCTCTGTCTCTCTCTCTCTCTCTCTCTCTCTCTGTCTCTCTCTCTCTCTCTCTCTCTCTCCCTCTCTCTCCCCCTCTCCCCTCTCTCCCTCCCCCCTTCTCTCTCCCCCTCCAGGCCCAGAACTCTATCCACTGGACCACCTAGCTGCCCCAGTGAGGATTAAACATCTACCAAATCAGATTGCCACCCTATTCTGTGACTCCTGGTCTTGGAGCTGCTCAGAGCACCGAGAGATGGTGCACAGGGCCATGCAGCCAGTGCGTGTCACAAGTGGGACGTGAACCCTGGTCTTCCCAACTCCGAGGCGGGCTCCTTTTCCCTTAGGCCACTTTGCAGGGATTTAATAAGTGTCTATTAAATTAAATTAAGGGAAATGCCCCATAACCTTAAAGATCAATAAGTGAAATTTTAGCCTTATTCTTATTACTAATTATCTATGGACTGAATCACAGTTTATTTTGTCCTGAACCAAAAATAAACAGGTTCCTAATTTCTCTAGGGGATAAAACATGTCTCATCTTTTTGGCTGGTATCTTGGAAATCTGATCAAGAAGGCTTTGATTCGAAAAGGGAGGTAGGAAACTTTCTACATACACACACACATAGGTGGGTGCACATGCGTATGAGCACACATGCCTATGTGTGCATACCAGCACATGCATACATGTACACACTTAAGCATATACATATACATACATGTACAAGTACATATGCATATATACACATACCAGCATGTACATACACCAGATAATATAGGAAGAAACTATAATATAGGAAGAAGAAAGAGTAGAAACTCATTCATTCATTCAGCAAACATTTATTAAGCACTTAGTGTATACCAGGCATTGTTCTAGGTTTGAGGAGCATAACAATGGGAAAAACCCCTTTAAAGGGTGAGGTGGGAGAGGGTAAGGAACAGCATAGACACAGGTAAATACATACAAAATTTATAGAAGATAATTTCAGAGGGTCACTGGAACTGGGACTTTCAGGAGAGGCCTGATGTGGGAAGTGGCCACCTGGGCCTGGAAGGAAGCTAAGGATTCTAAGAAACAGAAGGAACCTATGCTGACCATAAGCACAACTCATACAAAGGAATGAAAACAGGAGGGAAGTATTTTGTATGAAGAATAAAAAGTCAGTCAACAAGCATGTACTAAGCTCCTTCTATTAAGCACTGTGTATATAAAAAAAGGCAAAAGACAGTCTCTGCCCTTGTCTGTCCGGAACATAGAAGGGTGTACTACGCAATGATCCTGGAAAGGCTAGAATCAGATAGTGAAGGGTGTAAAAGTGAAACAGAGGAGTTTGTATGTGATCCTAGAGTTAATAGGGAGACACAGGAATTTCTTGAGAGTGAGGGAGGCAAGGTGGCACTTGAGCCCAGGTGTATCTGATTCTAGAGATAACTAGCTATCACGCCAACCAGAACATCTGAATTTATAAATTAACGGAATCTCTGAGATGAAAGAGACCTCAGGGATCTGAATAAGAAACTTCTCAAAAGCTCCAATAACTGGTTATCCAGCCTCCATCTGAAGACCTTCAATGATGGGGAACTCACTACCTCTTTTACTTTATGAAGAAAAAAGCAGAGATCCAGAGAATATAAATGGTGGGAAGAGAACTAAAGTTAGCATTATAGAAGACCTGGTTTAACCTCCAGCTTTGCTACTTTCTACTCGGGTGACCTTGAATGACTCAATTTCTACTGGCCTCAATTTACTCATCTGTAAAATAGGTTGGGCTAGATGACCTCTGAGGTCCCTGCTATCTGTAAAACTATGCTCTTAGTGACTTAGCCATGGTTGCACAACCAGTTATAATGGCAGACTCAGGACGAGAAATTGGGCCATCTGGTTCCTGGCCCAGTGAACTCAATATGAGTCAACAGTATGATCTGGTAGCCAAAAATCTTCATGTGACCTTGAGTTGCACTGAGACAGGCCCAACTTCCAGGAATAAGGAGGTGATAATCCCTATGTACTGTTCTCTAGTCAGACCGTATCTGGGGTATTATGTTCAGTTTTAGGAAGGACTTGGAGACATCGGACAGTGTCCAAGAGAAGGGCCACCAGAATGGTGAAGAATGCAGACTTCACATTCCATGACATTCTGTTAAAGACCGTGAGGTGTTCAACCTGGCTAAGAGAAGGCTCAGGGGGCCATGAGTGCTATCTTCTAGGGTTTTCAGGGTTGACATAGAGAGAGGGGTGAGGCTCACTCTGTTTACCCCAGAGGGCAGAATCAGGAAGAATGGGCAGAAGCCACAAAGAGGCCAGTTTGACCCAAAGAAAAGCTTGCTCATGATAAGAGCTATCTGAAAGTAGAATGGTGGGATCCCCTTGAAAAGCAAGGGCTCTCCCCTCAGGCCCCCAGGAGGTCTTCAGGCAGAGACCAGAGGAGTGACAGAGACATGAGAGAGGGTATTTTTTTCAGGTCTGGGTTGGATGAGATGGTTACTGATCCCTTCCAACTGTGAGATCCTGTGATTTTGCTCTTTGCACTAATAATAATTACCAACATTTATATAAAACTCCCAATTTTACAGAGCTGTTTAAATATTTTATCTTATTTTAGCCCCAAGTCATCCCTGGGAAGCAGGTACAGGAGGGATTATTACGCCTGTTTTACAGATGAAGAAACAGTCACTCCAACTCACTCGAACCAGTGAGTTACCTCCCTGCCTGACTAGCCAGTTCCATTTTAAGGAGGAGGCTCAGGCCAACTCTATCTTCATCCATCTCCGGATTTTCTCTACCACCTCACCCTCCCTTCAGCTCTGGTGTTTGAAGCTCCCACCTTTCCAGACCTAGTTCATATCACTCCCCTTCCTCCACATTCTGTTCCCATCACTACACCATGCTACCTCCTCCATGATGCAAAGAGCTCAGAATCTGGAGGCCTTTTGCTTTCTCCTTGCTGGATGGTGCTCATCTACCCTTCTCCCAGTGGAGACCAGATGCCCTAATCCGGCCTCTCAGCCCAGGGAGCAATAATAGATTGGAATATCGATCAGCTCTGATGGCTTGTCACAGTGCATTGGCATCCCCCTGTTCAGTGCCCCTGCCCCTTACCCCCACCTTTGTGCATCTGCCTCCCCAAAGCCCAGCTCAGACTCCAACAGGCCCAGCAGACACCATGTCCAACAGACTATTATCAAGAGAACAGCTTGTCCCCTTGTCAAAACACAAGACCCCAGGGAAATCCCTAGCATCAGTTCCCTTCTGGCCCCTCCTCTATGGGTCAGCTAGTCATCAAAATTGTCCAGATGTCCCTCAGAAGGATGGAAATTATTCCAGAAGGTAGCTAAGGAAGGGCTTTATAAAGAGAGCACAGGGACAAGATTTCTGTTTCATAGAATCTCAGGGTAGGAAGTGCCTTGGAGGGTGCTGAGTCCAACCTCTTCCTAAGCAGTAATACTTTCTACAACACTGCTACTTTTCAACCTTAGCGTCCCTATGTGGGAGGCAAGACAGTGGAAAGAGCAATAGGTTTGGAGTCATCATCTGCAGGACCTGTAAGGCTCTGACCAAAGTTAAAGGCAAGGTGAAAGCCCCCTTATTGGTCCCCTGCCCCAGGCTGCCCCAATCCCTGTCAGAAGCAAACACTGGGCAGGTACCAAGCAGGACCACCCTCCACTCTCTTTATTGTAGATTGACACAGAGCCCTACCCACACCATCCTGCTTCTTCTACCTCTTTCAGCCCTAGACAATCACCAGTCATTCTGACTTAGGTCTCGGCGCTGGACTCCAATGACTCTGGAGGAGAGAGAAAGGCTGATGACTTTGCACAGTCCTGTTTCACTTAAATCCAATTCACTTGCAAGTTAAGACGTCACCCTCCGGTGTCATTGGTCCTCTTTGAGAAAGAAGAATGAACAATACCTCATTCCCCTCTTCCTCTCATGGCTGGATAATGAGGAACTTTTGGAAGTCATCAGGAGTTTGGAAAACCATTTGTCAGAGGACATATTCCTTCCAGGTCTGGATTAGACAAAATGGTCACTCAGATCCCTTCCAACTCTTAGATTCTGTGATTTTTTTTTCTCTTTCCACTAATAGCTGACATGGATGGAGACCTTCAAATTCTACTGACCTTCCTTCCTTTTCCACTCCTACCCTAGAGAACCCAGAATCCTCACTCCACTCTGTTCTTTTGCTCCATTCTCCCCTTCCCGTCAGCAATGGGCCACTCTTCTCTATGCTCCCCACCCCCCAGGGCAGAATACTGGTCCACCCCGAGAACTTCAGGGCCCTTCCTAGATTTGTGAACCTAGGCAAGTCACTCAACCTCTATCTGCCTCAGTTTCTTCATCTGTAAAATGGGGAATAATCATAGCACCTCCTTCCCAAGGTGGTTGAGAAAATTAAATGAGATAACATTTACAACACTCTTCACAAACCTTAAAGCATTCTATAAATGCCAGCTATTCTTGTTATTATAATATCTATGTTATTGATAGAATTAGCAGCTGCTATTATATAGCAGTCTTCCCCATTAGAGTATGAGTTTCTTGAGAGCAAGAATTGCTTTCTTTTTCTATTCATATCCACAGCACTTAGCTTGGTGGTAGGCAACTAAGAAGCATTTAATATTTTTTTTTCAGGCATTGATGGAATTAGAAGGCCAACAAGCATTTGTTAAGTACTTCCTATGTGTCCAATCTCAGTGCTAAGTGGTAGGGGTACAAGGACAAAGGATGAGATGGTCCCCACCCTCAAGGAGCTGATACGCCCATGGGAAAGGCAGCAAACATGTATATCAGAATAGTGTATAAAGTACAAATGGAAAGAGATTTAATGCAAAGTAGTTAAATACAAGATCATTAGGGAGAGAGGGCACTGGCCACTGGGAGAGTAGGGGGAGACATAAGGAAAATCTTTGTGTAGAAGATAGTGCTTGAGCTCAATCTTGACGGAAGAGAGGGATTCTAGGAAGCAGAGGTGAGGAGGGAGGGCGTTCCGGGAATGAGGAACAGACAATGCAAAAGTGTGGAGGAGGGAGATGAATGTCATATGTGATAAACAGGGAGAGATGCAGTTTGGCTGGCTCGCGCATCTGGAACTCTAAAGGACTTCAGACGTCGCTCTCATTTTACAGATGAGGAAACCATGGTTGATTATTTTGATGATTACGATAGTGTCCAAGCTCCGAGCTGGCCCCACAGATGGCTGGCTAACAAGGGACGGAACTCGGCTCACGGTTGAGCACAGTCCACGTGGTGCATTATTTATGATTAAGAAATCGGGATGTTTTTTCTTGTATCGGCCTGAGAGGAACACAAACTAATCCAGTCTGTGAGAGAGCCAAGAGTCCCTGGCAGGAAAATCCACTCCACTCCAAATCCTGACTTCCTTCCTGCCGAAGGTGATTCCAGGATGGAAAGAGCTGACCCTGTTTACATAAGCCTGTTACACCACACTGGCCCCCAAGAATGAACATGGAACGGACGTGCTAACAAAGTGACAGGGGCCGAAGGAAGCCGTTCACTCTCCTGAAATGAGGTGGAAGCTATCCCACAGAAACTGAAAGCAGTTGGGAGGTTGAAGGCTTTCTTAGCCCAGCCTTGCAAATAAGTCTTTATAGCTTACCAGTCCACTAAGTCATTTTATCAGCCTGTCCTTCCTCCAGCCGCTCTTTTCTCTCTGAGTCTAACACAGTAGCATTAATCATCCTTAAACTCGATTCAATTCGATAAGGATTTGCTAGGTGCCTACTATGGGCATTCAGTCAACAAGTATTTATTAAGTATGTAAAGAACATAAAAAATAAAATATGTAAAGAATGAAACAGCCCCTACTCACACGGAGCTTATATTTTAATGGAAGACATGGGGATGGCCCTCCTAACTTTATAAACCCCACGCTCAAAGATTTATTTTTGAGTTGATTGATTGTCACCAATGATTTTTGGAAGATACACTCTGTGCTAAGTTCTGTGTGGAATAATCATACGAAGGAACCCAATTCTATTGAAATATAGCGATCAAAGTACTTTCACAAACAAATTCACAGATCCTGGCTAATGAGGGAAATAGACTTCAACACTATGCCTCAGCTATGGTCTTACCCTGGGGCCTCCCTCAGCACCTGAGGGGAGGGAGAAGGGAAGAAGCAGTACCAGGCACCTTTGGGAAATAGGTACTATTATTATCACCCATTTTACAGTTGAGGAAACTGAGGCAGGGTAGGGGGCAGTTCACACAGCTATTAACCAGAATGATGAGAAATTACATATATTTGAAGTCAATCAATGCCTGATTCGTGCAACAAAGGAGTTTGTTTTACTTGAACATATATATTTGTAACAAGTTATATTTTTCTTGCTTTCTCAGTGTCAGTGGGAGAGGGTGGAAGGGAGAGAATGCAGACATCAAAATTAAATAAAATTGAATTTTTAAGAAAGTTCAGCCTTTATCTTTAGCCAAGCTTTTGTTTGGTTTTTTTTTTGGGGGGGGGGGAAGGGGAAGGAGGGCAGAGAAGTAGCAAGAACAGAGTGTGACTTTTGGAAAGACTGTCTTAGCATTGGCATGTGGCCTGGCCTAAAGCAGGAAGCAACTGGATACAGGGAGACCAGGAGGCTGTATAACCATAGTCCAAGCCTTCCCTGTCCATTAACACCTAGAGAATAGAAGTCGTGAGATGGGGTAGAAAGAACACTGAACAAGGAAATGGAAGACCCAGTTTATTCTTTGATATTAAGGACTGTAGGAAATGGAATGCAATGTGGAAGCTCCAATAGCATGAGCAGTAACATCTATCCTTGAGGAACATTTCCCAAGGTGATAACAGAAGAATGCCCTATAGCTGGGGAGAGGAGGTGATATCAGCCCTGAAGTGCCTGACCATGTACATAAGGACCCAAGATATGGACAAGGGAATAGGACATTCAAGGGGGTGGGGTGGACTGACTCATGCTCATAGGAGACAGGGAAGAGGTATGAGAGGCTGTACCCAGGGGAACTCAAAATCTGCTTCACATTTGCTTCCTTCTCTTCACTCCCACAGCCATCACTTTCCTTCAAGCCCTCATTGCCTCTTGCATGGATTATTGCATAGAATTCTTTCTGACTGATCTCCCTGGCACAAGTCTCTCCCCACTCCAATCCATGCTCCACTCCTTTGCATTGCTTAGCCTCCATGCCTAGAAGGTTCTGCCCCCTCACCTCCACCTCCTGGCTTCCTAGGTTTCCTTCAGAATTCAGCTCAAATCCCGCCATCCGCAGAAGACCTTCCCCACTCTCCCAACAGAGTAGGACCTTCTCCCTGGGATTACTGGCTGACTATTCTGTATGCATCTTGTAGATGCCTAGCTATTAACATTTTGTCTCTTCCATTAGAATAGGAACTTTTTAAGAGCAGGAGCTGTGTTTTGGTCTTTATATTTCTGATACTTAGTATAGGACCAAGTAAACATTTAATAAATGTTTGTTGATTGGCTCCACTCAGTGTAGTATTCTTTCCTTTCTTCCTTCCTTTGTTTCTTCCTTCCTTCATCCATTCAGTATTAATAAAAACTACTGTGTGCTTGGCAAACCACTCCAGTATCTTTGCCAAGAAAAGCTCATGGACAGTATTGTCATGCTGTTGTCCATGAGGTCACAAAGAGTCTGACCAGACTGAACTCTATTCTGGGCCAGACACTGAACTAGGGGCTGGAAATAACAAAGGCAAAAAAAAAAAGTCTCGTCCCCCAAGGCACTTACAGTCTGTTTGGGATTGTATTCTTTTGTATTATAAATCTGTTACAATGTAAACAGAAAGAAAAATAAGAACTAACCTCCGTAGTTATAATAACCATTTCACCAAAGGAGAAATGAGAAAATTCACCTCCCTTCCTTCTTTGCACAGGTGGGGGGCTATGGGTATGAGATGCCACACATACTGTCAGATTCAGTAGATGTGTTGATTACTTTTGCTAAATTGATTTTTTCTCTTTGTTACTATTTTGAGTTACAAGGGTGGCTTCCTGGGTTGGGGCAGGGAGGGATATATTCATAAATAAAGAGTATCCTGAATGGGGAAGAAAAAAGAAATCATTTCAGAGACACTAATTCTACAGGAAGCCTTTCCTGATCCCCTGTAAGTCTAGTGCAAGGGTGGGGAGCCTATGTGGCCTCGACGCCACAGGTTCTCCACCCCTGTTCTACTACCTTCCCTCCATTAATTGTCTCCAGTTTTTCCTGTCTATAATTTTAATTGTTGATAATTGTTTGCACGTTGTCTCCTCCGTTAGAATGTGAGTGCTTTGAGAGAATGGATTGTCTTTTGCCTTTCTTTGCATCTTCAGCGCTTAGCACAGTGCCTGGCACATAGTAGGTGCTTAGTATATGTTTATTGACAGATTACTAATAAACTGGGGCTGGGAGGGGGTGTTTTAATCAGGTAATCTAGTGTTATTGGTAGAGGGGCAGGGGTGGTATTCCATGATACCCTCAAACCTGTGTGTTCTTAATACAATCCAAATCCCAGCAAGAAACTAAATGACTACAGATATTTTTTTCAGGCTAAGTTATGTCAGCAGAACCAAATGAGGGATTTCTAGAGGTATAACTGAGGCACCAAACAGGTTAAGATATCTGAATTTTTAAATACAGAATCAATCATAACAATGCTTCCTACTTCAGAGACACACAGCATTTTGCAAAAGGCTTTCTTTTTTCTCAAATCTTAAAAGCAGCCTCAGATAACCCCTCCCAAACATGTCATGGTGGTGACCCTGGGCTCTAAATCTATGATCCTAAAACAAATGAACAAAACTCATAGTACTCTAGTTTTAGCTGATCCTACAAAGCTTATCAAACCTTGCTCCCTTTCATATACACTGCTCTCCCGTTAAACTGGCTTTCTTGCTATTTCCCATACACTACATTCAATGTCCCGCCTCCATGTTTTTGCATGACTGGAATGCACCCCCCTCTCATATTTTCCTCACAGAGTCCTTAGATTCAAGGCATGACTCAAACCTTACCTTCTACATGAAAGGGTTTTTCTGATCCTCTGGGTTGTTAGAGCTCTTCCCTTCATTCCTAACCAAAATTATTTTGTATTTCCTTAGGATCGTGGATCTCAAGCTGGAAGGAACTCCAGAGACCATCAATTCATAGGATCTAGAGTGCGAAAGGCCCCCAGAGGCCATCTAATTCATCTCTCCTTACCCCCATTTTATTGACAAAGAAACTGATTGGCATTAAGAAAAGTTCAATGTCTTAGCCAAGGGCACACAGCTAGTACATAGCCAAGTTCCACTGGCTCTTGAATCCAAGAACAAGTACTCTTTCCATTGTACTGTGGAATATCTGATTTATTTGGTGCTGAGTGGAAAGTAACAAAAATTCACTTTAATCAAACAAGCATGTATTAAGTGTCTAGTCTGATTCAGGCTACAGGAGTACAAAGGAAAAGAAAATGAATAACTCTTCCTTTCTTCAATTACTTACTCTCTCCTTGGGAGAGATGAGTCCTTTGAATTATGAAATAAAACAGCCCTCTAAGACAGGCTGAATAGGTATCATAGTTCCCGTGTTAGAACCAAATTAAAATTTTCAAGGGACAGAGCATCATGACCTATCCTTGGTTTATCCACTTACTTAGGTCAAAAAGAAAGTCATGTCTTTAAAAAATGAAGCAAGAAGAGATCCAAGGAGACGATGATCCTGGAATATTTGGCTCTGGCCAGAGCATAGCCAGAGTGATGCCTTCAGTCCTGGATGCCACATTTTCCAAAGGATATTGATCCGATGGAAGTATCCAAAGGAGAATAAGTAGGATAGTAAAGGGGGATGGAAACAGTAAATTGTTAAGCATCTGCTATGTGCCAGGCACTATACTGAGCATTTGATAAACATTATCTAATTTGATCCCTACAAGAACCCTGGAAGGAGGGTACTATTGCTAGCCCCATTGTACAGTTGTGGTAACTGATACAGGCAGAGCTGACTTGCCTAGGGTCATACAGCTAGTAAGGATGGATTTGAACTCACGTCTTCTTGACTCCAGGCTGAGCATACTATCTACTGTGCCACTCAGCTGCCTCCTGATCATACTCGAGCATTCGCTGAAAGAGTTGGAGATGTTTAAACTTGGTGATAAACAGAACAAGATGGCTTTTTTAAGTATCGAAAGGGGAAGAGAGATTAGATTTGTACAGCTTGGCCCCAGAGAATGGAACTGAGAGTAGCAGGTAGAAGTTGTTTAGAGGTATATTTCCGCTTGATTTAAGAAAAAGTTCCTAAGCATTAGATCTATGCAAAAAAAAATGGGGCCTTGGACAACTAAAAACAAATTAATTTGTTCAAAATGGAACCTTGGCTTCCCCAAAAGGTTGTAAGTTACCTACTTACTGAAAGTCTTTGAGAAAAGTCTGACCACTTGTATATGTTGGAGAGAGAGTCTTGATTAAGTAAAGGTCAGATTGGACGCCTCTAAAGGGCATCCCACCACTGATACTCTGATTCCGATTCCTAAGCTCTATCCATTATATTGCTACTTTGTATCTCAATTCGTTCCAGTGTTCATATGCCATCTCTGGTCTCCAGACCTTTGCATAGACTTCCCCCAGTATTGCACCCTCCTCAGCTCAAGTACCACCTTCTCTGGGAAACCTTTTTTGAACCCCCCAGGTGCTAGTGTCCGACTTCCTCAAGTTATCTTGCATCCATTTTGAACATATATTATAAACACTTATATTATGACTATCAGATATCTATTTCATATGTACACATTCTTTTCCCTTTTAGAATGTAAGCCCCTTGAAGGCAAGGATGATTTTGTTTTCGTTTTCCCCTATACTTAGCATAATACCTGGCATGCAGTAGGGACTGAATAAAAGTTTGCTGACTGATTGGTCCTGAGAGACCATAGCCATAGGATCACAGAATTCCAATCAGAAAGGACCCTAGGAGTCAGCAAGACCAACAGATTTGCAATTAAAGCTAAGGTTGAGTGTCCTGCCCAAAGGAACACAGGTCAACAACAGCAACTTCAGGTAGAAAGAAGACTTACCCAGAACTGTTCCATGGTGCTGACTGTTGTGATTGACAGTTGATCCTCTGGTGGAGAAAGGAAGCATCCTTTCCAAAGATTCCATTCTAAAACCAAATTCCCATCTATCTCTTGCTAGTCATGTAGGAAAGCACAAATTAGCTGGTGTGATATAGTTGGGATATTGTGGCTTTACCATACAAATTTACCAGTTCTCTCTGCTGGTTTTGTTCATCATAGAACTTCTCCCTCTACTCTATGGAGTGGGGTGAAAGCCTAATCCTGACCACTCATCATCATCCTTCTTAGAGATGAGATAACTAAGGCTTGGAGTTAGGAAGTGGCTGCTGAGGGTCCCATCGTCAGGTAATAGTTGATCCAACTATCTTAATGCCTGGAACCTTGCAAGCATTGTCAAATTCATCTGTCTCATATCGACTGACCATTAAATGACATTGTTCTTCCAGGTCGTCACACAAAGAATAGTTAACCTCCTGTTAAGAAAAGTTCTTGATTGAAGAGTGTGGTGCAAAAAAATGTGTACAATCACAGAATTTTGGAATTGAGAGATTAAACCCCCTACTTCAAATGAGGGCTGGGTGGTGCAGTGGATAGAGCACCAGGCCTGGAGTTGGGAAGGCTGATCCTCCTGAGTTAAAATATTGCCTCAGACACTTACTAACTGTGTGACCCTGGGCAAGTTACTTCACCCTGTTTGCCTCAGTTTCCTCATCTGGAAAATGAGCTAGAGAAGGAAATGGCAAACCACTCCAAGATCCTTGCCAAGAAAGCCCCCCAAATGGGTCATGAAGAGTCAGCCATGGATGAAAACAACTAAACAATAGCAAAGGATTAGCTAATCCTGTGTTTTTGCAAGAATCCATGCAAACAGCAGGAATGAACTAGGTGACCTTTAAGGTCCTGTCTAACCATGATTCAGTGATTCTAAACTCTACTTACTTTCCGTAGGAAAAAAAATAAATCTCTTTGAAAACAGATGAGCTCTACGTTCCCCTCCAGTGCTACAAATTCTATGACTCTAATATTTGGGGGAGAAGAGCCCTCAGGAGGGGGCCTGAGCCATCATCGCCTTCTCCACCATCATATTTATTGATCTTCCCCTGGTTGGGCGAGGTATCCTGGGGTGGAACTGATCCAAGAGACAGAAGGATTAAATCAACCCAGACAGCAAGCTATCGTCTTTGTAGCAAATCACAGAGTGAGAAAGGACCTCGGGGGTCACCAGCCCTTCAGATCCCTGCCCCCTGAATGAATTCTTTCTGTAGTAATAAGAGCTTATGAGACCCAAGTTCAAATGCCAGTTCTGCTGCTTACTAGTTATTTCAGTAGTGCTTCAAGGTTTAGGAAATGCTTTGCTTGCAAAGAATCCATGAGGTCAGGGATCATAATTCCCATTCTTGAGTTAAAGGACTATCTTCTCTCCCTGGCTGTACTGGGATGTGCCAAGGTCCCTTCCTGGCACACATTGGGAATATCCTGAATAATGGGATGATGATGATGATGATGGTGAAAATGATGATGGTGATGATGACTATGATGATGATGATGCAACTATTTACTAAAGGACTGCTTGTACAGAGTTCTGTTTGGGTACTAGATCATAAAGCCTAGAGTTATAAGGGACCTTAGAGATAAGCTTGTCCAAGCCCATTTTAGGGATGAGTGAGATCCAGAATGCCTGAGTAAGCTGGTTAAGGGGAGGCAGGTGACATGTAGCAGAGTGGAGATCAGAATCTAGGTCCTCTAACTCCAGACTCACTGTTCTTTCCATTGTACCACACATAAAACTTAGCTGAAATATAGTCAGTCAGTCTTTTATGGTGCTTACCATCTAGAAGGGAGACAAGATACTGATGGGCATGGATATAATATGATAAGCAACAATTCAAGTTATTACTTGCAGGGCTGCAAAACATTTTCATCCCCACAACCCTGTGAAGTTGGTGATACAATTACTGTGACTCCCAAGTCATTCACCAAGTTTCCGTGTGACAATGCCAGGGCTGAAAATGGTGGAGTCACTTTCCTATAGTCACCTAACATAGAAGTGTCAGAGCTAGCGGTCAAATGTAGGTCTCCATTGCCCTTTCCAGGACACAAAGAGGCACTGATGCTCAGGAGGGAGAAAAAATGGGGAATGGTTGGTGTTCCATCCCAAAAAGGAGCAAAGCCTTTTGTTATTAAGGCCCAAAATGATAGAGGAAATTTGCAAGAGATCTTAGAACATGGGCTGTCAGAACAGGGAGGGGACTTACAACAGGGGATGTCAGAGCTGGGAGGGAATATGCAATGTCAGTGCTAGAATGGATATTATCTGAGGAGGGAGCTAAGCTTAGCTCAAAGAGAGGAACTGAGCTTTCCAAGACACTCCCGGCTCTCCCTCTCCCACCCCACTCCAGTCGATAAGTGGTTGAGCCAGAATTTGGAAGCAGGTGTTCTGACCTGAAATCTGGCACTCTTTTCCCCCCGCATTCCGTGGTCAGGTATTTCTAGCCAGGGCTTTAGGGAAGGGTTAAACATGGTTCCTGGATTCCTCCAAAAGAAGGAGTCTTATGTTTCAGCCTCTCCACTGTGCTCAGGGACCAGGGGAAAACTATTGATTTCCTCCCAGCTTCTTCAGCCTGACCCATTAGTTAGGGCTCACTGAGAAGGTGGTGAGATATTCAGGTTGCACTTGGTTGTACCCCTCAGGGGATCTCCACCACCCTTTCCTAAACACCTAAGTGGTGAAAAGAAGAAAAGACACAAGGGTTGCTCAGAGAGCCCATGATGCACTATGGGGCAAGTGAGAGGAAAGAGAATGGACAAATCTCAAGTCACCAGGGGCAGAAGATTGGAAGGTTACAAATTCAGACTTTGGGCATGGCTACTTGGGAGGAAAGTAGAGAAGGAAGAAAGGAAGTAGGAAGAAGAAAGGTAAGCTATTGCTCTCTGAGAAATGATGAGTATGAAGAATTCAGGGAACATGGGGAAATTTGCATGAACTGATTAATAATAAAATAGAACCAGTAGAACAAATTATACCAGGGCTTCTTAATTCTGGAGTTCATGAAGATCGGTTTTTGTTTGTTTATTCTATTTTTATTTATGTTTTTGTCTATTTTTATTTATTTTATAATATATTTCAATACATTGGTTTCTTTTGTAATATTCCATACAAAAACCCAATTTTCAGAAGATGTGTCTAGCGTAACAACACTGCCAAAGAGGTCCATGATTCAAAAAGGGTTAAGAAAGGTTTACCCAAAGACCACAGTGCCATGTAAAGAAAAATGGTGCTGAAAGATTTTAGAACTCTGACCTGAGACATGAAATATAGGTTTTCTTCTTCCCAATAAGGAAGGAATGGATTTCAGCTTTGGATCATCAATATGGGAGGAGGAGGGGGATCGGACAGGCAAATTGTGTCGAACTAGACCCAGTGCGTGACTTCAGAGGAATTAACAGGGAATCATGCATCCTACCTTCTGGAAGAGAGGTGATGGACTATGGGTATGGAAGGAAGCATACATTGTGCTTAACCTTACTTCTTTGTTATAAAGAAGGGTTTGGGATCTGGGCAGGGAAGGGGCAGAACCAAAGGCATTGGGAAGTGTCAAGCATGTGAAAAGGATCAATAGTGAATGAAAGAGACCATCCTCACCATGCACCTTAGAAGCCCTTCAAGCATATTGTCTTGGCAGTTGGGAGATAACTTCTTGTCTTCTAGGTGGGACATCTACTGGTTCACAGAATTTCTGAGTTGGAAGAATCCATAAAGCCTGCCTGGACCAGAACAAACTTCAAAATAGGAAACCACCTATGACCTGACATATAGGTTGTCCTAAATAGCCTCTGGTTAAAGATCAAAAGTAGAGGGTGGGGTCCAACACCCTCTGAGGCAGCCCACTCCACTTTGGGGTACCTCTAATTGGCAGGAGGTTTTTTCTTGACATGAAGCCTAAATATGCTTCTTTGCAGCTTCTACCAATGCATTCTTCCTGGTTGTGCCCTCTGGCGACCAATAGAACAAGTCAATTCCCTTCCATGTGACAATCCTTCAACTGGTTGAAAATAGCAATATTTCCCTCTCCTCTCCCCCTCTCTGCTACCCCCACTCCCACCCCCAGGCTTCTCTAGGCTAAACATTCCCAATTCCTTTAACTTACCTTAATAGCAAATGAACAAAATATCCTTCATGTTCATGATTGTCTACTCTGGGCATTCCTTTCTATACCCTTTCAATGAGTACTTCTTGCAATTTCCCTTCCACATGTGGTGTCCAGAAATGAAAGCAAAACTCTAGATGTGGTCAGACCAGGCCAGAATACAGGGGGATGATCACTTCTCTTGCCCTAATGTTGTATCAGCTTCCTTGGCCACCATAATCACACTGCTTACTCATGCTGAGCTTATAGTCCACTAAGATCTCCAGATCTTTTTTCCCCAGATGAACTACTATTTGGCCACACATCTCCATCTTGTATTTATTATGTTTTTTGACCCCAAGTGGAAAACTTTACATTTATCCTATTTATTTTCTTACTCAATTCAGCCCAGGGTAATAGCCTTCCAAGGTCTTTTTGAACCCTAATTCTGACAAGCAGGCTATTAGCCACATCACTGCTAGCTTTCTCAACAACAATTAGAAAATTTTAAACATCCTGATTTCTGCTGGTGCTCCTGCCTACTTAATTTATACTGACATTGCTATACATATAACATTCTGTCATAGGACTGGGAACTGGATCCAAGGAAGGATGGAAGGAAGGAAGGAAGGAAGAGGGAGAGGAAGGAAGGAAAGAAGGGAGAGAGAGAAAGAGAGAGAGAGAGAGAGAGAGAGAGAGAGAGAGAGAGAGAGAGAGAGAGAGAGAGAGAGGGAGGGAGGGAGGGAGAGAGAGAGAGAGAAAGAGGGAGAGCCACTGTCCTCAGTAACCTTATTCTACGAGTTGGTTATAGAACATTTGCAGATAAGGAAATACAAAGAGTATATGAAGAAGTTTTAAGAGATGGGGAGTATTAGTACTTGGAGTATAGAAGTTAGTCAACAAGGTTTATTAAACACTAACTTCACCATGCACTATGCTAAATGTTGAGGATACAATGAAAGGAAGGCAAAATCCCTGCCCTCAGGGATCTTACAGTCTAATGGAGGAAACAACATGTAAATAAGCAGGTTCATTCAAGATTTCTAGAGTAGATGGCAGGTAATCTCTGAGTGGAGGACAGGCACTAATAACTGAGTTGTGCCATGAAGGAAGCTAAGGGTTGTAAGGGGCAGTGTTAAGAACTTGGTTCATTCCAGATATAAGGAGTTAGTGACAGAGGCAGCTGGTTGGTGCAGTGGTTAGAGCACTGGGCCTGGAGTTGGGGAAATGTTAGTTCAGATATGACCTTACACACTTACTAGCTGCTTGACCCTGGACAAGTCGCTTAACCTCTGTTTTCCTCCGTTTCCTCACCTGTAAAATAGGGATGATAATGACTGTTGTGAGAATCAAATGAGATAGTATTTGTAAAAGCATTTAACACAGTGTCTGGCACATAGTAGGTGCAGAATATGTGACCCTGAGCAACTCATCCTTGTCTTCCTTAGTTTCCCCATTTGTCAAATGAGAATGATAAAAGCACCTACCTCTCATGGTTGTTGTGAGAATGAAATGAGATAATATTTATTCTATATTAATAATATTTATTAATATATTTATTAATTTATCAATGTAGTAATAATATTTAAATCTTAATTTTAATTTAATTTAAATTATATTTAAATATTAATGTTAATTTATTACTACATTAATAATATTAAAAATGCTTAGCACACTGTCTGGCACATAGGTTCAGAATATGGGGCCTTGGCAAGTCACTTAACCTCTGTCTGCCTCAGTTTCCTTATATGTAAAATAAGAATAATGATAGCCCCTGCTTCCCAGTTTTGTTCTGAGGATCACATGAGGTATTTATAAAGTACTCTGTGAACCTTAAAGCTCTATATAAATGCTAGGTTTTTTTTAAATTAGCTATTGGAGACAGGCAAAGACCAGGACTGTGGTAGCTCTCTAGGGGGACACGGTCTGGGTCTAGATAACCATGATTTGACTGACACCCCCCCCAATATTGCTGATTCCAAAGCTAAAGTTTGAGAAAGAGAAAAACCTTTATTTCATGACACCTGCAATAATCCATAGTGGAATGTATCTGAAGAGATGCAGAAGGAATTCTTAAAATATATTTCTCTCCAACCACAATATATTCCATATGCTAAGAAACCATAGGAGAGGGAGCCTGGTGCGTTCAGTTACCTCTGGTAAATGTTTTGCTCCCACACTGGGGAAATCCTTATCAGGGCTCCCTTACCTGACAGCTGGAAGGAATTTAGGAGAAAATATGAATGGTAAGACCAGAGGAAGAAGCAAAACCACCAGAGGACTGGCAGCCACTTTGAACATGAGAGGCTGAGGGACGTCAGGCAGCCTGGTGGGGCAGGAAAGCCCAGATGCTGGAGAATCAGGCTCGGAGAAACTCACTGGTGACTTCAGACAAGTCATTCACCCCCTCTGTGCCTCAGTTTCCCTCCTATATAAAATTGGATGTCGTGACTCTGGTGTCCCTTCAGGTTCTGATGTTCAGTGTTTCAAGGTTTCTCCCAACTCTGACCAGTCTATGTTCTAAGGTCTTTCCCAACACATTCTCTGTTCTAAAGTGCCTCCCAGTTTTAAGATTTTATGCTGTAAGGATACTCCCTGCTCTTACATTCTTTGTTCTAAAGCCCTTTCTCAGTTCTGACATCCCCTCTCCTAAGGCCCTTCCCACCCTTGACATCCTCTGTTTTAAGGCCCATCCCAGCTCTGACACTCCCTGTTCTAAGGCTCCTCCCAGCTCTGACATCCCCTGTTCCAAGGCCCCTCCCAGCTCTAGCATCCCCTGTTCTAATTCCCCTCGGATCTCTGACATTTTAAGGGTCATTCCAGCTTTGACTTTCTTATCCCATCTCCAGGCTTTTGTACTTGGCTGTACCCAGTGCCTGGAATGTAATCCCTCCTCCAACCTCCACCTTTTAGAATCTAGAATTTCCTTCATCACTCAGTTCAAATACCATGTCCTCCATAAAATCGTGTCTAGGCTGGTTCCCATCCCCAGCTGCTACTCCCTCATATTCAACAATCTCTCTTTTAAGGTCAGTTTTAATTCTGACATTTTCTGTTCTCAAGTCCCTCTGAAATCTTACATTCTATGTTGTTGAGTCACTCCCAGGGCTCTGATATTCCACGAAGTCCATCTCCCCCTTCCTCCAACATAAGCTGCTTGAGGGTGGGAACTGAATCTTTTGTTTGGTCTTATATCTAGCACCTAGCACAGTTCCTGGTACAGAGTAGGTATTTAATAAATGCTCGTTGAATTAATGAAAAAGAATGAAAAATGTTTCATTATTTATTTTCCACAAAAAACTCTCTTTTGAGTATCAATATTCCCCCAGTGGTGCCATATAGTTGTATACTGAGAAACAGAATGATTTAATGGAAATAAAATTGTAAGTGACCCAAAGGAAATGAAAAGACGCAGGCCAAGTGTCCGTAAGCTCCATCAAATTGCCAATCATGTCTGGCCCACTGGAAGTGGTGCAAATATCACCACTGAGAACAATGGGTATGAACAGAAAAGGAGATGTACTAGAATCCATAAAGATTTCCATTGCAATGAGATGATCTTCAATGGAGGAGTTATGGAAGGTCATGGATAAGACTAATATTGAATGAGAAGGTAAAAAGGGGTTAAAATCTGCCCTAGAGATCTCTCCTAACAGGAGATCTTGGATCCACAGAAGTAACGAAGTGGGTTTATTTCTTGATCAGTGGCCAGTTTCCCATGTTACTGTTTCATATTGGGAGCCTTTGGTTCTTGTTTGATCAAAGATGGTAGACAACTGATCATAAGCAGTATTATTTGCTGAGAAAAGGAATGATTTAAAGTCTTGAACCCTGAAGAGAATTGAAGTCAGAAAGAGTTGTTTAAGTCTCATGAAAAAAAGTCATCAGGAGGAAAGAGGGAATGGGAAGAAGAGACTTAGAAGTCAAAGTTTAAGCTAATCAAGGAGCATTTATTAAGTGCTTACAATGCGCCGAGCATTGTGTAAAACCTAAGGATACTAAGAAAGCAAACACAGTTCCTGCCTTCAATTACCTAACCTTCTAATGAGAAGTTTGGGACTTTTACTACATTGAAATCAATCATTAAAATGGGGTTCAAGCTGCTCCACCCCTTCCTGTCACCCCTAAAGCTTCTCACTATCTGGTACCTTTCTGAAGGAAGTATTTCTGAAACATTCCCCATGGAAAAATCCTTTCTCCAATCTCCAAAAAGTTCCCTGTATATATACATACACATGCATATATTTATGTGTACATATATGTACACCTGTATATTTGTGTACACATGTGCACACGTGTATGTGCTACACACACGATCTATATGTTTTACATGTACTCATTTATTTCTGTGTGCATATGCATGCACAAGTATATATTTGTGTGCATATACATTTACACACATATTTGTGTGCCTATACATACACATGTTTATATGTGTATATGCCTATATACATGCACATTCATATGTACATATATTTATGTGTGCATGTATATACACAAGTATATATGTGTGCATATGTTTATATGCATGTATAACATGTATATATTATATTATGTGAGTATACATATGTCAAGGGGAGGTACCAAATGGCCCAGAATTATGCAAATGCCATGGAAATCTTCACGGATTCTAGCAAACCGCCTTTTCTGTTCATACACAGCATCCTCAGTGGTGATGTTTGTACCACTTCCAGTGGGCAAAATGTGATTTGCAATCTGCTGGAGCCAATGGATGCCCATCATGTGCCTCTTCATTTCCTCTTGGGTCTCTTACAATTTTATTTCCATTAAAATCATGCTGTTCCTTTATCATGGGTAGGAGACAAGGCACAAAAGGATGGGAGTGAGGGAAAGTAGGCAGCATTTAAATGCACAATACATGGAGGACCTTCTGTCCTCTTAAAAATGAAGAGCTAACTTAGTAGGGGCAGCATAGCACTGGGCAGAGGGGATCACCCATGGGGTCAGGAAGACCTAGGTTCAGGTTCTGCCTTTGCTTCCTGTGTGAATAGGGGCAAATTGCTTAGCTTCGCAGTGTCCCAGGATGGCATCAAACACCACTCTTGAAAAGATACCCTCTTCCACCAGCCAATAAAGTCTTCCCTCCCAAGGTCACCTTCCCTCTACTGCATAGGGATTTTACATGTTCCTACTTCTGTATAGATTGTCTCATCCATTATCGTACAAGCTCTTTAAGGATAGGCATTGTTTTTGTCTTTATTCTCAGCACCAAGCATAGCCACTGACCCAGAGCAGGTACTTAGTATTTGTTTCTTGTTTTCTTCATGGCTAGTTGTGGGTTGTCATTGAGAAAGGAAGCATCCATACTGGAAGTTCACAATACTGATGAAATCTGTGCCTGGCAAATCAATCTATCTACTATCTATCAGTCTATCTATTGTATAGATATAGATAAACTTAAGATTTTCATCAGTATAGAGACCTTCCAGTATGGATATTCCCTTTACCAATGAAGATCTGCAATTAGTCTATGTTTTATACAGTCCCTGAAGTTTGGACACATAGGAAATTTCATTAACATCTCATTAACCATTTCACCGAAGACTTTGTGTTGTTCAGCGACTTCTTTTTCTGGGGTATGCCAAAGGAGAAGCTGTACTCAATGAAAATCACAGATGCAACACACTTGACTGAAGGCATAAAGAGTGAATGTGCTAAAATTGACGGCAATGTGGAGTTATTGCATCGAGTTCACGTGAATCTTGCAAAGCGCATCAACCTTTGCATCACAAATGATGGAAATCATATTGAAGATGTTTTTTGTTAATATTCCGATTAAATAAAATGTTGAAAATTTCATTCATTTCATTTCTTGAAAATATGCATTTTTGCCCATGTGTCCAGACTTTAGGAACACCCTGTGTAGTACCACATTTAAATAATCTATGTGTGTATATTATATATATAATATATACACACATATGTACACATATACACGCCACACATACATGCACGCACATATTATATATAATACATATATAGCCTCAGTTTCCCCATTTATAAATTAAAGAGGCTGGTCTTGGCTGTGAGGTCCCTTCCAGTCCTAGATTGATCCTTACCCAAACTACAATTTGATGGTATTTCTCTATCATTAAAAAGAAGTGGAATAAGAAGGTCCCTATGGAATGAAGTGAAGGTTTGGCTTTCCTTGGCATTCCTGGGAAGCAGTAACTTTAACAAAGAGCTTGGGAATGAAGGCATAACCAAAAGCACAATTCTCAGATTTATTCTTCATTGTTTTTGACATGAACCAGAGTACGATTCTTTACCTGTGCTCCATATAGGTCCTTATGGTTTCAAATCTGTATTATATAAACTTGTCTAACAAATATTCACAGTAAAAAAAATCACCGGTTCTTTTATTCTTTTTTGAAACTTTTTTAAAGTACTTTCATGGTGTGTTCCCCACTGGAATGTGAAGTCCATAAAGGCAAGTTCCATTGTCTTTCTCTGTATTCCTGACACTTAGCACAATCTCTGGCCTTTACTAATTTCTTAATGCAAGCTTGCTCACCGATTACTATGTGCAAGTCTCTGCAATGTACTGGGACCTGAAGAAATAATTGTAATGCCATCTGCAACTAGTCTCAAGAATACAGCATAGCTCTTAAACATCATCACTCACCGTCCACATAAGAAAAATCAAACTGATGAAGAGTCCGTTTTGCAAACTCTAACTGGATCTATACACACACTCAACCAACCAATCAAGTATTTATTAAGCCCTTACTATGTACTAGGCACTGTGCTAAGTGCTTGGGATATCAATCAGTAAACATTTATTAAGCACCTACTATATGCTGTTTGGGGTGCCAATCAATCAATAAACATTTATTAAGTGCCTACTATGTGCCAGGCACTGTGCTAAGCGATTGGGATGTCAATCAATAAACATTTATTACATACCTATTATGTACCAGGCAAGTGCTTAGGATGTCAGTCAACCAATAAACACTTATTAAGCACCTACTACATACCAGGCACTATGCTAAGTGCTTAGGATATGAAGAAAAAGTGAAAACAGTCCCTGCCTTCAAGAAGGTTACATTCAAAAAGGAGATAACACATAAAGAAAGGAATGCCTGGATAGGAAGGAGACAGATTATGAATCGCTGAAAATACCAAACACAGGAATGTATGTGTATGTTCATCTATAGTTTATATATTACATTATAATATATCATAATATAAATTTGTTTTATTATCTATAACATGTAACTTGTTATATGTAATATATGTTATATTTATATAGTATATATAGTTTCATGCGTGTTTGTATCTATGTATGTATGTGCATATGTGCACATAATATATGCGTATTCATATATTGGACAGACATTGCAAATAGATGCATTAGGCTCAAAATTAAAAGGAGAGGAGAGCAGGCTGGGTGGCTTTTGGGAACGCATAAAATTCCTCCACCAACTCCAAGCTTCTTCCTGAAACGAAGGTCCGTTGTTTTTATCATCACTAGTCTTACACAGATGTTGTACTGCTATAAGGCATGTAATATTAGAGTCTCAAAAGAGTTGAGCTGAGGATGACTTTTGGGCACTGGAGAGGTTCATCCTGGACATGGGCAGCTGTGCGATAAAGACAAGCAAGTAATGTCTCATCAAAGAAACAAATAGCAACAAAACTAGATGGGTTGGCCACATGATGAGAGTTGGAGATTACTCATGATCAACCCAAGGGGCTCCATTAAAATTCTTGTGATGTCAAGAGAAAATGAGCACATTGAGCAGTTCTTCACAGATAAATGTGGGGATGGACCAACAAAGAGGTGATGACCTCATCCTAACAGGGAGTCACATGGAAGCTTGGTGATTGGCCAATGGATTCAGGCACCCCCTCCCCACCCCTCATGATTGAGTCCCAGGTGCATTGGAGTATTGAATTTTGTGCTAAGTCTTGCTGGGAATCTACAGGATAAGAAATATCCCAGAGTTACAGATTGCTAACCTTGTACCTCTCTAGGGCTTTCTGTTAGGAAAAGCAAAGACCTAGAAAGAGTCATGGATAGAAGTGTTAAGTCATCCCAGGTTTACTAGAAACCAGCAGAAGGAAGGAAAATGACTCTTTCATGAACAAATCTTGAAAGTGCCCCCTTCAAGCTTTTTCTTCCCCTGAGTGCCTGTGCTCCATATTTGTGCTTCCCTCAATTTCCCGCATGATCCCCAGATCAGGGCAGGGTCATCGTTCACAGGAGGGACATTTGCAGATTAGAATGAAAACAAGGGCTTCCTGCCAAAATTGTTGACATTTGGCAAACTGTATCCCCCAGGAAAAAAGAAATTATGAACAGCGGATGCTCTGCAGGACCCAACCAGATTCCTTTTATTTGTGCAGAGATACAGCAGGGCTGAGCACATTATGGTTTGGATTTGGCCCCATATTTTTTTGAAATTGTAGGGGGAGGGGAGGAGGAATAAAACACAAACCTGGACGATGATTTCATGGGCTGCCAGGTTCAACAAGATGCATGTTTTCTAAATGCCTTTTGGGGGGTCTTTTTTTTGTTTGAGATGCTTCCAAAGTATTTTAAAAGAAGCAGCAGCTTTGAGTGGGAAGATTCTGCATCCAGCTGAGACCTACCAGGCAGAGAGGGGATATGTTGGTTTGTTTTCAGAGGGGGAAAGTGATCCAGGTGAGACCTGTATGGGAAATTCAGAAGCCTTCAATGACTGATAATAACCATATTTCAGTGACACTTGGAAGGTGCTAAGCGCTTTCTTTACATGTGTCATCTCATGTGAGCCCCCAACAATGCTGTGAGGTAGTTACTAGAGGTACGGTGATTCCCATGCTACAGATGAGTGAACTTAGCCTCAGAGGGAGGATCTGATTTCTCCATGCTCACACAAGGAGAAAGATGGTTTGGATGGCCTAAGATGAAGCAACATAACATCTATAATCTCAAGTAAATATCTCAAGTAATAATCCAATTGCTCTCCCCTGGGGCAGCTAGGTGGTGCAGTGAGTACAGCACTGGCCCTGAAGTCAGGAGGACCTGAGTTCAAATCCTATCTCAGACACTTGACATATGGACTAGCTGTCCTTGAGCAGGTCACTTAAGCCCAATTGCCCTGCCAAAAAACAAAACAAAACAAAAAATTGCTCTCCCCTTCTCAAGTCACATAATGATGCAATGGGGGTTATGGTGAAAAAGCTCCAGAATCAGAGGATCTGGGTTCAGATTCCCTCTCTGGTTCTTGCTACCCAGTTTATTGAAACATTTCAATTTTCAAGTCTTGGTTTCTCCATAAATAAAACAAGAAGGTTGGCCTAGTTGGACTGTGAGGTACCTTTCAGCTCTAAATTTGTAATCCTAAATCTCTCCCCTATTCCATCGATTTTTTCATACAGATGCCAAGCTGGTAACTCTGTGGCTAAATTGCCAGGCTTGAAGTCAGGAGGACCTGAGTTCAAAAGTGGCCTCAGACACTTATTAACTGTGTGACCCTAGGCAATTCCCTCCACCCTGTTTGCCTCAGTTTTCTCATCTGTGAAATGAGCTGGAGAAGGAAATGGCAAACCACTCTAGTATCTCTGCCAAGAAAACACCGAATGGGGTCACAAACAGTTGGACAGGACAACAAATATATGTGTGTATGTATGTGTGTATATGTACAGCTGGTTCCAGCACACTCCTACAGTGTGTGTACATGTGTGTATGTGTGTGTATCTGGTTCTAGCATACTTCTCCTCTGTGTATGTGTGCGTGTAGATGGGTCTAACATACACCTACAGTGTACTCTATTCCCCATCTCCTCACCTCTGCATGTTCTGTCCCCCCGTGTCTAGCATCATTGCATCTTCATCTCTGCCACTTAGGATTCATATCCTCCTTCAAAGGTAAATATCAAAGTCACCTCCTCTACAGGGGCTGCTAGTACCTCCTCCCTGAAAAAAAAAAATCAAACTTTCTATATGTATATATGTGGACTGTTTTCTCCTAATAGAATAAAGACTCTTTGAGCCCAGGAAATATTTCTTTTTATTGTCTTTGTATACCCAGAACCTATACCAGTACCTGACACATAGTAGGAGCTTTATAGATACTTAGAGATGGATTCTTTGATTGGCATGTCTAGGGGAAGGATTCAAGCTGGGGTCTTCCTAAATCCAAGTCAGAATCGTAGGAATCTGCTAGAGAGAGGAAAGACTTAAAATACAGAATGAGACATTTTGGACATGGCCAAGGTGGCAATTTATCTTTCTGGACTGATTCTGTATATTTGTTTTGAGGATTTTATTTTTATACTGTTGGTTTTGGTGTTGAAATGCAGTTGGGAGCTGGAAGAAGAGAAAAATACATATTTATATAAATAAAAAATTAAAATGTAAATTAAATTAAAAGGAGAGAAGTTACTGTAACCTTGCCCCCTCAACAGATCATCAGAGAAGGACTTCACCAGAGTCCTGAGTCCATTAGGAATCATTTTCCCTATAAGTGGAAAGATTCCTGGGCTTGCACTTCAATTCAAGCAAACATTAAATGTCTACTCTGTGCCAAGCACTTTACTAGGCACTGGGAATAGAAAGGCTAAAATTAAACAGTTCTTATCCTCAAGAAGCTCACCCTTCTACTGAAGACCACATTCAAATCCTGCCTCTAAAACTTAGAGCAATAAGTTGACAATAATAATATATCATAATTAATATTATATAGCAGTATATTGTATATTATAACAATAATCATAAATAACTGGATAAGTCATTTAATTTCTCTGATCCTCAGTTCCCCTAGCTGGATAGAATACTAGATTTAGAGTCAGGAAAACCTGAGGGACATATAAAAAGTTATGTGACCCTGGACAATTCACTTTGCTTCTATTTGCCTCAGTTTCCACATCTGTAAAATGGGGATGATAATAGCACCTATCCGCAGGGTTGTTGTGAGGATCAGATGAGGTAATACAGCGTGTCCCTAAAGTCTGGACACATAGGCAAAATGCATATTTAGCAATATTTGGAATATTAACAGACCTTAGCCCCCTTGACTTCTTTTTCTGGGGTATGCTAAAGGAGAAGGTGTACTCAATGAAAATCACAGATGCAGCACACTTGATTGAATGCATAAAGAGTGAATATGCTAAAATTGACAGCAATGTGGAGTTACTGCATTGAGTTCACACGAATCCTGCAAAGCGCATCAACCTTTGCATCACCAATTATGGAAATCATATTGAAGATGTTATTTGTTAATATTCCAATGAAATAAAATGTTGTAAAAATTTAATTCATTTCATTTCTTGAAAATAAGCATTTTGCCTATGTGTCCAGACTTTAGGAACACCCTGTACTTGCAAAGTGCTTAGTGAAGCACCAGGCACATGGTAAGTCATCTATGAATATGTATTCCTTTTCTTCCTTCTTTCCACTTTTAGCATCAGCCTTCTCAGATGAGAAACCTGTTTCGGAATTTACTTTGTAAACTTGGAGGGGCTATGAAAGATCTTTGGTGGGGCTGGTGGTGGTTGTCGTGTATAAGGTCTTCTGTACATACTGTCTCATTTGATCTTCAAGTTTCCCTATGAGAAAGAGATAGAGTTGACATCATTAATCCTATTTTACAGAGACACTTTGGTAGCCCATTACTAGCCCAGGTTAGTACATGACTTGCTTAGTGAACAGCAAGGCCAAAGTAGCAGCCACACTCACTCTAGGATTCATTTCACTGTATCATTTCTTCCCTCCAATACCTGAACACTTCAGTGGATCCATGATCTCACCTCACTGCGTACTCCCTCCACCAGAACAGATTTGAATACATCCACACCTCTCTGCCTGCACTTCTTTTGTCCATTTCCTCTTATAAATCCTTCAAATTGACCCATCTGATGTATTATAGACATTCCTCTAAAGCCAGGGGTTCTTAACCTTTTCATGGATCCTGGACCCCTGTGACAGCAGTCTGGTGAAGCCTGTGGACACCTTCTCAGTAATCATACTTTTAAATAATTGAAGGAAATGCTAAATTTCAGTTAGAAGTCAGTGAAACTGAAGATGTAATTTTTTGTGATCCAAGTTCACAAGCCTCTAGGTTCAGAATCCCTTCTCTAAGTAGTAACCTATTAAACAAGGAAAAATACAAAACAGTCTTCAATCCTAAAGCATCTTGATATCTTGGACAGCATTAAGAGGGGGTAGAATAGGTAACTTAAGGTTTCCTTCCATGAGAAGATATAGCTTGTATCTTGTATGGATGTTTCTACGTATCTTCTATGTACCAATTTGTCCTGTATATATCTGATTTGTACATGGCTAATTATATGTTGTCTCTTCCATTAGATTGTGGATTCCTTGAGAGCAAGGACTGAGTTTTTGCCTTTTTTGTAGCCCCAGCACTGAGCACCAGGGATTATTAAATGCCTAGTATACAGTAGGTACTTAATAAGTATTTGTAGCTTGAGATTAACATGCTCACTGTATTCTCTGCCTTGGTCAGACCCACAGGTAGATCATTGGGGTCAGTGCTGGTCACCACAGTTTGGAAAAGACACTGAGAAATTGGAGGCTCTCCAGATGAAGATGAAGAAAGGCTTTCAGTATATTTCACATGAGGACTCAATGAAGAGGTCAGATATGTTTAGCCCGGAGGAGAGAAGACTCAGGAGGAACACAGAGAAGATATGGAGAAGACAGTGTTCTTGGTGTACTTGGCCTCAGAGGGCAGAACCAGGCAAGAGGAGAAAATGGCAAAAAGATAAATTGAGGCTTAGTGTCAGAAAAAAAGCTTCTGACCCATGAGAGCTGACCCAGAGTACACTGCGCTACCTTTAGAGACGGTGGGTCCCTCCTCCCTGGAAATACTAGGCCAACACAAGACAACCACCTTTGCACAGCCGTCACTCACTGGAATCCAAGTCAAATGCAAGTCATGTCACCATTCCAATGTTGTGGTCCTCTTCGAGAACGAAGGACAAACAAAACAACAACTTTTCAAGTGTACTTGGTGGGAGGCAACAGCTCAAAAATTCTGTTTCTTGAATCTTCAACAGCCTCTTTCCACCCCTTAAATGTTCTTCCCTTCTTCAGAACTAACAAAGAATGGGAACTACTCAGATGCTATGCCCAGGGATCCCAGAACGAACGTCATGTGCTTCTCCTGGCTCCAATTTGTCTGGTTTGCCAGTTTCCAAGGCATAAATACTCACACTGGAAATTTAACAATCAGCTCTCCCAAGCTGGTTGAAGCTGGCCAGAGTATACATGCTTTAATATAGGAGCTGTTCTACCTGGCAGTGATCTTTCTTTAACTGCTTTCTTTGTTACAAGGAAAGAAAAAGAATCAGGAAGTGAATATTAGATTAGGTTAGATTGGGATATTAGGTAGACACTGAATTGTAACAAAAAGCAAAAGGCATAACAGTAACTTTTAAAAAGATTTAAAACATTGACTGGACAAAATATAAACAAATTATGGTGCATGAATGAAGGAAAGCTAGGTGGTGCAGTGGACAGAGTACTGGACCTAGAGTCAGGAAGACCTGAGTTCAAATTGAGACTCACCAGACTCACTAGCTGTGTGACCCCAGGCAAGTCACTTACCCTGCTTGCCTCAATTTCTTCATCTGTCAAATGAACTGGAGAAGGAAATGACAAACGACTCCAGTATCTCTGCCAAGCAAACCCCAAATGGGGACACAAAGACTCAGACACGACTGAAACGACTAAACAACGAAGCATTACATCCCTGAAAGAAACAATGGTGATGATGAATTCAGAAAAGCATAGGAAGACATATATGAACTGACAGCAAACTGTGCAGAACCAAGCAAACGAAATGTACAATGGCTACTGAAATATAAGATGGAAAGAAAACAGTAACAAAATAAAACCTGAAAGCTTAGTAATTATAATGATCAGAAAGAAGAGATGAAAAAGTGAGCCTCCCTCCCTTCTTGGCAGAGGTGGAGTTCTACATGGGTAGAATATTACATATACTATTTACATAGATTATATGTTTTGGTTTGTTTTGCCGTATCTATTTTTCATTCTTTGTTATAAGGGTTGATTCTCTGGGAAAGGGAGTGGGGAAGGGAATATTTGGAAATGAAAGATTTTTAAAAATAAAAGAAAACAATAACATTTTTAAATTAAAAATAAATGGGCTTATTGTGGTCAAAAGTTCAAACAAAAAGAAAATTCAAGGGCTGGAATAGATGGCCGGTAAGGTCCCTCCCAGCTCTAAATCCCATTTAATTACTCAAGTGACGTTTCATTTTTGATTAATAATCCTATTCAAATCATCCAGGAGATCAGCTTCCTTATTCCTATGTTTCTCTGTGCTCCATTCCCTCACCTCCAGACCACATCTTCCTTGATATCCAGAACCAATCACCTCTGCCTGATTCCAGCGACTCCTCTTCTGGTCTGTCCTCCAGATCAAAGCTAGAGAAAGGGTCCCCAGAGGCCGGTGGAGAGCTTCCAGAAAGCATCAGGCACTTCCAGCAGGAAAACCAGCAAGTCCTACTCAGCCATACAACCTTCTCTCCCACGGCCCTTTGGCAGCTGAGGAGGGATGAAGCCCCATGCAGCTGTGACCTGAGGCTCCACTGGGCAGATGAGAGGAACCTGAGAATGACCTGTGGGCCTCCAGCATCCTCCCTGTTTCTGAATTCCAAGGGAGGAGACCAGCGGCATTCTTAGACAGGTGTCCCAAAAGTCTTGGTGCAGTTTTAAGCCTTTATAATTAAAACTGAACTAAGATTTTTGGGACAGCCTGTGTGCAGTATTACAAATTAGGAAACTGAGAATCAGAGAGGTTCATGGTATAGGGGATAGAGCACTGACCCTTGAATCAAAGGACCAAGGGTCAAACCTGACCTCTATCACTTATTAGTAATAATAGCTAGCATTTATAGAAGTTTTTAAGTTTGCAAAGCACTATACATATCTTATCTCATAGGCAGGTGCTATTATGATCCTCTTTTTACAGATAAAGAAACTGGTGGTGGAATTAAATTGATTTAACAGGGACATACAACCAGTAAGTGTTTGAGACAAGATTTGAACCCAGGTTCAGCCAATTTCTCTGGGCCTTGGCCTCTCCACCTGCCAGATGAAGGGGGTGGTGGTGTCCCACATGGGTCCTGAAATCAGTACCAGCTCCAGATCTACATGGAATTTGCCAATGGCCATATAGCCGGTAAATCACCAGGGTGGGATTTAAACTCAGGCCCTCTGGACTCCAAATATAGCTCCTTATGGATGAAAACCCACCTTCTTATGAGTTTTAGCACTGTTTATTTGGGGCATGTGCCCTCAGAGCTGTAATGCTTCCCTGATGAGAACAACAGCCTTGATCGGGGCACGTGTTGCATCTGACCTCCTAGCCAAAATCCCTTCTCTATATTCTGTATCCTTGTGGTGGGTGCTCTCCAGCCCCCACGATGTTCTCACTGACCTTCCCTAAAACTCCTGTTCCTCTATCCCTTTGCCCTTATTCAGGCTTTTCCTCCAAACCGCCCTTCCCCTTCTTTACCTTCTCCGTCCTTATCTATTTCCCAAGGTCGAACTTAAGGTCTATCTCCCCTGTGAATTGGGAAGGGAAACACTGGGTTGAACTAGATCATTTCTCAGGTCTCTGATCTTTCATATTCTAAGGGCCATTCCCTGCTCTAAGGGCCCTCCCATCCCTGACGTTGTCTCTTCTAAGGACCCTCTAAGCTCTGACATTCCACATTCTAAGAACCCTCCCAGCTCTGACATCCCCTGTTCTCAGGCCTCTCCCAGCTCCGACATCCTCTGCTCTTAGGGCCCTCCTAGCTCTTACATCTCCTGTTCTAAGGACCCTCCCACTCTGACATCCCCTGTTCTAAGGGCCTTCCCAGCTTTGACATCCCCCGCTTTAAGGGCCCTCCCACCCCTGACATTCTCTCTTCTAAGGCTCCTCTATGCTCTGACATTCCATGTTCTAAGGGCCCTTCCTAGCTCTGATATCTTCTGCTCTTAGGGCCCTCCTAGCTCTTACATCCTCTGTTCTTAGGGCCTTCTCAGCTCTTAGGTCTTCTTCTCTAACTCTTAGGTTGTGCTACATTTTATAATTTACAAAATAAAATAGCTGTTTAAATTTGTATCAATTAACAAGTGTTTAATAAGCACTCACTATGTGCCTAGAACCATGCCAGGTTCTGGGGATATAAGTGCAAAGAAACAAGACCTCCTCCCAAGGAGCTCGTCTCCAGTGGAGGAGAAACAAGGACATGTTTTTACCATCTTTCTGACCACCATTGCCCTTCCCTCAAATATCTAACACGTATCTTCCTTAGATGTTTTGTGCGTAGTTATATCCACATTATCTCCTCTGCTGGAGGGTAAGCTTCTTGAGAGCAGGGACTGTTTCAGTTCTGTCTTTGTCTCCTGTGTGAAGGGCACACAGTGAGCGCTTAATACATGCTGATCTATCAATCGATCGATTGATTGATTTGGAAAGCTTATTCAGGACAGGAAAGTTATCACTCCCTCACTATTGGCCTTATGCAGTGACAGAATGAGCAGCTGCACACAAAGTCATGTTTTCTTCAAGGCAGCTGGTCAGTGGATAGAGTGCTGGGCCTGAAGTCAGGAAGACCTGAGTTCAAATCCAGCCTCAGGCATTTATAAGCAGTAGACTCCTGGGCAAGTCACTTCACCCTGTTTGCCTCAGTTTCCTCAACTGTAAAGGGGAGATAATAATAGCACCTACCACACAGGGTTGTTGTGAGAGCACAAGTCAATATTACGTTTTGCTGTTTGGTCATTTTTCTGTCGTGTCCAATTTTGGAGAGTTGTCTAGCTACCACCATTAGTCATCAATAGTAAGAGACACTGTAGTAGAGTGGACAGGTGTTGGACTTGGGGGTCAGGAAGACCTTAAATGCCTCTGCTACATATAAGCCTTGTGACCCTGGGCATCTCATCTAACCACTCAAGAGGACCCAGTAACTCTCTGAGATGCGATGACAAAAAAGCTGACAGTATACGTCAGTGGGAAGAGTTTTCGGTGATCCGTAGGATCATAGAATCATATATGTGGAGGGGGGGACCTCAAAGGCCACATAGACCAGTCCCCTCATTTTCCAGATGGCAAAACTGAGGTTGAGTACCTTGCCTAGGATCACACTGAGCAGTAGATCTTTGATTCAAACCCTTGGCATCCCATGACACCAAGCTTGTCCCCCTTCCCCCCTGACCAACAGCCACCTTTAGAGGCAGCCCAAGCTGTCCTAGATAGAGTATTGGATCTCAGTCAGGAAGGTGTGGATTCAAATCTTACCTCATATACTAAGTAACTGTATAATCCTGTATAATCCATCAGATTCTCAGTTTTCTTGTCTAGAAAAGTGGATGCAACAATCTCTAAGGTCTCTTCCATCTCTACAACTGATATCCTATGTTACAGAACTCTCTGCATGCGGAAAATCACAGGTCTGGACCAAAAAAAATGATATTAGCTCTTGGGATAAGGCATTGAACGTCTCTGTTAAATTGAAAGTATGTTATCTGTTAACCCATTAGTATCTACTATGACTATATTAGCAAAGATTAGTTTTTTAGATTAACCCTAGGAAAGGGTAAGGCCCTAAGGCCAAGGGAGAGGAGCAGGTAAGTTTTGATGGGGAGAAGAAGGTCAGAAAAAGGTCACAAGTGTTGGGGATTTGAGGAAGCACCAATAGGGGTGGGGATGGAGAGTAAACGAACATCAGGACCCTTGATGCTCCACCAGGGCTGGCTTCCCTTGGACCAAGGGTTAGAGATGTCCCTTCTGAAATCTAAGGGATCCTGTTAACAGGCTGACCCATAAGCCATGGAGAGTCTCAGCTAGAGGCCTCCTTCCCCATGTCTCAGGGCCCCAGAGCCTGCTCAAGGAAAGGGGGGGATGCAGAATGGGGTTTGGGAGAAATGCGTTCCCAGCTACCCCACGGCCTACCTACAAAGTGAAATGGATTAGCGGGTCACTTTCAATCAGCCTGACTTACGAGCTCTCCGATTTGTGGGACGTTTTACATGAGCCAGAAGACGTGTTATCTGATGAAAATTGCTTAATTTAATATCCTGGCCTGACAAGCATTCAACTGTACCTCTCCTGGAGAATCTTCCAGAGCAGATGATTCTACTTAGCCCGGAGGATTATTTAGCCAAGGTAATGCTTTGCTTTTCCTCCCTGCTCCCCCACCCACCTCCCATTCACTACTCTCTAAGCTGTGAGGAGATAGGACCTGTTGGTTCTGAGAAACAGACTTTGAGACACACAGAAATGCCAGCCTGTATCCATTTCACCTGGATACTTCCAGAAAATAACACTCATGGAGACATTATGTTTGGAGTGGGTTTGGCGCTTCCAGAGGAGAACCAACTATGCTAGCCTAGAAGAGAGGAGAAGCCCACCCCTGGGAATTTACTAAGCCTAAAATTAAGCCTAAAATTTTACTAAGGATCTGAAACATGATTTTCATCAGTTTCACCAATCGTATTTCAACAGGGTCCTGAAATTTGTCATACCTTCCGATGCATTGTGGCACATTAAGGCATGACAGATGGGCTCACTGCTCAGGCTGCTTACTTTGTGTTTCCACTAATCCCCACTGCAGAGACCAGACAGACAAAGCATTGGGGCCCCTGGGCAAGAATAAGAGGCAACATCGCTTCTTGTTCAGTCATTTTTAAGTCATCTCTGACTCTTTATGACCCTTTTGGGGGTTTTCTTGGCTAAGACAATGGAGTGGTTTGCCATTTCCTTCTCCAGCTCATTTTACAAATGAGGAAACTGAGGCAAACAGATAAAGTGGCTTGCCCAGGGTCGCACAGCTAGTAAGTGTCTGAGGCCAGATTTACAGCATCAGTTACCAAATTATTGGTCATCCTTCCATCAATTCAACTGAATTTAACCAGTTTGTATTAACCACCTACTATGTGCCAGGCATTGTGCTAAGTACTCAAGAAACAGAAACAATGAATCAGGCCCTGCCTTGAAGAGATTTATATTCTATTTACATTTACCATTATTTGCCCACTAGCTATGGGTTCAAATTTTGTCTTTGATGCTTGCTACCTGTGTGACCTTGGGTCAGTCACTTCACTGAGTCCCAGCTCCTTCTTCTGTAAAATGAGGGAGTTAGTACAATTCCTGGGGACCCATGATGGAACATGCCCCTCACTCCCTGACAGAGAGAGGTGATGGACTTGGGTGCAGATTGAGGTATATATATGTGGTTATTGGTTTTTTGTAAACATGGTAAATGTGAGAATTTGTTTTGCTTGACTACATATATTTGTCACAAGGGTTTTGTATTTCTTTTTTCAGTGGGTATGAAGGAGATGGGAAAAACAGAGAAAGGTGATTTTTGTTATACACATACACACATACATATACATATACATATATTTCTAAATAAGGGGGTTTGTCTAGATGGCTTCTAAGGTTTTTTGCAGCCCTAAATCTATGATCCTATGATCCCATGATCCTATGATCTCCCTAAATAGCTTTGTAATCTATTTTGCATTTTTAAACATTTTATAAAAATAGGCCATCTCCTGGGGGAGAAGCTGCCAGCCAAAATCTTGACTTAAGCTTCACCAGATGTAAAGTGCTACAGGTGAACTAAGAAATGGAATATTTAGTAACTTTAAAAAAAGAATCTTTTCAGCATTTTTTATTACAAAAAATATAATCTGGCTTGCATTCCAGGCACTGTTGCAAGAGGCTGTAGATTTTGGTCAGAATGGTGATCGGTGATGGAAAGTGGTTTATAATTTATTCTCATCATTGAAATATCTTCCCCTTTAAGATCTTGTTGTTCAGTCCTCTCAGTCATGTCTTACTCTCTGTGACCCTATTTGGAGTTTTCTTGGCAAAGAAACTGGAGTGGTTTGCCATTTCCTTCTACAATTCAGAAACTGAGGCAAACAGGGTGGAGTGACTTGCTCAAGGTCACACAGCTAGGAAGCGTCTGAGGCCATATTTGAACTCAGAAAGATGAGTCTTCCTGACTCCAGATTCAGCATGCTATGCACAGCACCACCCATACAAAATATATTCATAATAAATAGAAGCTCATTTGAGGGTGAAGAGAACCATGAGTAGCTGTATCAGGGAAGGCCTAATCATTAATAACTCTTCTCTATGACTCATGTTTTGCCCCCACCCAGTATCTCTGTCTCTCTCTCTGTGTCTCTCTGTCTGTGTCTCTGTGTCTCTGTGCCTCTCTCTGTCTCTGTCTGTCTCTGTCTCTCTGTTTCTCTGTCTCTCTGTCTCTTTCTATCTCTCTCCAGGACATTCAGTTAGCTTAGCTTCTAGCAACCAAGAACCAATGACAACATTAATCATTCAATCCAAGAGCACTTATTATGTTCCTACAATGTGTCAGACACTGTGCTAGACAGAAAAAAGGTGATATTATAATACTGAAATGAATTTGAAATCACAGTGCCTGGAACACAGCAGGCATATAATAAATGCTTATTCTCTCTCCACTCTTTTCTCCCAGTGATCTCATCAATTTGGTAGTTCCCTTTAATTGTGAAGATAATAACCCATCCTGTGCAACTCTTGTCTGGGTCCTCCTCAAACTTCACCAACAGGGGTGAGAGAGATTGAGCTTCCTCAATTTCTCCCAAGAATGCCAAACCTGCCATTCCTCACTCTTATCATGGACCAGACCATCTTTTCCAATCACAAAATTCCTCCATAATGTCCTTTACTCCTGTTATTTTCAAAGTTCCCAGTTGGCTATAGGTTACTGCCTGTTCACATCTCCCCTGTACCTCTCCATCATCCTTCACTCATTTTTTGTCCCTCAAAGTCATGCCCCCTTGCCATAAAGAAGAACCAGTAAAATGTTAGTATTCAAAAGCTAGACCTTTGCTTTCACGGGAAACCTGGGGTTCGCAAAGCGAGCATTACATTTTCACAAAAGCAATCCAGCTTCATTCCCTTCCTCTTGTTCATCTCAGGCCAAAGTGTCTGTACTGTCTGTCCCGAATATACATATTGTTGGCCAAGTTTTAAGTGGTACCTATCCAAAGCCATGCTGAAATCAGAGAAGCATCTACTTAGTTTTTCCTGTTACTGAGAATATAAAGTAAAACCCAACAGTCCTTCTCCCCAAGAAGCTTAAATCCTGTTAATATAAGTGATTCTCATCTCTTATTATAATAGTGAAGTAAAAGAACCATTCTCCACCTATCTTCCTAAAGGGTCATTCTTCCTCCATGAACAAACTCACAGCATCAATAAGGCAAGTCCCAGTGGAGTTGCAAGCCTTGGGTGAAGATACCATCTGCATTCCATCTCTGCTTTCCCCTCATGGGGGCCATCTCCAGTTGTCCTAATCTATATCTCGCCCCTGGACCAAGTTGGCTCCGGAGGAGAAAGTGAGGCTGGTGACCTTGCATAGCCCTCCCTCACTTAAATCCAATTCACTTGCAAGTCATGGAATTACCTTCCTGAAGTTGTGATCCTCTTTGAGAACAAAGGACAAACAACAACAGTGATCCCCCTTGTACCACCTTACATCCATTTCAGCCTGCTCCACCCCTTCAGCTGCTTACCACCATGACTGCTGACACCTCCCTCCCTACACATGCAGCTGGCCTATTGCCCATAGCACACTCTATCTTCTCCCTCTAGTATCCGTACCTCCCTTCAGAGCATGAAGCTCTCCTCCAATCAATTCCTGTGCCTCAAGTCTAGAACATCATGGAATAACCAGTCCCCTCCCATATAGACCTTTCCTCCAACATGAGTTTAGAATAAAAAGTTAAAAAATGAAATCCAGGAAAATTGTGTGTGTTCTGCCTGATTTCCAGGGTTGTGGAGGGGAAAGTACTTGGCAAGTCTTAAAATGTTATTAAAAATAGGAACTATTAATAATAATATTGGGATTATTATTATTAGAATTAATAGAAATAATAAGAGGATCCTTGATTAACTCATGAAGTCTTTCCTAGCCTGATAATGGGCTGGACTAGTGATTTCACAAGTGTGGAGAACTCTCCATGTGGAAATTCCTTTCAATGAAGAAAATTAGGAACCTGCTTATAATCATAACTTATAATCATAAATCTTATAATCATAAACACTTCTCAAGACACTGAGAGGTCCAGTTACTTGCCCATGGCCACACAGCTGGTAAGTATCAGAAGCTAAATACTTCATTCATCCTAGGATTATATGAACCCTCTTGGCTGACATAACACACTATTGACTCCTTTGGAGCCCGCAGTCCACTAATCCCCTCTCCCCCAATCTTTTTCAGAGGAATTACTGTCTAGCCATACCTCCCCCACCTTGTATTTGTGAAAGTGGTTTTTTTGAACCCAAGTATAAGGCACGGCATCTATCACTACTAAATTAAAGTAAAAAATGCTTTAGTTCTATAATAACAATAAGCATTTATCAAGGGCCTAGTATGTGCCAGGAATTGAGCTAGGCACAGGGAATATAAAGATAAAGATGGGATAGTTCCTGCCCTCAAGAAGCTTATATTCTACTGGGGGAAATTAATAATAATAATAATAATAGCCATTATTGCCACTCCTATTACTACAGCATTTAGATGGCACCTGAGGTTTGCAAAATGGTTTATATATAATCAATTTTATCTCACAGCAATCCTGAGATAATGAAATAATAACCACAGCATCATTTGTGCAGTGCTTACTATGTATGACAGGTTCTGTACTAAAATTTCACAATTATTATCTCATTTGGTCCTCACAGCAACCCTGGGAGGGACGTGCCATTCTTATTCCCATTTTACAAATGAAGAAATTGAAGCAGGCAGAGGTTCAGTCATTTACCTAGTCCCACAGCCAAGTTTCTGAAGCTCAAGGTCTTCTTGACGCCAAGCCCTGGGTTTTAACCATACAAAATAATAACATCCATACAAAAAAAACCACATACACATACATAAATATATACATAAATGAATGAGTAAATAAATAAATAAGTGGATGAAATAAATAATAACAAAAGCTGTGGACTGATGACATTCAGTACTTATTTACAAGGCTGTCTTCTAGTATGTGTCTGAGTCCATATTAGAAGCTAACGGGTATTTCTTGTGGCCAGTATTTAAGGGTATTGGAGATCTACACTGTCCCTCAGTCATGGGTTAGGGTGAGGGGTATACAAAAGCTTCTTGGGATTCCAGGAGCAGCATTTCCTTCGGATCCCAATAGAGGAGCTGGCTCCCAGCCCCTAAAGAAACAGACTTGGGGCTCATCCATCACTTTGTCAGATTCTTGTAGACTGAAGGCATCGGTGAGTTTTTTGTGGTAGCCACATTTAAGATCAGACTGTGTAGGAGCTCAGCTAAGCAGGTCTTCAATTTCAATTAGACACCCCATCCAGATAACTGGTGGAAGGGGGAGGGAGAGGAGGTCAGGAGACGTAGCCAACAGGGACCCAGAAATCTCTGGATCATGCCCTTTGCCCTCTAGCCTGTGCCTCCCTCACACTCCCATCTCCTCCCCCATTAGATAGTCTGCTTTAGAAGATTAAGAGCTGGAATGGAGGGGTGTGTGTGTGTGTGTGTGTGTGTGTGTGTGTGTGTGTGTGTGCATGTATGTGCGTGTGTGTGCGTGTATGTGTGTGTGTGTGTGTATTGAGAGAGGGGCAGTGAGGGGGAATGAGGGGGGTTCCTCTGATTGGAAGAACTGTGGAATAGTGATGAGGAATGCAAATAGAAAGGGAGAGGTAGAGAAGACACAGGCTGGCGAATTCTCACTAGGCCCTGTCTGCTGTCTCCAAACTTAAGAATAAAGATTCAGAGCTAGAAGGAACAAAGGCCATTTAGTCCACTCCCCTCATTTAACAGATGAGGAAACTGAGACCCAAATATGTTCAATGACCTGTAATCTTCCTGACCCAAACTGTTTCCCCTGTAAGTCCTGAAATTCCCACCAAAAGAATGCCTCCATCTTGCCTGAGAATGTCCTCTCCCATAACCGTCTCCTTAATTAGAACAGCAGCCTAGATTATTGCATCTCATTAGATACTTAATAATTAATCATTTTTGTACGAGACCTGTGATTTTTTTTTCATGTAGAGAACTCTGTGAGAATCTCCCCATACCAATTCAGATCAGAACCTGCTTTGACACTTAGAGTCTTAGAAAATAATAATGACTATCTAGTCATTTTCCATCTTGTCAACCTTATTTGGGGTTTTCATGGCAAAGATAGTAAAGTGATTTGCCACTTCCTTGGCATTTCCTTACCTTTTCTTGGCAAAGATACTGGAGTGGTTTGCCATTTCTTTCTCCAGTTCATTTTTACAGATGAGGAAACCGAGGCAAACAGGGTAAAGTGACTTGCCCAAGGTCACATAACTAGTTGGTGTCTGAGGCCAGATTTGAATTTGGATCTTTCTGACTTCAAGACCCAAGTTCTATCCATTGTGCCACCTAGCTGCCCCAAGAGATGCTTAATAAACATTAATTGGCTGATTGCCTGGAAATGCTTTGGTGTGGATGATGCTGACCACCAAAGTGGACAAACCATGAATGACGTGAATATTTTTATCACGTCCCAGTACTACACATATCATAACAAAATTGTATATAACTTTACCAGGCCTTCGTAATGATTTTTGTCAACAGTCTTTTCAGTCTAAATTGTATAACAATGTTATTGCAAGTCAATGAAGAGGAGTCACAAGAAAGACTTTGTTCTAAAGCTCAAATTTAATCAAATAAGCCTGGTCATTGAGGAGTTCCCTAAACCTGGAGTGGGAAACCTTTAAGAACCTAAAGGCTACACTCAACCTAAACCCCAGAAGTGCTACTTAGTCATGAGTAAGAGACCAAAAGCAGGTCCAAAGTCTCAAGTGATTTTGAAAAGGAAATGGACATGACCGGATTCTAACTCTGATAGGCCCATTTCGAGTTTGGTGACGCAAAACCAAATAACAGACCCACTATACCAAAATGGCAATGTTTTTTTGCCATGCTCCCACCATGAGGGCATCCCCAAAGTCTTAGTGCCATCTTAAGCTTTAAATTGCTTTATACAGAGAACATCAAATCTTTTCAGGACATGCACACAACGGTGCATGCTGTGTCCATTACCATGGTGAGGAGGGAAGGTAGAGCTACTCTTCAGGACAGGCATCAACTGTCATAGTGGCAGAAGAAACCTGAAAAACACATTCCTTCATCATCATCACCACCATCATCATCATCATCAATAATACAGTCCTGTAAGATCTATAAAGCACTTTACATATTATTCTTTTTGGTTAATATTTTTCTTCCCAGTCCTAAAACCATTATTCTCTCTTAAAAAGAACTGAGATTGGTTTTCATGTTGTCCTACCATTCGTACCATGCCATACCATACCATACATTCAGGGAATCATAACAAAACATTGTATTAATCTATTGATGTGCTTGGAGGATGTCAAGTTAAATGATTCCACTGAAAAGCTACTTCATCTCACAAAAACTCTCTGCAATATTAAAATATTATTTGGACTAAAGCAATGTAAAAATGTCCATGCAACTCAAGGAAGAAAGGATATTGGAGGTTTTCTGCTTAAATTGGGAGGAGGGAAGGAAGGAAAGAAGGAATGAAGGAAGGAAGGAAGGAGGAAGGGAAGGAGGGAGGGAGGAAAGAAGGAATGAAGGAAGGAAGGAATGAAGGAAGAAAGGAAGGAAGGAGGGAGGGAGGGAGGAAGGAAGGAAGGAAAGAAGGAAGGGAGGGAGGGAGGGAGGGAGGGAGGGAGGAAGGAAGGAAAAAGGGTAGAGAGGAAGGGAGGGAGGAAGGAAAGGAAGAGGGACAGAGTGAGGAGGAAGAGAAGTAAGGAGGGAAAAAGAAAGAAAGAAAGAAAGAAAGAAAGAAAGAAAGAAAGAAAGAAAGAAAGAAAGAAAGAAAGGAGGAAGGAAGGAGGAAGGAAGAGGAAGGGAAGGAAAAAGGAAAAAAGGAAAAGAGGTGTGAAAGAAGGAAAGAGGAAGGAAGGAAGCATTTATTAATACCTACTATGTGCCAGGCACTATGCCAAGTTTTACAAATATTATCACATTTAATCCTTGTAACAACTCTGGGAGAGAGCTATTATTACCCTCATTGTAATAGTTTAGGAAACTGAGACAGACAGGGGTTAAGTGACTTGCCCAGGGTCATACAGCTAGTACGTGTCTGATGTGGGATTTGAATTCAAGTCTTCCTGACTCCAGACCAGGGATTCTATCCATTGTATCTCCTAGCTGCCTTAAGATAGAGTTCAATTAAAACCCCTAGAAAAGGCAGTTAGGCAGCAAAGTAGCTAGAATTTGAGGCCTGGAGTCAGAAAGGCTCATCTTCATGAGTTCAAATTCAGTCTCAGACACTTTTCACTCAATTTGCCTCATTTTCCTCATCTGTAAAACGAGCTGGAGAATGAAATGGCAAACCACTCCCATATCTTTGCCAAGAAAATTCCAAATGGGGTCATGAAGAGTCTGAAACAACTGAAAAACAACTGAATTGAAACCTCCAGAGCAATGAACATCTAGGCAATACCAATCCGTGTTGCTTTTGGAAGAATAGGCACATGGTGGAGTCCCCTTCCTCTCTTGCCTTATTCCCTTGTCTCTTCCCCTAGCTCCAGGCCATCAGAGACCAAAGAGAGGCAGGAAGTGCTCACACCACTTGGATGAGATAAGGGTAAACAAGTCTATCTCTCCCAGGGACATGGAGAACTCCCAGACTTAGTCAAGGGACCTGTTCCTAAGCTTTAACATCCTCTAGGCTGTGATGTGCACAGCCTCTATTGCCGCCAGCTCCCCTCCACTATCATCTGCCCTATTTATATAACTTTAGGTCCCCCAGGCTTTGCTTTCTGTCCTGTGGCTGACCCTAAGGGCTTCCAAACATTTTCTCCAGCCCTGAAGCTGAACCTCCCTTCATGGGTTGTCTCCCCCAATTGGAGTGTAGGCCCCTTGAAAGTAGGGACTGTCTTTCTCTGTTTGGATTTCCGTCACTATCCAAAAAACACCCCATGGAATATCGATGGAACACAAGCAGCGTTAGAAAGATGGACACTTCCTTGTCCAGCTGGATGAAGCTGTCAAGCATTTTTAAGCACCGGCTATGTGCAGAGAACTATGGAATATAAAGACCAGCAACATGAGGAAAGGCAAGAAGAGAGAGAAGATTGATAGGTATTCTCGGCTCATACAGTTAAAAAAGTACAAAAAGACTTTGGGGACAGAAGGCCCTCATTTCACAAATCAATAGTTAAGATGTCGACAGGTATATACCACAAAGTGATTTATCATCAGAGCCTGAGGAAGATCCGAAAGCAGAATCAAAAGACACCCCTTGAGTGACATCCTCGTGAATTCAAACTCAACAAACAATATGTCAGCAGTCAAGGGACTTGTCCCAGTAGCTAGTGGCTGAAACAGGATTTGAACGTAATTCTTTTGACTCCAAATCTGTCATGCTTTCCCCACGTACAAAGCTACCTCCCCCATTGGCAAATACGGTGATCCCAATTCTAGAGATGGAAATCGTGTGGCAATTTGACCACGGTCACTCTTGCAATACTGTATAAAAATTTTATACCATTACATAATTATTATTGTATAAATTATAGTTATTATGTGCCACATAGTACATAAATTGCTATATTATTATCATTATTATATAAATTATATAAGATGTTATATAACATTCTTAACCAAGTATCTACTGTGGGCAGAGAACCGTGGTAGGCACTGGGGGAAATGTAGACATGAGACATGAGACAGTCTCTATGCTCATGAAGCTAACAGTCTTGTAAGGAAGTTAAACACTAATACAGATTTGCTATGATGTATTATAATCTGATCAGGTTGTAGGTCCCTACTATCATTGTGTAGTGTGTGTGTGTGTGTGTGTGTGTGTGTGTGTGTGTGTGTAGGATAAGGGGCAATTGAATCAATCCATCACTCCACCCCAAATGAAATAATATTTGTAAAAACACTTATCACAGTGCCTGGCACATTTTTGTTGTTCAATTGTTTTCAGTTATGTCTGACTCTCTGTGATCCTATTTAGGGTTTTCTCAGCAAAGATACTAGAATGGTTTGCCATTTCCTTTTCCAGTTCATTTTCAAAATGAGGAAACTGAGGCAAAAAGGATTAAGTGATTTGCTCAGGGTCACACAGCTGGTGTCTGAGGTTGGATTTGAACTCAGGAAGATGAGTTGTCCATACAATAGGTGCTTGATAAGTGGTTGCTCAATTGAATTAAACTGAATATTACATAATAAGTGTGAATCAGAGAGTTTCCCCAATAAAGCTACCCCCCCAAAATCACCCATCTGATCTATGTCACTCCACTGTTTAATCAACTTCAGCAGCTTCCTAATACCTCCAGAATCAAATATAAATTTCTCTTTTTGGTGTCCAAAGCCCTTCCTGGTTTCTGTCTACCTTTCTAGTATTCTTATATTCTGGGGATATAAGTGCAAGAAAAAAGAAAGGCACTCACTGTCCTCATGGAGCTTCCATTCTAATGGAAGAAGACAACACACAAAAGGGAGATGAATATTGGGGCAGGGGAGCAAGGGCTGGAAAAGAAATGAAGTCCAGCCTGGGCTCCTTTAGAAAATGGAGACTCCAGTAACAACTCACCAATGGGAAAAGCAACAGGCCTTATAGAAGCATTTGAATCTTTGAAGGAAACAAGGGATTCTTTGAGGCAATGGGGAGAAGGGGACAGGTTGTAAATGGCAGATTTCAGCCAACCCTAGCAAGACAGGAGAAGGAGGCATCGTGAAAAGGCAAATGGACTAGAAGCCAGAAGACACGGCTCTGTTACCAACTATGAAAAGCAACCCTGAAACAAGTCAGCTTCTCTCTGAGTGTCAGTATCCCCACCTATAAAATAGGGTGCTTGGAGTAGATCTCCTTTGAGGATACTTCTAGCTCCAGATCTCTAGAACTCAGTTTCTACACCTGTAAAATGAGAGGGTTGGACTAGAAGTCCTCTGGGGTCCTTTCCAGGTTTAAATCTATGTTCTTTCTCTGGGCTAGACCAGAAGCCTCTAAGTTCCCTTCCAGTCTCACATTTTTGATCCCTATCTGGACCTCGGTTTCCTCGTCTGTAAAATGAGAGAATTGTGTTAGAGAGTCCCCAAATAGTGCCCAGCTCTAAACCCGTTCTTTGCTAAATATGTAGCAGAGGGAAGCCGAAGATCGTCCAGCACAGGAATCTCAGAGAAAGGGTAGGAACGATACTCAGGACCAGGATCTCCAGCTTTCCAAAGTGAACATGTGTTTTCCAAGTTGAGCCTAATAATCTAGGCAGATAGAGTTCAGCATCCCATCCCGTAAGCCATGGGATCAGCAGCAAATGAGAGTACCGGCAGACGCCTGTTTGAATTATCTGCTCTGGAGCTGGAATTCCCCACGGGGTAAGCACCTCAGAGCAGGGTTGTTGATGAGAACATTTATCCCAACACTTGTAGGCTGCGGAGCTGGGCTGGAAAACACCCAGACTCAGGCTTCTCTGAGCCAAACCTTCACTTTGCTTAATCCCCACAAAGGCTGCACGTGGGACTTTATGACTCCCTGGTCTCAGCCCTGAGAACGTTGAGACGTGTATGGAAAAGGGAGTGAGTCCTGGCAAAGGGAGCCCTGGTGGAGAGAGTACATCCGATATCGAGCTGCTATCCCATGCTCCCTCTCCTCCCAGGCTCGCAGAAAAATTACATCTTGCAGGAGTTGGAAAGGAGTGGCTTGTGGGCTGGCAGGGCCTGCCTCACTGGCAGGATTGTTGTAGAGGGGAATATTGACTTGGAAAGGATGTCAGAGGTCATCAAGTGCAACCTGTACTCATATACACAACAGATCTGTCCAGCTTAAGAGATTCCCAAGGGCCACTAGATGGTGTACAGGGCATAGAGTCAGGAAAACTCTTCCTGAGTTCAAATCTGGCCTCAGATACTTCCTAGCTATGAAACCCTGGGCAAGTCACTTCACCCTGTTTGCCTCAGTTTCCTCATCTGTACAATGAGCTAGAGAAGGAAATGGCAAAACCACTTCAGTATCTCTGCCAAGAGAACCCCAAATGGGGTCACGGAGAGTTCGACATCACTGAAAACAACTGAACAATAAAAAGAGTGTTCCAATGAGGGAACCCCCTCCCCCTTCCCCCACCAAGAATGCAAGCTATTTGAAGGCAGGGACTTTTTCATGTTTATTTTTGCTACCCAGCAACTCTTCCAGTGCCCAGCACACAATAGGTATTTGATAAATGCTTATTGATCGATAGATTCTCTTTGTAGCCCCAGTAATACTCATTAAACTGAATTAAATTGATTGAATTAATTAAATTTAATTGAACTCCTTCTACCAACACAGATAACAACCTGTCCACTATTAAACTGCTCAGACCTAAGAAGTTGCCTGAAGCCCAAAGAGATTAAGGGATTTTCTCAGGATTACAAAACTAGAAAGAGGCAATGCGAATTACAGTTATCTTCTCCATATCGATGGGGTTAGGGGCACAGCACCCCCTGCCCTGCCTCTGGAAAATCTGCTTAAAATTTTTAATTTAATTTTAATTTATACCAGAGAAGAAATCTGAATTATTATGGTATTAAAACATAAAAGATATTGATATTATATATATACTATATATATAGTGGAGTTCTGAGTTTCTAAACTTTTTCTGTGTCCTCTGCTGGCCTTCATGTACCTTCTGTGATTTCTGCAAAACTCCCCCAATATTCCCATTTAATTTCTTATGCCGACCTGCAATATATCGAAAATTTGCTGGGGAAAGCCAAGGTGTGAAAGGGATAAATGTAGAGAGCTATCCAGGAAGGCCTATTGGAATTTAAGTCCTACCTCTGACCTCTGACCCATACTGGACAAGTTACTGAATGTCTCAGCTCTCTAGGCAACAAAATAGTACCCTAAACTGCAGAGAACAGGCTAGCCTGCATTGGTGAAGGGAGATTCCTCCCCTGGGAGTTCCCTGTGCTAAAGGACTTACAAGTTCAGTTGGGCTTTCTATACAACTAGTAAGTGTCAAAGGTAGGATTAAAAACCAGGTCTTTGTCATTTCCAACTCATCACTTTCCACTCTACCATGATATCTATGTGTGACCCACATAGGGGGAACAAGAATCTCTCTATAACATCCTCATGAGGAGCGTCCAGTGAGTGAGAGATTCTCTGGGACTCAGTTTCTTCATCTGTGAAATAAACTCAATGTCTAAATCCATCATGCTAAAACTCACCACCTCCAGAGGCAGCCGACTCCGCTCTGGAGTCAACTCTGATTATCAGAAAGTTTGCTCCTGATTGATATCCAGCTCAAATCTGCCTCTCCACCTTCAACTCGTTGTTTCTGGTTCTGTCTCCTGGGGACAAACAGAACCAGACTAATCCCTCTCTGCGCAAGAAAGCCCTTCCAACAGATGAAGACAGCTATTGTCTCCAGGAGACACAGCCTTAATTCTTTAAACATATTCTCACATGACACCGACTCAAGGTCCGTCTTCAGTTGCCTTGTCTTGGATACCCTCCAGCTTGTCAATGACCTTCCTAAAATGGGACATCCCATAGTAACCCTAAGAGACAAAATACTGTCTTTGGGATACATATGAGCTTTTTTTTCTCAAATGCTACACCAAACTGAAGACCAGAGAAGGCAAGTGACCTTCCTCAGACCATATAGCAATTTAGGAGGTGAGAGCTGTCAGCCCATAGTTAAAAAATGTCTTTTACTGAAATGTATTGCATCGTTTCAATACTCATGAATCTTAAATGTGATTTAGAGGCAGCTGGGGTGTGAGGTGGAGAGAGTGAGGGGCCTGGAATCAGGAAGACCCAAGTTCAAATACAGCCTCAGATATTTAATAGCCGTGTGACCCTGGGCAAGTCACTTAACCTCTGGAGAAAGAAATGGCAAACCACTCCAGTATATTTGCCAAGGTAACCCCATGGACATTACTGGAGTCCTGTGGTCCATAGGGTCATGAAGAGTCATACTCAACTGAATGATTGAACAGCAAAGTGGCACAGTGTCTTGGACCTGCCATAAAAAAAGATCTGAGTTTGAATTTGGCCTCAGATTCCTATTACCTCTGTGACCCCAGAAAAGCCACTTACTTTCCCTCAGACTCAATTTTTTTCAGCTGTAAAATGAGGCTAATAATAACAGCCCTTCTCCCAGGGTTGTTGCGTGGATCAGAAGGAGATCAGTTTGGTAAAGTGCTTTGCAAACCTTAAAATGTTCCATTTAAATTACTATTTCAAGAAGATACCAGGAGCTATCTGGGACTGGTGCCCTTCTCCTTTCTTGAGAATCACTGACCTAAAGGTTGAATGCTTTGGATATGAGAGAAACCAGCTTCCTTTGGCATTGGGTCAGAGTCAAGAGAGATCTGGTTTTGACTGTATTCTCTGACATTTACTAGTTGTATGATCTTGGGCAAGTCATTTACCTGCTCTGGGCTTCTGTTTCCCTGACTATAAAACTTGGATTCCTCTAGTATCTATCTTTCACAAGATGGCTGTGAGGGTCTTACCTGAGACAATGAATGTGAAATGACTTATTCTTGAAATGACTGTGCGAATGTGTTTTCTCTTTCTTTTTATTGTTGTTGGCCCAGAACTGTGATTTCATTGGTAATTGGAACTTCCAGTGTGGAAATTCTTTCTACAGTGTAAATCAACATCCACTCATAGTCTGAGACTATAGCCCAGGGCAGGAAAAGGTCAAGTGACTTGCCCGCCATCTCATAGTTCATATGCAGGCTAGAACTTGAACCCAGGGCTTCCTGCTCCTGGAGACAGGCTCTTTATCCAATCTCCAAACATCACAAAAGATGGATTTAGAACTGGAATGGACCTCACCCGAAAAGCCATTTTGTGTGGCCTTCTCATTTTACAGCTGGGTAAACTGAGGCCCAGAGAAGCTAAGTGCCTTGCCTAAGGACACACTGAGGCAGAAGTGAGATTTAAACCTTGGTCCCCTGCCTCCCAATATATTGATCTTCTGGAGCCATGCTTCTTGCTAGGACACTTGAAAGTTTGTGAATAACTTCTCTCTTCTTTTCCTGTGGGGTAGCTACTTTGACTATCATCTCCACTTGATAGATGGAGAAATTGAAACTCGGAGAGGATAAAGATTTTTCCTGTGGTCACACAGCCAGAGATAGGATTGAAAGCCAGTGAGAGGCCAGTGATCTTTTCACTCTGGCTCAAATGGTCTTACTGACAGTGAGCCATGATTGATGGACCATAAACCAATCAGATATCCCCACTGCTGGGAGGTTGTGTTTACAACTCTAGGGCTAATGGACCCCAGAAAAGTTTGACCTAAGGGTGGTAAAGATGAGCTTCTCTCCCAGCAACCCAGGCTAATGGCTTTATTGGGGTCATAAACTACTGAGTACTTTAATGAGGATGCTGTAGTAACCTCCCTTAGCCAACGACCCACCGCTCCTTGATTGACAGATGAAAGTCTAGCATTCAGAAAAAAAGAAAGAAGCAGTAAAGAAGGCTCAGTCTCTGGGCAGGGGTCCGAGTCACAAAACCCAACTTACACAGGTGTCTTCCCTACTCTTCGGGAAGTAGAGGGACTTTTTTGGTGGTCTTCCCAGCACATACATGAACCTCTCACTGTAGCTCGACTCTCAACAAGGAAATGTTAACACTCTCTTCTTGTAGAATCAACCCCATAGCATCTAGATGTGGGGTAGTTTCAAAAGAAAGGATTCATTTCAATTCCATCAATATTTTTTAAGTACTTGTTATATGCCAGGCACTGTGCTAAGCACTTGGGATACAAAAAGCGGCAAGAGACCATCCCTGCCCTCAATAAGCTTAGAATCTAATAGGGGAGGCAAGGCACAAACAAATACACACCAAACAAGCCATATATAGGATAAAGCATGACCTAACTCTTCTGGTTCCAAGGTTGGCCAAGCCAAAATGGAGATCAGACATGGCACGAGTTCTACAAGATCTAGATTGGGGGAGAGGTAACTCACAGCGTTGGGGTACATGCCAATCCATCAACTATCCTTCACCAATCACTGTTTGGCCAAGAAGAGACCATCTAGCCTAATAGTGGACCGCATGTTATATAGCAAAAAGAGCATGGTATAAGGAGTCAAAGGACCTGGGTTCCGTTTCTACTTCTTACATTTGCTAGGGAAAATTGTACCTCAATTTCCTCTTCTATGAAACAGGAATAAAAAGGGGGAGGGAGGAGGACTCATTGGATTTGATGGTCTCTAAAGTTTCTTCCAGCTTCAAATCTATGATCCTATGACCTAGAGTCAGAGGACCTAGGTTCAAACCCCAGCTCTGACCCTTACCAGCTTTCTGACTAACTTTACTTCTCTGAATTTCAATTTTCTCTTTTGAAAAATGTGGCAATAATCAGAGAGAATACTGGATTTGGAGATCGAGGACTTGACCTTGGATTTCAGCCCTCCAATTCACTGTGTGACTTTAGATATATTTGTTTCTTCAGCTCTCTGGGCCTCAGTTTCCCCCACTTTAAAAAGAAGAGGTTTCACTGGTTGATCTTAAGTCCCTTGACGATAATAATCCTATTATCCCAAGACAATAATTGGATTATCTAACCCACAGTGTTGTAAAAAGCACTATACAACTGTAATCTATCATTAAATGTTATCAGAGAGATACTAGATAGAGACCTAACAGGCCTGGAACCAGGAACACTTGGGTTCAAGTCCTACTATTGACATATAATGATCACAAAACCCTGGGCATGTCTTCTAATTTCTCTGTGTTCTAGGCAACTCTCTAAGACTGTAGGTTTCAAAGAAGCTGTTGGCCTATCAATATAGGTCAAGGGAAGTTTCCTTATCTGAGAGATAATAATAATAACTAACATTTATACAGCACTTACCATATGCCAAGAACTTCACAATTATTATCCCATTTGGTCCTCATATTCCCTCTATCAATGAAATCATGGGTCCAGGTACTATCCTTATCATTCTTGTAAGCAACTAGATGGTACAGTGGATAGAGTGCTTGAACTGAAATTAGAATCAAGAAGACTTGAGTTCAAATTTGACCTTAGACACTTACTAGCTATGTAGCCCTGGGCGGGTCACTTAACTTATGACTACTTCAGTTTCCTCTTCTGTAAAATGGGGGTGATAATTGAACTTGCTTCTCAGAGTTGCCATAAGGGATCAAAAGTGATTTATATACAAACATATACATACATGTATGTATATGTGTATGTATATATGTGTATATACACACATATAGGCATATACGTATATGTATGTATATCCCTTTGCAAACTCTAGATCCTTACATATGTATATATATATATATATATATATATGTCCCTTTACAAACTCTAAAGCATTTATAAATGTATTTATAAATATTTATATTACTATTTATTAGCTATTATTTTCATCCCAAGTTTTCACTAGTTAAACAAAATCACTCCAGTTTTCTTGCCTTCCAGGCTGGTGAATGTTTAACAGTCTTGTGGGGGAGATGGGAGAAGGGAGGAAAGGGAGAATGTGAGCCTGACACAATCTTTATGTTTAATATGTATTATCAATATCTTCTTATTAACATTATTAACATCACTTTCTTAAAGTTTAGACAACGAACAAAAGATGGGTTAATCAATCAATCAAACTGTGAATTGTAGTGTTTGCCAATTTCCAGCTGTAAATGCTCACCATGAATATTTCAGTATCAGGACCCAGTCTGAGATGGTTCTAGCACACCCCTGCCTCCTGGGCAGAATACCTCAATGGTTCTGATTTCTCTTTGGCTCTTCGATCTGGTGTGCTGATTACACATCCCCAGCATCCAAAGTGAAGAGGGACATTGAATCTGAGAACATCCCAATGGAGAAAGAACCATAGAGATCATATAGCCCAACCACTTCATTTTTCAGAAAAGGAAACTGAGAAGAGAAAAGACTTGAAAAAGTCCCACAGCTAGTTAGTGGAAGAGCTGGTAATCACACCACCCAGGCATTTTAATTTCCAGTCCTTGCTCTGGTTTGCATCGTCTCTGGACAAGTTGCTGCAGGCTTGTAATATCCCATGGGGTAAACAGGTCAAGCTGAGGCTCAGAATCTGCTGGCGTGGGGGTGGGGGGGTAGGACCACAGGCCCATCTCCAATATCTACCAAAGTGAAGACATTCCACAGGGAATGTGTTGGACTGCTCAGTCTTGGCTCCAGTGAAAGGATTGAACCATAGGATCCAAGTGTAGGAGGCAGGCAGATTTACTATACACTCAGGATCCCCACTGAAAGGGCCCATCACTTCCCCCATCAGGATGGCCCTTGATGGATGTGTTTCTCCTGCTGAGAGGTATTTTAAGAGACCCATAAACCTATTTAAACAATCTGGAATTGTATCCAATGGAAATGAAAGACTCGGTAAAGGAGCTGGTGCCTCCAAATTTTTTGGCTGAAGTCATCGTCATCCTTGGCGCAGTGAGAGTATGATGAGAAGGTCCTCAGGGTCTCTGCTAAAACTTCCCATAAGTGGTCAGAGCTAGCTGTCTTCTGCACTCAACAACAGAATTCTGGCCCTTAAGTTCCAATCAGCATGGTCTATTGTCCATCCTTGATATCATCGTTGGAAGCATCCTTTGTTTTACTGGGTGGCCCTCAGGGACTATGGAAGGGTGGAGGGCTTTTCCCCCCTGAACTAAATGGCCCTTGATGGCCAGTTTTCTGTTGAGTTTTGATTTTACTTCTTGTGCCTTAATTCTGGGTTCTTCCTGTCTCCCCTCTCACTGTAAGGCTGCCACTTCTCACTGCTGTCAGGGTTCCCACCTCATTTTAATTGGATAAAAAGAGCATTAACTCTGAAGTCAAAGGACAAGGCTTCAAGTCCAAACCATTGAGGATGACCTTGGTCTCAGTCATGTCATCTGTAAAAGGAGGGCATTGGACTCAGTGGTTTTCAAGGTCCCTTCTAAACTCTAGAGCTATGACCCCAGGATGGGTCTCCTCTTGTTAATGAAGAAGCTAGACTAGATTATCACTAAGGAGCCATCCTACTCTATTTCTATGAACTCTGGAAGAGGGATGGTATTGAGAATGTGAGCTTCTGGATGGCAGGGACCATGTTGGTTTTGCCTTTATATCTCCAGCCTAGCTAGGCCAGTGAGTGGCACATAGTCTACACCTAAGAAATATTTATTAAACTGAATTGAACAGCATAAACAAAGTCATCCCCAAAGGCTTATGATTGTTGACATTGTTCAGTGGCTCAAATGGTCATGTCCGATTTTCTGTGACCCCATTTGGGGTCTTCTTGGCAGAGATACTGGAATGGTTTGCCATTTCCTTCTCCAGTTCATTTACAGATGAGGAAACTGAGGCAAACTGGGTTAAGTGACTTGCCCAGGGTCACACAGCTAGTAAATATCTGAGGCCATATTTGAATTCGTGAAAATGAGTCTTCCTGTCCCCAGACCTGGCACTCTATCCACTGGGACACATTGCTGCCCATGATTAATTCAGTTCAGTTAGAATTTATTAAGCACCAAATGTATACTAGCTACCATTTAGATAGCACTTTGGGGTTTGCGACGCACCTTACAGATGCTATCTCATTGGCTTAATAGCTAAGGTTTGAAAAGGGCTTTGAAAATATTATCTCATTTGATCCTGACGACAGTCCTGGAAGGTAGGGGTTCCTCTTATTCTCATTGTATAGATTAGGAAACTAAGGCAGTGACTTACCCAGGGTCACATGGCTAGTAAGTATCTCAGGCTGGATTTGAACTCAGATCTTTCTGACTCGAGGTCCAACGTTCTTATCTAATGCACCCCCTAGCTGTCTCAGGCACCTGTAGGCCAGGAAGCATGTTAGGTGTTTGGGATACAGTGACAAAAATGCTAAAAGGCCCCAGCATCTAATGTCCCCCATACGCACCCTTCTAACCTGTTGATTCTAGTCTATTATGAGTCGAGAAAACTTGACGACCAAACTGTCAAAACCGAGAGGAAACTTAATGTAAACAGATTCTGATGTGTGTCAGAGTCTAAGGGTCTCTCCTCTGAGTGAAGAAGAATTTTGTTCATATTTGTATGTATGACCTCAGTTTTGGCTGCTTAGAATTTATTAATTTTTTTTACTTCCTTCTAGTCTCTCAGTTCTGGATACCTGGAAGCGTCTGGATAAAGGAGGGAGTTGTTCTATACGTGTTCCCATTTCTTTTCCCCTCCAAACCCATGACTTCATTGGAATAGAGAATTTCAAGTAAGGAAATTCTTTTTCTCAATGGAAATTAACAACTGCCACTTACAGTCTATATATGTACATGTTTGTACACATTCCTACCTATATGCCTATGTCTATACATAGATATGCGTATGCACATATATAATGTACATTTGTAGATGATTTATCTCTCATTAATTTGAATAGCTGACTTTCTGAGCAATAATAAACTAATAATTGACTTGCTATATTTTTTTCCATCAAACCACAAGTAATCTCACTAAAATTTCATGCTCTCAAGGCTCTTTATCATCAACGTGACCCTTTAGGGTACAGTAAGGAGAGGCCATAGTGTGTATTGGGTGGGGGAGGGGAAGGGGAAACTCTTTGTTACAGGAGCAGCTGGATTTTCTCAGGGCCTTGCAAAGCTCAGATAAAGTCTAAGGACAGATGGACCTGGACAAAGTTAAGACGCAGCACAGAAAACAACGGAGGAAGGAATGCTCTGAAAACCAGGAGAGAGGGTGTCAACTCTTGTGTTAGCTCCAGGGAGGCTGTGTTACCATACCCCTCCCAAGCCTTAGCATATGCAAAAGATGCAGCTGTTTGAGCACTGGGGAGAGGAAGGGAAAGAGGGGTGACTGAAGGAGGTGTTCATTTTTCTTCCATATCCTGGAACACCTGGATTAAAACCCCAGCGCTGCCAGTTGCTACCTATGTGACCTTGGTTTTTGGCTTCTAGATCTGTAAAATGAAGAGGCTAGGTAAAAACATCTTTAAACCTAGGCTTCCAGCTCCAGATCTATGCTCCTGTGTTGGCTACACCCACACATGACTTTAATGTAGAAAAATAATCTGGATGATCTAATTTAAAAGCTCTCTCCCTCTCCCTTCTTCTGTCTCTTTGCCTCTGTCTCTCTCTCTCTCTCTGTGTGTCTCTATTTTTCTCTCCCTTCTCTCCTCTCCTCTCTTCTCCTCTCCTCTCCTCTCCTTTCCTCCCTTCCCCTCTTCTCCCCTGCCCTTTTCTCTCTCTCTCTCTCTCTCTCTCTCTCTCTCTCTCTCTCTCTCTCTCTCTCTCTATCTCTCTCTCTCTCTCTCTCTCTCCCTCTCTCTCTCTCTTTCTCTCTCCTTCTCTCTCTCTACCTCTGTTTCTTTCTGTTTCTCTCCTCCCTCTTCTTTCCTCCCTGTCTCCTACCCTCTCTCTTCCCTCTTTCTTGTTAAAACTTAAAACTGAACTAAGACCTTTGAGACACCCTGTCTATCTTCCTGGATCTCATACTTACTTCCCCTCTCTGTCCTCAGTTTCCTCATCTGTAAAATGAGTGGGTTGGACCAGATAACTTCTAAGGTCCTTTCCAGCTCTCAACCTATCATCCTACAGCTTTAAACACCAATCGCATCTATGACTATACATTCCCAAACTGGTTTGAAAATAAAACAACTCCCTGATTCGATTAAAATAAATAAGAAATTTGAAACGAACAAATGGAAATATAGCAGAATTTACTAACCAGTTCTTTGATAAACACAACTGATTTTTAAAACTTGCTTTCAAAGTATATACCAAAGAGAGTCCCAGAAATCACTTCTTTTCAATGAAGCCTTCGGCTTATGAAGTATTTTCTCCAGGTACTTCTGCTCAGGTTTCATTCTCCTCATCTTACAGATTACACTATAGAGACCAAACAGTGAAGTGACTCACCCAGGATCATATTAGGTAGTGAATGTCAGAGCCTACATTGGAATTCAGATCATGTTTCTTCAGAGCCAGGAAAAACAGCCTGGTATAGTGGACATGGATAGGTCTGAATCTTGGCCCTTCCATTTACAAGGGCCAAGTTATTTCAACTCAGATTCCTCATCTATAAAACAAAGAAGTTGGACTAAACCAGGGATTCTTAATCTTTTTCATATCCGGGACTCCTTTTGGCATGCTGATAAAGGCCATGCTTCATTCTCAAAATTACATTTTAACTAATTGAAGAAAATCCGAATTTTCAGTTAGACATTAGAGAAAATAGAGATGTAATTTTTCCCGTCCAAGTCCATGAACCTTCTAAAATCTATCTGAGTCCCTAGACCCCGAAAGTTAAGACCCTTATGACTAGGCAACATCTGAGCCCCTCTTCCAGCTATAAATTTATGTTCCCTTTCTGCTTTACCACATTTCCCCTAAAAAAGAACCAATAAAAAATATTCCTTTCAAAAACAAACAATGACTCCCCAAAGATCTTTCTCCAAGCAGTTTCTTCAAAACAGTTTCTAGTTTGGCCCAGTGGTTTTTCCAACGTTCCCTTCTGCCACCCCTGCCTGTTTCATGTCCTGACTTCTTCAAATTCTACAGATGTTGACAAAAATTCTTGCTCCCATCAGACAAGAAAAATGGGTTGGACTTTGGCAACTTTCCCTCCCTCCTGTTCCAGGTTCCTGCCCTTTTTTTTCTCACTCTCCTCCAAAGGAGATCAGATCAGCCTTCCTGAAGCAATGGGGTCATTCATCAGAAATCCGGCTCCCGCCTGCCATATTGGCAGACTTGCTCCTTGGTCCTTCTCAGGCCTAAGGCGCTCATCAGCCATATGGAATGAGTTGCTCCCTTTTATTCCTTATCGGAGATGGAAATATTTCCTTGCCTCTTTATGGAGTTTTTCTGTACCTGGGAGAACTGTTTAACCCTTTCTCAGCCAATGGCTTGCTGACCTACCAAGCATCTGAGAGATGAAAATCATTGGATTTTGGATACCAACAATCTGTCTTCCTCTCCAAAAAATTCATTAATTAAAAATGAAACAAAAATGAGTCCTTAAGCAAGGCTTCTAAATCTAGGTTGCATGAATTTGGTTTTACATTATGTATTTTGATAACTATTTTAATACAATTGATTTCTTCTGTAATCCCCGTGTATTTTGCTTAATGTGCTTTAAAACATTATTCTAAGAAGAGTTTCATAGGTTTCAGTAGACTGCTAAAGGGCTCCAGGACACCAAAAGAAGGTTCAGTACCTCTACCTTAAAGATTCCAGATCATCATTTTGAGAACACTAGGGTCTGAAGAAAGATGCAATGGGAAAAGTGCTGAATTTGGAGCCAGAAGATCTTGATTCTACTCTCAGCTCTACCACTCATCTGTGTGCCTGGATGACCTCTGAAATTCCCAACAGCTCTGAATCTATGGTCCAATGAACCTCTGAAAGGCAGTCCATCCTGCCCTAGACATTGGTTTAATCAACTTTCAAATGTAGAGGTTGGACATGAGTCTTTCTAAGGCCTCTTACATCTCTAATATTCTGTTTATGAGGTCCAAAGTTGAGTTCAAGTCTTGGCTCTGGTCATTATTACCTATATGCTGTTGAGAAAGTCACTTGGGGTCTCTAGGCCTCAGTTTCCACCTCTGTAAAATGAAAGGCTAGCACTAGATCAGGGGTTCACAATCCCTTACAGTTCTCTACAGATTTTCAGTAGACCTTCACCTACCCCCTATTCAGCAAGAAAGGAAATAAATTCTAAAGTTCATTATGCATATGGACATAAGAAACAAAATCAAGTGATTAGTAAGATAATGTAATTATTTACCTAATATTCACCATACTTCTCTTGTCCTCTTGCCTCAGGTTGGGAACCCCTAAACTGGATGATTTCTAACAATCCTTATAGCTCTAAGTCCTATGACCCTGAAACCTCTTCTGCCTCTGACAGTCTATGATTCTAAATCCATGATTAGGTTAAATTCATTTGTAATTCTTTTTAGATGTCTTTTTTCTCCTTTCCTGCTTCATTTACTCTTCTTTATGAAAGGACTTTATCCCTTTTTTGTTGTTGTTATCTCTGAAACCTTGAGATCATCACCTCTCTAGAGGTGGAAGAATCATGTCAATGATGAATTCCTGGGCAGAAGGGAGAATGGAGCGGCTGCTCAAAGCCCTTGATCCCAGAATCAATTAGCAGAGAGCCTTTGATCTGGTATAGCCCCTTCATTTTATAGTGAAAAAACAAAGACTCAGAGAGGGGAAATAAATGACTTTCTTAAGCTCCCACTGTAAGCCTACTGAGCTATGAGTGAAACTCGGGTCTGTTGTATCTCTAAATGTCTATAGTTCATTCTGCTATACCAGATCACAACAATAAAGCCAAGGTAAAATTGCATGATTAGTTCCCTACCCACTAGCTGTGACCCTCCCCCTCCAGCTTCCCACACACTTATTCACCTTATTAAACATATATGCCTTATACCTCTCCTTTCTGCCTTTCTCACTTACCAACAGGGTTTTTTCTACCCAGTGCCTGTCATCCCTTATGTATCCACTCACCTATTCTTTCCATTCAACCCAAGTACTTCTTACATCTCACAACCTGGCTCTAGCCCATCTTTCTAGGCTTATCATATATTACTGCCCTTCATACACTCTATGGTCCACCCCTGTGAATCCTCATAGATGACATTCCACCCCCCATCTCTATGACTTTGTCCGGGTTGCACTGATTATCTGGAATGCCCTTCCTCCTAATCTCTACCTCTTCAAATTCCTAGTTTCCTTCTAAGTTCACCTTGTATCCCAACCCCTTGGTCCTTCCAAGTGGCTCCCCACAAAAAAGCACCTCCTTATATTTATTTTGTATATAGTGGGACATAGTAGCTCCCTCTACAAGCTTTTGAGGGCAGGGGCTGTTTCATTTTTGTCTTTGAATTCCCAGTTCTTAGCACAGTGCTTGGCACATAGTAGGCAATTAATAAATGCTCCTTGTTTATTGATCTCATTTCCCACCAGCTTGCCCTCCTTGGAATGGACTCTATCACACCCCTAGGAAAACTCCTCACCTGGAAATTAATCATCCTATAAGATTATATCAGCTTCAGTACTTACACATTGTCAGTATCCTCAGAACCTTCTGACCCTCTGGTTGGAGGACTGGGGAGTGGAAGAAAGAACTTCTCCCAAAGCCTCCATTTCAAGAGGGCTTCCAGACCAGCCATGCTCCCTCACGGGGTACCTTCTTCCCCAGCCTTCCACACACCCTTCAGCTTCCTTTTCTGTGCTATCTTTCCCCATTAGATTATAAGTGCTTTGAGGGCAAAGGTTTTCATATTTGTATCCCCAGGGCTTAGCATACTGCCTGGCACATAGTAGGCACTTAATATTTATTGACTGACCCCACCTTCTGATTTCTCCTTTCAGGGAGAATGCATGAATGGATGTCCATCCATGTCTGGGACATGGATATATCCCTGCCCCATTAGCCTAGACTTAGACTATATTTAATCAAATCAGCAAGTCAACAAACATTGTCCTATACACTGTGCTAACTGATGAGCATACAAGGAAGCCAAAATGTATAATTAACAATCAACAAACATTTATTAGAGTATGTCAGGCACGGTATACAAAGAGCCCCTGCCCTCAAGGAGGACAACATTTATATATGTGTGTCTATGTATTTATATATGTATGTCTATGTATTTATATATGTATGTGTGTATGTATATATGCATGTATTGTAAGTATATGTATGTATATGTGTGTATGTATAGATATGTATATAGTGCACGTATTTATGTATCATGTATATATGTGTATGTATGTGTGCATGTTTGTGTATGTGTTTATGTTTATGTATATATACACACATATACAGTGGAGAGAGAGAGAGGAGGGGGGATGGAGGGAGGGAGAGAGAAAGGAGCGAGAGAGAGAGAAGAAAGAGAGAGAGAGAAGAAAGAGAGAGAGAGAGAGAGAGAGAGTGATGGAGATGATGGATAGATAAACAGATTTACAAACAGGATAGATACAAAATGAACACAACATAGCTTCGGGAGGAAGGGTACTGGTAGCTGAGGGGAGGGAAATCAGGAAAGGCTTTGAACAGAAATTGATGCTTGAGCTGATTGTAAGTCAGGGATTCTGAGGGACCCCAGTCAGAAGGAAAGGCATTTTGGGCACAGCCAGTGACAGAACAATTTTTGATGGGGGTGAGGGAGGGGATGATAGCAAAAAAAGTCACTTTCCCTCTCTGAGCCCCAATTTCCTCACCTGTAAAAAGAGATTGCCTCTAAGGTACTGTTCGGGGGGATGTAGTGGACAGGAGCGTGTATGTGAATTCAAACCCCTACCTCAGAAACTCACTAGCTCTGCAACCCTGGGCAAATCATTACATCTCTGAGCCTCAGTTTACCCATCTGTAAATGGTGATAATGTAGAACCTACCCCCTAGGGTTGTTGTGAGAATCTACACAACACAATTTAAAAGAGGTAACATAGGTATAGCATTTGTCAAACCTTTAAGTGCTCTATAAATGCTAGTTACAATATAAAAGCTGTGACCCTGACTTTGTCATATATACTAGGGGGAGCCAAGGCCAGGTCATGGAGCAGCAGCATGACAGTGGACACTGTTGTCTGATTACAGACTTTCAGGACCTGAAGGGACCTTGGTAGCAATGGAAGTGACATTTTGCAAAAGTGCGGCCCAAAGTTTGGGGGCCCCAGTGGAGGCTGAGCAAGATCCTGCCTTTTGGAAGGTTCTTTTTAAGCTTTTCACCGGCTGTCCAGCCCAGCTGCTTTCTCTGCTGTAGATCGTATAGGGCTCTACAGACCAGCTCTCCTGGACCCGCTTTGCCTTGTCCCTAATGCTTAACACAGATCCTGGCATGTAAGGAAGGCTTAATAAATGCTTGTTGACTGATGGATTGATGGATTGGGTCATTGGGAAATTGCTGGAGTCCCCTCATCTGGGTGGGGACAACACCTCTGCATGCTGTTAACATTATTTTTGGCTTCTGAATTTTGAACTGAGATTGAGGATGACTTCATCTCCAATTCTTCTCAGAACTGGCAAAATACCTACTCCCTGGGACAGGGGAAAATAGCAAAAGGCCATGGAGGCTTCAAGGGCAACCAGTTCTCTCTCTGTCTGTCTCTGTCTTTCTCTGTGTGTGTATGTGTGTTTGTGTGTGTCTCCCTGCTTCTCTTTATGCCTCTGTGTCTGTCTATCTCTTTCTCTTCTGATCTCTTACTATCTCTATCTCTGTTTCTCTATCTCTCTCTTCTTTACTTTCTCTGTCCTTTTCTCTCTCTGTCTTTCCTCTTCTCTGTTTCTATCTCTGTCTGAATCTCTCTCTCTTCATCACATTGTCTTTGTTGCTCTGTGTCTGTTTCTGTCTCTCTGTTTCTCTCTTTTCTCTGTGTCTCTGTTTCTATCTCTTCTAGTCTGTCTTTTCTGTTGCATTTGTTTCTGACTATCTCTGTCTCTGTTTCTCTGTCTCTGTGTCTCTGTCTCTCTTAGTCTCTGTCTTTTCTGTTTTGTTTCTCTGTTTCTCTGTCTCTGTCTCTCTCTCTTTGGATATCTCTCTTTCTCTCTCCTCTCTCTCTCTCTCCCTCTCCTCTCTCTCTCTCTCCCTCTCTCTCTCTCTCTCTCTCTCTCCCTCTCTCTCTCTCTCTCTCTCCCTCTCTCTCTCTCTCTCTTTCTCTCTCTCTCTTTCTCTCTCTCTCCCCATTTCCCTGTCTCCCTCCCTCTCTTTCTCTCCTTCTCTCTTTCTCTCCCTCCCCCTCACTTCCTCCCCACCCCACTACATATATTTTTGGAATTGAGTGTAAGTGGATCTGAATGTCCAGGATTAAAGATCCCTGTGGAATCTGCACAGACTTCAGGACTGAGCAGCACAGGGCTGGCAAGCCTTCAGTGTCTGAAGCCAGACCATTAAAACAAAAGCTGACATGCTCCATCTCCCTGACCCCACTGAGTGCTCCCTCTTCCACTTCATCTCATTCTTTTCTCAGCCAGTAGTTGTTCTTGAGTCTTGCAACCTGAGAAAGACCCTGAGTTTGGCCCAGTTTCAGGTGAAAATAACAGGCTTCTACCAAAAGCTTGGAATAAATCCTCGGCTTTTTCATGTCGAATCAGGTGCCCTTCTAGAACCATCCAGGAAGAGAGGGGCACAGAAAGTGAAACAAAACCCTCTGTCACGTGGATTGGACTCCAAGTGGGCCAATTGTCCCCAAGCACTGAATCCAGCCCAACTTTAAAGTTTGGGTTTTGGGAGGTGGAGGAAGGAGGTTGGGAGGGGGTGGGGAATTGTACTTTTGTTGATAAAGGAGGCTTAGACATGACTGCTTGTTGAGGCCTGTCCAATAAGTCCAACAAATTATCATTATAATCTAAGGATGTATGACATGACATGCTGGCTAGGGGGCTAGCCTTGGAGTCAGGGAGTCTTGGGTTCAAGCCCTAAATCTGACATATACTGGCTTTGGGTCTAAGGGCAAGGCACAACCTCATGCAGTAGGCAACTCTCTAGGACTATAAGTGCCAGAGAGCTGATAATCTACATCAGTAAAGGGTATTTCCACACTAGGAATTCCCTACATAGAGGAAATGAAAAAGGCTAGAAGAAGGTGAAAAAGTTACAAAAAGGCAGTGAATGTGGAGGAATAGATAAACTTGGAGTCAGGAAAATGGGGGTTTCGATCCCATCTCAGACAGAATGGGACCATAGCCTTAACCTCCTTACCCAGTTAGACCCTCTGACCTTCATTTTTCTGAGGGGGCTGGACTAAGTTTTTGATTGGTCGATAAAGATCCTGCATGGTAACTTTGCCATAGCATTCCTCCACAAGGCTTTGCTAATCACATGATGCAATCTGCTTACTGCCACCATGGATCTTTCCATTGAACTTTTGGTCACAAGACTGATTGTGATTCATCTGAAGTCACTGAGTCCTGGGATTCACAGCTGCATGGCGTCACCAGGAGAACATTTGTGTTAAAAATCAACCCATCATTCTCTAAGGCTATTAGTTTAGCCCGAGTAAATCCCATTCTGCATTAGTAGAAGGAGTTGCCTTGCTGATCATTTTCTATACCAATAAAATCAGAGGTCAAAATAAAATCAATCAAAACCCCGTGTTTATTAAGGTACTATGTACCAAGCACTGAGATATAAACGCGAAAATGAGACAGATCCTGCCCTCAAGGATCTTACATTCTATATGGGGGAGGAGGAGTACAGCATTTTCACAGGTAAGTGATTACAGAAGATGTGTCTGTGTGTGTTTTGTTTGTGTGTATACACAAAGTAAATAAAGGGTGATAGGTGAATTGGGTGAATCAAGAAGGGCTTCATGAAGAAGATGGCATAGGAGATGAGCCTCGAAGGAAGGCAGGGCTATCCAAAAGGTAGGGGTGATGAGAGATCATTCCAGGTAGGGAGGAGAGATTATACAAAAGCATAGAGATGAGAATAAGGAATATTGTACAAAATGAACCATCAGAACACATTTTGATGTTGTACAGCTAGACCGTGAAGAGCTTTACATGCCAAATAGAGTAGTTTTGATTTTATTCTAGGGGACATGGGGAGTCATTGGGCTTCTTGAGTAGAGGAATGACATGGTCATACCTAGGCTCTCAGAATGCCAGTTTGGCAGCTGGTAGAGGATGAACTGGAAAAAGGAAAGCTTAAACTCAAGGCAACTAATTAGAAGGAAGCAACAGGTATCTGGGAATCATGTAGAATAAACATGTATCCTAGTTTCTCAGATGTGGTTGAAACCACTTATATTAGGAAGGCAGAATTTATGATTTCAAAGAGAATCTCATAGGTGCCTAAAAGGTCTGGAACCGCAGGATATAAGGAATTCTCTAGGCAGAAGGCAGGAGAACTAAAGCATGTATTTACACTCCACAATAACAAGCCCACAAACCAGCGTCCCCATCTTGATATTTTCATCAAAAGCTTCCAGGCCCGATAAGTCCGCCTTACAAGGGTAACCTGGAGGCCACAGAGAAGCGAGATGGTATAAGGCAAAATCGTATACATGCTTCCCCTCTACGGTAAGACGATTACCCACTAGCCTCTAGTCAGCTCTGCTACCGGCAGCTCAGCTTCGGCTGTAGGCGTCTCTGGCTCCAACCAGAAAAGGAAAAGAGGATCTTCAAGCTGTCCTCTCCCCTCTTATAGAGTTTTTGACATCATAAGCGCCGCCTGAACGACCAGGGTCGATTGGTTCTTGACTTGGCCCCTCCCCCTAGTGTAGACCATGTTAACACACCTCCCCTCAGCCAGCCCCACGACTCATCACACAGGAAGCTCTCCAATCCCTGGCATGGTTGCTGGGCCTCCTGCCCCGGAAGAGCAAGCCCCAGCGTCCAAGGGAAGCTCAACGAGGCAAGCTGAGTCATTCAAAGAAAACAAAGTCCATTCTGGCTACACCACTCTACTCCTCCTATTCAATTCTAGGTCAAAAAGAAATTGTGTTGGTTTTGCTTGGCCCCAGTGGGTAGAACCATCCATAATGGGGGGGAGGAGGGGGCACGGCTACAAAGAAAACTGATTTGGGCTTGATATCAGGAAAATCTTCCCTGGAATGAAATCTGACCCAAAGTAGAATAGGTTGCCTTGGCAAGAAAGAGACTCTCCCTCACTAGAGTACTAAGAAAAGCCCGAATTGGGGCCATTTCTGAGGAATAACTTTTGTCATGTTTGTTTTAGATTAACTAACCTCTGAGGTCTCTTCCACCCTTGAGATTCTATGATTGAGGGAATGAAGTTCACCATCCATCTACTGTGCTTCATGTACAAATGAAATGACTCAGTGTACAGCTCATCCGGCTTCCTGTTATAGTCTGGGTAGCATATATTCTCCATCCATTTGGTGTTTCCTGTGTGGATGGCTAGGCTGATCTCTTTTAAGTGATGAGAGAGAGAGAGGGAGACAGAGAGAGGACATACATTAAGCACTTACTATATATCACGCATTGGGCTAAGCACTAGTAATATAAATACAAGTGAGGGCAGACCCTGCTTTCAAGGAGCGTACATTCTCAGGGGGAAGACAGTACATAATGGGGAGCTAGAAGAGGACTGAGTAATGGCATAGTGTGTAGATGTTATGGAGGCCTAGGGCCAGGATACATGGTTATGGTGAAGGGGAGATGAGGATGAAGGCCAGAGCAGAGGCAGTCTTGGTTTAGAAATGTCAGACCTTGATGAGCTGGTACGGTGTCAACTACAGGCAAAAGAGGCACAAGGAGAATCTCAGAACCTGGGGAAAAACCCTCCTCCATTTGCAGCACACCTTAAATCATTGTCACTTTTGGCTTGAGCTGCATGTTGAATTAAAGAGGCAAAAATGCACTAGGCCAACTTCAAAGCTGCCTGCCAGATGGATCAGTGACTAGCAATAAAAAGACAACATAAAGAACATTGGAGTTGAAGTTGCAGGCCCTGGGTTCGAGTCCTAGCTCTGCTGCTCTGCTCTGTGTGTGACCTTGGGGAAGTTCTTTAGCCATTATAAGCCTCAGTTTCCTCTTCTATAAAATGAAGAGATTAGGAAAAATTACCTTTAAAGTCCCTTACAGTTCTCAAGGTACAGTCCTATGAGAGATATGCCCTCCCCTCAGGCTCGAGAAGTTAACCCAAAGAAAAATCCAGTAGAGTGTGCTCACTTTCTAATAGTTCAAATTAGCTGTTGTGTTGGGTAAAGAACAGGGCAGCTGGGTGGAGCCAAGGATAGAGAGCCAGGCCTGGAGTCAGGTACACTCATCTTCCTGAGTTCAAATATGGCCTCAGACACTCACGGGCTGTGTGATCCTGAATAAGTCACTTCACCCTGTTTGTCTCAGTTTTCTCATCTGTAAAATGAGCCAGAGAAGGAAATGGCAAACCACTCCAGTATCTTTACCAAGAAAACCCCAAATGGGGTCACAAAGAGTCAGAGACGACTGAAAAGCTACCAAACAGCAACAACAATGAATTGGGTAGAGAGAGGGAGATAGATGTAAGAGGAAAGTGGCATTTCTAACCAGTCAGTCACCCCCAGGTCAAAGACAATGACCAACCCAGCTGTCACTGGAGCACTGGCAAATCAGAAAGCACATGGGTACCATTCAGTGAACCTATGTACACTGGTCCTAGATCTATGGACCTATATAAGGCAACTAGAAGAGAGATCACATGGCTAAGCCCCTTTCTATAAGTAACTTGGGTCAGTTAGTCACACTGCACACGATTAATATAATGGGAACAGAACAAAATATAATTTTGTCTGGATTCCTCATTGGCTCACAGATTGAGAGCTGGAAAGGAACTTAAAAGCCATGGAGTCAAACTCCTCCATTTTACAGATGAAGGAACTGATCTCTTACAGAAATGTCTGGCACACAGTAGGTACTCAATAAATGCTAGATGACTGATAGAAAACTGAGGCAAAGAGAGGTCAAGTGACTTGCCCAGGGTCACACAGTGAGTAAATAACTGAGTCAAAATTTGAACCCAGGTCTTCCTGACTTCAAGGCCAATGCCCTTTACAAGCTAGGCTTTCCCTACCCTTTCAGTCTTCATACACTTTACTCTCCTCCACATACTTGATTATACAGCTACTGTTCCTTACCCAGAATGTTCCATTCCCTAACTACAGGCATTGGTGCTGGCTAGCCTTCATTCCTGGAATGTTCTGCCCTCTCACCTTTTCCTTTTCATTTCCCTGGCTTCCTTCAACACTCAGCTCAGATCCCCCCTTCTGTAGGAGGCCTTTCCAAGTCCTCTTTGAAGCTAGTCTCTCCTTCCATTTACACTATATATACCTTGAATATAAATAGCCATATTTATCTACAAGATAAACACATATGTGTGTATATACACATATATATATATATAGATAGATATATAAATACATCATCACTCCCATTAAAATGTTAGGTTCTTAAGAAAAAGGACCATATCTTTTTACCTTTCTTTGTATCCCTGGTGAAACGACTAACTTGGTCCCTGGCATGTAGTAGGTGCTTAAGGAATGTTTTTTGACTGATTGACTCATTATCCCATGACCTTGGTGAACATAGGAGATACAAGGTGGGAGGAGACATATGAACCACCAAAAGGAAGAGCAAGAGAGAGGGAGGGAGAGAGAGAGAGAGAGAGAGAGAGAGAGAGAGAGAGAGAGAGAGAGAGATTGAGAGAGAGAGAGAGAAAGGAGAAAAGAAGAGGAGGAGGAAGGAAGGAAGGAAGGGGAGACGGAAGGAAAGAAGGAAGAATTATTAATCAGTTCCATGTACCAGACACAACTAAGTACTGGAGATGCAAATACAAAAGTGAGACAGTCCCTGCCCTCAAGGAACTTGAGCAAGGTATGAACATAAGGAGTCTGATTTTCCAGGATCCATGGCCATAACAATCTCTTGTCCCCAGGTGTTGGATATGAGTTCTCTGGTTCAAAACATCTCCTCCATGACCAGTGTAGATTGTAAGGGCCAGGTGTTGCCTGTTAGATTGTAAAGGGCAGGACCCTGGAGGGGTAGAGTGTAAGTATAAAATAGGCATGCACTGGTCAGTGAGTGGGGAACCTTTGGGGTTGAAATGCACAAGCTAGGATGCCTTGTGTGTGCCTTGATTGGCCCCCATCAAGGCTGGGGTGGGGCAGGAATCTGTGTTTGCCTCAACTGGCCCCCATTGAGGCTTGAGGGGATTTAGGGGAATGCACAAGTTGTGCCTGTCTTGATTGGCCCCAACCAGATGTAGGGGGAGTTGTCCCCCTCTTCTCACCAGCCCCTTCAAGAAGGAATGCTGTAGGAGTTGGTGCTCAGCCACCCTTGTGAGAAGGTGAGAATAAAGTCTGCGTTGTTTAATTGTTAACCCCTTTGAAGCTGTCATTCCTTTATAAAAGCAGATCAAAGAACCTTTGCTAACAGGCCATCCCGGGTGTGCTACGACACACATAGGGGAATGATATAAAGTGAGTCAAACTATTGACATGGCCCTCCACGGTCTGTACTAATGAGGTTCCTGGTCTGTCACATACTGTCTTGTCCCACAAAACCTCCAGAGCTTTCTATTTTCTGGCTTATCCTGAGGTCACTTAGGACCATAAATTGAAGACTTAGTCCTAGAAGGCCCCTTGGAAGTTGCTACCTCACCACTCTACAGATGAGGAAACCAAGATGGTGAGTCAGCTCATCCCAGGTCACACAGGTAGTGAGTAGCAGAGCCAGAATTTAAACCACCCTCCCTCCAGTATCCTTTCCCCCTTTCTCACATAATGGATATGGACTTGAACTTGGAATTAGGAAGACCTGGGTTGAAATTTTTCCCCAGACACTTATTAGCTCTCTGTGCCTCAGTTTCCTCATCTGCAAAATGAGACAGAACCTTCCACTTCTCAATCTATGATGCTTTAATGCTATGATCTTTCCTCTCTTGTCACTTCTAACATGGGCAATCAACAAGGCAAACCGTAATGGATGGGGGAGGGGCAAAATCATGGTTTCTGCCAAGTAAGGAAGCAAGCAGCAAGATTTATTAAGCACTTACTATGTGCCAACCACTGTGCTAAGTGCTGGGGATATGAATCCAAGCAAAAAGAAAGACAGTGCCTGCCCTCAAGAAGCGTATATTCTAATGGAGGAACTGAAAAGGATGGGGGGAGGGTCATTGGGAGGAAGGGATGGTGTGGGGAATGAGAGATGGCCCATATTCGGCCCCTCCCCCAAATGGAAGCCCTGGGAGAAATACACCAATGGGAGAAGGGGCCAATTAGAGCAGAGGAAGGTTCTAAGCCCAGGCTCAGAGGGAAGTACCAGAGTGAGAGGGCAGCTGAAGAATGGAAGCTAAATCATAGGATTGCCTAATTCAGTCACCCCTTCCATCAACAAGGCTCCACGTGCCTTTTATAGGTTTCACTTTGTGCCAGCTACCTACCTCCCTATCCCTTCCTTCTCTCATAAAGTCTCCCACACCAGTCTGAAAAGGAGGACTGGTGTCCCTCCCATCCTAATGAACTGGAGGTGAGTCAGCCCTGCCATAAGTTTTGAAGGCAGCCAGCCTCTGCAGTAGCCAAACATTTTTTCCCCTCTATCTTGGGTGCTTTTATAAATTTTTAAATCACTCTTTTTTGGACTGGTCTTTGGAATGAAAGAATCATGTTGCTACAGTGCTGCTCATTTATGTCTCCCTGGGGTGAATGGGTCTATTCCAGCTCTGCTAGACCCATGAGTACTTTCCTGGGGTCTGTGGCAGAACCCCTGTCCTTTTGGAACAAAGGCTCGCGAGCACATGATCTCCAAAAGGCGTTCTTGGAGTGAGAATGAAGAAACAGGGCCAAAGCTCACTTTGTGGAAAGATTTTTATTCCCCTTTGGGCCTAGTTCAAGGCCTAGCTCAGGCTGGTGTTGGTTGGGTTTTCACCTCCGAAAAAAAAATTCTCAAAGCTTTCTTATGGGGGTGGACTTTTGGAAGTATTGGGTTGTCTATTATGAAACCAAAAAGCTCAGAAAAGTCATGCACAAGGAATTTTTCCAAATTGTCTGGTGCCACTAATGCTAAGTGAATGAAACAGGTCCTGCCAGATTGGTTTTGGCAAAGCTGTCTTGCAACTGGTTTTCTGGGACCTAAGATTCATTGACAAAAGAGTGAGCCCAATGCTTAAATCAGGGATTCTTAACCGACTTTGTCCAATGGATCCCTTTGACAATCTGATGAAGTTCATGGACCCCTTTGCAGAGTCATAATAACTCAAGCAAATCCTCAATTTCAGCTAGAGATTGGTGAATATGAAGATGTATTTTTCCCATCAAAGTTCAAGGATTCCCTGAAATCTATCTATGGATGCCTTGGATGGAGATGAGAGTCTATGGACTCCAGGTTAAGAATTCCCAACTTGGGTGGGGGGAGGAAAGAAAAAGATAAGGGAAGTGGGGGGAGGGAAAAGAGAGAAGGAGCTCTGAGTATTAAAAACCCCAAACCAGGCACTTTCCCAATGAACTACTGTCCAGGGCCTTCCATTTCAATGGTTCCCAGCTCTGGTGTGAAAAGGGAGGTGAGCAATGTGTCTCTCCCCTTCCCCCACCATTAAAAGGAAGTCAATAAACCACTGTGCTTGTAATATGAGGTAGAGATGACTACTCCCAGTTGACCTAAGGTTAGGATGCCCTTGAGAAGATTGGAATCTGTGTTTATACAGAGAGGAGGGGAGCAAAAGGAATTAGCCAGATAAGCCAGTCCCACAACCACAATCTACTAGAGCTATTGCCAAGAAGGGAGTGGGGGGTGGAGGTGGGCTAAGGACCCTGAACTGCCCCACTGGTTTCCTGCATCAATCAAATGAAATTTCCAGTCACTGAATACTTAGCTCCCTTTAGCCTGAGTACCTTGGCAAAATGCACAGAGGGCTGAACTTTCCCCTCAAATTTGGAGTCATGGGATATGAGTTCAAATCCTAAATCTGCTTTATACTACCCATGTGACTCTCAGTAGGGTATCTCGTGTATCTGGGACTGATTTTCCTCCTCTATAAAATAAGAAAAAAGGAAATGGCAAAACACTCCAGTATCTTTGCCAAGAAAACCCCAAATGGGGTCATGAAGAAGTCACTTAACCCTATTTGTCCCAGTTTCCTCATATGTATAATGAGTTGGAGAAGGAAATGGCAAACCACTCCAGTATCTTTGCCCAGAAAACGCCAAATGGGGTTGTGAAAAGTCGGAAATGACTGAACAACTTATCTGTGGATTCAATTGTCTTTCTCAGTCCTCATTCTCCTTGACTTTGATTTTTCTGCATCTGACACTACTGACCACCCTCTCCTTCTACATACTTTTTCATCCCAGGATTTCCCTGCCACTGCTATGTCCTCACAACCCTATCCTGAAAACTCTTTCTCAGTCTCCTTTGTTCTGTCATTCAGGTCTCACCTCCTAGACATGGTTGTGCCCCAAGGATCTGTCCTGGGGCCTCATCTCTTTCTATACCATAATGCATCAGCTTTCTTGGATTCAAAAATCATCTTGATGCTAATGTTGACTAATCCACATATCCAGCCCTTCTAAGCTCCACTCTTGGAGGTGATCCTGCTAAACATCTCCATATGGACTTGTTCTAGGCTTTTCTAACTCAATGGGTTCACAATAATTATCTTTCCCACTAGACCTACCCTTCTTCCAGAAGCTTCAATGGCTTCCCATTACCCCTAGAATAAAATATAAACTCTTGTTTGGCATTTATAGCCTTTCATTGTCTGGTTCCAACCTGTCTTTCCTTGCTGGTCACTCTCACACACTCTGTAGTCCAGCCCGCTTGCTGTGCCTGGCACACTGCATCCCATTTCCCACCTCTGTGACTTTGCCTATGCCTCGAATGCTCTCTGACTCCTCACCTCTGCCGCTTGGTAAGATTACCTGAAAGGCCCATTCCTGATTTCCTCAGTTCACAAATTATTTTGTATACATTTTGTAGCCACTCTTTGGTTCATTTTCTGCCCCCACCCCACCAAGCAGAATGGAACTTTGATAGAATTTCTGCCAAAAATCACCTGACCTCCTAGACTCTTCCCTGCATCGTACCTGAGACCTGATTACTCCTCCCTACCTGGATGACACAGTGGCTGTCAGACTCTGAATCTGCCTTTGACCATAGTAAATCACCAACTCCTCATCTCACAGCTGAGAAGAAACATGGGAGAGGAGAAGAAGTAAAGAATTTAGAAAGAGAACCTTAGTTCAAATCCAAGCTCTGGCACTGATTACCTGTGAGACATCGGAAAAGTCATTAAACTTGACAGGGACTCAGTTTCCCCATTTTATAGAAAGCATCAGACTAGATGAGCTTTACGAGTTTTTCTAACTGAATCCTATAAACTTGCTTTTAATTTTTAACCTCAAGATCCTGGACCCTGACACCTATCTAGCCCCCACACACCTGAGCATGTCATAGTGAATAGGGCATTGGATTCAGAGGCAAGAAAATCTGGGTTCAAATCCTACTTCAGAACCTTAATAGCTGTGTGACGTGGGACAAGTTAACCTCTCTGTGCCTCAGTTTTCTTATCTGTAAAACAAGAGCCATAAACTCGATGATATCTAAGGTCCCTTTCAGCTCTAAAGCTATGATCCTACAATCTTTATCCCAAATATGCTCCCCTCCCTGGGGTGGTGTGGATTGGAAAACTGAAGGATAAGGCAAGATAAATCTCTTGCTCTCCTTTCTACTTTGAAGAGCGAGACATCCTAACAAGAGCTGGTACTTACATGGCACCTGCTGTGTACATGGCACTGCGAAGCACTTTACAAAAACCATCTTATTTGATCCTCACAACAAGCCTGGGAGGCAGGGGCTAGTATTATACCCACTTTACAGACAAGGAAACTAAGGCAAACAGATGAAGTGACTTGCCCAGGGCCACATAGCCAGGAAGTAACTGAGCTCAAATTGGAACACAGGTCCTCCAGCACTCTGTCTGCTGTGACATCCAGCTGCCCAGCGTTCAGATCCTGCCTCGGATGTTTATTACCTGTGTAACCCTGGGCAAAGTGACTGTCTGCCTCAGTTTCCTCATGTATAAAATGAGGATAATAATAGCACCTTCTTCGAAGTGAGGATCAAATGAGATAAAATTTATAAAGTGCTTTGCAAACCTTCAAGCAGATCATCATCATCATCATCATCTTCATCTTCATCATCACCCTTCTTTCCTACAAAGAATGTTTGCTGGATGCATAATTTCTGTCTCCCTTTTCCTCTCTCCCTTCCTCCCTTTTTCTCTGTCTCTGTCTTCCACTCTCTCCTTCTATGTCTCTGTCTCTGTCACACACACACACACACACACACACACACACACACACACCATAGTAAAATCAGGAGATCAGAAAGCTGGCCAACAGACTCCTCCTGTGGGATCATCATCTCCTGGTGCTGAAAGGTGGGAGCAGCTGGTGTGATCAGAAGGTGGAGAGACATCAGCAGCTCTTAATGACTCCTTCCTGTGAATTAAATAATGCTGTCTGTGTGTAGTTACAGGAAACCACCAATTTTGTTTCTAGCACGCTCTTGATATATCCAACATGGTACTTAACATACTGAATCGCCGTGTAGCAGAAAGAGCCTGAGACTTAGAGTCAGAAGACCTGGGTTCAGATCTTACATTTGCTCCTTACCACATGTGTGACCTTAGGAATGCCTATGGGCCTCAGTTTCCTCATTTACCAAATACAGAAGGTTAGACCAGATGATCTCCCTGTAGGATCCAAAACTTTTGATCCTAAATAGATGTGAGTTAGTTTAGTAACTGAGTACAGGTTAGTCTGGAATTCCAGTCTGGAATTTTGTTTTTCATGATATCAAGGAACATTTTGATGTTTCCAGTCACCCAGATTCAAAGCCTCCTTCTCTCTCTCATCCTCAACCCCTCACTCTCACTCACTCTCCGAAATCTAATTCACGGCCAACTCTTACTAGTTCTACCCCTATGACATTTCTCACATACATCCTCTCTTCTCTACTAAGGCAGCTACCAGACTTTTGCAACAACCTTCTATTTGGTCTTCCTGTCTCAAACCATTCTCCACTCCAATCCATTCCCTCCACACAATCACCTGAAGCTCAGGTATAGTAGTGCCACACCCCTCCCATACCCACATCCCCACTCAATAAATTCCAGTTTCTCCATATTGTCTCTTGGATCAAATACTATATAGACTCCTCTTTGGCATTTAAAGCTTCCTATCTTTCCAGTCTTCTTACGAATCAAGGGGCAGCTAGGGAGTCAGGAAGACTCATCTTCCTGAGTTCAAATACAGCCTCAGACACTTCCTAGCCGCATAACCCTGGGCAAGTCACTTAACCCTGTTTGCCTCAGTTTCCTCATCTGTAAAATGAGCTGGAGAAGGAAATGGCAAATCACTCCAGTATCTTTGCCACAAAAACCCCAAATGGGGTCACAGAGAGTCACTCACAAATGAAAATGACTGAACAACAAAACCTTTCCAGTCTTCATACATATGACTCCTCTCCATGAACTCTGCAGTCCAGCCATGCTGGTCTTCTTGCTCTTGTGTCTTTGCCTTGGCTCTCCCCTATGCCTGGAATGCTCTCCCTCCTTACTTCTGTCTCTTGGAATCCCTGGTTTCCTTCAAAGCTCAGCTCAAGCAAGCACTAATTCCCACTGGAAGTCTTTCCTGATTGCTGGTAATGCTAGTGTCCTCCTTCACAAGACTACCTGTTATTCATTTCACATGTGTAACAGGAGGTAAGTCTGTGCCCAGACCACCTAAAATGGAAGCACCCATGTGGGGGATGTTAGGGACCTGCTTCTGACACAAGAAGACAGGCGTCTACATGGCCATTCTTCATTGGTTACCACGTGGGTGGGAGCAGCATCTTTCAATTGACTATGTAGCCAGAACTGCCTTTGTCTGAGACATAGTCTTCCTCTTTCCTATAGTATCCAGGGGTCTTGTTCATTCGCAGAATGGACGCCACATTGTAAACTGTGGAAGGATGGACCTGAGAGCCACTTCCTCCTCATCCCTTTAAACTCTATGGCCTTGAGAAATGGCCTTGGGGCTTTGGGCCTTGTGGCCTTTATTCTTTTCTCAGTTATAGGTGCAAGCTCAAACCATGGACCCCCAGAAGCCCCAGATTCCAAACTAATTACTATAATCATCCCAACATGAAGACATGAGAAGTGAGGGTTCTGGGACAAAAGCCCAAGAAGGGCTTTCAACTTGGATCTTGGTGAAATTAATGCAACATAGGAACCCAACCAAGCTGTGAACTTAATCTCCTTGACCTCTGAAGAAAGAGGGTAATGCCTCTCACAAGGAGGAGCAAAATGTAACACACCTGGCTTTCAGACAGTGGAAGCCTGAAAATCACTATACATTTGTGGGGTGTTCAGGGAGGACTAGCACATCTGATGTGAGAGCTTAGGGAGCCCTATTCAGGACTGTTCATCCATCTGTCACCCAATTCTCATTTATGGATACAAAATGCTGTAGCATGCATAATGGCCATACCCCAATAAAACCATCTCCCAGATGGGACTCAACCAGGTTGAGGGTAACCTCAAACCCTTTGGTGAGTTAGGTGAGTGTCTATCATAAGCATGTGAAGACTTCCCCTAGTAGAGTAGATGGATGAAAACAATTTGTTCCAATGACCATGAAGGAGATTAAGCAGGCACTGTGGAATGCTAAAGGCTTGGTCAGACATTGAAGACATCAAGGTCATCTATTGCATCCCGGTCTTGAATGTTGTCTTGCCACTGGACTTCAATGGCTTTGGAAGAGACTGAGGCTGATGATTCTGTGCAACTCCACCTCACTTAAATCCAGTTCACATGAAAGTCAAGACATCAACCCATGATGTCACTGGTCCTCTTAATACCTACATATCAGATGAGATCTCCTTTACTCAAGGGGCCTGCTCATTTCACTCCCAGGTTAACTAACTCCTAGGACTGTGCTGTCTTCCCACCACCTGCTTATCCCCACATAGATGCTGTCTCCACCTGCTTTTCCAGAAGCCTTTTATGTTTTGTCTTCCTTCTTAAAATGGGAGGTGCTTGATCTTATAGGCCCTTTTGCTTTCTTACATCTGTATCCTTGGAACTTAGCACAATGTCTGGTACACAGTAAGTGCTTAATTAATATTCTATCCATTCATGTATCTTTCTGAGTGTGTCATTTATCTACATGTATGTATATATGTGCATATATAGTATATATCTATTGTGTATACGTATGTATGTGCACATGGATATACATAAACATTTGTGTACATAATTATGTGTATTGTACACATACTGTGCATATGCATATATATGTGTATATGAATGTGCATAGATTTATGCGTATTATCTGCCCGATTAGAATGGAAAGTCTTTGAGGGAAGGTACTATCTCACTTTTGGCTTTGCATCCCTAGAGCTTATCACAGTGCCCAGAACATAGCAAGCAATTAATAAATGCCTACTGTTGTTGATCAGTGGACTGGAGGAAGTTGTGTTTGCCCTCCTTAATAGCCTTGGAGGCTCAGAATGTCTTCCATTATGTCCACCTTCCTTTAAATACTCTGGTGTAATTCTGTCACTTTCAATCACTAATCATCAGAGACATGCTAATCTACACAAGTTCAAATACTACTTCATACCTATTCGATTGTCAAAAGATTGCTAAAACTGACAAAAATCTGGAGACTAGCTCCAGAGAGTCAATTGTTAAATTTTCAGTGACAGCATCCACAGCTTGGAAATCTGCAAATGCCACAAATCAGAGCTTTTTAATTATTCTGTTGATAGTCTAAATTTAAGATGCAGAATAATGCAAATTATACTTAAAAGTGTTTCTGAGTATGTTTTGAATTGTAAAAAAAAAAAAAAGGCTTTTTTGAGAGCTGGCTGTTAAACATTCACCAGCCCAACCCTGTTTACAACTTATAAATGTATGCAAGGAAGAAAGAAGGAAAAAACAGCGAACCAAATGTCAAGAGACTGTAGTATAATGGAAACAGCCAGGAGGCCTGGATTCATTGTATGGCTTTGCCACTCACTACTTGGGTGATCCTGATTAAATAATTTCCTTTTTTTGAGCAATGAAATCCAGTTATACAATGTGATAGCAAAACAGAAATCAGGGAAGGTATGATAAGAGTATATACAATACAGAGTGAAGGACTTACCCAGTCTTAGATCTCACCCAAAAGGAAACTTCCCTAAAGTCTCTAGTGTAGCAAGCTGGGAACAGGGACATGATGGAGATTGGAGCTCCTCTCATTGCTTCCCATGATCTTTTCCTTCAAGAACATGAAATGAGGCTAATCTCATCCATCTTACCTCTCAAAGCTAGAAGCCAGGAGCATCTAACATGATTGTAGGGCTCAAAGTGACTCAAAACTTAAAGAAAACTTAAAGAAGATATCCAAAAATTGAAGCTAACTCTCATCAACTCTGACATTCCCCTCACACAGAGAACTCTCTTTGGGACTGTGGTTACATTCCTCCCCTGGGTCAAAACTCTTGCAGTCCCTTGCAAAAGATCAATTGGGGTAAGTCCAAAATCTGTAACCATGCAATGTAAACACAAGTATCAGCACTTTAAAACAAGGATGATTTTCCTGGCATCCCAGATAACCAATCTTTTATACTATTGAAATTGAAACAAAACAAATGCACATTGAAAGAGACATGAAAGGGACAAGGCACACTAAAAAACATTGCCCAGGAGAATACTACAGTATTGGAAGGCTATTTATATGGAAGAGGGATCAGGCAAAGAGTAAAACTAAGAGCAGAGGGTACAAACAGGCAAGTTGGAGTTGGAAATAAGGAAAAGCTTCCTGATAATTAGCTATCCATATATGGGAAGGTGTGGCTTTGGAGTTAGCAGAACTCTCAGTCCAGCCCTTATTAAACATCTTAAAGCAGGTACTGGGTGGCCATTTATGGTTTACATCATAGTGGGGATTGACAACCTGCCCCCTGAGTTCTCTTCTCCCTCCAGTGATTCCATGATAAATTCCTCTATTTTAAAATTCTGTATTGTAGAGTATGAATCTGTAGAAGGAAATAAGAAAGGCATTTGGAAATGAAGGTGATGGGAGTTGGGAGTAAAAAAGGAGGAATTATGATTTTAAAAGTATAATTTGATTTTCTAATAAAAGTAATGTAAAATATTAACAAAAAAATAAAATTAAAAATTTTAAGAGCAAGAGAAGCAGGCTTCAGGAGGAAGAGGGGATCCTAGAGCTGTAATTCCAGGCAAAGCTGGTCACTAGTTTTGAAGTGCCTAGCCCTTTCTATTTGTGCCTCCTTTCAAATGGGATGGGTAATGTGTCATATCAGTTTTAAGAAAAACAAAAACCCTAGACTAAGCAAACACTGGAGGAAGCCCTCACAGGAATTCCTTGGCTTGACTGCTAGGAGGGCATGGGTGGCTGTTTAGGCTGCTTATCTGCTGGCCTAGTGTTCACCTCTTCTGCTGTCCAGCAATAGGCTCTTGCCCTGGATGGCGCCATACCAGACTTCAAAGGCTGTTCTGTCTTAAGAGATGCACGGGTGGTTGGCAGCAGGAGGGTGAGTGGGTCTCCCAGCTTCTTGGACATGGCAGAAGGTCCTTTACAGATGGCTGTATTCTGTCCATTATTTAGCAGAACCAAGAAAACCACAGAAACACAGTCTAAATGTCTCCCATTCCCATCTCAACACATCCAGAATAAATGTCCCTGATCCTTTTGCCTGAGCCTATGTTGGCAACTGACTCAGATTTCCCTTCTCTGACAGATAGGCTGTGGGATTTCCCCTCCACTCTTTGTTTCTTAATAGTTCAAGTCAATCCCTTCATTTTCCCCCTTTTAACTCTCTTCTCCCTTCTCTACAACCAGAGAGAACAATCCATCTTGTTCTGCTCCGTTTTAAATCTTTACTAACTTGAATCGGACTGCCTGGGTTTGCTCAGAGTTCCCTCTCCATCTGGAGGCATTGCTAAAACACTCTCCCAGAGATAGCAAAACCCTTCTTTTTGAAAAAGGAGACCACAGCTAAATGGAGATCTTGCCTTAGATGTGGGCTAAACAGTGGGCTCTATAGGTAATCCAGGAATAGTGTCCCCTCTATGGAGGCAGCTGAATAAATATCATAATTACTTTCTTATTCAAAGGTTGGAAATTCAGTTAAAGAGCCAAAGGGTAGTTTTCTTTCTTCCATTTTTTTTATTTCTTGCTTTCCTCCTTCTTTTCTGTCTTCCTTTTTCCTTCCTTCATTCCTTTTTCCTTCTTTCTTATTAATATTTCTTTTACCAGAACTATGTTTTCATTAATATTTGGAATTCCTGTGAAGGAAATTTCCTCTACCAACACCTGCTCTGAAATTTATATTCTTAGAGAGTTGCCGAGAGGCAAAGTGAGTTACCCAGTATCACACAGTCGATAACTGTCAGAAGTGGAACTTAAATCGATCTTTCTGAATCTGAAGCCAGGACCATCCTCTGTTTGCCTGGCACATGGTAACCGCCATATAAATTCTCATTTCTTCCCTCCTCCCCCATCTACCAGGTCAGGATGGAAACAAAACATATTCACTAAAAATATTTTTAAAAGAAAACCCAAAAGGACAGATTTCACTAAGAAATAAGTTCTTAGGTAGTATGTATACGTGTGTATATATGTATATATGTGTATGTATATAAAATTACTATCTGAATAAATTATGTATTTTTTTAATTTTTAAAAGTGAGGGAGACCACAAGGTACATATCAGATAGTAGTTCTTCCTAAGGGATTTCTGATCAATTTTTTTAGAAACAGAAAGATCAAGGTAGGCCGAAACCAATCCTACTTGACTTGATGAAGAATAAAGCCTCTACACATTTCCATGTAATCAAATCTCTTGGTAAGCATTAATTAGATTATTTCCCACTGGAAGACAACTAAACTTTTTTTTTTATAAAATGAGAAAAAGTTTTGCAGGACCTGCTTTGGGTTAGGAGGGAGCTTCAGGACTGGATAGAAACAAATAACTCAAGTGGTCTAAGCTGTCTGCCTTGCTTAACAGCAAAAGGGCTTTACAAATATGATCTCATTTGATCCTCATAACAATCCTATGAAGTGGGTGTTCTTATTATCCCCATTTTACAGTTGAGGAAACTGAGGCAGACAGGGATCAAGTGATTTGCTCAGTGTCACATGGCTAGTTTGTATCTGAGACAGGATTTGAGCTCAGATCTTCCTGACTGCACTCTCTATTCAAGGTACCTCGTAGCTACCTCTTGGATTTAAAAGAGCAGCTGTGGGTAATCTCAATCTGTTGGCCCACAATCCAACAAAACTGAGCATGGGTCCCCCTCACCAGTGCCAAACTTTGCTTTACTTGTATTTATTCATTCAGCAAACATTTAAGTCCTTACCTCTTAACATCTCACCCTTTAACTGCTCCCAACAGTGGACTAATCCAATCCAATCCAATAAACATTTATGAAGTGCCTACTGTGTGCCAGGCATTATGCTAAGGGCTACCCCTTCCCACAAACAAAGCATCCTTCCCTGTGAGCCCTTCCCTTACATGTGCTACCTTCTACCATCATCATCATCATCATCATCAATCATTAATTACATAATTTAATCATAATTCTAAGGGAAGATAACATCATTTAATAACATAAGATTAATAATAATAATAATAGCTAGCATTTACATAACACTTTGAGGTTTGCAAAGCACTTCACAAATATTATCTCATCTGATCCTCACAGCAACCCTGCTGTTATACCTAATTTTCCAGATGAGGAAACTGAGGTGAGGTGGTTAACAGTTAGGTGACTTGCACAGGGTCACACACCTAGTACGTATCTGAGGCTGAATTTGAACTCAGGTCTTCCTGAATCGAGGTGTAGTGCTAAAAGCTAAAGACCAGAGCCTGACTCTTTTTTCTTTACTATTTGTAACTCCATCACCTGTCAAGGTGCCTGGTTCAGAATCGGTATTTAGTAAATGCTTTTTTATTCATACTATGTTTCATTCTACTACTTTTATGTTTATGGTTAATTAGCTACTTTCTTTAATTAACTCCTTTATAATTCATACCAGATTCTGAAGGAGATAAAAAGATTTAGGAAAAAAGAATGCAATTAAACAGTCCTGGTCCTCACGGGGCTTGGAGCTTAGTAAGGACATGAGAAACACACGTGAAGGTCATAGAGACAATCTGTTCTAACACTCTGATTTTACAGATGAGGAAACCGAGGCCCAGAAATGGGCCTAAGATCACATAGGTAGGACATAAAAAAGCAAGGAGCTGAGTCACACACACACACACACACACACATACACACACACACACACACACACACACACACACAATAGTTTTTGTATTCAAGAAGCTTCTATCTTGCTGGGGAGGGACAGACACAATATTTTGCTTGAAAAATTAGGGTTTCAGCATCAGATAAAAACATCTTTTTCTCTTGACAGAAGGCAAAGTGCTTCAAGACACATGCTTCAGACAAAAAATGACTTCAGTATTTTACGGTCGCTGGACATGGGATCATAGATTTTGAAGAGGAGGTATCTTAGAGGTCATTGAAGCCACTGGTCAGACTTTACAGATAGCAAACTGAAGCCCACAGGATTTCATAGGTTTAAAGCTGGAAGGGACCTGAGAGATCATTAGTCCAGTTCTTTCATTTTAGAGATAATGAGAGGTCCAGAGATAAATGATGTTCCCTGGGTCCCTCAGCTAGTAAGGCCTTTTAGGGGTATAAATTGAGAATAAAAGGAACCTCTGCCATCATCAGGTCCAAAACCCTCATTCTGTAGATTTTTTTAACAGATATGCTTTCAAAGAAAAGCTTTATGTTTTGACAATTGTTCTGACGTAAAGATGGGTAGCTAGGTGGCTCAGTGGATAGAACATCTGGCCTGGAGTCAGGAAAACCTGAGTTCAAATCCATCCTCAGATAATTACTAGCTGTGTGAACCTGGGCAAGTCATTTAATCCCATTTGCCTCAGTTTCCTCATCTGTAAAATGAGCTAGAAAAGGAAATGGTAAACCACTCCAGTATTCCTGCCAAGAAAACCCCAAATGAGGTCACAAAGGGTAGGAAACAACTGAAGCCTTTGAACAATAACAAATGATATAAGGGATTCTTCTCCATTTCCCTTCTTCTTCTTTTCCTCCTTCCTCATTCTTTTCCTAACCTTTGCAGCATCTCTTCTCTGACACTGCTACCCCTCACAGGTGGACTTTTCCACCAACGGCTAGAGAGTCTGCCTGCCTCAAATTTCTCTCTATTCCAATCCATCTTCCTACCAAAGCAATTTTCCTAAAGCACAGATCTGGTCTTGTCACCTCCCCTATTCAATAAGCTCCATGGCTTCCTCTTGCCTCCAGGAACAAATACATCCTCTGCATGGCATTCAAAGCCCTTTGTAACCCAGCCCCCTCCTACCTTTTTATTCTTTTCACACCTTACTCCTCTTCCATCCAATGACACCGACATCTGGGCTGTTCCATGAACAAGACTCTCCATTTCTCACCTGCAACATTTTCTCTGCCTTTCCTTAATGCCTAGGCTGCTCTTCCTACCCTACTTCCATTTCTGAAGTCCCAACTACAACACCACCATTTACCATGAGCCTCTCCCACCCTCTCTTCATTGTAGTGTGCTCCATCAGCCAGCACCACACCATCCATATTTGGAACCATCAGTTACAGCAAATGGAGAAGTTTTGAATGCTGTGAATAAGTTCATTTACCTTGGTAGTGTACTTTCCAGGGATATACACATCGATAATGAGGTTGATGCATGCATTGCCAAAGCTAGCTTGGTGTTTGGGAGGCTCCGAAGGAAAGTATGGGAGAGAAGAGGTATTAGGCTGCCTACCAAACTGAAGGTCTACAGAGCCCTGGTGCTGACCTCATTGTTGTATGCCTGCGAAACCCGGACAGTCTACCAGCGCCATGGCAGGAAACTGAATTGCTTCCATTTGAATTGTCTTAGGAAGATTCTGAAGATCACCTGGCAGGATGAGGTCCTTACTCGAACTAAACTGCCAAGCATTCGAGCTCTACTGCAGAGAGCACAACTCTGATGGGCTGACCATGTTGTTTGAATGCTAAATGTATACTTGCCGAAGAGACTATTTTATGGAGAACTCACAAAAGACCAGTGCTCACATGGTGGTCAGAAGAAGTGATACAAGGACATTCTTAAGACCTCTCTTAAGAACTTAGGAACTGATTACATAACATGGGAGACACTGGCACATGACTGCCCAGCATGGCGTGCCCACATCAGAAAAGGTGCTGTTCTCTGTGAACAAAGCAGAATTGAAGTAGCTCAAAAGAAATACAAGCTGTGCAAACTTAGAGAATCCACCCCAAATGTTCACACGGATTATTTGTGCCTGACCTGTGGTAGAGCATTCCGAGCTCATATGAGTCTGATCAGGCACATGAGACACATTGAAACTTGACTCTAGCATAGTAATGACATTTTGGTCCTCTTCAAGAATGAAGGACAACAGCCAACCTGCCCTCTGTTAATTATTTCCTGTTTATCGTGTATACAGTTTGCTTTGTATTTATGTGTTTGTATATTGTCTCCCCAATTGATGTGAGAGCTCCTTAAGAGCAGGGACTGCCTTTTGGCTCTTTTGGTATACTCAGCCACACACATGGTAGGTGCTTAATAAATGCTGATTGATTGATTTTCCCCCCAAGGAATGGAAGCAGGCAGCCAGTAATTTATTCACTTCACAGGTGAACTCCAAACAGCTAGTAAGGGTTTATAGGATTCTAAGTTTCAAGCTGGAAGTGACCTTAAGTGCCACCTAGTCCTACTCTCTCATTTTACAGATGAGGAAATTCAAGCCCAGGATGGGCAAGTGATTTATCCAATGAGATCAAATAGAAGGGGAAAATCTGCCTGCTGGCTCCCCCAGTGAAGACCCCTTGTAGGATCTGCCAGCCCTGAGTCCTGGAGACCCCAATTGGGACTTCTGACAGATCGACTATTTCACACCCAGCCCATTCACTCCATGATAAATGAGAGGCGCTGAGACAGACCCTTGGGGGTCCCACTTGGAGCCTGCCTCCCTGGGGAGACATTCCCCATGGCTGCCAGCATTCGATCCAGCAGGCAGCCTGCCCCCACCTCCCTCACCCCACCTACTGTGCTTGGCCTCCCTATCTAAGCCAACAAGCCTGGTGAGGGAACTCTGGCGAGGGCTTTTCTGACAGCCCAGTAAGCACGTAACATCCCCTCGTCTCCCCCCAGCTCCTTGGCAGCCACAACTTCACAGAAATCCCAGCTAAGCAGGACCTCCTCATCATAAATCACACAGCCATCTTGGCTGTCTCTCAATCAATCTTTTCCAGGTGTTCACTCAATGAGATCCCTCAAGATTATCCTAAAGTGGTTCTCCCCTCCCCAGTGGGCTCAAAGTGCCTAGTTCCGGCCAGCTGATTGCTCAAGGCCCAGGGTTTTTGTCCTTATAGAAAGGGGTCTCATTTGTCATTCTCTAGCCTGTCACCCCCCACCCCCAACTCTCCACCCCTGCTACCCAGGTGTCCTTAGGGGGCTTGCAACCCACTGGACAAGACTGTCATGGGGGCAGCTCGCTTTGTGCAATAAGCCCTGGGCCTGAACACTGGAGGGACTGGCGTTTGAATGGGTTGAAAAACACTTATTAGCTGTTTGAATTCAGGTGATGGCATTGGTGATGCAATGACAAAAATAAGAGCTGGCATTGGCGTAGCAGTTAAAGGTTTCCACATATCATCTCATTCGATCCTCGTGATAACCCTGCAAAATCGGTGCTAGCATCATTCCCACTTTACACATGAGGAGACAGAGGCTAAGAGAAATGGGGCTTAGATACACTTGCTAACTATTGCTCTTGGGTAAGTCCCCTCATCTCTATGGGCCTCAGTTTCCCCATCTGTAAGATGAAGGAGCTTGGGAGAGAATGCCTCTGAAACCCATTCCTATGAATCCCAACTCTGACCCTTAGGAGCCATGTGATGATGGAGAAGGTTAGCCTGTCTGAACCTGCCAGACAAAGGAGAGCCCTGGGGTCCCTGACCTCTCTGGGCTGTTGGAAGAATCAAATCTGATCATACACATAAATCGCTTTGCATATGTTAAGCTGTTTTATAAAAAGCTGCTATGTTATTGGAGGGCTTGAAGACTATCAGAGCTGGGAGGGGCCTTACAACAGGGCAAGTGAAAGCTGGGAAAGTCCCTAGAACGGGCAAGGTCAGAGCTGGGGAGGACCTTAGAACAGGGGGTGTCAGAGCTGGGAGGGTCCTTAGAACAGGGAGCATCTGAGCTGGGAGGGGTCTTACAAATCATTTTGTCTAACTGTCTGATTTTGTAGCTGAAATCAAGAACCCACCTGGTAAAGTGATTTGCCCAAGATCCCACAATTTGTCTTTGGCAAAAGCCAGAGAAGACCCCAGCTATCCAAGTTATCTCCACTCTACCACACTTCTTGTGTTTCTTGGTGCCATGAAATTTTAAAAACTCATGGGGAAGGTATGGGGTCCACTGTGAACATGAGCTCAGGGCCACTTTTGAAAATCAGACCCGGCCAATAGATCAGTGAGGAAAGCGGGGAGGGCCTCTCCTAACCCTTCCCACGTTCCAGTCTATGATGCTTTCCCTTGCTGAGGGTCTCTGCCTTAAATTTCATTGATCGAGACTTCAATGAATACAATAGGAAGGCCTAGGGATTATTGTAGGATGTGAGGATATTTTTGGGAGATTCATAAATTCTCTAGAGGTTATTCTCCACTCTGCCCTCAAAAGGGGGGACAAAGGAGGGGAATAATTAATAATAATGATAATCCTGCTAATAGCAAGCCCTTATATACCACCTACTATGTGTCAGGCACTGAGCTTAGCACTTTACAACTATTGTCTTATTTGATCCTCACAACAACCTGAAGAGGGCAGATGTCATTTATCAGGCCCAATTTACAGTTGAGGAAACTGAGGCAGACAGAGGTTAATCCACTAGCCCAGGGTTGAATAGCTAGTGTATGAGCCTAGATTTGACCTCAGATTTTACTGACTGCAGACCCCAAGCTCCATCTAACCTGTGGTCTGACCTTTGTTCTCAAAAAGGACCATAACATCAGGAAAGTGATGCCATGACTTGCAAGTGAATTGGATTTAAGTGAGGCAGTGCTGTGCAAAGTCACTGGCCTCACTTTTACCTCCAGAGCCATCTGGGTCCAGTGGTAAGGTATAAATCAGGATGACCAGAGATGGCCCTGGATGCAGTGGGAGACCTTGGCCCTATCAAGCTAAGGTCTTTTCCAGGTACCCTACTAAGCAGCTGAAGAGGATATGGCAGCCTTGGGGTATATGAAATTTATATTCAGATGCCCTGGGTTCCAATCCCAGCTGTTATTCTTTGTATTACCTTAGGAAAGTCATTTAAACCTTTGGGGATTTTAACTTCCTTCAGAGTGGGCCAGAAGAGAAGATCTCTAAGCACCCTGCTAGATTTAAGTAGAATAATGCTAGATCATAGTTCATCATAAAATCACTTATCAGTTGGCTTTGGAACATGGTCAGAAAGCCGTCCTTAGGCCTTGGGTCCCTGTCCTGCTGCTGGGCCCAGCCTGTGCTGCTCCTTTCTCACTGTCAGCAGTTGAGCCAGAGCCACTGAGAGGCTGATTGGGAGCTGGGGAAGTGTTCTCAAGCTCTTGGGAACCATCACAAAAGGGCGAATTTCCCTTGTAAAACAACGCTGAGAAGTAGGTATTATGGGTAACCCTGAGGAAATCAAATGGACTCTTAATTTCCTTGTCTATAAAAGAAAGAGATAAGACTAGAGACCACTCTAAGGCCTCTCCCAGCTCAGATACTCCCTGTTCTAAAGCCTCTCCCCTATCTGACATCCTCTGTTCTAAGGCCCCTCCCAGCCCTGATATTCTTTGTTCTAAGGACTTTCCCCATTCCGGTTTTCTCGGTTCCAAGTACTTTTCCATCTATTGCATTAACAGCATTGTTTAAAGCGCATGAAACAAGTCAGGGATCAGTATGTGCAGAGAGGTAGTCAGGGAGGTCTTCTTGGAGGAGGATTCAGGCATGGCACAAGTCCAGTCCCGACCTTGCTGCCTGTCTCTAGGCCTCCTCCAGACCTTCCGTCCATTTCTATCTTCTCTAGCTTCTCCCTTCCTTCATCCTGACAGTGAAACAGGGACCACAGGCACCCAGCCCAGCCAGCCCAGCCCCCTTTGTGCTTTCCCTTAGACCTAGCTTGGCTGGGAGGCTGAAAGGCTTTGATCATTGACAGGAGCCTTCTGGAAAGAAGAATCGGAGGGGGCTGGGGGATGCAGAATCTGGCAGTGTAGTAAGCTCCCTGGACATGACACTTATTAATAAAAAGAGCAGCTGTCAGGCCCTGCTCCCATTAACCCAACCAGAGGCTCGAAGGAGGGGGGCCAAGGATCAGCCTTCCCAGAGCGTTGGAGGGAGTTGGACAGAGTGGGTCTCTGTGGGGAAGACCAGAATGGAGATTCCTCTGTATTAAAATACATAAATAATATAATGAATGTTTCTTGTCTGCATGAGCCCAGGAAAATGTTGAGTTGTTTGGGGTGCATTTAGGCACCCATGGGAGCAGGGCAAACCCAGCACCATGCAAATCACCTTGAATTCTCTATAGGACACTTTTCACATAGGGATCATTGGAGTGGAGCTTTCATCTGAGAAATGGAGAGATTCTTCCAGGTAGTCTCTAAGGCCCCTCCCAGCCCTGACATCCCCTGTTCTAAGGTCCCTCCCAGTTCTGACATTTTAGGACTTTCAGATTCTGTAGAATCCTGGCATCGTTCGGCTGTTGCCTCCTTGACTCCACTAAAAAAAATGACATCCTGCCTTGTCGAACTATCCAGATACCAGATTGTGATATTCTGGTTCTGTAAAATGGTGATACGGCAAGGGAACAGAACTGAACTGATAGTGATAATAATCACCCACTTTTCTACTGCACTTTAAGATTTACAGATCTCTTTACAAATATTATCTCATCTTATCCTCACAACTACCCCAGTACCTAAGTGATACGGTAATTATAAATCCCCTTTACAGATAAGGAAACTGAGGCAGAAAGAGGTTAGATGGCCTGCCCAGAGTCATACACCTTGTAAGTGTCTGAGGTTGGATTTGAACTCAGATCTTCTTGACTCTAGGGCCGGTAGCTCTATCCATTGAGTTTCCTGGCTGCCTCTGGGTTTGTATTTGTATATGGGGGGGTGAGAGTGGGGCATTTCTAGTAGAGATTCAAGCGGAGAAGCTCCCCTCTCCCCTAAGTCCTTAGAAAGCTAGCCCCACTCCTTTCATACTCAAGTGGTCCTTGCTCAGCTGCCTCATTCTGCCAAGGGGAGAGGAGAAGTGAAGGGGCCGAGGAGGCAGCTAGAGTGACCTGTACATAGAAGGAAGCAGAATCTCCCAGGGGTCCTGGGCATGTGTGGGATTTTTAAAGATGACTGAATTCAGGAGGGGAGGGCAGGAGGAGTGGCCAGAGAGTCATGTCTCTTTAAGTAAGATAAGCTGCGTGTCCCATCAATCTCCCCTGACATTATCTGCCTGTAGCCTAAGTACTTACAGTCCCCTCCTTAAGAAAAAAGAGAGAAAACCTGACATGTGATGGGAGTGGGGGAGGGGAAGGAAATCAAGCACTAAAGGGGGTGGGGGTGGGGGGAGGCACCCAAGCCAGGCCTGGCTTTCCCCAAGGAGCCAGGGAGCCGCTGCCCCGCTGCCAAGGCCTGGCCTGGGAGCCTGGCCTCTGTCTTCAGCTTGGCCCTGGGAGCCTGGGCAATGTCGGCCTGTGTACAGGCCAGGGAGCCCCCATTCCCAGGGGAACCACTTCAAAATGCAACTTGTCTTTCTCAAGAGGCTATCGTGGAGTGTGAAAAGTCAGGAAAGAAAGAGAGAGTCAAGCCAAGAGGAAGAAGGGGGAAAACCAGCAACAGCAGCAACAAGAAAAGAGACATAAGTAGAATTCTTTCAAATTCAGTTAGAGGGGGAAGGGCAGGGCCAGGAAAAGGAAGAGCAGAGTCAGCCCCAGGTGGGAGCCTCAGGAGGCGGCGGATGGGAGTGAAATGTGGGGAAGACGGCAAACCACCCTGGTGAGATGCAGTCACAATGGGACAGCCCGCAGGAGGAAAAGAACTATCTCAGGATTGGAGAGGGAAAAGGGACCTCAGTGTACACGAATCCTCTTCTAGCCTTCTAAAGTCCAACAAAGCAGCCTCCTTTCTGTTTCTCAGCTTCAGCACCCCATCTCCCATTTCCATGTCTTTTCCTTGGCTGTTCCCCATACCTGGAATGCCCTCCCGCCTCACTTCTGCCCCTTAGAATCCTTCAAGACTCAGCCTAAGCACCACTTTGTACATGAGTCCTTTCCTGATCTACCCTAGCTGCTTGGATCCTCCTTCACCACACTAAATTAGGTTTTATTTTTGTATATATTCTGTATGGTGTGTGTGTGTGTGTGTGTGTGTGTGTGTGTGTGTGTGAGAGAGAGAGAGAGAGAGAGAGAGAGAGAGAGAGACGAGAAGAGACAGAGAGAGAGAGAGAGAGAGAGAGGGGTGGGTAGACTGATAGACAGATAGATGATAGAAAAACAGATAGAGGGATGGCTGGATGGATAGATGAACAGATAGATAGGGAGACAGAGAGAGTGAGAAAAAGAGATGATGATGATGATGACGATGGTGAATTGCTAGATGGACAGAGAGATATAGACAGCATTTTTTTAATTTTTAATTTATGGAATAAAACAAGCATTTACACTCTGCGTGCTCAGTGTTACAAAGTGGATAGAGAGCTAGCTTCAGCATTCCGACTCAGCAAAATCTCAAGGCAAGTCTTGTTTTTGTTTTTAGTGGGAAAAGTTTATCTTTTACAGATGCCAAAACCTTCCCTCATAAAAAGGCAGAAAATAGAGTCACGAGCTTTGATTTTCCTGTGCTTAATTGTGCATTCTGAAAGGGGATGTAACAGATCCTGTCTGTGAGACCCTGGACAAGTCCCTTCCCTTCTTCTTGTTCTAGGTGACTCTAAGGTAGAAAAAGGCTGACCTGCACCAGTGGGGGGAAGTTTCCTCATCTAGGGGTTCCCTGAACAGAAGATATTACAGGTCCAGTTCCTATCCCTATTTATTCTGCATACAATTAAATATGTCTCTCCTGGTAGAACATAATCTCCTTGACAGCAGGGGCCATTTCATTTTGGTTTTTGCTTCCCTAGCACTTAGCACAGGGCCTGGCATACAGTAGGTATTTAATAAATGCTTCTGATTAATTCTGCCCAGAGTCTCTACACTATAATGGCCATGTTTTCATCCAGAATCTGCTTGAAGACACCCAGTAAAGCAGGGCCTACTTCCCCTGAGGATTGCCCGTCCTGGCTATGAATCACTCCAATTATTAGAAAAACAAACTAGGGCCTAGAGAGCTTGTCCAAGGCCACCCAGAGAGGGACCTTCAGAAGTAGGATTTGGACCTCCAGCCTCTGCCTCCAGAGCTGGGCTTCTTTCCATCATACCACTCTGTAGAAAGGATGCAGCATCCTAGGGTCAGATATAAGCAGAGGGAGTATGTGACTTCTAGGCACAGAGACAAGGGATGGAAGAACCATTTCAGGGAGGAACTGCTTCCCCAAGTGTTGGTGCCTGGGGAAAAAGCCCCCCTTGCCCCCACCTAGTTCTAGCTACAGACAATCCAAACAAGTCAGTTTTCTAGATCAGGGTTGTCCAAAATGCAGCCCAAGGGCAGCATGCAGCCTACCTACAAGCATAGAAATTAACGTAAATGCTTTAGTAAAGGAAGCCGAGCTACGACAGAGCTCTCACTAAAATGGCAAATCAAAATATACGGTCTATTGTTTCAATAAAAACCTAAGGTTGGACAGCCCTGTTCTAGATCATTCAAGCCCCATATTACCTTCCCAAGGCTGTCTCCTAGGTCTTGCCCTGCTCAAATAGCTGAGTCCTCGATGTGAGGGGTGTTAGAAGGATTGCTCTGGTGTTATTGTTGAGTCATGGTGACCTCTGGGAGTTTTCTTGGCAGAGATATTCCTTCTCTGGCTCATTTTACAGATGTGGAAACTGAGGCAAACAAAGTTAAGTGACTTCTTTGTGACCTTATTTGGGGTTTTCTTGGCAGAGATACTAGAGTGGTTTGCCATTTCCTTCTCATTTTACAGATGAGGAAACTGAGGCAAGCAGGGTGAAATGACTTGCCCAGGATCACACAGACAGCAAGTGTCTCTGGCTAAATTTGAATTCACAAAGATGAGTCTTTCAGACTCTATCTGCTGTGCCACGCTTAACTTCTGTTTAACGTTTTCTCTAGTGACCTGAAATCCTTTTGCAAAAGAATGTACTGCCCTTGAAGGCAGCGTGCTGGACCTGGAGTCAGAAAGATGTGGGTTCAAATCTTATCTCAGATACTTGCTAGCTGTGTTACCCTGAGCGAGTTACTTACCTTCTATCTCTCTCAGCTTTCTCATCTGTGAAATGGAGACAGTACTAACGCTCACTTCCCAAAATTTTTTTGAGAATAAAATGAGAGTATATTGGGAAAACGTTTTCAAACCTCGATCCAATATATAAATGCTAGCTACTATTATTAATTTTTTTCTGTATAATCCTAGAGGCTGATACAATACTTGACTCATAGTAGGTGTTTGACACATGTTCATTGAATTTAACCTCTCTAGGAAATATTTGGAAGTCCCCAGTGAGTGCCCCTCTGTCTAGCATGTGTCAGTGACCCTGGAGATCACCTAACCAGGAGTGCTTAATCTGGAGTCCATAGAGCCCAAAGGAGTCTATGAAGGGATTTTAGGGGATCCATAAACTTAAATGGGGAAAAAATAAATTTTTATTTCCACTAACCTTTGGTTTCCTTGTAATGTTTTATTCTTTAAAGAAAAATATTCTGAAAAGGGGGTCTATTCACCAGAGTGCCAAAAGGGTCCATAACCCCCCAAAAGGATTAAGAACCCCTACTCTCTCTAGGGGCAGCTAGGTGGAACAGTGGATAGAACACTAGCCCTGGAGCCAGGAGTTCTGAGTTCAAATCTGGCCTCACTTACTAGCTGTGTGACCCTGGGCAAGTCACTTAACCCTGATTGCCTCAAAAAGAAAAAAAAAGAACCCATACTCTGAGCCAACCTCATCATTTTACACATGAGAATACTGAGTCTGAGAGAGAGGAATTACCTACTAGCCCATGGTCATCCCGGTAGGCAATGTAAGGGCCAAAGTCCAGATCTAAGTTTTCCAACTCCAAATCATGCCATAGATAAGCAAATATAAGCCTGGGCCCCTCTCCAAATTTGCATTGAACTCACAATCTCAAGTGAAGGAGGAAAATTACAAATGTATTCACCTCCTGCCCTATTTCCTTCCTGTCTGGGTCTCTGCAGAAAACAGTTGCCTTGGTACCCAGGGATGAAGACACAACCATGGCATTTATTGGGAGCTGGAGTTCTCAATACCCTGTCCCCTGGCCAAGGACTTTTCAGGGGAGAAGGAGGAAGAGGAGGGGAAGAATGATGAGGATGAAGACAATGGCAATGAAGAGGAGGAGGATGAAGAAGAGTGCAGGAGAAGGAGGAAGCAGAGACAAAAGAAGGAGGAGTGAGTAGAGCACTGGCTCTGGAGTCAGGAGGACCTGAGTTCAAATCCAGCCTCAGACACTTGACACACTTACTACCTGTGTGACCTTGGGCAAGTCACTTAACCCCAATTTCCCTGCCTTGCCCCCTCCAAAAAAAAAACAAAAAGAAGGAGAAGGAAGAGGAGAATGAAAAGTAGGAGAAAGAAGAAGAAGAGGAGGAGGAGGAGGAAGAAGAGGAAGAGAAGAAGGAAAGAAAAAGAGGGAGGAAGAGGAGGAGGAGGAAGAAGAAGAAGAAGAGAGAATGAAGAGGAGGAGGCAGAGGAAGAGGAGAAAAAGAGAGGAAGGAGAAGGAGGAGGAAGAGATAAAAAAGGAGAAGGAAAAGAGAGGGAAGAGAAGCAGAAAGAGAAGGAAGAAGAGGATAAAGAGAAGGAAGAGGAGGAGGAGGAAGAGGAAAAGAAAACAAGGAGGGGGCAGCTAGGTGGCACAGTGAGTAGAGCACCAGCCCTGGAGTTAGGAGGACCTGAGTTCAAATTAGACCTCAGACACTTGACACATGTACTAGCTGTGTGACCTTGGGCAAGTCATTTAACCCCAATTGCCCTGCCAAAAAGCAAAAAAAACAAAAAAAAAAAGAAAAAAGAAAACAAGGAGACAGGAAGAGGAAGACAAGGATAAAAGGAAGGAGGAAGAGTAGCAGAAGGGAAGAGAACAGATTTCCAGTTTGGAAAAGCACTTTCATGCATCATCTCATGCGGGCCTCACGATAGCTCTATGGTTACAGCAATTATTATCTCTGTTGTGCAGACGAGTAAACTGAGACCTGGGGAGGAGAAGAGGCCTGCCCAGAATTATGTCAATAATTAATGTCAGACATAATCTTTGAACCCAGATCTTTCCTGCCTCTAAGCCCAGGACTCTAGTCTCGCCCCTAAAAACTAGTTTTGCAGCTCTGTGTCCATCATTAATTATCATGATTGGGTGTCCCTGGAATGCAAAGAATTCTCTCTGAAGAGCAGGTGCTGTTCTCACTTTCTAATTAGCATGGGGTCTCCCAATCCTTCGGTAATTTTTAATTGTTTTGGTAATTTTGATGTGGGTGGGGAGGGGCAGTTCACCATTGGAAAAAGAGGAGAAACTCATTCTATAACTCCTCCTCCCCAGCCCTGAGAAATGCTGCAAATACTTGGCCCAAGAGCCAGACCCCGGTTCTGTGCCTAAAAGCAAAATCCAGATATGTTATATATTTATTCAAAGCAACAATTGGCCAGGAAATGACTATAAAACACACATTTTGAATAAAAGGGGGGAGATTTATGGTGTTTCTGTGAATCTGAGTCATATCTCTCTGCCTCCCCCAGGCAGGAGTCCCCTAATCACTAACATACCCCAAGCATGTCGAGTTGGTGCCCGTGGAATTGTTTCCTTCTGGCCCAGCTCTGGCTAAAGATGTGATAGGGGTGCGTTACTCTATCTGACAGGCGGTAAATGAATTGCCAATTCATTCCGAGCTCGGATGGGTTTCCCCCCCCCTTGGAAAAAAAGGGGGAAGGGGGTCCTTTTATATGTATCTTTGATCAGCCGAGACTTGACAAATTATTTTCCAAGGAATTTCTCTACCCTTAATGCTGAGAGGAAAAAAATGGATGTGCTCTCAAAGAGGAGCCTTTATATTTTGGAAATTACTGGGCTATAAGGAGCTTTTCTCCATTTCCTTCTCCTTTTTCTTTTGCCCCCATCCCTACCCTGTCTCCCCCCATCCTCTTTTCCCCTTAGAGATGGTTCTAGGGAACAGATAGACCCCATTCCTCCTCTCTAAACTTGGAAGGCTGAGGAAATGAAGGCAAATACACATTCAAGAAAGCTGAAAAATGTTTATTATGTTCCCACTGTAAGTAGAGCACTGGGCTGGGTCCTTCCTAGTTAGACATTCCATGTTCTAAGACCCCTCCCAATTTGGACATTCTATGTGCTAAGGTCACTTCCACCTCTAATGTTCTATGTTCTACAGCTATCACAGTTCAGAAATGTTGTGTTCTAAGGATTTCCCAGCGATGACATGATAGATTCTAAGGTTTCTTCCCATTCTGACATTCTAGGGTCTAAAGGAATTTCCAGAACTAACATGTCACATTCTAGAGTCCCTCTGAGTTCTAACTTTATATACTGGAGAGCCACTTCCTGCCTCTGATAACTTGTACTCTAAGGATCCTCCCAAGTTAGGCATCCTTGGTTCTGAGGTCTCTTTCAGTTCTGACATTCTCTGTTCTAACTCTCCCAGCTCTGACATTCTATGTTCTAAGCTCCCTCCCAGCTCTGACTTTCCCTGTTCTAAGGCTCTTCCCAGCTCTGACATTCCCTGTTCTAAAGACCCTCCCAGGTCTAACATTCCCTGTTCTAAGGCTCTTCCCAGCTCTGACATTCCCTGTTCTAAAGACCCTCCCAGGTTTAACATTCCCTGTTCTAAGGCTCTTCCCAGCTCTGACATTCCCTGCTTTAAGACCCCTCCCAGCTCTGACATTTTCAGTTCTATCCCACCTCAGACATTCTCTGGTCCAAGGTCCCTTCCAGCTTTGAGATTTCATGATTCTGATTCAAATAAAAAGAGTTTACAACAAGGCTAAAACCTGGCCAGGAGAAGCAACAAATTCAATAATTTCAGATCTGAAAGGGACCTCAGAGATCATCAAGGCCAGGGCTCCTTAACCCTTTTTGTCTCCTGGCTCCCTTTGGCCACCAAGTGGTGAAGCTCTGGACCTTCTCAGGATAAAGTTTTTAAATGAATAAAATGAAATACCTAGGAATACCAAGAAAACCAATTCTGTTTCTAAAGCCAGTACCCCAGGGAAACTTCAGCCAAAGCCTAAGGTCTATAGAGATTAAAAACACAGAAGACAGTGAAAGGTTAAATGAAAAGCCTTCAGATGCATAATGAGACATTCCTCAACCTAAAAAGGAGGTGAAGGCTTGAATACTCTAATTGCTTAAGAAGAGACTGGCTAGCCATGGACCTCCAGCCTGTGAAATATATTCCCACTGCTGACCCTACCAGCCAATCTTCTACATCGGCTTTCCAAAGGAGTATGAAGAGTGAAAATCCTGATCACCCAAAGAGAACACAGGGTAACCACTCCATGTTACAGAAAGGACAGTTTAGAGGGGACAGTTTCTTGCAAAGGAGTAACAAATTTTTTTTTCATATCCTTTCTGGTAGTGATAACCAAACCCAGAGCAGAATTTCTAAGAGTGTCAGTAAATATTTACTATGTAGCCACTACATGTCAGGCACCGTGCTAAGTCCTGGGGATACAAAGAAAGGCAAAAGACAGGAGCTCAGAGTCTAATGGAGGAGACAACACGCAAACAACAAGCTGTGTACAAAATCAATTAGAGATAATGAACAGAGGGAAAGGGCCAGAATTAAAGGGGATAGGGGAAAAGGGAGGACACTTTTGCCAATCCCAAATGAGGGGCTATTGCCTAGGTTGAAAGAGCTCTTGTAGCATTCCAGTAGAAGACAATCCAGTACCTTCCTCAGCCCAGAAAGTGGCTGAAAGCGAAGAAAAATGGCAGCTGCCTATTGAAGAGACCTAGGAGAACAGGGGAATAGACTAACCCAAGGTCAGTCTGTCTAGCGCATGGCAGATCCAAAATTCCAAACCCAAGCTGAATGACTGCCAGCTTTCCCTGTGATACTTCGTTACCTCCAGAATCCCATGGGGTGTTTTCCTTTATGTGAGGGTGGAAGGTGGGGGGGAGCAGAGTAGTGAACAAGGGGCTGTGCAAATGTAGGTGTTTATTTTGAGTCTAGAGAGACAAAAGGATAAGAGACTCTCTTTCTACTTTCACTGACGATTTCTTGGACAAACAAGTCAGGGTTCCTGTAGGGAAGCCATGAAAGAGAGTTGCTGACAGACTCTTTCTTGCTGGATTTGTCCTAGGATTATGTGTTTGAGATGACAAGGGGTGTCAAGTGCTGCTACTATGCAGTGCTCCCTTCCCCCACCCACTTAAATCCAGGCTTGCTTTGTTACTTTGCTGTTTTTAGCTCCTCACTTCCTCTCCTAAATTGGAATGTGGTCCTTGATGAACATAAGTCCTGCTATAGACTTGGTCTCCAGCTGAATCTTGGGTTCATAGAATCATGGAATGCCAAATGTGGAATGACCTTAGACCATGGAATGTCAGAGCCAGGAAGGGTCTAAGAACAGGGAATATCAGACTTGGGAAGGACCTTAAAACATGGAATATCAGAGCTGGGAGGTACATTAAAACAGGGAATATCAGAGCTGGAAAGACCTTAGAATGCATAATGTCAGCGCTGGGAGGGGCCTTAGAACATACAGTGTAAAAAATTGTGTGAGTTCTGGTAATCTCAGAACAGGAGCTTCCAATTAGTGGTTCAAGGAGGTATTCCAAGTGGTTCACACTAAAAATTCTTTAAAGGCACCATAAGGAGTAAATAATTGCCCAATTATGTTACTAACTGGGGTGTCCTAGATCCGGATCATACCAGCTCCAAGAACTGATTGTTAAATTTTCAGCAAGAGCATTGACACCTCACAAATTAGCAAATGCTACAAATCAGGGCTTGATTTAGTGTTTTGTTGATTGTCTAAACTTAAGAAAGTAATGAAGAAAAGGTTAATAATGCAGATTAAACTTAAAAGTATGTCAAGCATACATTTTCATAGAGTTGGTTGTTAAACATTTACCAGCACACCTCCATATATTTTTTTCTTCTATGACAACTAACATGGGCATAGTTGAAGCATTATTGGTTTGTTTCTGCAGTGATTCAAAACCATCATGATCATGTGCACCATGATTCTGGCGTTTGTACAAGGATCACACCAAATTCTAACTGCTGACAATTATTCTTAAAGTTTCTCAACCTATCATCAAATTGTTTCCAAACTACCACAAGGGTCCAATGTTTGTGTTCTGGACACTGCACCAGAGTGGCTCTCTTTTTCCCTCTGTTACCCTATGGTCATACCTCATTAGCTATGTAATCACAAATTAAGACATGAGAATTCTAATTCTTGCAGTGCAAATGCCAGGCTGTTAAAAGAAAAAAACATGATTGCTGAGCATTCTCATTTCTTGAAACCACCATGGACCCTCACAAATATTCTTCAGAAACAAACTTATATTGTCCTCCATGGAAGTATTAAGGCTGTTTTCTGATCAAAACATCTTTTGCTTATGTTATTATTCCCCTATCTGGTAGATTTTCAAATTAACTGGTTGGTAACCCTAGGTAGTCATCTAGTAGAGTTTCTGTGAGAGTATAACCAGTATACCAATGATAGAAGAGAAGGGAGTCATATCTGAAGAGATTCTATCCTTACAAAGATTAGTTATGTATTATATATCATTTGAAATGAAGCGATATATGCAGTTGAACTACAAGTAAATTTGTCATTTGATTCAGTGCTTGCCATTATCCAATAGGAAAGTAAATATTTTATATTGTAAATAGCTATTCATTTTCACTATTGGTTAGGTGGCTAAAATTTTTCCAAAATGAATTTCCACCTCTCAGCAAGAAAGCTCATAAAATTTACCTACCATTTTCCACTACATACTTGTGTGAGCAAGCATTTTCACTTTATTCTTGTTTTAAATAAAAATACAGAAATAAACTCAAGGTGGAACAAAATTTAAGACTGGTGTTGAGCCAAATATCATAAACTTTCATTCAAATAAAAAAGTCCAACATTAAAATTGTTTATATAGTATTATTATATTATGTTAAACATTCTCCAAGTTGTAACTTATTTCATTAAAACATTATTTATATTAAACAAAATTTTAAAAATAAAGAAATATAATATAAAGTTTTGTAGATAATAATAAGCATATGAGGTCTTGCTAAATTACTTCTTTTAATTCTTATAGGATGTTCCACATAAAATATTTATAATTATTTTGTAATGAGAGTTTTATCATCTTACTTAGAGTTTTCCTAATTATAGTTAGAATGAAATTTTATGTCTTATATTTATATAATATAAATATTAAGTTGGAACTTTAGAAGGTAAAAGTTTTCATCATAGCTATGATATGCCCTTAATGAATCAATCTAAAATACTATGATGAATAGTAAAATTCAATAATCCTGAGGATTCACAACATTTTTTGTTATTATAGAAAGGGGTTCACAGAACCAAAAAAAAATGTTGAGAACCTGGCCAGTGCCTTAGAACATAGAATGTGTGGGCTAAGGATCCTGGAAGATCATCTAATTCAGAAGTGTCAAATTTGCATGCAGCCTGCAAAACTCCACAGCGTTCCTGAACCATATTAAAATGTAATTAGGAAAAATTTCACAAAATAAACAAAAATACAACATAGGTAAGATTTATTTGTGGTTTTCTAAATCAATAAATATTCAACCACAAGTTTCTGTTGCAGTTTGACACCCCCGAATTCTAATCAAACCCTCTCCTTTGACAGAAGACAATTAGAGAACAAGCAAAGGGAAGTGATTTGCCTGAGATCCAGCTCTCAGTTAAGAATTAAACTACTGCTTGAACCCCTTCCTTCTAGCTCAGCAGTCTCCCTGATTCTCGATGGTACCTTTACTTTGCCACAAGAGGCATGGACTTTTTGTCTTCCAGCTGTTGCACGTTATAACTGATTGATCCACTGCTGGATATAATGCAGAGACTGCAGAGCTGAGGGCTGTGAAGGAACTTTATCATTTTTAAGACCTGAAATTTTTTTTTGGAGGTATGGATTAGAAACTACCCCAGCATGGAACTTTTATTAATTTCAAAACATGTTTTTCATACTTCTGTGTGCCTATGTGTGTGTATATATATATATATATATATATATATACATATATATATATATGTATGTATGACATGTATTTATTTTGTGGTATTTTTCTCTACATGAATATGTATCAACACATTTATATATATATATATATCATATATATTATATATTGTTATATATTATCTATGTAAACATAAATAGACAGTAGTTAATTCATTGGTTTTTTTTTCTTTTAGTGAACTCCAACCTCAACATCATCATCATCATCATCATCATCACATTTACATAGAGCTTTAAGATTGACAAAACACTTTAGATATGTTATCTCAAATATATGTCACTGTTGTTGTTCGTCCTTGTTCTTGAAGAAGACTGACATCAGGAAGATGATGCCGTGACTTGCAAGTGAATTGGATTTAAGTGAGGGAGGGCTGTGCAAAGTCACCAGCCTCACTTTCTTCTCTGGAGCCATCTGGGTCCAGTGGCAAGATATAGATCAGGACAACTGGAGATGGACCCCAATATATGTCATAAGTGGGATATGGCTGCCAAAAAAAAATAATCCTCTATATAGGCTGCATTAAGAGAAGTGTAGTGTAGTATCCAGGATTAGGAAGGTTCACTCTGCCCTGGTCAGACCACATCTGGAGTGTTGTATGTAGTTCTGAAAGCCACGCTTTGGGGAGAGATATTGGCTAAAGGCATCCAGAATCAATCAATTATAGGGTCATAGATTGAGAGCTGGAAGGAACCTTAAAGGTTGAGTCCAACATCTCCATTTTGCAGTTTAGGAAACTGAGACATGACTTATCCATGGATCACACAGATAGCAGATATCTAATATAGGTTTTGATCCCCAGTCTTCAAGACTCCAATTCTAACACCCTACCCACTTTTCCAAGCTTCCTTTCTCAATCAATCCACAAGCATTTATTAAGTACCTATTATGTGTCAGACATGATGCTAGAAGCTGGGGGATACAAAAAACAAGTGTCCTCAAAATCAGACTCTACAAGGATTTGTTGAAGTAGCTGAGACTTCTGGGCATTGTGAAAGGGATTCATGGTATCTGTGTTCAAATATGTGAATGGCTGTCAAACGGAAGACAGGTCAGTCTATGGATAGAACTATAATCAGGATAGTTCCTGCCTTCGAGGAACTTGCATTCAAATAGAGGTAGGCATCACAGATAAAGGAATGGTGGTCAGGGAGGACCACTTTGGTGCCCAAAGTTACAGGGATGGTGAGTGAGACCATAGTGGAGTACACTGATATGCCTCTTCCTAGAATAAGAACACTGTTGAGTAGATTATGATTTCAAAACTGGAGTTGCAAAAATTATTGGTGTGACTGCAAGGATGTTGAGGCTATTGAGAAGATGGCCAGAAAATAGGGCGTACAAGCACTTTAAGTAACAAAATGAGTAGGGGATGACATTTATTTCACACTATAGAAAATGGAGAAGAAACGAGGAACTCATAGGATCCCGTAATAATCCCATAATCCCATAAATAGATACAGAAAACACATGATACAGCTAAGTGACACAATGGATAGAGTGCTCAGGAAAATCTGAGTTTAGATCTCTCAGCCTCGGACACTTACTAGTTGTGTGACTCTGGGCTCTGACTGCCTCAGGTTCCCCCTCTTTAAAATTAGAGTAATAGTGATAGCTACTTCCCAGAGTTGCTGTGAGGACTGAATGAGATAACGAATGTAAAGTGCTTAGCACAATGCCTAGCACATAGTAAGTGCTATATGAATGTGAGCCATTATCATTATGTGACATAGAGATTAGAGTCCTGGACTTGGTGTTAGGAAGACCTGAGTTCAAATCCTGCCTTAGACCTTTTCTAGGTATGTGACCCTGGGTAAGTCACTTAACATCCCTCTGTGTCTCTATCACTCTCTGACTCAGTTTCCTCATCTGTAAAATGGGGATAATAACAGCTACCTCACAGGGTTGTTGTGGTCATCAAATAAGATTACATATATGTAGTGCTTTTCAAACCTTAAAGTACCACACATAAATGGAAGTTGTTGTCGCTATTATTATTGCTAATTATTTCAGTACATTCTAATAAAATGCCTCTCTCCCACAGAGTCCCACCTAGTTCTTCCATACTCATAGTGCCACCCTATGGTTGGATTTCCCTCAGAAGACTTTGACACTGTTAAACTTGGAACTGTACTATCCAAATAAGTCAATATAATTAAGTGGACTGTCAAGACTGAGACCTCTATTGTCTCTTGAAGTCCTGGCTTTGTTCTCCAGCTACAGGAGTCACATGGGAAATTTCACTTTTTATCCAACCGACAATGCTGCCAAGGTAATTCTCTTTTCTCTCTAGAAGACACAATTTCCAAACTCTAATCTTGGAAAATCTAGAACTTAGGCTTACTCATAAGGACAACTCCAAGGTGGTATCCAATAAATCTTTCTTCTCTGACTAGGGTAAACTTTGAGATCATGTTCCCTAGAGAATGCAAATCTCCTCCTCATTCTCCTTTACCCACGAGTTTGAGACTCATGAACTATCCATGAACTACCTTCTTGGACCATGTGGGAAGGGTCTATAAGCCTCTGTCTCCTTTGTGCCCCTGCAGGAACTCTCACACTGCTGCTCTCTCTTGAGCTAGGCAAGTCCACTTTCAAGAACTCACCTCAGGTATTCCATCAACAAGCACATGGCTGCCATTGCTTCTGCTAAAAAGTTGCCAAGTAGTTGTCCTGGAAGGGATCAAGAAGGAGAAATCCTTCCCCTCCCCGCCCCCCACTGTTTGACACTCCAGAAAGTGAAAGAACAAAAGGCAAAAAAGGCAGAAAAGGTAAACGAACTAAGAACTCACTGCTCATTTCTTTCAAAGTCTGGCAAAGAGAGATGCTCCCTTGAATTGGAGCCCATCCTTCTGAATCCCAGTCAGTTAACCATATTGGCCCCAGTGACAGAAAACTAATCAGAAGTTGTCTGTGTCCTCTCAACAAGAGATTGGTGGACATACCCATTCTCTATTAGACATCAGTTCTCAAATTTTCAGGTCTTAGGACTTCTTCACACTCTTAAAAATAATTGAGGTCCCCAAAGAGCTTTTGTTTATGTGCATTATATCTATTAATATTTATCATGTTAGAAATGAAAACTTATAAATTTTAAATATATATATTCATTCTTTCCTTTAAAAATGTCAATGATAAACCTATTACATGTTAGCATAGATAACATTTTATGAAAAATAACTATATTTTCCAGAACAAAAAAAATAGTGAGAAGAGTGGCACTATTTTACCCTTTTTTTTTTTCAAATCTCTTTAATGTCTAGCCTAATAGAAGGCAGCTGGATTCTCATATCTACTTCTGCATTTAATCTATTGTGATATATATATTTTTATTGAAGTATGTGAAGAAAATCTGGCCTCACACAGATATGTAGTTGGAAATGGGAGAAGTATTTTAATAGCCCTTTCCAATATTTGTAGATATTTTTCTTTGATAACTACACCCAAACTCAGCAAGTGGGAGTTTCTTAAATTATTTGCAATGTAAAATCTGAAACTATATTAATAACCTTTTCCTACTCTGTAAAGTTAATATTCATTGGTTTACCTTGTACTTTGAATGGATCTTTTACTCATGTGTTATTTTATATCATGCATTGATCATTTAGAAAGTGTGGGCTCGCCAAGATCTTCCAGATGTTGACACATTTCATTATACAATATGGAAAAAAAAATCATTAATATCACCACCGATCACGTCAGAAAAAATCTTTAAATGTTGGGAAGATGCCAAACTCATCGTGGCAGGTTATGTTTTCAACAATTCTAATTTTCAATTGAAGTCAAATTTTATCATCGTCAATAATAATAAAATTGTTTTCCTCGAAGTGGCAGGCTGGCTTCGATCGTTTCCAAAAAGATATCTGCCAAATACCCAAATCGGAACAACTGTCATTTGTCAGTCATTCATTCAAACAAAAAAATGGTGCTCCATGAAAAAAGCTTCTCACGTAGCTCCCGACTCAACTGGATAAGGCGGCCATCATAAGTCGGTACGAGGCTAGAATGCTTTATGCATACTTCCCACCTTCCCATCCCACAGAATATGAAGAAAGGAGGTAACTGGAGAATCAAGATTTAATAAAATTAATAATTGTATTGCTTAACTTCTTAATTATCAATTTAATTATTTAACTTTATTTTATTATGTATTTATTAAAGTTTATTTAAATTGTTAATTTAATTAATTGCTTGATCTTTAAGGGAAGCTGATTTTGTTTTTTATTTCAAGCACACCGTGGTGAAGACTAAATAAAACGACCACTTGTCCGACTTGGCACGGCTGTCTTGATTCGTGCTAAAGCTTGAGTAGTTTTACCCACTGTCGATTTTGCTCCATCAGTACAAATGTCAACACAGTTGTTCCAGCATAAACCATGAGATTCCAAAAAGTTATTCAACGCTCTAAATATTTCAGCACCATGTGTGTTTGTTGCCAAGCATCCCCATAAAAGAAGACCTTCTTTGATAGTTAGGTGGTGCTGATACGGGACATAGCCAAGCAAACAGCAAGTCCAGCCGTGTCTGTAGATTCATCCGTTTGTAAAGCAAAAGCGCCATTCTGCAGACGCGATATTAACTCAGTTTTCGTGTTTGCAGCTGAATCTTTGATTCACAAGTCATGTTGCCTCTGCAAAACTCCATGGTAGGCTCCTGAGAGAATGAGAGGGGGGGAAGCAGATATATTGTTTTAGTATTGTTATAAAGATCGTTTTGACCTCATGGACCCTTTGGGAAGGGGGTGGGGGGAGCGCAGGCTGCAGAGCACACTTTGAGAACCACCACCATATGAGGAAAGCTATGCTTATTCAGCTGATCAGAAGGAACTCTTCTTGTCAACCACACTTCCATTTCTTTGCATTATAATATGTTGGCTGGATTCAGGTAGGCAGGCAACAAGCATTCATTTATTAAGTGCTGACTATGTGACAGACATACCGAGTTGAGGAAATGAATTCAGATAAGAAGAGGGACAGCCTCTGCCCTCAAGGAGCTTACCTTCTAATGGGGGAGGGCAATATTTAAAGAGAGCTCAGAAAGTTGGGGGGGGTGAGGAGAGGAGAGGAGAGGGAAGAAGAGAAAGAAAAAGAGAGGAGGGGAAAAGAGAGGAAGAAGGAGGTACCTACATAAGTGAATGGTGGAAAAATCCCCACTCAGGAAAGAAATGTGCCCCTCCCCAAAATGCAGATCACAAGAGGAACTCACTAATGGGAGACAGGGGTCCATGGGAGCAGAGAAATGTTCCAGAATGAGAAGATTCAACTTGTGTGTTGTAATGGGAAGAGCATTGGTTGGGTGCCTGACATTTATTATCTTTGTGACTTTGGGCAAGCCATTTAATCTCTTGAGATTCAGTTTCCTCATCTGTAAAGGATAAGTCATACTGCCTATTTCTTGGGGTAGTAATGAAGAAAATGCCCTGTAATCATTGAAAGGCAATCAAAATGTGAATTACAGGATGAACCAAGAAATATGCCTCCACCATTTCACAGAACCAAAACTTCTGTTACTCCCAGATGAGGAACAGAAATTTATCAGCTTCTTGCCAAGGAAAAAATGTCAGGAGGATATCTCACCTTGTACTTTATTAAACATAAAACAAGCAGAACTTTGGGGAGAGATGGGCCTGTTATTGCCAGGACTGCTTCAGTGTCATTCCAACTATATAGCTGGTGCTCTCTTACTAAAGGATCAGTTTAATAATCCAAAGACAATCTGCTAGGTTGGTGTTGTGGATATGGCACCAGTATTGAAGCTGAGGAGCCTGAGTTAGAATCCTAGCAATTAAGGAGTACAGTGGATAGAATGCTAGCCCTGGAGTCAGGGAAGACCAGATTTCAAATCCTGCCTCAGACACTTACTCGCTATGTGACCCTGGACAAGTCACTTAACCTCTGTCTGCTTCAGTATACTCATCTGTAAAATGGAGATAAAAATAGCACCTATTTCCCAGGGCTGTTGTGAGGCTCAAATGAGATAATATTTACAAAACACATAACACAATACATTACGCCATTTATTTTCATTGGACACAGGATGAGCTAGGGATGGATTCATTCTAAAAAGTAATTTGAAGCTCTGGTGCCCAACTTCTCTGGTCTCTCTCTCTTCCACCTTAGTTTTCCTAGTCTTAACAAGGGTAGGTTGAGGAGGGTTTTCTCCCAGAGCAGAAAAATTCAGAGGGTCTTACAGAATGCTAAAAGCACTTCTCCTATAAAAGCTTAGTATCAACTGAGCTTAACACCTGGCCAGCTACAATAATTAATTAAAATTTTGTTCAATCATTTTCCAGTTGTGTCTGACTCTGCGTGACCTTATTTGGAGTCTTCTTGGCAAAAGTGCTGCAGTGGTTTGCCATTTCCTTCTCCAGCTCCTTTTATAGATGAGGAAAGTGAGGCAAAGAAGATTAAGTGACTTGCCCAGGGTCATACTTTTGTATAAAATAAGTGTTAGAATATATGGGTCTTTCCACCTCTGACACCTTAGGTTCTAAGGCACCTTCCAATTCTGACATCCTGTGTGTTAAATAAGGCCTAGACAGCTAGGTGGCAACGTGGATGGAGTGCTGGATTTGGAGTCAGGAAGATGTGATTGCTTGGGCACTTGCTAGCTGTATGACCTTGGGCAAGCCACTTAACCACTGTCTGCCTCACCTTCTTCATCTGTAAAAAGAGAGACTTGGACTGGATGACTTCTAAGATCCCTTCCAATTCTAAAGCCATGATCCTATGGTCCCTCCCAACCCTGACATCCCCCGTTCTAAGGCCCCTCCCAGCTCTGACATCCCCCATTCTGAGGCCCCTCCCAGCTCTGACATCCCCTGTTTTAAGGCCCCTCCCAGCTCTGACATCCCCTGTTCTAAGGCCCCTCCCAGCTCTGACATCCCCTGTTTTAAGGCCCCTCCCAGCTCTGACATCCCCTGTTTTAAGGCCCCTCCCAGCTCTGACATCCCCTTTTCTAAGGCCCCTCCCAGCTCTGTGCTCCAGGATTCACTCCAGCTCTAAAGGTCTACATTTCAGCACTTTTCCCTAAACAACATAATGGAGGTTCTACTCATTACTTGAGTTTTTTAACCAGTTTTCCAGTTTTTGGTCCCCAGTGGGCAGCTCCTTATATAGATCAGGGCAAATGAAGATGGCCCAGGATGCAGTGGGGATCCTTGGCCTTTTAAGGCTTAATAAGAAATGAAGCAAAGAAAAGCCTCTTTAAAAAAAATCAATCTAACTGGAGAAGACCCTCAGGGTTTCTGGCCCAAACAGAAACAATTGCTGAGCCAATTGGCACACAAACAATGACCAAGTCGGGGCCACTGGACCCAGATTGCTCCAGAGGTGAAAGTAAGGCTGGTGACTTTGCACTGCCCTCCCTCATTTAAATCCAGTTCACTTGCATGTCATGGCATCACCTTCCTGAAGTCATGGTCCTCTTCGAGAATGAAGGACAAACAGCAGAAACAAGCAAGCAAGTTTCCTACCTAATTCGACTACTGCATATTATCTATCTGTAGCTACAGTGAGTGGCAGCCTCATGGAATTTTCTGAACAGATGCTGTTTGAGAGCCGGCTACTTCCACCTCTCCAGGTTTCTGCTCCTACTTCTTTCCTCTGCTCATGTATACTGCAACCAGAACTACCCTAGCAAGAGTTCAGACCATTTTCTTCCCAAAGACAAGTCCATCATCACTTTGATGCTGTAAAATGGAGATCAAACTTCCTCTGATCTTTCCTACGTGATGGCTCCAAAGCCAATTGTCCTTTGGGTGTGGAAGAAGCTAACAGAAAAGACCTTGGTTTCGATGGCTGTCATCTGGAGTTAACATTTGCTTAAGCAACTCAAAATCATTTTCACTATTTATTGTGCCTGTCAGCAATTAATAAATTAAATCTATTTGCAGCTAACTTAGTTGTGGTGTCCTTAATAACTTCACAAACCATGAAATGAAATATTTTTAACATTCAGGCACAGATGGACAGCATATCATAGATTCTTAAAGCATCCAAGCTGAGAGGGAGTCTTAGAGCACAGATCAGGACAGGCAAGTTCACTTTAGAACGTGAAATGCTAGATCCACCCCTTGGGGGGGGGGGGATGGTTTTCCTTTCAAACAGACCAGAGGAAGACAATGCAAAGAAGCGCCCAAGGCAGCTAACTCATTAACACTAGCTCTCATTTCACTCACAACTTTCCCCTACCCCCATCCCAAGGTTTCTTTTCTTATTTGTCTAGAAATGAATTAGAATCCTAGTTTTTCTTGCTGCTCTGAGATGTTATAAAAATATAAATCAATAATTGTCTCTTTTGCTCAGTTCTAAACCACCATAGCACTTATAAAAATCCCTCCCGGCTGGGGGCTGTAACAAATCCCCAGGTCAGCACCTGCATAAGGATACATCTGCAGCACAAGCATTAAATGCTTTATCTTGGTGAAACAAATTTCTTTTCAAACAAAAGTGAAATGGGAAGCAAAGCAAACTCTTAAGCCACAAAGGCAGGCAGCTTCTCCTCTTGGGGACTAAGAGAGTGAGAGTGAAGGGATAGGAAAGTGAAGAATTCCCATTCCTGTTCTCAGCCTCAAGAACTGCTCCAGCCACTGTGCACGTGATTCCTACACTCCTGCCTGCATTGCCCCAAGTCCTCCTCTTAAGGTCTCTGCTTTTCTTCCTCAGCCAGGTCTCTGTTGGTGGCTGTGACAGGGCCTCCTTTGGTGCCTCCACTGTCCCTAATGCCCAATGGTGGCAGCCTCCCCTCTCCACCCATCCCTGTGCCCATCGTTTGTGCTCTCTCCGACTTCATATTCTCCTGTAATGAGGCTTCTTCTCCCCTCCCCCTACCTCAGGAATGAGGAGTACTAAGTTATAGAACACAAAGTGAACCCCAACAGCGCCTCGGAAGATTGAATAGAAGAACTTGGGGGAACTTTCAGCCTGCTAGTGGGCATTGATCTCTGATATCCTATTACACTAGTAAATATATATGCCAGAAAATATGTATATACTAATAGATATATGCTCATAAATATACATGCTAATAAATATATACACTAATAGATATATGATCATAAATATATACACACTAACAGACATATGTTCATAATATATATGCTCATAAATATGTGTACAGTAACAGATATATGCTATTAAATATGTATGCTAATAAATATATGTTTATAAATATATATGCTAATAGATATATGCTCATAAATATATATACTAATAGGCACATGCTAATAAATATATACAATAATAGATACATGTTCATAAATATATACTAATAAATATACACACTAATATATGCTCATAAATATATACACTCATAGATATGTGTGCTCATATATTTATTATATGTAACTAACATATAATAAATACGTAACTTATAATAATATTGTTCATGTATATACTTATATATTATAAATATGTTACATATGTATAATAAATAATAAATATATAAATATTGTTCATGCATATATTTATATATTATAAATATGTTACATATGTATAATATATAATAAATATATAAATAAATTATTAGTGTATTATTAGTATATATTTATATATGAGTATATAATATAAATATATTTATATATAGTATACTTGTATACTGTACATTATATATAGTATAATAAATATATGCTATATTTAGAACAGAAATATATACACTATAAACATGCATACATATATGCATATACTATACATATATACACATACATACACACATATACATACATACATATACACATATATACTCTGTGTGTGTGTGTATTTTAAAGCTGGACAAGAGCAAATGGGGAGTAAAATGTCCTTAGTCTTCATACAGCTGAACTATGAGCTTCCTAACTATAAGATTTCAGTGTCATAGTAGAGAAGGAAGAGAACTGAATTTGGAGTCAGAACACATGGATCCAGCATCTCTCAGAATCCCCCCCCAACTATCTCTTTGTTCCAGTCTCAGAAGAAAAGATGGTCTTTTTCCTCATTGAGGCCAACTCATTTACATGTACCCTTCATCCCATCCCATTCTTTCTTACTTTGTCCAGAAGATTATCCCCACTATTATCCCCACATTCTCTTATGTTTGATTTGTCCTCAGTCACTGGAGGCTTCCCTGCTACCTGCATGTTTCTCCTCCCCCTTGATCTGCCCATCCCCCATAGCTACCCTCTTATCATCTCTCACCCCATTCTTGGCTAAACTATTTGGGGACATCATCTATAATCTTTGCTTGCCCTCCTCTCCAATTCTTGCTTTTAGACTCTTTGCAGTCTGGCTTCTGACCTCATCATGCCACTGAAATTACTCTTGGCAAAGTTACCAATATCTTAAAGGCCAAATCCAATGGGCTTTTCTCAATCCTCATCTTTCTTGAACCCCCTGCAGCCTATGACACTGTTCATCACTGTTGCCTCTCGTATATTCTCCATCTTAGGAAAAGCTGCTTTTGCACTTTTTAAAAACAAATTGAAGTGACTTACACAATACTTTGCATTTTCCCAAATTCTCTCTTATTGACTGCTATATTAACTTTCATTTATCCTGTCCAAATCTTGTTTATATATAGATATTTGCATGTTTTCTCCCCTGCTAGAATATGAGCTCCTTGAGGGCAGGGATTGTTTTTTTTTATTTTTTGCCTCTCTTTGTATCCTCAGGGCTTAGGACAGAGCCTGGCACACAGTAGGTGCTTAATCAATGCTTGTTGTGGATGCTTATGATGCTTACTCCATACCATCCGTTGAAAAAGATAGAGCAGGTTTTTTTTTGTTCCCATGTACAGATAGTGAAACTGAGGCCTGAGTAAGTGAAGGCACTTGCCCGGGGTCATATGACTTCTAAGTGACTCCATTTAAAAGGGAATTTAAGCAAGGGAAGATAAAGGAAATAAGCCTTTATATAGAAACTATTATGTGCAAGGAACTGTGCTAAGTAGTTTTTTATTATCTCATTGGATACTTACAACAACCCTAGGAGGTAGGGGCTATTATTACCCCCATTTTTACAGAGGAAGGAGATAAAAGTGAAGTGACTGTCCCAGGGTCATGAAGCCTAAAAGTGTCTGAGGATGGTTTTGAACTCAGGTCTTCTTTGACTCTATGCCCTGGGCTTTGTGCACTCTGCTGCCACCTAGCTGCCAGAAATCATTTACGAGGCTCAGTTGAAAAAACTGGGAATGTTTACCCTGGAGAAGAAAAGACTGAGAATAGACATGATAGTTGTCTTGAGAGCCAGGGTGGTGTAGCAGACATAGTGCTGGATTGGAAGATCAGGAAGACTTGGTTCTGAATCCTGCCTCAGTTGGTACATGCCATGTGACCCTGGCCAAGTCACGTAACCCCTTGGTGCCTCAGTTTCCTCATCTGTAAAATGAGGCGATTGGATTTGGTGACCTCTAAAGTCACTCCCACCTCTAAATTTATCATTCTCTTTGACCCTTTAAGTTTATGGAGGTGAGTTATGTGGAGGAGGAATTATTCTGCTTAGACAAAAAGAGCTTAACCAGGAGCAGTGGGTAAAAGTCTCAGAGAGTATATCTCTATTTTATGTAAGGAAAAGTTTCCTAAGAATTGACACTGTCTCAGAAAAATAGAAGGAGCTTCCTCCTGAGGAAGGGAATTTCTCATGCCTGGAGACCTTCAAGCAGAGGTTAGATGATCATTTTGAAAGAGAATCCCCAGCATCTTCCCCCAAAAGCAGATGAGACGAACTCCAGAACCTTCATCCGGCACAGAGAGTCTAAGCAATTAAGATGATAAACCTGAGTTTGAGTCAGGTAATTTTCACTAAATTCTCACTATTTTGCTCTTATAACAAAATACCTTCCTAAGGTAAGCTCTCAGGTACAGTTTCTGGCAGTGAGAATTAGTGGGCTTATCTCCCCTTCTGTGAGCCAAAGCAGAAGCCAACCAGATTCTAGCCAGTCCTTTGGGACACAACTCTGAGTCTCAGGAACATTTGGGACAACTAGGAGATTGAGGAAGAGGCAATTGGGTTCACCTGGGGCAGAAGATCAGAGGCTAGATCTTATATGGCTGTGGCAGAAGGGCCTCAGGGCATCTACATGGTGCAATGAATAGAAGGCACCCCTAGAGTCAGGAAGACCTGAGTTCAAATCCGCTCTCAGATATTTACTACCTCTGTGTGACCCTGGACAAGTCACTTCAGCCTGTTTTCCTCGGTTCTCTTATCTGTAAAATGAGCTGGAGAAGGAAATGGCAAACCATTCCAGTATCTTTGCCAAGAAAACCCCCAAATGGGAGCCATGGAGAGTTGGACACAATTGAAATGACTCAACGACAACAAAAAGGGAGGACTTGTGTGTTGTGTGAAATATAGACAACCTCTCCTGTAGACCAGGACTGATTCAGGCTGGTTTGGTGCCTTACGTTCAGAATTAGAATGAAACAATAGATTCACAGCCCAATGTAACAGTTAACAAAAGGAGGTTTGCTCAACCAGAGCATGGAAAGGATATACCCCATGTTTAGATAGATCTCCTTACAGAAATTCACGTGGCCAGCAGAATGTGATGAGGTGCCCATCAGTGGGACATCTACCAGTGAGGGGCCCTGGCTTCTGGTAGGCTGGGTAGGATGCCAGGAAATCACAGCAGCACCCACCTTAGTCCCTTGGACCAATCAAATCTCAGGGACCACTTCTCTGCCTTTTAAGAGATTAAAAAAAAGCCTAGCCTGATGTACATGACCGTCATTAATCTATCACAAAATCCCAGAACACTTTCAATGCTAACTTTCTGTATTCTAAGTGTCCTTCCAGCTTTGACATTCCATATTCTGAGAACCCCTCCCCAGCTCTAATATTCTCTGTCCTGAGAATTCTCCAACTCTGACCTCCTCTGTTCTAAAGGGCATCCCTGCTCTGACATTCTCTGTTCTATATTCTTAAGGGCCCTTCCAAGTCGGAGATTCATGGTTCTATGACCTTGATCCAAACTTTGACTGGTGATTAGATTCACACATGTAAAGATGATAGACAAATTATGTCAGTCTGGGCAAGGAGAGGGTGGAATAAGCATTTGACCATGAGGAAAGTATAAGATGTGTTTGTAGGGGGACAGTGACTGGACCAATCTGGCCAAAGCAGAAACTTTATGCAAATAAGTGATGGGAGACGAGGCTGCCAAGGTAGATTGTCTTTATTTTTTTTTGCTTCAGTTTCCCTGACTATAAATAAAGAAAATATATGAGCTGAAAGGCATGAAAAGGCTTCTAAAGGTGGGTGCTCTAGGAGTTGCAGGTATTTCTAAAACACTTTCTTGAAGAATTCCAGTCCAGAGACTTGCCTTGAAAGGTAAGCAAGTCGCTGAGGGGATGGCAAAGGCTCTGCAATGAGAAACCGAGTTGGTGACCTTGGCCTTGAGTACTTGAGAAGGGTCTGGTAGGAGCACACAAAGAGAGCTGTGTTGGCCCAGACTCTGCCCCCTTCAGAGCTTCCAGGTGGAACAGGAAGCCATACAGAGGGGGCTTTAACTCCAGAGGCAGCTGAGCAAACACGTTTTCCAGACATAGCCCAGGAAGTTGCCTCTCTCCTAATAAGAGTGCATTTCAGAAACATTTTTTTTCCCACCTGAAGCTGCAATTCCATTCAGCTCAGCAAATATTTGTGAAGTAAGTGCCTGCTATCTCTGGGGCCCTCTGCTAGGTGTTGAGGTGGATGTAGAGATGAACAATTCATGGTCCCTGACCTCAGGGAGCTTCAGATCTAGAAGGGGGAGATAAGGCATGTCCTCAAAGTATCAGAGCATGAGATAGAATGGGAAAAATGTGGTACCAGGCTAGGGGATTCCTCAGGTGGGAGAAGCTGCTTCCCACCGGAGGATAATAGTAGTGGGGAGAAAAATGATAACAGACCTGTAACTTGAGAGACAGTGTGGGGTAGTAGAGTGAAAACTGTCTCTTAAGCTAGAGGCTCTGAGTTCACGGTCCATCTCTCTGGCCTTGGTTATCTTACCTATAAAGATGGAGGGAAAGTGTACTCCATTGCTTCAGAGGATCTGTGACCTACAGCAGAGGTTCCCAAACTTACTTGACCTACCACCCGCTTTTAAAAAAAACAGTTACTCAGAGCCCACCTTGGAAATTGACTTTCTTTAATCCTTTAATGATTTTTTTTTAAAATTGAGTTATTTCAAAAAAATATAAAATACCTTCTTTAAAATAAATGGCACATCTTAAATTTAATAATTTATTGTAGATTCGTGTTTTTTCTGCATTGAAATTTTGATGATGCAATATTGCATCATATAGTATCATACTATAAACAAGTCATTACATGCACATATTCCTGTAGATGCATGTTGGACTTCCCGATAATGGGCAACATGCTCACCGGCCAACACTTGTTTAAGACCTTTCAGTAGACTTGACTACTGATCAGTTATAACTTGCATTTTGTGTGTTTATTTGGAAAATAAAGTACTCACTATGGCTTTAGCTCTGTTACACAACAGATGAAACATGTGCGAATGATTTTCAAAATTTTCTTCTGTTCTCTTTTTCCCTTATGCTTCCGCCATCCCCTTATCTTTATTCAATGCCTCCCCTCACCCCAGCCAATTGCACCCAAGGCTTGTACCGCCCCTCTGGATCTTTCCAGCACCCCACAGAGGGTGGTTTTGCCCACTTTGGGAACTTCCGACTACAGAATGATTCTTCTGTCTTCTTTTGATTGTTTTTTTATCAACATTGTTTCCTTTTCTTTTTTACACCATTGTTTCTCCCCAAAGAATTTCTTGTTACAAATAAGTGCAGCCGAGTAAAACAAATTGATACAAGAAAACGTATGCCTCGTTCAGCAGCTATAGTCTACCACCTCTCTACAGAGAGGTAGAAAATATGAGTCTGAAGGATTTTTTTAAAGGTCACAAGAGAGGTAGTGGTAGAGACCTGGCTTCTAGCCCCAGTGTTGATTCCTCCTCTGGTGCGTTTCCCACCATGCCAAGTAGTCTTTTAGTCTCTTTTTGCCAAAGATAATTAGCTTTCTCTCCCACACCTCTAATACCAACACCCCCTGCCATCTACACCAATACACATGCCCATTTCCACATGCCTAGAACAATATCCTCAAATAACCTCCTTGCAGGTCTTATCTTAGGGCAGCTAGATGGTTCAGGGGATAGAGAATCAACCTGCTTCGTTTCTTCATGTGTAAAATGGAGTTAAATAAAAATACTTCCCAGGGTTGTTGTGAGAATCAAGTGAAATAATCATTGTAAAGTGTTTAGCACAGTCCCTGACACATAGTAAGCTCTGTATGTATACACATGTGTGTGTGTGTGTTTTCAGTTGTTTCAGTCATGCCTGACTCTTTGTCCTGGTATTTTGGCAGAAGCCATCCCCTTTCCCTGGAATGTCCTCACTTCCTTTCATTACCTCCTGAATTCATACTTACCTTTCAAAGCTCCATTCATCCATCACTTCCACCATGAAGTCCTCCTTTGATCTCATTGCCACTGAGTTGGCAACTCATTGGATAATCAGAGTGAGCAAGAGTGAAGATTCAAGAATGACACCAAAAGTATCAACCTGGAAGGATGGTGGTGTCATAGCTTGACTGTCATATGGAAGTTTGGAAGGGAGTTTAGAAGTGTGGGTAGAATGATCATGAGTTTTGTTTTGGATGAATTGAGTCCAAAGCATGTATGGGACATTCTATGGCAGTCAGGTGGCACAGTGGATAGAGTGTGCAGCCTGGAATCAGGAAGACTCATCTTCATCAGTTCAAATCTGACCTCAGACACTTCCTAGCTGTGTGACCCTGGGCAAGTCACCCCACCCTGTTTGCCTTTGCTTCCTCATCTTTAAATGGAGCTGGAGAAGGAAATGGAAAGCCACTCCAGTATCTTTGCCAAGAAAACTCCAAGTGGGGTCAAAAAGAGTCAGACATGACTAAAATGACTGAACAACAACTGTTCTAACTGTCCAAAAGACTGTTGGTAGTGTGGGACTGAAACTTAGAAGAAAGATGAGGCCAGATGTAAAGACCAGGGGAATCATCTGTTTGGAGTGGATCATCACATATGTATAAAAAGGAAATAATCCTAGTCCTCAAGGAGCTTGTATTCTATTGGTGAAGAAATGATCTGTACACAGAAAAGTAAATATAAGATCTACATTCGCCCAGTTCCCACCTTGGATGAGGGTGGGGCAGACCTGTGATTCTCTCTGGGTAAAGAGGAGAAATGTCTCTTCCTTGGTGGAGCGTGACAGAACTTCTTGGGAAGAATGAAGAAAGGAAACAAATACTTATGAAGTATCTGCTATGTATCAAGCCTTGCACAAAGTGCTTTACACATATGATCTCATCTGTTCCTCACAAAATCCCTGGGAGCTAGGTACTAGTATCACATGCCATTTTATAATTAAGGAAACTGAGGCAGACAAGTGCAATGACTTACCCAGGGTCAAACAGCTAATAAGTGTGTGAGGCCAGATTTGCACTCAGGTCTTCTTGACTCTTTGCCCAGTACTCTATCCACTGTAGCTAAAGGGAGAGACACTTGTGATTCCAGAGACTCTTTGAGAAATACACATACAGAGTGTAAAGATTTTTGTAAACTGCAAAAGGTGAAGCCAACTCCTCAACATTTCCCTAATCTCTAGCTTACTTCCCTAAAGACTTCAGGGAAAGATTTTCCCTTTGGTGAGATGAGGCTCTCTCCCTTCATTTGTGCAGAGATCTCATTTCACTCACATATAAAGAACTCATTCACTCTTGCATTTTCTAGTATATTCTAATTTGCATAAATTTCCATCCATGATTGATTCCGTTAAATGGGTTTAATCTCTAGTCACTATTTGTGAGGTTCTTTTGTGTAACCAGCACTTGGTGGGAGGGAGCCAAGCTAGCAAGTATAAGTTAGAGCTACCTTCCTCTTTAAGAGAAACCAAGAAAGTGGCTTTAGTTTTGAACTCCTCAAAAAAAATCATATCCCTAGATCAGGATTATTTTAAGGGGAATATAGATCTAAATTTAGTGCAACTCTCCTTTTGGAGATAAGAAAAAAGAAGAAAGCACCTAGTCATGGTCTTTCTCCTTCTCTCATTAAGGCAGAAGTGGTGATCTCTATTGAAGAGAGAGAGGAGCTAGTTTCCAGAGATATACATTCTTGCTAATGGTGAGTTAAGCATGTTTATTCCTTCAGGCAACAGATAGATAGATAGATAGATAGATAGATAGATAGATAGATAGATAGATAGATAGATAGATAGATGGATGGATAGATAGATAGATAGATATAGATATATGTGTGTATATATATGTGTATGTGGTTATGTGTGTTTGTATATATATGTATGTGTATATATAAACAAAAGCATATATGTGTGTATGTAGATGTGTATGTATGTATACAGAGAAAGCATATATGGATATATTTATACAACATATATGTTATAGAGAGTATATATGCATATATATTTAGACAACATATATCTTACATGCATACACATATAACTCAAATGTATACAAATGATTTTCTGAGGAAGAAGGTACTAGCATTCAGATGGGCATCAGAATAGGCTTCTTATACATAGAACTTGAGGTGAAGTAGGGTTCTACAAGATGGAGATGAGGAGGGAGGCTACTCTGGGTAGGGGGCATAGTCTGTGCAAAGACAGAGGTGAGAGACAAAAAGTCCTGTTCAGAGAACAGCAATTGTCCAGTTTGGGCACAAGGAGAATAATATTAGGCAAACCTAGAAGACAGGCTGGAGGCAGATTTTGTAGGACTTTAACAACCAAATAGAGGATTTATATCTTATCCCAGAGACAACAGGGAGCCAAAAGAGTTTCTTGAGCAGTGAATTAACATGGCCAGAATCACTTAGGATATCAGTTTGTAGTTAAGAGGGGAAAATAGGAATTGTCAATTTCAGAGAAACTTTAGAATGTAGACACACTAATATACTATTGGTGAAGATGTGAAGTGGTCCAACCATTCTGGAAAGCAATTCAAATTTATTGTAAGAATACATCTAAAATATCCATGCCCTTTGACCCAGAGAGGATACTGGTAGGTATATACTCAAAAGATGTCAAACATAGAAAGGTTCCATTTACATCCAAATAGTTATACTAGCACTTTTTATAGAAGTAAACTAATGGAAACATAGCAGATGACCCTCAACCAAAGACTGGTTAAATATATTGTGATACACAAATGTATTAGAATATTATTGTGATGTAAGAAACAATAAATATGAAGACCTGAGAGTGTCATGGAAACATTTATATAAACTGATTCAAAGTGAAATAGCAGAGCAAGGGAAATGATATAAAATAATGAAATAATGTTATGAAAATGGAAGGAAAAGAAAGAAGAGAGGGGGAAGGGAAGGAAAGAAGGAAGGAAGGAAAGAAGGAAGGAAGGAAAGAAGGAAGGAAGGAAGGAAGAAAGGAAGAAGAAAGAAAGAAAGAAAGAAAGAAAGAAAGAAAGAAAGAAAGAAAGAAAAGAGGGAGGGAGGAGGGGAGGGAAAAAGGGAAGAAAGTGGGAAAGAAGAAGGAAGAGAAAAAAGGAACAGAAGAAGGGGAGGAGGGGTGGAAGAAGGGAGAAAGGAAAGGAAAAAGGAAAGAAGGGAGGAGAGAAAGAAGGGAGGGAGGAAAGAAGGAAAGAGGGATGGAAGGAAGGAAAGGAAGGAGGGGAGGAGAGGAGGAAGAAGGGAGAAAGGAAAGACACAAGAAGAGAAAAGGGACGCGGGAGGGAGGGAGGGGGGGGGGAAAAAGGGAAGAAAGTGGGAAAGAAGAAGGAAGAGAAAAAAGGAACAGAAGAAGGGGAGGAGGGGTGGAAGAAGGGAGAAAGGAAAGGAAAAAGGAAAGAAGGGAGGAGAGAAAGAAGGGAGGGAGGAAAGAAGGAAAGAGGGAGGGAAGGAAGGAAGGAAGGAAGGAAGGAAGGAAGGAAGGAAGGAAAGGAAGGAGGGGAGGAGAGGAGGAAGAAGGGAGAAAGGAAAGAGAGAAGAAGAGAAAAGGAAGGGAGGGAGGGAGAAGGAAAGGAAAGAAAAAATGAAAGGAGGGAGGAAAGAAGGGAAGATAGAAGAAAGGAAGCAAGGAAGGAAGGGAAGGAGGGAAGTAGGAAAGAAAGGAGGAAGGTAGAAAACACTGTTTACTCAGAGTAATCAAGTCTATATCCAAAGGAGGAATAAGAAAATGCATTTCCCTCCCTTCATTGGAGAGACAGGGCACTTTAAGTGTAGAACATTGCAAAACTGTTGGACTCCCTCATATCACTGATTGGCTGTTGAGAGTGAGAGAAGGGGAAATATCAAGGATGACTCCGAGGTTTTGAATCTTAGTGACTAGCAGGATGGTGGTATGCTCAAGAGAAACAGAAGTTTGGAAGAGGGGAGAACTCGAGAAGAAAGATAATGAGTTCTTATTGGACACATTGAGTTCAAAAGACTGCAGTTTGAAATGTCAGTTAAAAAAAGGCATTTGGAGATTCAGGATTGGAGAGGTACTAGAGCCAGGTGTAGAGATCTGAGATTCATATGCATAGAGAGCATAGTGAAACCCATGGAAGATGATGATATCAGCAGGAAAGAACAGATAGAGAGAAAAGAGGCCAAGGATAGTGCTTTGGGGGTATATGGACATGGTGGGGGAGGGGAAATACAGAGATGATAATCCAGGGAAAGGTGACTGAGGGTCAAAAGGAGGAGACCAGGTAGAGAATAATGTCATAGAACTCTAGGGAGGAGAGTATCTGGGAGGAGATGGTAGTCAACAATACCAAATACTGCAGAGAAGGTGAGAAGGATGAGGACTGAAAAAAAAGGTCATCAAGAGATCATTGGCAAGTTTGAAGAGGGAGGTCTCTGTGGAGTGATGACATAGGAAGCCAGATTACATGGCGTTGAGAAATGAGTGGGAGGTAAGAAAGTGGAAATGCTGAGTGTAGACAGCTTTTTTGGGGAGGTTTTTAATGAAAAAAGAGAGATGTAGCATAATAGTTTGAATAGATGGATAGAATCAGTTGAAGGTTTGGGGTTTTTTATGTTTTTTTTTTTATTTTTTGTTTACAACACTCCATTCCACAGGTTTTTGATTTCCAAATTTTCTTCCACTCCCTCTCCTGTCCCCTACCCACAAGACAGCATGGAATCTGATATATGTTCTACATATACCTTCACACTAAGCATTTACACAATGGTCAAGTCGTAAAGAAGAACCATGATCAATAGAGCGAATCATGAGAAAAACAAAACAAAACCAAAAAAAATACAAAAAAGAGAGAGACAGAGCAGGTAGTTTCCTTCAATCCACATTCAGTCTCCATAGCTCTTTATCTGGATGTAGATAGCTCTTTCCATCATGAGACATGTCTTTGAACCTTGTATTGCTGAGAAGAGCCAAGTCTATCAAAGTTAGTCATCACAGAATCAGTATGTCTGTGGTTGTGTACAATGTTCTCCTGGTTCTGCTCCTCTCACTCAGCATCATATCATGTAGTGCATTTCAGGTTGTTATGAATTCCATGTCTTCCCCATTTCTTATAGCACAATAATATTCCATTGCATTCATATACCACAACTTGTTTAGCCATTCCTCAATTGATGGGAAGCCCCTTGATTTCCAATTCTTTGCTACCACAAAAAGAGCTGCTATAAATATTTTTGTACATATGGGTCCCTTTCCCCCTTGTGTGATCTCTTTAGGATACAGCCATAGAAGTGGTATTGCTGGGTCAAAGGCTGTGAACATTTTTATAACCCTTTGGGCATAGTTCCAAATTGCTCTCCAGAATGGCTGGATCTGTTCATAACTCCACTAATAATGTAACAATGTTCCAATTTTCCCACATCCTCTCCAACATTTATCATTTTCCTGTTTTGTCATGTTAGCCAATCTAGCAGGAAAGATGTCGTACCTAAGAGTTGTTTTGATTTGCATTTCTCTGATCAATAGTGATTTAGAGCATTTTTTCATATGCCTATAGATATCTTTAATTTCTTCCTCTGAAACCTGCCTATTTATAACCTTTGACCATTTCTCAATTGGGGAATGACTTGTATTCCTATAAATTTGGCTCAGTTCCCTGTATATTTTAGAGATGAGGCCTTTATCAGAGACACTAGTTGTAAAGATTTTCTCCCAGTTTTCTGCTTCCCACCTAATCTTTGTTGCATGGGCTTTATTTTTACAAAAACTTTTCAATTTAACATAATCAAAATAATCCATTTTGCATTTTGTAATGTTCTCTCTCTCTCATTGGGTCATGAAATATTCCCTTTCCCATAAATCTCAAAGGTAAACTATTTCTTCCTCTCCTAAATTGCTTATAGTGTCAGCCTTTGTTCCTAAATCATGAACCTATTTTGACTTTATTTTGGTATACGGTGTAAGACATTGGTCTATTCCCAGTTTCTGCCCTACAATTTTCTAATTTTCCCAGCAGTTTTTGTGAAATCATGAGTTCTTATCCCAGAAGCTGGATTCTTTGGGTTTATCAAAGATTAGATTGCTATGATAGTTGACTACTGCAACTTGTGTACCTAACCTATTCCACTGATCCACCACTCTGTTTCTCAGCCAGTACCAAATAGTTTTGATAAATGCTGCTTCATAGTACAGTTTAATATCTGGTATGGTTAGGCCATCTTCCCTAGCACTTCTTTTCATTGATTCCCTTGATATTCTGGACATTTTGTTCTTCCAGATGAATTTTGTTATTATTTTATCCAGCTCTGTAAAATTATTTTTTGGTAGTTCAATTGGTATGGCACTGAATAAGTAAATTAATTTAGGTCAAATTGTCATTTTTATCATATTAGCTCAGGCTAACCACAAGCAACTGATGTTTTTCCATTTGTTTAGATCTGACTTTATTTGTGTGAGAAGTATTTCATAATAGGCCCCAGGTTTTGGCAGGTAGACGCTCAAATATTTTATAGTGTCTATGGTAATTTTAAATGGAATTTCTCTTTCTATTTCTTGCCTTGGGCTTTGTTAGTAATATGTAGGAATGCTGAGGATTTATGTGGGTTTATTTTATATCTTGCAACTTTGCTAAAATTGTTTATTATTTCAAATAGTTTTTTACTTGATTCTCCAAGTAGCTCATCATATCATCTGCAAAGAGTGATAACTTAGTTTCTTCTTTACCTACTCTAATTCCTTCAATCTCTTTTTCTTTTCTTATTGCTAGAGCTAACATTTCTAGTACCAAATTGAATAATTGGGGTGATAATGGCCATCCTTGTTTCACCCCTGATCTTACTGGGAATGGATCCAGCTTATCTCCATTACATATACTGCTTGCTGATGGTTTTAGGTAGATGCTGCTTATAATTTTAAGAAAGACTCATTTACTCCTATGCTTTCTAGTGTTTTTAATAGGAATGGATGTTGTATTTTGTCAAAAGCTTTTTCTGCATCTATTGAGATAATCATATGATTTCTGTGAGTTTTGTTGTTGAAAAGATTAATTATGCTCATAGTTTTCTTAATATTGACTCAGCCTTGCATTCCTGGAATAAATCCTACCTGTTCATAGTGTATTATTTTTGTGATAAGTTGCTGCAATCTTTTTGTTAATATTTTATTTAAAATTTTTGCATCAATATTCATTAGAGCAATTGGTCCATAGTTTTCTTTCTCTGTTTTGACTGTTCCTGATTTGGGTATTAGTACCATATTTTTACCATAAGAAGAATTTGGTGGGACTCCTTCTTCACCTATTTTCTCAAATAGTCTATAAAGTATGGGAATTAATTGTTCTTTAAATGTTTGATAGAATTCACATGTAAAACCATCTGGCCCTGCAGACTTTTTCCTAGGGAGTTCATTGATGGCTTGCTCAATTTCTTTTTCTGAGATGGGGTTATTTAGGTATTTTGCTTCTTTTTCTGTTAACCTCAGCAAATTATATTTTTGTAAATATCCATCCATTTCCCTAAGGTTGTCAAATTTATGGGCACACAATTGGGCAACATAATTCCTAATTATTGTTTTAATTTCCTCTTCATCAGAGGTGAATTCACCCTTTTCATTTTTGATACTGGTAATTTGGTTTTCTTCTTTTTTTTTAAATCAAATTCACCAAAGGTTTATCAATTTTATTGGGTCTTTTTTTACATAAATCCAGCTCTTAGTTTTATTTATTAGTTCAATACTTTTCTTGATTTCAATTTTCTTAATCTCTCCTTTGGTTTTCAGTATTTCTAATTTGATATTTAATTGGGGATTTTCAATTTGTTCTTTTGCTAGTTTTTTCAGTTGCCTGCCCAATTTATTGATCTCCTTTTTCTCTATTTTATTCATTTAAGCATTTAGAGATATAAAACTTCCCCTAAGAACAGCTTTTGCTGCATCTCATAAATTTTGCTATGTTGTCTCATTATTGTCATTCTCTTGAATGAAGTTATTGATTGTTTTTACGATTTGTTCTTTGGCCCACTCATTCTTTAGGATTAGATTATTTAGTCTCCAGTTAATTTTTAGTTTATCTTTCCATGGTCCTTTATTATAAATAATTTTTATTGCATTATGATTTCAAAAGGATGCACTGACTATTTCTGCCTTTCTGCACTGGATTGTGAGGTTTTATGCCCAGGTATATGGTCAATTTTTGAATATGTGCCATGTACCACTGAGAAAATGTATATTTCTTTTTACCCCCATTTAGTTTTCTCCAGGGGTCTATCATATCTGCCTTTTCTAAAACTCTATTCACCTCCTTAACTTATTTCTTAGTTATTTTGAGGTTAGATTTATCAAGTTCAGAGAGGGGGAGGTTGAGGTCTCCCATTATTATAGTTTTGCTGTCTATTTCTTTCTGTAATTACCTTTCTCCTCTAAGAATTTGCATGCTATACCACTTGGTGCATATATGTTAAGTAATAATATTGCTTCATTGTTTATGGTGCCTTTTAGCAGGATGTAGTGTCCTTCCTTATCTCTTTTAATTAGATTTATCTTTGCTTTTGCTTTGTCTGAGATTAGGATTGCTACCCCTGCTTTTTTTTTTTTTTTACTTTAGCTGAAGTACAATATAGTCTACTCCAGCCTTTTACCTTTACCCTGTGTGTATCCCCCTTTTTCAAATGTGTTTCTCGTAAACAGTATATTGTAGGATTATGGTTTTTAATCCATTCTGCTATCTGCTTCTGTTTTATGGGAGAGTTCATTCAATTTACATTCACAGTTATGATTACTATGTCTTTTTCTCCACCCTATTTCCCCCTGTTTATGCTTTTATTTCTCCCTTCTTCCTTCCACTCCTCAACAGAGTTTTGCTTTTGATCACTGCCTTCCTCAGTTTACCTTCCCTCTTGATTCATCTCCCTTATCTTACCTTTTTGCAATTACCTCAATTTCCTCAACTGTAAAATGGGGATAATAATAGCACCTACCTCCCATGGGTGTTGTGAGGATAGATTGAGATAAGATTTGTAAAGTGTTTAGCACAGTGCCTGGAGCACAGTAGGCACCATATAAATGCTAGCAATTATCATTCAGGTGGCTAGTTATTGGTACTAACTATTATTCTCAGTTGCCTTTTTTATTGCCAATAATAAAGTTACCAATTTTCTCCCAAGTCTTTGAAATCAGAAGATTATCATCTTGGAGCTATAAGAAATTGTACAAGTCATTGAACCCAAACCCTTCATTTTACAGATGAGGACACTGAGTCCCAGAGAAGATAAGTGACTTTCCCAGAGTCACACAGCACAACTGTATTTTCTTCTCTTTTTTTTAATTAACATGCATTTCTCATCTTTCATTCCAGCATTTTCCCACCTCCCACCCCACCCAAGAAAATAGACAACAGAAAAGAAAAAATAAAGAGAAATAAAACAAACAACAACAACAACAAACCTGAATAATTACACATAGTCAAGTAAAACAAATTCCTGTATTGGCTGTGCCCAAAAATGTCTGTCACATTTGAAAATCACCCATGCTCTCTCTGTCTCTCTATCCTTCTCTCTCTCTCTGTCTCTCTCTCTCTCTCTCTCTCTCTCTCTCTCTCTCTCTCTCTCTCTCTCTCTCTCTCTCTCCACCAACAGTCTTTTTTCGGGGAGGGAAGGGTCAATCAGGGTTAAGTGAGACTTGCTTAGGGTCACACGGCTAGTAAGTGTCTGAGGTTGGATTTGAATTCAAGTCCTCCTGACTCTAGGAACAGTGCTCTATCCCCATGGTACCTAGCTGCCCCTAACCATCACTCTTACAGATCATAATTGATAATTGTATTGATCAAAGTTCTTAAGTCTTTCCAAGTTGTCTATCTTTACAAGGTTGTTATTATGGTACATATTATTCTTCAGGTTCTTTCTGCTTACTTCATTTGCCATCACTTTATACAAATCTTTCCCAGTTTCTGTGAAACCTTCCTCTTCATCATCTCTTAGTCACCTGGCTATAAAGTGTCTGAGAAAATTTGAATCCAGGTCTTCCTGATCCTAAATCTAGTACTTTACCCATTATGCCATGTTTGTTTCTCCTCTCCTTTAAATATTTTGAGACTCAATCGCTCTACACTTTCCAAGCTGTGTTACCTCCAACTATCTTCCCATCTGTGTTCTGCTTATTGCCATTTATAGATCTAGAATTGGATGGATTGGAGGTCATCTAGACCATTACCAATCCAGAACTGATGCCTAGAAACTTTAGGTTACTTGCCCAAGGCCTCTGAGATAAGTCAAAATCAGAGGTGGGATTTGAACCCAGGACCTGTGATATCAGAAGCAACATATTTCTACATTCTCATGAACCATATCCGGAGCTGTAATCTTGGAGCACAAATGTAGTGGCCACACTAGCATGGAAGAAGAAAAGATTTTGTTATTAAAGTATTTACAGACAGATATTTCTTCATGTTTCATCCATTCATCATTCTCCTTCCTATTTCAGCTGTAAGTTCCCTGGAGACATTCTGGCTTATTTGGGTCTCTTGCCAAGCTTTCCATAAACTAGTTTTTCACCCTCCTGCTCCTCGCTATTTTATGAGACAACACTGTTCATGATCTCCATCGCCCTCCTCCATAGGATTTCACAAATGAGTTTATATTCGAAACCAGTGTTGCCCTTGGCCGCCATAGCCTTCCTCTTGGCACGGAAGTCAAGCATTTGCTGGATAAGGTGGTTTCTAGGATCTTCAATCATTGTGGTGATGGATTTACATCTCTTAAACGCCACGGGAGATGGCAATAGTCTGTGTTCATGTCCATTTCCCCCATTCATTTCCCATTTTTCAGTGTCAATGGTGTGTCTGAATAGATTGAAGTTTTCTAAGGGATGTACCAACTAACTTTATATTAATTTTCATCTTAGTTTTAAGATGTAAACAGTGAGAAGGAAAATGTAAAGCTGACCTACCCTCCCCCCATCAGTAACAGGACAATTCTTGTCTGTTGAAATATTAATGAATTTGTGTGTATGTGTGTGTGTGTGTGTCTGTGATATTATTTTGTGTCAGAGTCAGAATGTACAGAGAGCATGCCTCGAAGTGAGAAAGCCCTCAGTCCATGCCGCACTGACTATGATCCTGGGCAAGTGACTCAAGCTTAGTGCCTCAGCAGTTCTCTGAGATGATGAACCACAGAGAAGGTGCTGACTTGAATCAGTAAAGGAACTTTCTTACCTGGGAGTTCCCAAACCAATGAAATTACAGGTCCATTTGTTATACCTATCTTATTTTGTGACCATCACAAAAAAATGCCTCCTAATTCTATTCAGGGTGGGGAGAGGGAAGTATTCATTATGGCGTATGCTGTCAGAAACAGTTGATGTATTAGCTCGTTTTGCTAATTTTTTTGCCTTTCTTTTATATTCTTTGTCACAATGGTTGCTCATTATATAAGGAAAGGGGGGTGGGATGTACCCACCCAGAAACTAAAGAAATAGAAAAACAAATGGTATCAATATAAACAAGAAATTTTTTAGGGCAAAAGAAGATCTATATATACATATGTATAAATCTATATATGTATGTTTGTATGCGTATCTATCTATCTATCTACATAATATATATAGATATAGATATAGATATGTATACATGGTGTATAGAGATGAGAATTTTGTATAGTTCCAAGTCTTTGGCTTCTCATGTTTTACTCCTAAACAATGTTTTTATTTTGTATTTATTATTTGGTCTTGACCTTTGATATCACTGATAGAGGGAAAACCCATTGAAGAGACCCTTTCTACCAGCGTTGCTTGGGGCCTGCTTTGCAAGAGGTAGTTTTAGGGGGCTGCCTGGGTCACTGGGAGGTTAAGTCAATTGTCCAAGGCCACCCAGCCAATCTAGCTCAGACATGAGCCTTGAACTCAGCACCTGTTCAACTCTTGGGTTAGCTCTCTATGCACCACACCACAATGTCACTTCTAAGCTATCTTTTCTAAAACACTCTTCCTAGTCATCCCCTAAACCCACCTTTACATCAAAATCACCAAGGATTAACATACATATTTATTTTATTCATAAGGTCTTATCAAGTATTTTATAAAATTTCATTATTTCATCATCTTCAACGAATGTTGGAGCATGAATTTTAGCTATCTTTGTGGTGGTCTACTTACAAATGCTCACCACAATTACTGAAATGGAAGACAACCAAGTGACCCATGAAATGATGTCTCCTGCCACCAGCTAAAACCCACACAGCTCAGGAAATGAAAATTAATTATAATTCTATCATAAGCTAAATCTACTTGGAAAGACAAATGTATGGTGCTATCTGCCCCACCCTTCAAAAAGTCACAGAATCTCTTTGCAAACCAAGAAATAATTATTTTTGCTTTATTCATTTCTGACCTCAGTGGCAGTTTGGGATGAATGACTGAGAGATGGTACTTGCTTGGAATGATCCTGGCTCATTACGAGTCACTTGATGGTGTTGTCAGAAGCTGTTCTTCCTAATCCCAGACTGGGACAGAAACTTCCTCTCTAGTATCCCTGGGAACGCCAGGACTATAATGAGAATGGCAGGCTCCTGTGGAGTCCTGCTTGCACCATGAGGGGCTGTTTGCCAATGGGGATGAGTTGGTCCAGCTCCCCTACTGAGCCGTAAGCCCTTTATAAGAATGATCCTAGGTCAGCTCTGGGGAGGAGAACAAATCTGAAAACAATACAGAAGTCCTTGCCATCTCTTCCATTAAGTTGTAATTAGTCATTGAGCCAATGAACTAGGAGAGGAGAAGTCTTGGCTTTAAAAATTGCCAATTCCTACAGGGCCTGGGGTCAGTCTTCTAGCCTAAGAAAACCATTGCTTCAAAGGACTAAATAAGAAAGTCCACTAGTAAAATGTCATCATAGATTCAGAGCGTCATGGAACCTTAGGAACCTGTGAGTCCAACCCCCTTATTTTACAGGAGGGGAAAATGAGGCCTGGGTAAAGTGACTCACCCAGAGTCATGCACTGATTAAGTGTCTAAGGAGTGGAGATAGAGGCTGTGAGGTACCAGTTGGTGGGGAGAAGCTCCCCAGCCCTCTAAGGCAGTAGCTTCCTATTTTAACTAATTATTCTGCTAATTTGGTGTTAACTTCTCCTGTCCTTTCTATGCTGATAAAGGAAAGCAATTGCTGTCAGAACACTCAATAAAAGAGACTGTCTAAAATTGATGCCCTAGGGCAAAACTCTATCTGCCTCATCCTAGTTTTGTCCTTGGCTCTAATCTTGGCCCTACCATGAACTTTCTGTGTGATGTTGGGTCATTGTTGACTCTCTTGGGTCCTCATTTTTTCCCAATAGAAAAACCAAGAGGATTAGACCAGATGATCTTGAATGTCCCTTCTGGCTACTATGAGGGTTTTTTTTGATACATAACAAAATTAGTCTCATAAAGCTGGAAGAGACATAAACATCACTGATTCAAACCTCTTTGTTTTACTAATGAGGAAAGTCAATCAGAGGTTGCCCAGATTATAAGCAGCAAATCCAATATATTATCCATATATTTAGAGCAAACAAGGTCATTAGAGGTAATTAAATTAAATCCAACCTCTCATTTTACAGATGAGGAGCCTGTGATCCAGAGGGGAAAAATACTGCCTAGTATCACATAAAGAATAAATATTAGAGTCAAGATTTGAATTCAGGTCCTCCAACACCAAATTTATTACTCCTGTACCTTTCATTAACTGAGACTCAGAAAGGATCTAAGAAACCATCTATTTCATCCACTTCATTTTATATTAAATACCCCTCAGACCCAGAGAGGTAAAGTAATTTGTCCAAGATCATTTGGAAAAAGCCCTTTCTAGAATCTGGCTTCTATATTCTTTCTACTTCTCTTTCCTGGACTATGTGTGATTTGCTAGCTTTGCAAAGGGTATACTCAGTATACAGGATGGCTCCAGCAATTCTGAGGTGAATGGCTACCTTGAAAGAGAAAGAAAAATGGTTTCCAAAGGGCAATATGGCATAGACTGCAGTGGTAAGAGACCCCTCAGAATATATTTATTTTCTAAAGCAGAACAGCCATTGCCCTCTGAATTGAGAATATGTTTCTAGTCCTGGTTTTTTCATATCTTCTTTGTGTAATGCTGGGAAAGTCACATCCTCTTCTTGGACTCAGTTTTCTAATTTGTAAAATGGAGGCTATAGATCCATAATATGTCAAAGTTAGATAGCACATCAGATATCATCTAGCTCAACTCCCCCCCAAAAAAACCCCAGCAAGAGTCCCTTCTACCAACTGTGGGGCATTCCAGGACATCCCACATAAATGATTATCCAATCTCTGCTTATATACTTCCAGTAATGGAGAGAGCTCCCTATCACCTGGGGCAGCCCACCCTATTTTTGTATAGCTCTAATATTTAGCAAGCCTTTCTTTATTTTTAACCCTGAAACTTCTGACTACAGGAAGGCATAGCACAGATAATGGAGCAGTAGCAGGAGTATGCTGGAACGAGCTATTATATAAGGGAGCATATTGTTAAATTTTCCACATGAGTTTTCACCCCTCAAAACTGGCAAATGCTACAAATTAGACTATTTTGTTGTTGTTGCTGTTGATTTCTAGAATTAAGAAAGGGAGAAAATGTCAGTAAGGCAGTGTCACATGTATCTTTTTTTTCAGAGAGCTGGTTGTTAAACATTTACCAACACACCCCTGAGTAGTAGGAAAAAAAATATAGCCAAGCTCTCCAACACAATTCTTCCACAAAGATCTAGAAAATGCACCAACCCAATCCTTGATTATGAAATCCAAGAAAAAAAGTCACATTTCCAGTCAAGGTCAGAATAGGAGGTAGGGATGTCAGAGAAAAATGGAAACTTGATTCAGCCAAGACTGCATCATGTGGAGCATTCCAGCACACAGGAATTGAAAGAGAATCAAGACTGTGCACCATGGCAAGAAGAGATCCCAGACTCATAAACCCTTGATCTGGTATGGGCTATAGGAAGTTGCCAACTGGTAATTCTGCTCTTTGCTACTCACTAAATTCCATATCACAGACCCCCAGAGCAGACTGTGGAAAGAACCTGTGTGTCTCAGGTGTTCCTGGGTTGTATACTGAATACTTAGCAAGTTCAGAAGCAAGGGGTAGCCATGTTGCTCTGACCCAGGAGTAGAACAGAGTCACAATTCCAGCCTTCAGTGCAGTCTGAAGCTGAAGCAGAATAACCTAGGCAAGATTCTCAGACCAAGGGGGAACCCAAGCTCTATCATTCTGAACCTGCAGAGTTTTTCAGCTGGCTGATAGTGACTTAGTCTAGTAACAGTCTACTTGAACTTTAACCAAGGGCAAGCCCGCAGGTGTGTTACTTAGACCCAGAGCCAGGTCAGGAATGTCAAAGTTTAAACCAAGAGCAAAAGGAACAAACTTTTATGCTAGATCAGAACACTCTGGGAGCACTTGAAGCTGGCAGGTCACTAGCCTGAGCTGTTCCTTAGATCTTGGAATAGCACAACACTCAGGACTCCCAAGAAAGTGTCAGCAGGACCCAAGAGTACAGAATATCAACCCAGACATTCCCCCCAGGAGTATACAAAAGCATGACCTTAACATAAAGTCCAAAGTCAGAAAGTAGGCTGTAAAAGTTAGCAAACACAAAAAGAAAAGATTTATTATGATGACGGATGTTCAAGATACAAACTCAGAAAAAGAGAATGATTCCAAAACATCTATAAACAAAGCCTCAAAGGGAAACACACCTTGGGCACAAATTGAACTAGAATTCCTGGAAGATGAAAGAAGAGTGTTTTTAATAAAGCTAAAAAGGATTTTTAAAATAAAATGAGAGTGCTAGAGGGGAAGTGGGAAAAGAAATAAGCTATGGAAGAAATATTTGAGGAGAATTAATAGCTTATAATAAGAGGTAGAAAACCTTACCTAAGAAACAAACTCCCTGAAAACTAGAGAATCAAATAGAAGCTAATGACTCCATGAGACAACAAGGAATATAAACAAAGCCAAAAGACTGAAAACATAGAAGAAAGTATAAGATTTCTCATAGCAAAAACAACAGATCTGGAAAAGAAATTGAGGAGAGATCATTTAAGAATCACATGTCCATCTAGAAGCCATGAACAAAAAAAAAATTAAGAGCCTAGCATCATATTCCTAGAATTCATAAAACTGTCCAGATCTCTTAAAGCCAGAAGGCAAAGTAAAAATAGAAAAAAACATGCTAGTCATCTTCGGAAAGAGACCTCAAAATCAAAACTCCCAGGAACAGTATTGCCAAAATTTAGAGCTTCCAAGTAAAGGAAAAAAAAAATATTGCAAGAAACCAGAAAGAAAGAATTCAAATACCAAGGGAACCATAGTCAAGATCATATAGAATTAGTAGCCATTTAACAATGGCAAAAAAATGTTGATTTAATTAAAAGGCATAAATAAGGAAACTACATTTTGCTGAAAGATAACAGACAATGAATTAACATAAATATCAAATATATATGCACCAAATGTCATAGCATCTAAGTACATAAAGAAACAATTAAATAAACCGTAGGGAGAAATAGATAGTAAAAATATAATGGGAGACCTCAATTTATCCCCTCTCTGACACAGATAAATCTAATCAAAAAATATGAGAAAGAAGATAACTACCTGAATAGAATTTTATAAAAATTATCTAGGAAAGACCTCTGGAGAATTTTGAAAGGAAATACAAAAGATAATACTGATTCCTCAGCTATGCATGAGAAAAAAATTATCATGCATTAATACGTAAAAAACATACAACTGCAAAAAAATTAAACAAATTTTTACTAACCATAATGTAACAAAAATTACATTCAGTATAAGGCCTTTGAAGGAAAGATTAAAATTAATTGAAATGAAACAATCTAATTCTAAGGAATGTTCTGGTTTAGGAACAAATTATAGGAGCAAGTAATACTTTCATTAAAGGTAATGACAAGACAACATATCAAAATTTGGGGGATTCAGTCAAAGGAGTTATTAAGGGAAAAATCATATCTTTAAACACTTCTATCAATAAAAGAGAGAAATTACAGATCAATCAATTGGACATGTAACTAAAAAAACCATAAATTAAAGCTCTCAATTAAACACAAAATAGAAAATTCTGAAAATCAAAGAAGAAATTTAACAAAATCAAAAGCTATTGAAACAATAAATGAAATTAAGAGCTTTTTTTTCAAAGGGGTAATCATTAGTTGACACAATTTAAAAACAAAAAGAAAGAACTAAACCAAATTACCATTATCAAAAATGAAAAAAAAATTGAATTCAAAACCAATGAAAACAAAAACAAAAGAGATTACTAGGAATGATTTTAACTAATTATATGTCAATAAAACTGACAAAATAAATTAAATAGATAAATATTTACAAAAATATAAACATTCCAGATTAATACAGCCAAAAGTAGAAGACTTGCATAATCTAATCTTAAACAAATAAATTGAACAACCCAAAAATGAACTCTCAAAGGGAAAAAAAAACAGGGCCAGTTAGATTTGCAAGCAAATTCTATCAAACATCTATAGGGTAATTGATTCTGATATTACATAAACTGTTTTTTTTTTAATAGGATAAAAGGAGACCTTACCAAATTTCTTCTATGATACAAGAATGATCTTGATAGTTAAACCAGGGAGAGTCAAACCAGGAAAACAGCAACTACAGACTAATAGCCTAATGAATATTAATGTAAAATTTTTAAATAAAATATTAACAAGGAGACTGTAGCAACACATCACAAATATTATACACTATGGCCAGGCTGGATTTATACTAGAAATGAAAGACTGGTTCAATACCAGGAAAACCACAAAATTTACCATATTAATAACAAGAACAACAAATATCTAAGATGATCAATAGATACATAAAAAGCTCTTGATAAGATGCAGCACCTATTCCTGTTAAAAACACTAAAAAGCATATGATCTGCATTTTCCCTCAAATATGATAAGTAATATCTATTTAAAATGAAGAGCTAGCATTGCTTGTAATGGGGATAAACTAGAAGCCTTTCCAATAAGTTTAATGGTAAAGCAATGATCTCCATAGTAACTATTACTATTCAATATAATTAAGGAAATGCTATCTACAGCAATACTACTAAGAAAAATAAGAACTAGCACTTTAAGGTTTGCAATTGTCTTTATAAACATCATCTAATTTAATCCTCACACCAGCCCTGGGAGGTAGGTGCTTTTATTGTCCATTCACAAAAGCTATTGGGGAAATTGAAAAACAATCTTGAAGAAACTAAATACAGACCAAAAGTGCATACTGTATACCAATTTGAGTTCCAAACCAGTACTTGACTTAGACATTAAGGATGATATCACAAACAAATTAGAGGGAAAAAAAATAACCTGTCAGATCTACTATGGACAGGAGAATAACTCATTGCCAAACAAGAGATAGAGAGGATCCCAGAAGGCAAAATGGATAGTTTTGATTATACAAAAATAAAAGGTTTTGCATACACAGGAATAATGCTGCTAAAATGGGAAGAAAATGGGTAAATTACATAGGAAAATATTTGCAGCAAGCTTTGATCTTATTTCTAAGGCATATAGGAAAGTGATTCAAATTTTTATGATTAAGAGCCATTCTATAATTAATTAAATGATCAAAGGATATATGAACAAGCAATTTGCATAGGAAGAAATCCAAGCTATCAAAAAGCATATGAAAAATGCTCTAAATTACTAATTCCTAGAGAAACACAAATAAAAATAAACTCTTAGATTTCACCTCATATCCATCATATTGGCAAGATTGATAATAAGGAAAAAATGACAAGTGCTGTAGGAAAAACATACAGTAATAGAGTGCTAATGGAGCTATGAACTGGTCCCGCCATTCAGGAAAGCAATTTTAAACTATGTCCCCAAAACTATTACAATGTACATACCTGCATTTAAAATAATCCAGTCATGTCACTTCGAGATCTATGTCCCAAAGAGATCAAAGAAAGAGGAAAAGGGTCTTCTTGATGTGTAAAAATATAGCAGTTCTTTCTTCAACGGCAAAGAGTTGGAAACTGAAGGGGTATCTATCAATTCGGGAATGTCTGAAGAAGTTATGATATATCAAATGCTATTGTACTGTAAGAAATGATGAAGGAGATTGTGTCAGAGAAGCCTGGGAAGACTTGAATGAACTGATGCAGAACCAAGAGAACAATTTATAATCACAAAAATTCCAGACGACTTGTATTATCCACATCTTCATAGAAAGGCAAAGAACTCAGATACCAAGAGACTTTTTTGGACATGGTCAGTTCAGGAATTTATTTTACTTGACTATACATGTTTGTAAAAGGAGTTTTGTTTTGCTTGCTTTCTCAATGAAGGGGTGAGGGGATGGGAGAGGAGGGAGAGAAGGTGATTCTTCATTTTCAAAATGAATATTTTTTTAAAAATTTAAAATTTAAAAAAATTTTGAAATTTTTTTGAGATTTGAAAGTTCTGAAAAAATTTACAAATTGAATATTTTACAGTGATAAAATATAATTTTAAGAAGATTTTCATTATTGGTTTGATTTAAGATAATAGAATCCTGTGACATAGTTTCTAGTACCCTCATCATTTGAGTCATCCTCTTTTGGGCACCTTCTGATTTGTCAATGTTCTTCCTAAGATGTGGACTCAGAACTAAGTGTGGCCAAATGGGGCCAGGCAAGAATCAAAGGACATTGGATTCAAAGGTACCTTGGATGTCATCTTAATCTGACCTCATTTCCAGGTGAGGGCACAGAGAGGTAAAGAGATGTGACCCAACTTCACACAGGTAACAAGGGAGGGAGCAGCAATTTGAACCCCACATTTAGTTTTGCTTCCACTAACCATTTGGTGTTGGAGGACCTGCATTCAGATCCTGACTCTGCTCTTTAATATTCATGAGATGAAAGAGTCAAGCCCAGACCCTTTGATAAAATGTGACCCTAAATTCATAGGACCATAAAAATAGAGTTGGGAGAAAACTTACTCGTCATTTCGGAGATGAGGAAATCAAGGCTTGGGGAGGTGATAGGACATTCCCAAGGTCACTGAGCTAGTAAGTGACAGAGTCATAGGCAAACAAGATCAGCAGGCAGGACATGCCTACCGTGCCTTTTCTCCTCCAATACTGTCTCCCCTCTACCATCACATCATCCCTGTCTCTCTATAACAGGATGCCCCATATGCTATAATTCTCTTACTGTAGCCTAAACCCATGTTAGGAAACAGGATCGTATGATAACTAGATAGAGGGCCAGCCTCCCATTCAACAAGACATGGGTTCACGTCTTGCCACTCACACATGTTAGTTGTATGAGCCTAAACAAGTCATTTGATTTCTTAGTGCCCTGGGAAGCTCTCTAAGATACTAAGCTGCACTCCATCTCTCAGAACTTTGGCTTCCTCATTTATAAGACAAGAATAATACCTCTTGGTACCAGATACACAATGCTGTGAAGAATGTACTGTGTCATCTTTTAGAAGTATTATTGTTGTTGTGTTTGTCCTAAGTTCTCAAAGATTACCATGACATCAGGGAGATGATGCCATGACTTACAGTTGACTTTGAGTGAGGCAGGGCTGTGCAAGGTCACGAGCCTCACTTTATCCTCCAGAGCCATATGGGTCCAGTGACCTGATATTCACCGCACAACTGGAGATGGCCCAGGATGCATTGGGAGACCCTGGTCCTTTCAGGCTAAAGTCTTTTCAGGTTCTCACTTTGAGTGAGGTAATGCCCATTCAGTGAATAGGTCTCTTTAAGAAATTAATCAAAGGATGGCCCCTTTAATCAAAACTCAAAAAAGCAAATCAAACTGGGAGGGGAAGACCTTTGGGGTTTCCTGGCCAATGAGTCACTGTTACAAGATAAGTGTCTTGAGTTATCCCCATCCAATCCTCAATTCCATGGCCTAGTAGAGTGGGTTAATTCCATCATCTAAACCAGTCAGGTTAGCAAAAAGATAAATCAGAAGCATCTCTGTGTTACTTGGTTAATCTGGGCTTGGCCTTGTTGGCTTTCTGCTCCCTATATCTTATCCTGTCCTTCTGAATGTGACCACTACCCTATGACATCATTTCTGTGGGTCTCTGGAAGCATTTTATAAGTGGTGAAGTTAAGGGAATTAAGATATTGATTTACCAGTTGCTTTGCTACACCTTATAGACCAAAGTAATGGATCATCTTTGGAAGGTTACACACATATTCCAAAGATGTGCCCATTGCTTAGAGCATGCACAGAAACCAACATCCATTAGCCTCCATTAGAGCTCATAGAATCACAAATTTAAAGCAGGAACGGACCTCAGAGGCCATTGAATTCTTCCTCCTCACTTCATAAATGGGGAAACAGAGGCCCAGGGAGGTGACTGGATCTGTTTCAAGACCTGTAACTCCAATCCAGCATTCTTTCCACATTTCCACCTTGCCTTCGGAGACTGCTGGGCAGTCTTCAGCTCTCCTTAGTGGGGTCAAATCTGATTTTTGGAAACCACCAAGGATCTTTTGGAGTCTGACTTGGTCAATTAGGTGATTAAGTAACCTAGGGGCATGTCAGCTCTGGTCAAAGAGTTTTACTTTGCTATAAGAGAGCTCTCAAAGTGTGGAGTAATCCAGAAACATTTAATATGAAAACACTTTAATAATACTTTTTTTTAAATAAAAGGCAACCATAAAGGAAGGGAAAAACATCTTGTGGTTCCTTAACTGCCTCTGAAAAGGCACCTTTTTTTACACTGAGGTGTGTAAGTTCTTTATTTTTTTTCCCCTTATTTTTCTTCCTCTTTAATTTTCTGGTAAACAGTACAATAAAATAGATTTCATTCTGCATCAGCTCATAGTTCTTGATCCAAAGTCCCTAGGCTACCACATTCATTACAGATGACTCCTGCCTTGATAAAGGCCAGAAATAGCAAATCCACCATCCTTGTTAGGCAAGGTCATATAAGGTAATATATGCTCAATTTCCCTTTATCACATAGAAATTCTCCAATCATCTTTTAATCATCATTATAAAACTCCATGAGGTATTCCCATAGGTAGAGAGAGTGCTAAATAATTTCAACTTAATAGAGTGAGCATAATATCCATTTTATGTAGATTGTCTTTTCATATTAAATTAAAATTAATTGCTCCCAACATTCTAGGTCTATTCTCTTGGTGGACACATATATCCTAAATATAATTTAGCTTATCTTATGGATTTTTCAGTGTCCTTGTATCAAATAATTTAATTGTTAAGTCACTTTTAAAATCTCTAACCATCAAATTACATTTATTGCACTCCAGCAATATTCATATTTCCTTCAGTTTATTCCAATTGACCTCATAACTGGAGGTTCTGTTCCTAATTGAATAGTAAAAGATAATAAGTTGGTCCTTTGAGCCACAGAAGAATGCAAAATGTTTAACACTGTGATATTGGTGCAGACTTAGTATATACTCAGTGGGTATTATCATGACAATAGTGCATATCAAGCTTCTTTCCTTCCTCTTTGCAACCTGTAGAAACAAACCAACAACTGACTGAATAGATACTAGCTAAGGAGTGTAGTATATGATTTGGTCACAAGGTGGTACTACCTTTAAGCCACCAAACAGGTGGTTTTGTCTACAAGTAGAAAGTGCAAGGTTATAGGCTTTATCAACATCTTTGTTATCATTTGTTATCAAAAGGTGCTCAGCACTAGAATCCTCTTAAATCAGTTCCCCTCACACCTCTCATTTTTTTTTGTTTTTGTATTTGTTTTTTCCCTGCTGTATTATAATTTTATTTATTTTGTAGACATTTCTCAATTACTTTTTTATTTTCAACATTCATTTTTATAAGATTTTTTAGTTCCAAATTCCCCCTCCCTCCCTTCTTTCCCCCTCCCCCTCCTTTTTTCCCCTTCCCAAGACAGCAAGCAATCTGATATAGGTTATACATGTACGATCATGTTAAACATATTTCCACATTAGTCATGTCATTAAAGAAGAATTGGAACAAAAGGGAAAAACCACAAGAAAGGGGAAAAAAAGTGAAAACAGTACACTTTGATCTGCATTCCAACTCCATAGTTCTTTCTCTGGATGTGGATAGCATTTTCCATTATGAGTCTTTTGGAATTGTCTTGGATCATTGTATTGCTGAGAAGAGCTAAGTCTATCATAGTTGATCATCACATAATGTTGCTGTTACTGTGTACAATGTTCCCCTGGTTCTACTTACTTCACTCAGTATCAGTTCGTATAAGTCTTTCCAAGTTTGTCCTGAAATATGCCTGCTCATCATTTCTTATAGAACAATAGTATTACATTACATTCATATACAACCACTTGTTCAGCCACTTCTCAATTGGTGAGCATCCCCTTAATTTCCAATTCTTTGATAACACAAAAAGAGCTGCTATAAAAATTTTTGTACATGTGGGTCCTTTCTCCTTTTTTATGATCTCTTTAGGATACAGACCTAGAAGTGATATTTCTGGGTCAAAGGCCATACACACTTTTAAAGCCCTTTGGGCAGAATTCCAAATTGCTTTCCAGAACTGTTGGATCAGTTCACAACTCCATCAACAATGATTAGTTTTCCAATTTTTCCATATCTTCTCCAACATTTATCATTTTCCTTTTCTGTCATATTAGCCAAACTTATAGGTGTGAGGTGGTACATCAGAGTCATTTTAATTTGCATTTCTCTAATCAATAGTGATTTAGACTATTTTTATATGGCTATAGATAACTTTAATTTCTTCATCTGAAAACTTCCTGCTCCAATCCTTTGACCATTTATCAACTGGGGAATGACTTGTATTCTTATAAATTTGACTCAGTCCTCTATATATTTCAGAAATGAGTCCTTTATCAGAAAAACTGGCTGTAAAAAAATTTTTTGCCAGCTTTTTGCTTTCCTTCTAATCTTGGTTGCATTGGTTTTGTTTGTGCAAACCCTTTTTAATTTAATGTAGTCAAAATTATCCATTTTGCATTTCATAATGTTTTCTATGTCTTGTTTTGGTCATAAATTATTCACTTCTCCATAGATCTAACAGATCAACTATTCTTTTGCTCTCCTAATTTGCTTATGGTATAACCATTTCTGTCTAAATCACGTACCCATTTTGTTCTTATCTTGGTATATGATATGATATGTTGGTCTGTGCCTATTTTCTGCCGTATTTTCCAGTTTCCCCAGCAGTGTTGGTGAAATAGTTAGTTCTTATCCCAGAAGCTGGAGTCTTTGGGTTTATCAACACTACATTACTATAGTAATTTACTAATGTGTCTTGTGTACCTAATCTATTCCACTGATCCACCGCTCTATTTCTTGACCAATACCAAATAGATTTGATGATTGTTGCTTTATAATATACTTTTAGATCTGATATGGCTAGGCCACTTTCCTTTGCATTTTTCCCCATTAATTCCCTTGATATTCTTGATCATTTTTTTCTTCCAGATGAATTTTGTTATTATTTTTTCTAGCTCTATAAAATAATTTTTGGTAGTTTGATTGGTGTGGTACTGAATACATAAATTAATTTAGGTAGAATTGTAATTTTAAATATATTAGGTTGTCTTACCCATGAGCAATTGACATTTTTCAAATTGTTTAGATTTGACTTTATTTGTGTGAAAAGTGTTTTTTTAATTGTTTTCATGCAGTTCCTGGGTTTGTCTTGGCAGGTAGACTCCTAAATAGTTTATATTCTCTACAGTTATTTTAAATGGAATCTCTCTTTCTGTCTCTTGATGCTGGACTTTGTTGGCAATATATAAATTGCCGATGATTTATGTGCGTTTATTTTAAATCCTGCAACTTTGCTAAAGTTGGTAATTATTTCAAGTAGTTTTTTTTAGTTGATTCCCTAGGATTCTCTAAGTATACCATGGCATCATCTGCAAAGAGTCATAGTTTTGTTTCCTCATTGCTTATTCTAATCCGTTCAATTTCTTTTTCTTCTGTTATTGCTATAGCTAACATCTTTTAGTACACTATTGAATAATAATGGTGATAATGGGCATCCTTGTTTTACCCCTGACATTATTGTGAAGACTTCTAGCTTATCCCCATTACATATAATGTTTGCTGACGGTTTTAGTTAGATACTACTTATCATTTTAAAGAAAACTCCATTTATTCCTATGTTCTCTAGTGTTTTTAATAGGAATGGGTGCTGTATTTTGTCAAAAGCTTTTCTTGTATCTATTGAGATAATCATATGATTTCTGTTAGTTTTGTTATTAATATGGTCAATTATGCTGATAGTTTTCCTAATATTGAACCAGCCCTTCAGTCCTGGTATAAATTCCACCTGGTCAGAGTGTATTATCCTCATGACAAATTGCTGTAATATATTTGCTAGTATTTTATTTAAATTTTTTGCATCAATATTCGTCAGGGAAATTCATCTATAATTTTCTTTCTGTTTTGGCTCTTCACTGTTTAGATATTAGCACTATATTTGTGTCACAAAAGGAATTTGGTAGGACTCCACCTATTTTTCCAAATAGTTAATATAGTATTGGAATTAATTGTTCTATAAATGTTTGGTGGAATTCACTTACAAATATGCCTGGCCCTGGAGATTTTTTCTTAAGAGAGTTCATTAATGGTTTGTTCAATTTCTTCTCCTAAAATGGGATTATTTAAGTATTTTATTTCCTCTTCTGTTAATCTGGACAATTTGTATTTTTGTAAATATTTATCCATTTCACCAAGATTGTCAGATTTATTGGCATACAGTTGGGCAAAATAGCTCCTATTGCTTTAATTTCCTCTTCATTGATGGTGAATTCACCCTTTTCATTTTTGATACTAATAGTTTTATTTTCTTGTTTCTTTTTTTTAATCAAATTAACCAAAGGTTTATCTATTTTATTGTTTTTTTTCCCACAAAACCACCTCTTAGTTTTATTTATTAGTTGAACAGTTTTGTCAATCCCTTCTTTGATTTTCAGAATTTCTAACTTGGTATTTAATTGGGGATTTTAAGTTTATTCTTGTTCTAGTCATTTTAGTTTCATGTCCAATTTACTGAGCTGTTCTTTTTCTATTTTATTCATATAAGCCTTTAGAGATAAAAAAAAATTCTCCTAAGAACTACTTTGGCTGCATCCCATAAATTTTGGTATGTTGTCTCATTATTGTTGTTCTTTCTGATGAAATTATTGATTATTTCTATGATTTGTTGTTTGACCCACTTATTCTTTAGAATTAGATTATTTAGTTTCCAATTAATTTTTAATCTATCTGTCTGTGGTCCTTTATTACATGTATTTTTATTGCATCATGGTCTTAAAAGGATACATTTAGTATTACTGCACTTGTGAAGTTTTTATGCCCTAATGCATGGTCAATTTTTGTGTAGGTGCCATATAGCTGAGAAAAAAGATATATTTCTTTCTACTTCAATTCAATTTTCTCCAGAAGTCTATCATATCTAACTTTTCTAAAATTCTATTCACTTCCTTAACTTCTTTCTTATTCATTTTGTGGTTAGATTAATCTAGTTCTGAAAGGGTGAGTTTGAGGTCGCCCACTAGTATAGTTTTGCTGTGTATTTCTTCCTGTAACTCACTTAACTTCTCTAAGAATTTGGATACTATATACCACTTGGTGCATATATCCTTAGTATTGATATTACATCATTGTCTATGGTACCTTTTAGCAAGATATAGTTTCTTTCCTTCCTTATCTCTTTTAATTAGATCTATTTTTGCTTTTGCTTTGTCTGAGATCAGAATTGCTACCCCTGCTTTTTTTTTACTTCAGCTGAAGCATAATATGTTCTACTCCATTCTTTTACCTTTACTGTGTATGTATCTCGCTGCATCAGATGTTTCTTGTAAACAACACGTTGTAGGATTATGGTTTTTAATGCACTCTGCTATCTACTTCTGTTTCATGGGAGAGTTCATTCCATTTCCATTAAGTTATGATTACTGTATATTTCCCTGCATCCTATTTCCCCATTTATACTTTTCTTTCTCCCTTCACCCTGTCCATCCTCACCAGTGTTTTGCTTCTGATCACTGCCTCCCTCAATCTGCCCTCCCTTCTATCAGTGCCCCTCTCTTTTCTTTCCCCTTTCTCCTCCTCTTTCTGTCCTCCCTTCTCCCTGCCCCCTTCCCCTTGTTATTTTTAAAGATGCAATAACCACGGTGAACCTTTTGGAGCCTTGACACAGGGCACCAACATTTTTAGGACACTCCCAGCACTGGTCATGCAACAGATACAGAAGCAACCAAGTTTAGTTCCCTGTCAGCAAGACAAGTAAGTTATTATATAATATCATCTGGAGTTAGAAGCAGAGGCTAGATTACCTTAGAGATAATCTGGCCCAACCCTGTCAGAGGCCAATGAGTCCAACCATTTCATTTTACAGGAGAGGAAACTGGGGCCCACAGAGATAAAGAGACTTGCCAGTGTTGTTCAGTTGAAATAGGAAGCTACAAGATTAAAAGATTCATCTTCCACCCACTCCCCAACAATGGTCATGCCTCTCTAGCCCATTTCTACCCTATTTGTGCCTTATTTGTTTTAAAAATTGGTTTAAGTATGTTTCACATAATGTGCTCTAAGAGGAAAAAATTGCTAGTTATGGTCTTGTTAATAAACCCACATTTTTTGCTTTAGAGTCACACCTTATACAATAGGTATTTCTTAAGCTAGGCTCATATGCAGAAAGCTATTCTGAATTCAAGAAAACCCAGAATTGTCAAGAAATTTGGTCTCTTTCAAGTACCTAAAACAATTCAAGCCAGGCTTACAAAGTGCCTAATGGAAATTCCAAAGGCACAGCTAAGAATGATCTCTAATGAGTAAAAAGGAGAACAAAATTGTTTGAATGTAAAAAACTATCAGAGAATTTCTGGAAAAGACCATCTGGTCCAACCTACTCCTGAACAAGAATCTTGGAAATCATAGATTTTTGAGTTGGGATGGATCAGAGGATCACAGACCTAAAACTGGAAGGGTCCCCAAAAGCCATTTATACAAACCCATTCAAAAAAGATTAAATAACTTATCCAGACCACATAGGTAATAAGCATCAGATGTAGGATTTGAATCTGGGTGCTCTGACTTCAGACAAAGTACTTTTCCCCCTGTCTTTTTTAGGAAAATCTAGGCCAGTCTCCCTCAGTTTAAAGATGAGGAAGTTGAAGGCCAGAGAAGTTTGATGTACCAGGTAGTAAGAACAGAGGGAGGTTTCAAGCCTAGGGCCTCTAATTCCAAATTCACTGCTCTTTCTGCTAAAACATACTCTATAACACTTCTTACAAATGGTGTCCCTCTTTTTTTTCAAGCCCTACTACAGTGAAGAAAAATTCACCATGCCCAAGGCAGCCTATGCAGTTGTTGGACAGTTCCAATTGTGTGGCCGTGTTTTCTTTATATGAATCCTAAACATGGCTCTCTGACTTCCCACACTCTACTTCAGGTTCTACCCTCTTGGGCTAAGCAAGTGATCTCCCTCTTCCACTTAATGGTCCTTCAGATGCTTCATTGGTTCATACAAAATTGAGCTAGAAGGGACCTTAGAGATAATCTAGCCCAAACCTCTTATTTTACACACATTGAAACTGAGGCTCAGAAAGATGAAGTGGTTTACCCACAGATGACAGAATTGGGGGCAACCAAAATGAGCAGATGAGGCAGCCCAGGCCTTTCTCCTCCAACATATATCTTGTATGTACAGAATTGTTTACGTGTGGTCTCCCTCCCGTGGAGGACATTTTCCTTTGTACCTCCAGCACAGTGTCTTGCACAGAGTAAATACTTAATGAAAGCTCATGGACTTGACTCCAACATTGCCTTTATCAACACATCTTGCCTTCAATTTATGAAGCAAGGGACAGAAATCCAGTGACACTGACCTCAAGACACTCCATATCTCATCTCTGGGAATTCTCTTCAGCTACCCACCATACCTGAGATGCTATCCCTCCTCCACTCTTATGACTTGACTTCCTTTAAATCCCAACTAAATCCCCACCTCCTACAGGAAGCCTTCCCCAACCCCTCTTAATTCCGATGCCTCCCCTCTGTTAATTATTTCCTAGTTATTCTGTATATAGCTTGCTTTGGATATATTTGTTCACATGTTGTCTCTCCCCTCCCCATTAGATTGTAAGCTCCTTGTGGGTGGGAACTGTCTTTTGCTCTTATGGCATCTCTACTGCTTGGCACAGAGCCTGGCACATAGCAGGTGCTCGATAAATGTTGATTAATTGAAAAAAAGAACTAGAATAATCATCAAAGCAAGTATCTGGGCGCTGGGTGCTTTTGAAGCACGTGGCATTTATTAGGCATAAATTGACACACAAGAATATGGAAAGAATACTTGGGGATATTTTTTCCTTAGCAACATAGATGGAGACATAGCAAGAGCACACTCACAGCCGTACACATGCTTACTCACACTTTCCCACACTCAGACATTTTACCCTGTTCTCTTCATTAGGGTCAATTACAAAAAATACAAGAAAAGCACTGTGAAAAGGGGGAAAAAACAACAAACTTAGATTCGAGTATCAATAAAATAAAAAGCTCTTAACCAGCAGATATGCTGGTTTTATTACCTGTTATTACTTAATTAGAAATCCTATTTATAAATAAATAGTACCAGTAAAATATTACATCTGAAGAACCCTGCAATAGTTTTACTTACAAACTTTTTTTTTATCATTTTATGCTCTTTAAAAAAATCCCCCCCACACACACACACCCACACACCCCACCACCCAACACAGTTTGTTTCCTTTTGGCATTACTGTGGTTTCTTTGGAAAGAAAGAATTTGAAAAGAAAAGAGCGCCTTGCAAAGTCTTCTTCCATTTGGCAGGCAGGGGCAGTGGGTTCAAGGGCAGGGGATAGAGGCTGGAGTCTCTACCAGTTTGCTTTTTGGTCAGTAAGTACATTTATTTTGGCTTTTCTGTCTCTGCATCAACTCCTGAGCTGGTGGTCCTCTTATCATCCGAGTTCTGCCCAAGTCAAAACCCACCACTTTCCACTTTCTTCCCAAAGCAACACATTTCCCATCAGCTCACATTTCAACGTGGGTTGAATCCAAAGAAAGAGAGCAGGAAAGAAGACAGGGTCTTTTGCAAGAAACATTGCCAGGCCTAGACAGGAATAGCTTTCTTAGTCCCATTGGCAAATCAAAAGAGAGTGTCGTGTTTATTATAAAGATCAATCACGAAGGTAAGTGTTGGATATTTGCAGAAACATCACATGTCAGAGGTAGGTACCTAACTTTAGTCAAGGGGAATGTGGGTCTTTTGCAGGGAGGGGCAGGAAGAAGCAAGAGATGATTTAAAAAAAACCCATACACAAGCACACTTTGGAACACAACCTGTCTAGGTCTCCCCCACAAAAGGGACCAGGTCCCTTTCAGAGAATAGAAAGAAAAAATATATTATAATTTATTATATAACAATGTTAACATTAACACCAAGGGACCAGGGCTAGAAAATAAACATCCGATGCACTGGGATGTAGACCTCTTTTTTGTCTGTCTCTGTATCACCAGCACCTAGCACAGTGCCTCGTACATAGTAGGCACTTTGTAAAAGTTTCTTAGCTTGATTTGTTGAATATGTTTTGAGCAGAGTCGTACCAAGGACAAGCACCATAAACAGTGCCTGGGGCAAGTAGCTAGAAAGGCCAATATCAGTTACCAAGAGTTAGGGGAAAGGGGAGACGAAGACCCTGAAACACTGGTGTGACGTGAGGCCACTGCTGGGAGGATGATGAAGGGTCTCCAGGAAACAAAGAAAAATGGGGGAGGAGCTCATGAAGTCTCAAATCAGGATCATTTCATTATTTGTATTGGTATCCTCAGCCCCTAACACAGTGCCTGGTACACAGTAGGCACTTTAAATATTGTCTCCCTCATTAGAATGTGAGTTTCTTCAGGTATGGAGTTGGTTTTGCCTTTCTTTGCATCCTCAGTAATTAACACAGTGCCTGGTGTATCTGTGAGCACTTAATAAATGGTTGTTGACTTGATGTGTTGATTGATTGACTGCAAGAGCTGTCTATGCTCCCTAAATCGGAGCACTCTGGGACCAAGCACTAGTTGGCCTACCCTAGTTACAACTCTGGTGTTGAGATGCAAAAACACAGCTCAGGCCTCAGGGTGGTTGTAGAAGATGAGTTTGGAAGGTGAGAGGAAAGGGAGTCATGGAACAGGTTGACTTTTTGTGGGGTTGGGTTTTTTTCCCTTTTTTTGAGTTTTTGAAACAAAACAAAAAAGTCACATTTTTTGAATTGTGGTTTCAAATCAGCATCCAGCTGGCACAAGGGCCCAGTTGGAGGAAATCTTGCCAAAGGGGTTTCCTGTCTCTCATCCTCCCTCTTCATGTCTATCATCACAGCCCCTTGCTCAGTCTTAGCTGTTCTCACTCCACTCTGGCACCATGCCCACTCCATGGACAGAGTGGTACTGATGAGGAGAGAGGGTTCGAGGTACCCCATGGGAGTACAGGAACTCAGCAGGCTGTATGCTGCCAGGGGACTGGAGGCTGGTCTGCGGCCCACACTGCCGAACCACAGGCTGATGGGAGACGGACGTCTGATGCTGAAACATGCTCTCCCCGAGCTGGGGGGAGCTGTGATTAGCCACCCCAGCCAAACGGGGCACCAAGGGCCCCGAAGTGAAATGGGCCGAGAAATGTTGGTAAGGGAGTCTATCCACAGACTGCATGGCGGTCACTGTACAGCTGCTGTATGAAGGCATGGCAGGCCAGGTATTACAGCTAATGTCTTCCAAGCTGGGCACGGAGTCTGTGGGGGGAGCAGAGCTGGCATACATGCAGGCTTGGCGCTGGGCAGATTCAGTCCTGTAGGAGGGATTCAGCCCCTGCTGCTGGGAGTAACTGGACCGATAGAAGGGGTCCTCTTCAGTGGGGGAGGTCTCCATGTAGGGCTTTTTGTAGGCATGCTCAGTGGTGGAACATTCCTCATCTGCTAAAAGACAAGAAAGTGAATACACCAAAGCCCCCCGAGTGGAGCAAAGGACAGTAAGAGAAAGCTGGCAATGACAATCTCGGTATGGGCTAGTTAGGGGACAAGCAGAAGTATTCAGTGTTGGTGAGTGTGAAACACAGGACCACAGTGGGCTTACATCAGGAACAGACCTCGGGGGCCAGCCAGTCTAACCTGCTCACCTTATGGAGAAGGATGAAACCTAGAAGGGTTAAGTGATCCATTTAATGCCCAAGGACCCATGGGTTGCAGAGACACAATTTTAACAAAAGTCCACTGACTTGTTAGGAAACTTGGTTTCTAATCCTCATCTGTTGTCACAGTAGCCATTTCCACTGTGTTACGTGTGACCTGGAAAAGGTCACACCCACGGGTCGCAGGATTTAGAGATCACCTAGTCCAAACTCCTCATTTTGCAGACGCAGAAACTGAGACCCAAAGAGGTAACCTCATAAGAACACAAGATTTAGATCTGGAAGAGTCCCTTAGAGGCCATATAGTCCAGTTTTACAGGTGAGGAAACTGAGTCCCAAAGTGATCTGACCAAGGTCACTCAAGCCCTAACATTATAGATTGAGAATTAGAAGGTACCTCAAAGTTATAGATGAAGAAACTGAGGCACAAAGCTGAACTCACATGACAGATTAGCAACAAAAGTGAGTTAGTGTTTGTTTGTTTTTCCATTTTACTCCTTCAGAGATAGAAGCTATCAATGCATCAACAAGCATTTACAAAGGACCCAAAACATTTGAAACCCTGAACTAGGAACAGTTACACAAAAATAAAAGCAATGTTACTATCCTAAGATTCAGAGTGAGAAGGAGCCTTGAAGGATCATCTAGTCCAACCCTTTCATTTGACAGATGAAGAAATTGAAACCCTGTCTGGCATTTATGGTGCTTCACCACCTGGCTCCATCCTACCTTTCCAGTCCTCTGGACCTCCCTCCATGCCTAGCTTCTGATCCTCACCCACAGCTCCATCTCCCATCTCCATGATTTGGAGTTCCATTCAATGCCCTTCCCTGACCTCTGTCTTTAGAACCCCTGGCTTTCAAGACTCCCAGCTCAAGTACTGCCTTGAATCAAAAAGTCTGTCCTGGTGTCTCCAGCTGCTGGTACCTTCTCCTCAAAGATTATATAGCATCTACTTTATGTGCATTATGTGGATGTTATTATTCAGTCATTTCAGTTGTCTGATTCTTTGTGACCCCATTTGGGGTTTTCTTGGCAGAGATACTTGCCATTTCCTTCTCTAGCTCATGTTACAGATGAGGAAACTGAGGCAAAAAGGGATAAGTGACTTGCCCAGGGTCACACAGTTAATAAGTGTCTGAGGCCAGATTTGAATTTCAGGCTCAGTGCTCTATCCACTGCACCATCTAGGTTCCCTTTTCTTGTATATACTCACTTATGCACATATTCTTTCCCCAGTAAAATGAGAACTTCTGGAGGGCAGGAAGATTTTTTTTTAATATTTCTCTGTATCCCCAAAGCTTAGCATGGTATCTAACATGTAGGAAGAACCCAATAAGTGCTTGTTGATTTCACTGAAATGTTGGTCAATTAACTGATCTAGATCCATCCACCCTCATTTTACAGATGAGTAAACTGAGGCACAGAGCAATTCAGTGACTTGCCCATGGTTATACAAGTAGTGAGTAGTTGCATCAAAGTTCTAACCCAGATTCTCTGCCTTTTTTTCTGCTACCCCACCCTGTGCTCCTAGACTCCCACTTTACAGAGATGCAAGGATCCTCTCTGAATCAACCTTCGAAATCTTAAGCTTTTGTTCAAAGGCAGAGATGTAGAAGGCTTTATTTTCTGTCCAGAGGTCACTTGAATTCAATTAGCCAATAAACAAACGCTGATTAAGCTCTTATTATGTGCCAGGCACATAATAAGCATTGACGATGCAAAGAAAGAGCAAAGTCTGGCCTCTACCCTCCAAGAGTACAACATGCACCCATGTAAGTGTGTATACGAGCAACCCAAGAATTGAAAGAAGAGCGGCTATAACCCACAGTGAATTTTCGCCTCTGATATACACCCATTAGGGTACAATAGGGATGTCTGGGAGAAGTGGGGACAGATTGAAACACAGTGTATTGGGTTGACTGACGGAGCTGAAGGAGAGGTCTGAATTCATTGTTGCCAAGCAGCCTCTGGTTCTTGGATTTCTAAGATTCTGTACTCCACCTGTGGTGGCCCTGACAACTGTTCTTTAAAAAGGCTGGGGAGAAAACCACAGAGAAGGAAATGCATTAACAGTTACTGGAGAGATTTAGAGACGAGGTCACTGAGGAGGAACCTGATTATGTCCATTCAGAATTTGGTCAACTTCACGGTTTTTTACAGGGTTGTGAAGGCACAACTGGGCAAGGACACCTGCAGTGGGGGACCTTGGTTGCTCCACTAGGGCTTGTGAAACTGCCATATCTACAAATGGCAGCAGCCGCTCAGCCTGATTCTCATAAAATGAAAGTTCATTCAGCCAGCTCTGTACCTATTTAACCTAGGGCCAAAGGCCTAGTGCTATTAGCTATTCCCCTCCAGTACAAGACACATCTGGGGCCTGGAGACCCAGGATGCCAAAGCATCTGGATGAAAAATTTAAAATTCTGACACTCAGGAGTGGAAAGAAAGAAGGAGAGGAGAGAAGAAGAGAGGGGAGAGGGGGTAAGGGGAAGTGAGAGGAGAGGAGAGGAGAGGAGAGGAGAGGAGATGAGAGGAGAGGAGAGGAGAGGAGAGGAGGGGAGGGGAGGGGAGGGGAGAGGAGAGAAGGGGAGGGAAGGGGAGGGGAGAGGAGAGGTGAGGGAGGGGAGGGGAAGGGGAGGAGAGAAAAGAAAAAGGGAGGGGAGGGGAGGAGAGAAGAGAAGAAGAATAAGAAGAGGAGAAGAAAGAGGAGAGATGATAAGATCCATAGCTCTGTATTTTTCCATTGTTGTTTGAAATACAACTATCAAATTTTTCCATTTAACCAGGGCGTTTTCCCTTTTCGATAATAGAAAATACAGCTGCAGGGCACCCTTGGCAGGGAGGGGGGAAAAATACTACTCAAGAGTTTCTGATCCCCTTCCAAATTTGCTGCAAATAAAAGAAAGAAAAATAAGCAAGGGGCCAGCACACATTTTGAGAAAATTGTAAAATGATCAATTCCTGTCTTTAATTCCTCAGAGATCTGATTCTGAACCTTAGCAGAATGAAATGGAAGCTCCCTCATTCAAACTGGCCACTGACCATCTCAAATCCCCTGTAGCTTAAGCAGGAATAGGGGTTTTGGGTCCATGGAAAAAATTTGGGGTACAATCTATGGAGATGTATTTTCATTGCTGCCTTATGCTAGGCATCATGGGAAAAAAACAGACTTGTCTGGAGGGACCTACAGTCAATCCCATCTCCAACACTTAGCATCTATGTAACCATAGGCAATTTACATTACCTCTTTCTGGGCCTCGGTTTCCCCATCTGTAAAGAGGAGATACTAAAAACATCTCTCACAGGATCGTCAAAAGGATTGAATGTTGGTCATTGTGCAGATAAAGCACTTATTTTGCAAAACATGAGTAATATAAATTTAACATATTATTTAAATTATTCAAATAAGTTCTCATTTTTTTGCAGTAAGGGTGGGAACCTGGGGGGAGGGAAGGAGTTCTAGTTATCTTCTGGTTAGCTGAGAGTAACGAGGATGAGTATTTTTCAAAGAAGGCCAATAAAACAGACGAATGATGAAGACAACATGGAATGGGGACTGAATCTTTCTTCGAAGAATCAAAAGTCACTGCAGGACCCAAAAGTGCCTCAGACTCACCATTATTAAGACCAATTCTCATTTATTGAAAAATGGATCTGGTTCTTTGGATTGTAGATAGAAATCCTAAAACACAGAACATTGATGTTGGAAAAGAGTTTAGAATCTAGAATGTTTGAATTGTAAGAGTCCTTGGAACAGAAAATGTCAAAGCCAGGAGGGGCTTTCTATGGATCAAACGATGCCAGAGCTGGGCAGAAACTTAAAATATAAAAGACCAAAGCTAAAAGGGATCTTAAACCATGGAATATCAAAGCTCAGATGGACTGTAGAACATGGAATAACAGAGCTGAAAGGGAGCTTAGAACACAATATCAGAATCTCCCTTAGACACTGAATGTCGAAGATGAAGGAAGGGTCATAGAACAGAGAACGCGAGAGCTGGGAGGGGTCTTAAAACAGAGTCAGAAGTAGGAAGGGCCTTAGATCATGGGATGTCAGAGCTGGGAGGGGCCTTAGAACAGAGAATGTCAGGGCTGGGAGGGGCTTTAGATCATGGAATATCTGAGTTGGGAGGTATAGAATCTCCGGGTTGGAAGGGGCCTTGAAAGTTTATATAGTACAACTGTTTCTTAACCAGAATCCCATCTCCAGCATCTCCAACAAATCATCATGAACCCACTTTCCCTTAGGGTGACTCAAAATTGTTAGAAAGTTTATCCATTATATAGGGCGTCTCACCACATCCCCCTTTAAAAGCTGAAAGACCCTAAGAGTACAGACTTTCTGAGCTGAACAGGGCACCCTTGGAATGACACCCTTCCCCCCTCACTTTTCCAAATGAGGAAACTGACACTTAGAAAAGAACTGTGACACCTTAGACCAAGCAGTTGTTTGCTAACAGGACTGACTGGAGCCCAGGCCTCCTCATTCCTGGCATCTCGCCCTTTGTACTCCAGCACATCTTGTGCTGGGTGGAGCACACCCTGGACTTTCAGAATCAGGGAGGGAGAAAGAGCAGCAGCCAATTAGGAAACCTCAACCCAGTGGCCCTTAAAGTCATGTTGAATAGGAGCAATCACATTGCCCGGTGAAATACAGTGGCTAGACTATTAGCCTTGGAGTCAAGAAGATGTGGATTCCAATCCTGCCTCAGACACTTTGCTGTGGGACCCTGACAAGTCACTTAACTGCTCTCCGTCTCAGTTTCCCTATCTATCAAATGAGGATGATATTTGCACAGACCTGTCCAAGTTGTTGAATGAATATATGTAAAAGTCTTTGCAAACCTTTGCAAATGCTAGCTATCCTAATTGTTACTGTACTTTCAGGACATAGGGAGTTGCTGTAAAAAGTCCAGCAATAGAAACAACAGAAAAATCTCTAACTCCCAAATGCATCGATACCTTTTCAAAATGGCTCATTTCCTTTAAGGACTGCTTATGAAAATGAAAACTGTTTCCAATGTTTGAGACAATTTACAGAAGGAGTATCCTAAACTTTAAGGATGTTAACTAGAGTAAATGTTCAGGGCAGGTTGCTTCATGGGCCATCCCACTGATTGAGGCTATCTCAAGGCTGCCATGAGTAAACATTTATTAGACGCCTACAGCATGCAAGGTTAGACGGGATTAAAATAATTCACAGAGTAGCATGTTCTGGGTTGCTTTTACCCTTCCCTGTTCTGCTGAAATGAGCAATTTTTTAAAAAAATAATGATTAAAATAGAGGAACTTAAGAAAGAAACTAAATTAATCCCATTTTAAGGGTTTGGAAGGTTCTTAGAGATCATGCAACACAAATCTCTTCATTTGACAGAGGAGGAGCTAGGATGAGTCTCTAACATGGAATCTCAGAGCCAGGAGAGGAGCCTTAAAACATAGAATGTGAAGGCTGGTGGGGACTCTAGAATATTGAATGTCAGAGCTCTGAAAGGGGAGAGGAATCCTAGAACACAACAAAAAAGTCAGGAGGGACTTTAGAACAGGGGATGTCAGAGCTGGGAGGCGCCTAAGGCCACAGGACAATAGTGGTCACTAGTATTTCTATAGCTCTTTAAGATTTGCCAATCCTGGGAAGCTTAGACTGTGAGCTCCTTGAAGGCACAGATTGGCATTTCCCTTTCTTTGTCTCCCCATCGATTAGTACGGAGTTTGGCACATTTGTTGTTCACTAATTTTTCAGTCTTGTCCAACTCCTCGTGACCCCATTTGGGGTTTTCTCATCAAAGATACTGGAGTGGTTTGCCATTTCCTTCTCCAGCTCATTTTACAGATGAGGAAACTGAGGCAAAGAGCATTAAGTCACAGCTAGTAAATGTCTGAGGCCGTATTTGAACTTGAGAAGATGATGAGTCTTCCTGACTCCAGGCCCAGCACTCTATTCACTTCTCCACCTAGCTGCCCCATCTGACATGTAGCAAGTACCAATAAGTACTAGTTGACTGACTGAAGTATCACTACCCCCATTTTAGAGAAGAGGAAACTGAGGTGGAGAGAGGTTAAATGACATGTCCAGGGTCACAATGCATATCAGAGCTTTATATTGGCAGCTGCATGGGTCAATGAATAGAGCATCAGGTATAGAGTGGGGAAGACCTGAGTTCAAATCCAGCCTCAGATATTTCCTAGTTGTGTGATGCTGGGTAAGTCACTTAACTTTCATTTGCCTTACTTTTCTCATCTGTCAAATGGTATTATAATAACAGCGCCCACCTCCAGTGGTTGTGAGGTTCCAATGAGATCATCATTATAAAGCGTTGAGCACATAGTAGGTGCTATATCAATGTTAGCTGTTGCTATTATTATTATGGTTAGAGCCTTGACAACCCTGGGAAGCAGGTATCGTACAGAGGTGGTCCCAAAATCACACAATGAGTATTTGAAGCCCTAGGCAGATGGTTTGATGTTGGATGTGATTTTTTTTAATAATAACTGACCTGTCCTTGGTGCTTTAAGGTTTGGATGCACTCTGCATGCATTATCTCATCTGGCCCCCAAACAGTCCTCTGAGGGACGTGTTATCATCTTTCAGGCTCAGAGAAGTTACTTGACATGAGATTGGAATGCAATTCTCCTTGACTCCAAGTCATGGCACCACAGGATTCTAGATTTAGGGTGAGTGGGGACTTTAAGAGGCCATCAAGTCTGATCTTTCCATTTCACAGATGAGGAAACTAAGGAGGGGAGAGGTTAAGTAACTTGCTTACATCATGCATCTAGTGAGTATCTGAGGCGAGTCTGGAATCGAGGTCCATCCAATGGACCACCATGCTGAGGAGCACCAGACAAGTAGGAGACTGAGCTTCAACCCCTTCACCCTACCCTGGCTTTCCTTTTAACAGCAAACCCAGTGACCAGCTCCTCACTCACCATGATGCTTTGGGTGAAATTCTGCCTGCTGGTTGCCATTGTTTGATTCCTTAGGTGGGGGGAGGGGAGAAATCAAAACAAGGATGGAGCAGTTCTAACTTGCAGTGGCCAGTGGAGGGGCCCAGTGGGGGGTCTCTCCCAGGCCCCGGCCTGCCCCCCTGCTTCATGACATTGATAAAAGACCTTTCCCCGGCTGACTCAATCCACTGGGAGACAGATAGGCAGGAGACAGTAGAGTCCAAACACAAGAGCTCCATCCATCCCTCTGGCCAGCTCTGGCCCTTTCCCATCACAGGGGCCCCAGCTCAGGAGCTCACTGGCAAAGAGATAGTTGTCTCCCCAGTGACAATGAGGGGAAATGAGATAATGGAGATGGGGGTGGTGAGGAAACCACCCAGGGAGACATCACTTAACAGGGGTTCCAAACTGGAAGGAAATTTCTGCTGATTCCTTATCACCTTACAATGTGGACGCCCATGATGAATGGTCTGCAGTTGTCTGGATGCAGAGCAGTCAGAGATGGGCTGGAATGCTGCCTGTCACTTCTCTGGGACAGACCAGCCAGCAGGGTGAGAAGGGCAGAGATTTCTGTAAAGGTTAAGGCAGTCTGAGATACACTGCCATGGGGCTGTCCAGCCACTGCAGCAGTGGCCTCCATCAGCAGGCCTTTGCCCTCTCACCTCTATCATAAGATCTTTGCTACAGAATGGGAAGGAACTGTTGGGTCTCTTACTTTTACAGATGGGGAAACTGAGGCACAGAGAGGCAAAGTGACTTACTCAAGATCACAGTGTCATAGTTTTAGAGCTGAAAAGGAATTTAGAGGTTATCTAATCCAATTTCCTCCTTTAATAGGTGAGGAAACTGAGGCAGAGAGGTTAAATAACTTGTCCAAAGACATATAGGTAGTAAGGAGGCAGAGCCAGCACTCCGATTTGAAATTTAACAACCGGCTTTCTCGAGCCAGTCTAAGTTGGCTCCAGGACTGTGATATGTAACATTTGCCAATTTCCAAAATATGAATGCTCGTAGTTAAATTTAACAACCGGTTTTCTTGAGCCAGTCTGAGCTGGCTCCAACACTCTGATTTGTAACATTTGCCAACTTCCAAAGCATGAATGCTCATAGTAAAATTTAACGACTGGTTCTCTCAAGCCAGACTGGGTTGACTGTAACTCACCCCCAATTGGAAGGCACTTAAGTTATCTGGCTCTGGTCCTCTGACTGTAAACTAAGCAAATCTTTCTCCTACCTGCCTCTTTTATCACTAGCCAAAATCATGATACAACAGAAATACCTTGGGATTTGAGACCACAGGACCTGAATTTCATTCCCAGCTCAGCCTTAAATTAATTAGCTGTGTGATTCTGCGCAAGTCACTTAGACTCTCTGAACCTCAGATTCCTTCTGATAAAAATGAGAGGTTTTTGCTAAGAGGCCCTCAAAGGTACCTTCCAGCTTGAGGTCCATGATCCTCAGGGGCTTTTAAACTAGATCTTGGAAAAATCTATCCTGGCTTAACAACGACAGCAACTTCATAACATCAAGTTTGCATTCACCCATTAGGTATTCCAAGATTTCCAAATGCATTTAGAAGAATTTATTTACATGCACTTTACTGTAAATATTTAATCTATAAAGGGCATGGATTTCTTTTAAAAATTCTTCCTCCCCCTCCTTTGGGTCTGGTATTAATTTAATCGACAGTGTTTTATAATTCAAACCTTGTAAGTCTTGGCTGGGGCCCCCAGAGACCCCTATCTCCAGTCCCAGGTCTGGATGGGCCACAATAGAGTCTGGAGCTCTACACTGAGGGCTCCATGGCCGATAAGGAGAGGACGTAAAAGATGGTGCATTTAAAATGGGTCTCCTGCTGGTGTCTTGGAAGGACCATTTTATCAGGCTCATCTGCTGAGAGAAAGCCCTTCCATTTCTGCTAAGTTGAGCAACCCAGCCTATCACTCCAAAAGGAGATTCAGAAATGTTTGTGTACATGTGTCAGGAGTAGATATGCTGGGAACGTTGCCAGAGGGCCCTTTCAAGTGATATTGTTCAGGCTTTTGAAGCTTGGATCATTGAAATGTGCATCAGGTAAGCTGAGAAACTCTGGGAACAAGGCCTTGATCTGAGGGGAGCCCAGCCCCAGAACAATCCCCAGACAAACTCAACTTTCCAAGGTGAGGGTAGGGGGTGGGAGGAGACACATGGATTCCTCTAGAATCTGGATTCCAAGAGGAAAATCACACTTTAACCAAAGTCACTTGTTAAGAAGTTGAAAAAAGCAAAACAAAAAACAAAACAAAACATGAAAACAACCAGCAGTGATTTGGGAGGTTGTGGGGCTTTCTCATGTGGATGGGGAAATCACTCATTTTTGGCTATAGATATAGTGAAGGTCAGCAAGATTGGGGAGTACCCTGGATCTGCAGTCAGGCGACCTGAGTTCAATTTCTGTCTCTGTTACTTAATATAGGCAGCTAGATGCTCAATGGATGGAACGCTGGGCCTGGAATCAGGAAGACCTTGGTTCAAATCTAGCCTCAGATACTCATGAGCTGTGTGACCCTGGGCAGGTCACTTAACCTCTGTTTGCCTTAATCTGCTGGAGAAGGAAATGCCAAACCACTGCAATATCTTTGCCAAGAAAAGCCCAGAGACAATATGACTCATGGGGTCACAAAGAGTTAGACGTAACTGAATGTCTGAACAACAACAACATTACCTACTATTCTGGCACTGGAATGTGAGCCACTTGAGGACAAGGATCATTTATTAGGTTGTGTTTCTATTCCCAGCACTGAATATACAGTAGGCAATTGCTAATAATTTGTTGAATTGGGTTAGATTGGATTGGAAGCGGGAATGTGCTGGCAAATGTTTAACAACCAGCTCTCAAGGGAGAAAAATGCATACATGACACACTCTAAAGTGAACCTGCATACTTAACATTTTCTCCATCACTTCCTCTCAGTCTAGACAATCAAAAAAAAAATCAAACCCTGCTGTGTAGCATTTACCAAATTCTGTGGTGTAAAGGCTCACACTGAACATTTAACAATCATCTCTCTTGAGTCACTTTGAGCTGGCTCCAGCACACCCCTGATTGGATATCATTTATCTGGCCCACGTCCTCCAACTAAAGAGCTATCTCTTAGAGAACTTTGCCTTTTATCTTTGTAACTCCTCACATGGTGGGTACTTAATAAATGCTTGTCGATTGATGGCTTAAGCAACTTTCCCATGGTCACACAGACAGGAAGAGTCTGAAAGAGGATTTGAACCCAGATCCTCTAGACTCCAATCCAGGTATAGCCCAGCCCACTCTATCGGCCCGGAGAAGCTTTATGGAAATAACCAACACACCAGCTCCTTATTCCTGGGACTGGCTTCCTGGATGAAACAATATCTCCGTGACTTATAATAATGTTAACAGTGACAACAAGCTAGCATTTATATAGTATGTTCGGGTTAGAAAAGTTATATTTGATCCACAATGCAAAGCCTGTGGTCCTATGGGTGTTATTAAAAATGTGGCTTAGGGAACCTCAGAGAGGGTAAGTGATATGGCCATGGTCACACAGCTAGTAAATGTCAAAGGTGTTACTAGGACTCCTGAGACCAAGCCCAGAATGCTTTGCCACACGAAACAACCACATCATCTAAATGAGTTTCAGTCTGGGCATGACTGTAGCAGCTTTTCTTAGACAATGTAGCACGATGGGAAAAGCCGGGGAGGAGAGGAGGCAAAGGATAGGAGATCTAGCTGGGTTCTAGCTCAGCCATTCTCTGATCTCAGATAAATAATTTCCCTCAGTTTCCTCCCGTGGAAATTAGATATAACGATCTCTCTAAAATTTATTTTCCGGATAGCACTTTAGTAACCAGATGCCTATTTCATTTTTTTTATCCTTAGTAAAATGCTGACATACAGTAGGTGCTTAATACATGCTTGTTGATTGCCGAAAGCCTCATCTAACTTCTGGCTGTCATGGTAACTCAAAATCTACCTGAAACTCTCCAGCATGGATGAGGAAAGAGCCATTCAACCCAGATGGGGTGAGAAGCATCGTGGGATGAGGTGGAGCGGTAAAGGAGAGAAGAGAGGGGAAAGCCAATGGGAAGAAGGATGGTGGGGAGAGAAGGCTTACCTTTTCTCTTGGTGCAATGGTAAATCTGGCCATGATCCTGGGAGAGCGGGTAAGGGTTGGGAGGGGGCAGCAGGTCCTGGGAGGTGCTGGAGACGCCGTTCTCACACTGGTATTGGGACCCCAAGTTGGAAGAGGCTGAGAGAACTCTGGCCTCCCCACTGAAGGGGCTGTGGTTGGCAGCAACCTTCTGTCTCACCGTACTCCTGGGAACCACTGGGTACTCTTTACTGGAAAACACAGGTGTGTTTAAAAATATTGGGTTCACTTTAAAAATAGATGTTGCCCTTTGGTCCACAAAATATAAATATATTACATATAGATACTATAGATAGAATATATAAATATGGAAAACATGAAAAAAAAATCAAAATGACTCAGACAATGTCAGCCTCATAGCCTAAATTCTCCCCTTTGTTACCAGCTGAATAGCTATATGCATAATGTATTGTAGAGAGGGGTGTTGGGCATGTTGGTATTTGTCCTTTGGGGTGATGTCTTGACTCATGGGCCAATTGGATTTAAATGAGACAGAGCTGTACAAAGTCACCAGCCTCACTCTCTCTTCCAGAGTTGTTGAAGTCCAGTGGCAGGACAAAGGTCAAGATGACTGGCGATGGCCCGGGATGCAGTGGGTGACCTTGGCATCTTCCATATATGACAAAGCTCTAAGCGCTCCTCGGCATCTGCTTCAGCTGCCTCCATGGTTATTGGAACAAGCTGTTCTCATCTTCCCAACACACGAGGGAAGACTTCCCATACTTGGGGGGCGCGGTTCAGGGAGGACTAGCATCTCTAGCAGGAGGGCCGCTGGGTTCTTTTCAGCGCTGTTCATTCGGCTTTGATGTTCACCTTCACCCAATGCTTACCTTTGGCTCCAAGAAGCTACAGCATGCACAGAGGCCACACCTAAGGAAAACTACCTCGGCAGGTGGGCTAAACCAGGTTGAAGGTAACCAAAGGGCCTCAGATCCATCAGTGAGTTAGGGAGATGTCTACCCATGGTCATGAAGGTGGCTGATTCAACTTTCTACCAAGCACAAGAAGCCCTGAGTTCAAATCTGTCCTGGAATAGGTGGGATTTAAAGACCCTACTAGCTCTGACATTCTTTCTTCTAAGGCCCCTTTCACTGCTGATATTCTTTATTCTAAGTCCCTCTTAGCCCTGACATTCCCTGTTCTAAGGCCCCTCCCAGCTCTGACATCCCCTCTCCTAAGGCCCCTCCAAGCCCTGACATTCCCTATTCTAAGGTCCTGCCCTGCTCTATTTTAAGAGCTCTTCCAGCCCTTCTATTCCCTGCTGGAATATACTTTCCATTGTTAACCCTATGCATTCTACCACTTTGATTAAAACCTAACCAAAAACCACTCCAAAAGGAACCACGCTTTAGGGCTAGAAGGTTTAATGGAATGAATTTTGTTTAATGGGCCTCAGTCAGATGTGCCTCTGACTCCTACTTTGTATTTTTTCCATTACACAGCTTGAACTACAAACTCTCTCTCCCTCCCTCTCTCTCTCTCCCTCTCCCTCTCTCTCTCTCTCTCTCTCTCTCTCTCTCTCTCTCTCTCTCTCTCTCTCTCTCTCTCTCTCTCTCTCTCTCTCTCTCTCTCTCTCTCTCTCTCTCTCTCTCTCTCTCTGTCTCTCTCTCTCTCTCTCCCCTCCCTCTCCCTTGCATGTAGGAGGAGATGAACCAAGATGCCAATTGTATTCGGCCTACTTAGTCACGGAGTACACACTGTTGGCATTCCAGCAGAACTGATGGGGGATGGGGGCGTGGTCTTCCTTTCTTTTTTAATATTGAGATGTTTATTTTTTTTAATTAAAGGAAAATGGCCTGAAAATGTTGGCCCCCAGATTTTACAAGGGACTGTATCAGCAGGCTTCATAGAATTCTCAAAGTGTAAGGCAATATTGCCAAGCTCCAAAATAATGCTCTGCAAAGACCAAATCCTGTTTCTGATTATCAACATTCCCCTAAGCATAATGGCGATGGCTTAGAATAATCACTCCATCCTTACATAGTACCTCTTTCCAAAGAGCTCCAAGCGCCTTCTCAACAGCACCTCACTCCTTAAGGTTTTTACAACCAGGCCCCTTCCTATTTCTTGGAAATTCTTGTCCTTTACTCCCTTCTACACCCTCAACGATCCAGCTACACTGGCATCCCCCAGCTCTAGAACTGTCCTCTCTATTCTATCAACTCCTTATGTGTCTAGTATGGACCTATTTGTTTACATGATGCCTCCCTCCTCCATTCGGATGTGAACTGTTTGAGGATGGAGGCTCTTTTTGCCTTTCTTTGTAATGCCAGAGCTTAGCACACTGCCTGCAACTTAGTAGATGGCTTAATAAGTGTTTGTTGATTCATTTAGTCTTGGAGGCCTTTCTTTATCTGCGCTAGAATGTGACAGTGATATTAACAACCTCAATTTATAGGCACCAAAATGGGAGCAAGGGATGTACATGGCAGTGGAGGGCCTCTAGCTGAGGCCTAGTCTACGCAACGTGAAACAGGTTGAAAATTGAGAGGTTTTTTTTTTTAAAACAACAGAAAGCTAGGGTTTTGCTTTGTTTTGTTTTTGCACAGGGTAGGGCAAAGGTTATCTACACTAAACTGCTCCAGAGTGGGACCCAAACCAGATTAAAATGTAATTGGGAAATGTTTAACAAAATAAATAATATATCACAACCTAGATAATGTTAAGTTGTGGTTGTCTAAGTCAACATGTGGTCAGTGGGGATTCATTTCTATTTGTGTCTGATACTACTGGTCTGGCACTAGGTAGAACAGTACATAGAGCCCCTGGAGTCAGAAAGATTCATTTTCTGAGTTCAAATCTGGTCTTAGATATTTACTAGTATGTGGCCCTGAGCAACTTACTTGTCCCTGTTTGCCTCAGTTTCCTCATCTGTAAAACGAGCTGGAAAAGGAAATGGCAGAAAATTCTAGTATCTTTGCCAAGAAACCCCCAAACGGGGTCACAAAGAGTCAGACATGACTAAACAATGATTCCTGATTGATTATTGACCAAAAATGATGTCGACCAAACATTTGTACCCTAAAACTTTACAGTTACTCATGGATACAGCCATGGAGAGGTGGATGTATTAGGGGGAGAAAAAAATCATTGTATGACTTTGTGAGCATCCTGGTCAGCCACACTCTCCACCCTAATGGAAATTACAGAATCAAAGAATTTGAGAGTTGGAAAGGTCCTGAGTAGCCATCTAGTCCAACTCATCCATATACAAAAGGAATCCCCACTATAACGTATCTGCAAAGGTTATTGTCAAGCCTCTGCTTGGAGGCTTCTGAGAAGGGAGAAGTCACCACTTCTCAAGTCAGCTCATTCCATCTGGGGGCCAGGTACTTGGTAGGAAGTTGGGTTAGCTTTACTGTTGTTGGTTATTTGTTTTCCCCTCTGATACTAAGCCTAAATCTTTCTCTTTGTAAATTCTGTCCATTGTTCCTGGCTCTGCCCTCCAGGACCAAGCAAGACAAATCTAATACCCCTTTCACATCACAGCCTTTTAGAAAATTTAAAAGAACTCTCCTGGGAGCCCAAGTCTCCTCTTCTCCAGGCTAAAAATCTCCACTTCCTTCAACTAATCTTCACCATCCTGGGTATCCTCCGATGGAGATGATTTCAACAAACTAGGCAGAGAAGGAATGTGGTATGGTGACTAGAGCCTGGTGGCTTGTCATCAAGAAGACATAGGTTCAAATGACTTAAAATCCCTGAGACTCAGTTTCCTCATCTGTAGCACAAGGCTAACATCTATAGCACCTACCCATTGGTGATGTCTTGGGACTTAATCAACCAGCATTTATTAAGCACCTTTTGCTATGGTTCTTGTTCATTCACTTCAGTTGCATCCTATTCTTTATGACCCCATTTGGGATCTTCTTGGCAAAGATATTGGAGTGATTTGCCATTTCCTTCTCCAGCTCACTTTACAAATGAAGAAACTGGGGCAGCTAGGTGGAAGCAAGAGGACCTGCATTCAAATCCGGCCTCAGACACTTGACACACACTTACTAGCTGTGTGGCCTTGGGCAAGTCACTTAATCCCAATTGCCCTGCCTTCCCCCCTCCAAACCCCCCCCCAAAAAACAAATTAAGAAACTGAGGCAAATAGAGTTAAGTGACTTTCCCAGGTTCATAAGGTAGCTAGTAAGCATCTGAGGTCAGATTTTAACCCAGAAAGATAAGTCTTCCTGACTCCAGGCCCAGCACTCTATCTACTGTGACACCTAGCTGCCCCTATTAAGCACCTACTATGTGTCAGACATTGTGCCCTGGCACAAGTGATGATACAGAGACAAAAATGAGATTATCCCTGCCCTCAAGAAACTCACATTCTGTCAGAAAAGATAATACCCTATCAGCACATGCAAAATAAATACAAGAATTTTTTGGAGGAGGGAGAGGTGGGAAGATCAGCAAAGGCTTTTGCAAAAATTGGCACCTGAACTGAGCATAGGAAGAAGCTCAGAATGGCAAGACATGGAGGGAAGGAGGGAGTGTGTACTAGGCAGGGAGTACAGCTCATGCAAAGACTTAGAAAGAGGAGATGGGATGTCATTTTTCAAGTGAGATAATATATACAAAGTACTATTGAAAATATCAGTTGTTATTGACGAACAAATGAAGTTCTACCAAGAAAAGTGAAGACTGACTGGTTGGAGACCCCCAGTCAACACAAAGCCCAGCAACTGCTTTGGCTGCTACTGCGACATGCCCATTGGGTTCCCCGTCATACTGACTCCACACAATGCAGAGATTCATCTCAGCCTAGAGGCCAAGAATCTAACTCCTGGCCCAGGCTCAAGCCCAGAAGATGCCCTCTGCTCACCTTGAGCAGGGCTTGTGGACTTGGCCCCCTTTCTGCATTCTGTCTTGCATGAGTGAGCCCAGTGAATGCTGCCTTTGTTGCCAGGGTTCGAGGTTGTAAAACCTTACAAGGGAATATTGAAACCCCCAGCCTGACTGCCTGCCTGGGCTGCCTGCTAACGAAGGGCCGGGCTTCACTGTTTAGACCACAGCGCCTGAATTGGCCATTCATGGCAGCAGGTGGCAGGGTCCTGGCCAGTCTCCCCCTGGCAATTACCTTACCCAGTGCTTGGCAGGGTTTTCCAAACTAATAGAGAAGCCAGTTGGGGTGAACCAAGAGACTATAAAATCTCATTCTAGCCAATCAAGTGAGTCCTCTCACTAGCCATTTATTCAGTAATTTTTTTAAGGGGAGGGAGAGCTGCCTCCAAGGCCCGTAGTGATCCTACCCATGTTATTAACTTTCTAATACATCAGGGAGGTTATTTTCATCCAGCATATACCCAGCAGCTGGGGCAGGCAAAGGGAATCCCAAGTCAGGGATTTGGTCCCATGTAAATACTAAATAATCAAATGAGCCTTTATTTTCACAAAGTGATTTACAATTGGTTTTACTACACAATCCTCACCAATAACCTGGGGAGATGGATTAACAGTCATTAAGATTTGTCTGCTCCACTTTGCGTAGTTAAGAAAACAAGAGTACAGGGAGGTTATGTTCACTTCCCACAGTCACACAGCAAGGCCCCAAACTAGAATCCACAGCTAGAACTAGGCCTCCCCCATGGTATGATCTGAAGGGCACCCAGAGACCACTCCCTGCTGTGCCCCTCACGGTCACCCCCCAATATTGCCCCAACATTGGGCTTGGAATGCTTGGATTGTGTCACTTCTGTAAGATAGAATTATGGAATATCAGAGCTAGGAAGCATCATCAAATGTTTGAGCCAGAAGGGGCCTAGTAATGTCAGAGCTGGGAAGGATATAGTCTTAGGATATAGAATGCCAGAGCTTGAAGAAATCAGACTTCACAGCTAGGAAGAATTTTAAAACATGGAATACCAGAGCTTGGAGAAATTTCATAACACAAAATGTAAGGATACAAGCATTTCTTAGAGCAGAGAGTGTTACAACAGGGCAGGGCCTTAGAACACAGAAATGTCAGGGCTAGGAGGGGCTTTACAACACAAAATGTCAGGGCTGGGAGGAGGCTTAGAACAGAGAATGTCAGGGCTGGAAGGAGGCTTAGAACAGGGAATTTCATCAGTGGAAGTTCTGTGGCGTTAGAAACCATCTTCATTTTTCAGAGTAGGATATAAGGAGAAGAGCAAAGAATAGACTTCCCAAGCCAGCGATCTATGGACCAGCCACTTATCAAGTAGGTTTGCATTCCCCCACAGACAATACTGTAACAGGAAGGCCCACTCAACTAAATGACTTCCGTGGCACTGATGTCAGAGCGGGATAGGCAGATACCCAGAGGCATGAGTCTTGGTCATTTAGACTGCAGCTATGATCTTAAGGTCACCCCTGTGAAAAACATGTCCATCTGCCCAGAGGTATGAATTAGCTTTGAGGCTCCACCCATAACTCTAGTCTCTGCAGCAAAGACAGATAAATGGATACATAGTGTCAGCCTCTTATTACCCTAGTGAGACAGATCAAGCTATCTAGGCATAAGTGACTGAGCTTGCCTAGCTGGGAGGAGATGGGGCCCCAAACACCATCTTATCTCCTCTGTGGTTCAGACCTGCCACTAGCCAAAGCATGTATCCCAGCTCCAGGAATGAACTTGTGCTAAAGACATCTTCAACTCACCCAGCAAGAGTGGGAATGATGGGAGAAGAAAAAAAGATCTGGCCACCTAACTGATGGTCCCTGACTTCTACAAGAGGAATCAACCAGGGAACCAACTTACTCTGAATTCTGGGTATTCCCAAATCTTATGAGAAAGGTGGTGGACTACAGGTGTGGAATGGGGTATATAATGTCGGACAAGGCTAATGTGTAGAATTGCTTGGCTTAACTGTACTTCATTATAACATTGTTTATTGGAAACAAGGGAGTGATACATTCTAAGAAGAATATATCCATATATCCATATATACAGTGTATAAATATATATGTAAATATTAGATATTTATATATAAATAAATGTATATGTTCATATATGTACATATACATATATGTAAATATTATATATTTACCTATAAATAAATGTATATGTGTGTAAATATATTATCCATTCATACATAAATAAATGCATGTATGTATATATGTATACATACATAAATGCAAATATGTTATCTGTTTATATATAAATAAATGTATTCATGCATGTATATATCCATATATAAATGGATGTATGTGTATATATACATAAATATACGTGGTAGCATATTACATATGTTTATATATAAATAAATGTGTTTGTGTATATGTATGTGTGCGTATAAAATCCTGGCTGCCCTTTCTTTTCTAACACAGGCTCTACTTACTAGCACACTATAGATATAAATATAAATATTTCTTATGATTAAAGGCCAGCTGATTTTTATCTAGAATTCCTTGGAGGTGGAGAGAGAATTATAAATGACAACATGCTGCCTTTTTTCTTTTTTCTTTTTTAGCAGAAGACATGAGACATTATGATGTAGGGGAAACTATACTCTTTCTTGCTGGGTTCTCTAACCTTGACTCCTTCCCTTACTTCTGGTGTGACTTTGGACAAGTCACTTTGCCATTCTGGGCCTCAGTTTCCCCCTCTGTAAAATGTAGGGGTTGAATGAACTGGTCTCTTCCAGGTCTAAATCTTATACTTATTGATACCAATTAGTATCATTAATGGCTAGCATTATGTAGCACCTGAAGGATTCTAAAGCACCTGATATACATTAATGCCTGTCTCAAGCCCAGTGAGGTAAGGGGAACAAGGACTGAGGCCCTTACTTTAAAGATGAGGTAGCTGAGGGCACAGAAGGGAGAGGACCAAGCCAGTTATTGGCAAAGGCAGGATTCTAAGCAAGGTCTTAGCCCTGAAATCAGCGCCAGGCACTCACTCAAAAGATGCTTGGAGGACAGGAAAGGGAAGAGGAGAAAAAGGAAGGAGAAGGAGGGAGAGAAAAGAAAGGGAAGTGGAGAAGAAGAAGTGGAGGAAAGGGAAGGAAAAGAGAGAGAAGATGAAGAATGGGAATGGAAGGAGAGGAGAGGGCAGGGGATGGGGGGCAGAAGGGGAAAGAAAGAAGACTAGGAGGGGGGACTGACCTCCAGAATGGATGGGCTTCCCCAAATGATCCACTCTACCAAGTGCTGGGAATATATGGATCCAAAAATAAAAACAAAACCACAAGTGCTTTTTCTTAACGAATCAGCCAATAATTACGCATTCATCACCTCCCGTCCTGTGCTAGATGGTGTCGGAAACAAAACAGAAAGGGAAGGAGGAGAGGGAAGAAAAAGAGAGAGAAGGTGAAGAAGATGAAGAATTGGAATGGAAGGAAAGGAGAGGGCAGGGGAGGGGGGCAGAAGGGGGAAAGAAAAAAGAGACTAGGAGGGGCCAGACAGGCCATGCCCTGAAGAGGCTGCCCTTCTATGGAAGAAGAAACATATGATAGGCAAAGAGAGCAATAAATACATGGGAGGAGGAGGAGGAAGAAGAGGAGGAGGAGGAAGAGGAAGAGGAGGAGGACAAGGACGAGGATGAGGACAAGGACAAGGAGGATGGGGACAAGGACAAGGAGGACGAGGAGGACGAGGAGGACGAGGAGGACGGGGAGGAGGAGGAGGAGGGCACTAACCACCTGAGGGAATCAGGAAAAGTGTCCTGTAGGAGGTGCCGCCTGAGATGAGCCTTGAAGGAAGCCGTTAATTCTAAAAGGCCTTAGTAAGTCCCCAAGTCTTGCTAATCCATACTACAGGAGCAGAGAAGCTTCTATGAAGGAAGGGAAAAGCAGGGGCATAAAAAAGCTGCATAAAGTATACTCCAAAAACTCCCTCCCAATGGCAGGGGTTGGGGGAGGTGGGGGAGGAGGAGGTATGGGGAGGCTTTACCTTCCTAAGTATGCTGGGCTTGGTATAATAGGAAAACCAATCTGTTTCCCATAAGCACATGCCAGATGTGTCCGTGCTTGTGGGGAAGGAGTCCCCAGAAGTATGCTGGGTAATGGGGGGGCTTGCTATGGAAAAAAATACCACAACCCACAAATAATCCATATGGGCAAATCTAGATGTGACTTTGGGCCCTTTACCGTAGGTTCTTTTATCCTGGGCATTGGATTGGAGGCAGCATGTTACAGTTGGGAGCAGGAGGACCTGGTTCTCTGCCACCTTCTGCTTCTGTGATCTCAGACAAGTTCTATCACTTCTCTGGGTTTGTTCATTTGGAAGAGACAGAGATTGGCTCAGATGACCTTTAAGGCCCCTTCCAGCTTGAAATCTCTGATTCTACCATTAGATAAACCATACCTTCTCTACTCTGCCACCCCCAACTGACCTTTGGTCTATGCAGGAGGGGAATGCACAGTCTTGTCTATTGACAAAGTGTTCAGCATTGGGGCCCTGGCCGTTATCACTGCAAGCTTCTCCAAAACCATGTCTACACCTGGGTCCTCCATATGATCTCCTTCATCTCAGGAAACTATCACCTACTAGAGGAATTCCAAGCTGATGTGACACTTGGGGGTGACCGTTTGTTTCTGCTGCCTTTAGGACCCAAAGACTAAAGTAGTTACAGAAGCAACATGGTGAAGGGGATAGGACACTGGACATGGGATCAAGAAGATCCAAGCTCATATCCCACCTCAAACACATTCTGTGGGCATCAATCAGTCAGTTAACATTGATTAGACTCGTACTGTGTGCTAGGAGATGCGCTAAGCACTGGCTCTGGACCCAGAGGAAGGACCTCAAGTCAAATCTCTCTTCTGACACTAGCTGTGTGATCTTGGGCAACTCACTTAACCTCTCTAGGCCTCAATTTCCTCATCTGTAAAATAAGGGTTGGATTGGACTCATCCCAGCTCTAATCCTATGAATTGGGCTGTGTGTGGAAGTTTCTCACAAGCCAGGGAGCATCTGAGAGGCCAGCTCCAAAATGATGGCTGAAAGTTTTCCGAGATGGTCATTGCTTCTGTGTTTCTATTATCCAGCCGAGCTCCCAGCTACAAGCCATCCGTAAAGACACTGGAACCACAACTGGAGCAGACCTGTGGTTGGTAGGATGGGAGAGCTGGAGCAGCAAAAGCAGAGGGCCCAATAATACTTGGGCCCAAGGATGGATCCAGTCTTGTGGTTCTCATGTATAATTCTTAAAATGGACACTGAAATCAAAGGCTCTGGGTCTTTCATCTGAGACTTCCTGTTGTCCTTTCTCCTTCCCTGACACTGGTCAAAACCAAGACTCTACATTTTATGAGCTTGAGATGGTCAGGATGCCCAAGCCAACTGGATTGTTCATAGACTTACACTTTAAAGTGACCTTAGAGGCAATCTAATCCAATCTCCCCTCCATTTTACAGACTAGAAAACTGAGGTCCAGGAAAAGGAAGAGACTTGTCCAAGATCACACTTCAAATAAAAGTCATAGGTGAGACCAGAACCCAGATCCTCTAACCTAAAAGTCCGTGCTCTTTCTACTGCATTCCACTTAAAAACAGAGTCCATTCAACACCTGCTATTACATGTAAAGTACCATGCTGAGGCTGCAGAGGCAAAAGCAAGAAAACAAAATGCACACAGTTCCTGCCCTTGAGAAGCTGATATCCTACTGAGGTCAAATCCAGGTAATTTAGGCAACAGCAGTTACCTTACCTAAACTGATTAAAGTCTGAAACTTTCAAGACAATTTAGAGTGACCCCCCCTCTTCTTTCACAGGTGAAAAAACTGAGGCTGAGAAAGGGGAACTATTAGTTGTTTGTAGAAAGAATTCATTTTCAGGAATAGGCTGGACTAGATACCCTTTCCAATCCTTAGGTTCTACGATTGTATGAAATGACTTTCCTAAGGTCATTCATGTCTCAAGGCTAGCACTATGCTCAGAATACAAAGACAAGAATGAAACAGTCATGGGATCTCGAGTTGGATGGGACCTCTGAGGCCATTTCAGCTCATACTTCCCATTTTACCTGTGAGGAAACTGAGGTACAGTTGGCTAAATGACTTGCCCAAGGTCATAGGATCCCAGAGCTGGAACTGGAAGGCACCTCAGAGGCCAGGTCAATACAAACTTCTTGTTTGACAGATGAGGACATTGAGACACAGAGCAGTTAAGCGACTTCCCCAGAGGCACACAGATGGTCAGTGTCAGGAGTAAGACTTGAACCTAGGTCCTCTGATTTCTAGAACCAAAGCACTTGCATACTGTATTGTGCTGTCTGTCTCTATCTGTCTGTCTGTCTATCTATCTACCCATCCATCCATCCACCTATCTATCCATCTGTCAACCTATCTATGGATCTATTTATCTGTCTGTCTGTCTATCTATCAATCTGTCTGTCTATCGATCTATCTCTATCTATCCATCTATCTATCTATCCTGTCTATCTATGGATTGATCTATCAATCAATCTGTTTATCTGTGTATCTATCATCTATCTATCAATCTCTCTGTCTATCGATCTATCTATCCATCTATCTCCATCTATCTCTGTCTATCTATATCTATATCTATACCTATATCCACATCTTTTGGGGTATATGCCCTGTCCTCAAGGAGCTTACCTGTTACTGGGTGAAGTGAAGGGGCACATGGGAAATAAGAACAGCTCTGGGAATTAAACCTGGGTATTCGCATCCCACATCTTACCATCCCTCACCCTGCTCCTCCTCCCCTACTTTCATCCCCCTGGGCCTGCTCCCAATGACCCCTCCTCACCATGGCATACAGCCATATTGGTGGGGAAGTGAGTGGAGGGGGGAGTTGGGGGAAGGAGGGAGGGTAATATGATCTGCCTCCACCCCATCCCCAGCCATGACAAGAGGGGCCCTCACAGAGAACTCTTCCCTCCCTCCCAAGCTAGGAACAGGATTTTGTTTGGTAAAGGCTTACTCACTATGGTGATGAGGATTGTAAAAATAACTGATGAATAGAATGGAATTTTGCTCAGCCTAACAGGAACAAACCGGTCCTCTGAGCCTTGGGGAGCAGACGATTTGCCATCTCTCCTTTAAGCTGAGATGCTGGCTCTGGTCACGCTGGCAGAAAGATGACCTTCCCCAACCAGCAACCCAGGACCCAGTTTCAAACCATGACAAACAATAGGACAGGAACTACTCCCATGATTTCATTGATGCAGGAAAATCCCAAATGGGAAAACCCCTCTCCCAATGCAGGTAGACACCTTCTCTGTAATTTTTTGTCGGAGTGGCCCTTGAAGGTTAAGTGACAAGCCAGGTCACAGAGCCATTGAGATGGGGATTCAAGGTAGGTTTTTGTGGCTCGAGAGTTAAAGGGCAGCTAGGTGGCACAGTAGATAGAGAATTGGCTGTGCAGTCAGCAGGATGTGAGTTCAAATCTGGCCTCAAATACTTACTAGCTGTGTGACCCTGGGCAAGTCAGTTAATCCCAATTGCTTTTTCCTTCCCCCTCAAAAAAAGAAGAAAAAGAAATTAAAGACAGCTCTCTATTCATAACCCACTCTGCCTCTCCAAAGAACACCTCTCTTAGGTAACAATGGCTCTCATCAGCAGGGGCCATCAAGTCCAACTTGTACATGAACATAAATCCCCTCGACAGCACTATTAGCAAATGGACACCTAGCCTCTGAAGGTTAGGGGAGGAAGTAACTTTTGTTGTTGTTCTTTGGTGTTTCAGTCCTGTCCAACTCCTTGTGACCCCATTTTGGGGTTTTCTAGGCAGACACACTAGAGTGGTTTTCTATGTCCTTCTCCAGCTCATTTTACAGATGAGGAAACTGAGGTACACAGGGTGAAGTGACTTGCCCACAGTCACATAGCTAGTAAGTGTCTGAGGCCAGATTGAACTCATAAAGATGAGTCTTCTTGATTCCAAACCCAATGCTTTATCCACTGTGCCACCTAGCTGCCCTAGAAGCAACTTACAGGAAGGAATCCTGGCTCTGGAATTGAAAGGCCAGAGTTCAAATCCTGACTTTTCTACTTATTACTTCAGTGAACTCAGGCAAGTCATTAAAACTCCTTGGGTCTCATTTTCCTCATCTGTAAAATGGATTAGATGAATTCTGAGGTCCCTTCCAGGCTGAGATCTACGACCCTCTTATCTCACAAGGCTAGGACTCCTTCTACTTTAATGAGCCTTTCCTTTCATCAAGCCAAATTTTGCCTCTTTGCAACTTAGGAGACTAGATCTAGAACTGGAATGGATCCTAGAAGTCATCTGGTCCAACCCCTCAGTTTTACAGATGTGGAAACTGAGGCCCGGAGGTCACATATAGTGATAGGATCACTTTGATCCACTGATCCTGATTCTGCCCTTTAGAACAACAAGCCCAATACCTCTCTCACATGACCAGCCTTCAAATACTGGAAGACATGTCCCCCACTCAGGTTTCTCTTCTCCAGGTTAAGATTCCCCATCTCCTTCAACCAAGGCATTTATTATCCTGATCGCTCTTCTCTGGATCTCTCCAGCTTATCAACAGTCTTTCTAAACTATGGTGGCCCAGAGAGGTACACAGTCCTGCAGGTAGGATCTGACCAGGGCAGAAACAGAGCACCTGTAACCTCCCAAGTTCTTGGGGTCAGCCTCTCTTAATGGGGCTCCAATTCCTTTCATCATTGGTTATGTTGCCTAAGAAAATTGACACCTTATTAATCAACCATCTCTGAAGTCCCCAAACTGGTTGGCCAACCATGACTTGATTTCTCTTTTAGAAAGAAAGGAAAGAAGAAAGGAAGGAAGGAAGGAAGGAAGGAAGGAAGGAAGGAAGGAAGGAAGGAAGGAAGGAAGGAAGGAAGGAAAGATGGAAGGAAGGGAAGATGGAAAGAAGGAATCTAAAATCCCCAAGATAAGGGTGATAGCTAGCATTTATAAAGAGGTCTCAAGGATTTGAACCACCTTATGTGATTTATTTCGTTTGAGCTGCACAACAACCATCCAAGGAAAGGTATCATTTTCTCCATTTTACAGAGGAGGAAAATAAAATTCATATAGAGTAAATGACTTGCCCAGAGTCATACTGTTAGCATCAGAAGCCAAATGCAGAGCCAGGTTTTTCTGATTCACAATCACTTCCTGATTCCTGAGCTGAGGGAAAGATGATATTTATGTAGGGTGGGGGAAATCCTTCTCATTGAATTTAATAAACCTTTGTAAAATCACAAAGTTTGCTCATTTTCCTCTCTGTGTCTGTCTCTCTGTATCTGTCTCTCTCCCCTCTCTCTCCTCTCTCTCTTTTTACCTCCCCTATTCCTCTCTTTCTTTCTCTTCTCTTTCTACTTCTCCCTTTCTCGCCCTCTTTTTCTCCCTATATGCATCCTTCACTAGGGGAGACATACATTTTTCTGTCTTCTCAAAAAGATGTACAGAACTCAATCTCATCTATCTTTTCTTGGTTTTGAAAAAACGAATCCTCCCCCAAAGAAAGGCAGGTGGCAGGAGGGCAATGTAACTTTTTTGTAAAAAGGCAAAAAGTGTACTTATAATCCCTCTGCCATCTGGTAAGTTCTTTTGGAATGAAATCGAGGCAGAAAATAGAAAATATGGCACTGTTTACATGGCCCTTCCACCAGACCAAATTCCCACCGTATATATTTGGTACAGTCCCTTCTATCCATCATATCAGCAACTGTGACCACAGGATATGTAAGAATACCAAGCAGTTTTTAGCACCAGGTCCCAATTCCCTTGAGCCCTGGACAGCATATGGCGTCAACTTTGTTTCTACTTTACCCCCAGGAAATCAAGTCATTAACTTTCCTTTCATTTGCCAGAGCTGGTGCCAAAAGGAGAACGTTCATCAGCTGTGACTTATAGGAAGGAAGACAGCAAGGCCTCTGCCAAGCTCCAGATTGAACAAGGTGCTGGGACAGCTGAAAGAGCAGATGGAGAAGGCCTAGAAGGTGGGATGGGAGATGCTTCAACTTACCTGCTAGATCAGGGGTGGGGAACCTGTGGCCTTAAAGCCATATGTGGCCTTCTAGGTCTTTAAGTTTGACCTTTTGACTGAATCCAAATTTTACAGAACTCTGTAAACTTTGGATTCAGTCAAAAGGCTGCACTTAAGGATATAGAAGGCACTTAAGGCCACTAGTTCCCCACCCCTGTACTTGATTCTCACCTAGAGATCTAAAACCCCAAAAGGCTGATTATCAGAATGCAGAATTAAAATTGTCTCTGCCTACTTATCTCTTGTGATATGAAGGCTTCCAGGAGTGGCCAAAGGATGATGCTAAGAAACCCAGAAGTTCTGTTTCTGTTCCAGATTTGGTTCAGGGCTAGGAAAGAGGGAGTTAAAACATTTAAATTTCTTTTTTACCTTTGCATTCTTGACATTCTGTGAAGCTCCATATCATCACTTCCCCGGAAGCCTTTGGCAAAAGGATTGTTCTCGATCTTTAATTGGGTGATCTGGAGGAAGGGAACAGAATGAGTCTGCAGTAGATTGCTACAAAGCCACCCCATAACATGAGCTAACAGGCACCATGGAAATTCAAGGGCTGGCAGCAGCAAAGCAGATTAAGCCAATCACGTCAACGGGGCCCTGGGCTTTATTGTCGTGGATGCTTTGAAAAATGTCCACGGTCAGACTTCATTTCAAAGGGGAGGGGCTAGGGGGAGCCTGGATTTGTTTTCTGTTAATTGAATGCATATCCTTTGCATCCTTCCAGCTTGGTTCGATGACATTGGGTATTTCAGACACAATAGAGGTCCCCACACTTAATTTTTTTTAAATCTAACTCGTTGACATGTTCACTCCCTATCTGGCAGTGTGGCAATCTTCACTACGACAACCGGTTAATAAAGGGCTAAGCTAGGTTTTGAGGGAAAGCAAATGGTCTCTCCCAAAGCTGCTTTGAGAATCCTAGGAAAGCAACAACAATACAGTTCCCACAGTCTACACTGATGCTTTCTCAAATAGATTTTATGCAGAGTCATAGAATCATGGATCCAGATTTAGAGGCCTAGTCCAATACTCTCATTTTACAGACAAGGAAACTGAGGGCTCAGAAAAGTCAGGTGACTTACCCAAAGACACAATGGCAGACAGAATTAAAAACCAAGTCTACTGTCCCCAGACCCAGCATTTTTGTTCATTGCACCAATGATGATAATTGTAGTGAGTTCGCTTGTTCAATTCGAGGTGAAGTGAATGGCTCAAGTTCATACACAGTGTCAGAAGCAAGATTCGAACCCAGCTTCCTTTAAAACTCTACTCAAATTTCCCATTATGTAAGAGGTTTCTCCTCCTCCCCACCCCCACCCTCAGTGCTAGTGCCTTCCTTCTGAGAGACTGTCCACTGATATTGTCAATGCCTTATGTTCATCACTGTTTACTTGATGTCTCCTCCATTAGAATGCTAGCCCTTTGAGGATGGGGACAATATATTTGCTTTGCTTAGTACCAGTGGCCCTTAGCACAGTGCCTGGCACATAGTAAGCACTTAACAAATACTTGATGACAGACTGACAGACACTCTATCATGCTCTCAGGCACAGGATGGATTTTACATATGCGTGTATATGGACATGTATGAATAAGCGTGTATATACGTTTGTTTTCATGTATATATTTTCTATATATATATATTTGTTTCAATGTGTATATATACATATATACACACAAACACACACATAAAATCTATCCTGTGGCTGAGAGACAGCATGATATAGTGAGGCATGTGACAGCTACTGTGCTAAAGGCTGGGGATATAAAGCAAGGCAAATAAACACATATACACATATTTGTATGTATACAAATAGCCATGTATACATGCACATATATGTATATATGTATATACCCAGAGTGCTCGATAAGACAATACATGACATCTATGACAAATTATACATTCACTAAAATGGCCATCTCAAAAGTAAAAACAACCCTATTAGCTGACATTGACAGTAAAGTACTTCACATTGTCTGTTTTGTTGGCTCCTCAAAATAACTCTGTGAGAAATCAACCTATACCCCCCATCAAAGTGAGAAGTTCAGAAGCTCACTAGCCAACTCTCAAGCTGCTACCTAAGGGTCAGAGACAGAATTTCAACCGGCAAACAGAGTTAAGTGACTTGCCCAGGGTCACATAGCTAATATCTTTGGCCAGATTTGAATGCAGGTATTCCTGACTCCAGGCCCAGCATTCTATCCACTAAATCACCTATCTGTCCAAAAGTTGATGTTCAGGGGCTCCAAAGTCCTCACTTATATTTTTGACATAATAAAATTCAAACTAGCTGATCATAAATCATGGTATTACATCATTTTTAGGCAGGAGAGGATTGTGTAGGGAAAAGAAGGTGGTTGAGAGATGAAGAATTCCCAAAGAACTGGAAAATCACTGAAGCAGGACATTTGGAACTAAATTTTCAACTGTGAAATCTACAAAGAAGTAGCACTAAAAACATTTCTTCTTCCTCAGCTGACCCCTAAAGGAAGCAGAAGACTTGGGTTCAAATCCTCCCTGTCTGACATCAAGCAAGTCACCTAATGTTGCTGATCTCACCTGGCTAGATGACCCACTGAGATGCCTTCTACCTCCAGAGCTGTGATCCTATGAAACTTGGTTCACATTGCAGGAATTCATTTTCCAAGGAAGGCTGTTGTTGGAGTGACAAACTCCCTCTATTTAAAACTAACAGAACTGTCGTTGACCACAGAACTGCGAGGAGTCTTAAAACTCATCTCATTCTCCCATATACCACCACCACTGCTATTTTACGTAGGAGAGAACTAAGTAAATCACTTAATTTGAGAGAAATTAATTGACTTCTCCAGGGTTCATGGGTAGCAAATGACATAGCCAGGAAGCTAAGAATTCCATACTGACAATCACAGGACTGTAGTTCTAGAGCTAGAAGGTCACTTAAAAGCCAGGAAACTGAGGCCCAGAGAAATTAAGTAACTTGTCCAGGGTCATACAGCTAGTAGATATTAAAAGTTGGATTTCTTTACTCCCCTATGCACTACACCATGTGCCACCTCTCAAAATAACATCTGAAATTTCTATTGCACTCTGAGATCTACAAAGCCTTTAGTGTTCATTGTCTCACATGAGCCTTCCAACAGCCCTTTGAGGAGGGAAGCACAATCGATTTTTATTACTACACACATGTTATGGATGAGGAAACTGAGGATCAACGGCGTTAAGTGGCTTGAACTATGGCCATACACAGCTAATATGTCTCCCTAACTTTCTTCTCCCTATCTTTTCACCGGAGTTTGAATCTGTTAAGTCACACATATGTGTAATTTCCTTAAAAGGATGGACTGTTTCATTCTCTGTATTTCTATCCCCAGCACCTAGCAGAGTACTTGGTGTATAATAGGTGCTTAATAAACCCAGGTTGTTTGAATGATTGATATACATGTATGGATCATGCAAACCCCTTTTACTATATATATATATATATATATATATACACACACACACATACATATATTTATACACATATATATACACATATACACAAATGCACACACATATATATGTATAACCTTAAAAGATGAATGTATATATGCACACACATATGTGTGTCTACACATCTTTACACATATTTTATATATAGACACATATTTATGTATGCATATATAGACCCACATGTCTATATATGCATATCTATAGTGTATAGAAAGATGTCAATTACGCATGGAAAAAATGAAATATACACCTTTATGTTGTCAGTGCTTTTCACATATGGAAAAAGCACAGTTCCATCTTATACAGGCACCTTGTTCCCCCCCATGCTTGTTGACTGTACAAAAACCATGAGACTCTGTACAGAATAGTATTATATGTTTGGAGGCAGAAAAATCTGGTTTGGAAGCCCATCTCAGCCTGACCATGACCCTGGTCAAATCTGGCTTAGTCTAAGCTCTCTGGGTCTCAGTTTCCTAATCAGCCAAATTAGGATGACAATAACAGTCCCCCATTGGGTCGTTGTGAGAATCTGGTGAGCCTGGTATGTAGGGAACTTTGCAAACGTTAATGAATTGGATAAATGGGAGCTATTCTTAGTTATATCTTGGCATCTTCTGCATGTGAGCACATGTTTTTAAGTATCTAAACAGTGCAGATGTCCATATTCATGCCAAGTATACCACTGGAACAGGCCCCTCCTGCCCACAATACTAAACAACTCCCCCCAAATGAGCCCCAAACCGGATATCCCAGGGAGAGAACGCAGGTTAGGGACTGGGAAAGGGGACAAAAATAAATACCATGTCCAACTGGCAAGGCAGATGTTGTAAAAATTAATGAGAATAATTGTTTCAAATTCTTGCTTTTGAAAAGAATTCTCATGAGGGCAAAAAATCTTAATTATTTCTCTATATGGGGAGGAGAGGGTCATTTCCTGATGCCGACCAGAAAACTCAAACCTAATAAATATGAACCAGTTACCCAATGACTCAGGCAGAGAGCAAGTCCTGGCCAACTACAAGGGAAGTTAATATAAGGTGGGGGGGGTGCGGGGGGAGGATAAACCTGCTCCACATACACAGCCATTGTTGGACTAGCAAGGAAATGAAACATCCACGTGACCTTTTTTAACACCTAAATATTTCTTGGGTTCAGTCCTAGAGCTTCTGACAACTTAGGGAAAACTTTACAAAACCCCACTTCAGTGTCAGTCTCACTAGGGGAAGAGTCAGGTTTTAAAATATCTTTTCAGGCTATAAAGCATCTGGGGAAATAAGTTATTTCTCAGTTCCAGCTGTGCTTTTAAGTAGAGGAGGAAGAGACTGAGTAGTTCATCCCCAGTGCCTAACACTGTGCCTGGCACACAGTCGTGCCTTAATAAAGGTTTTTGATTGGTTGGTTGGCTCAGAGCAAGGTTTCTTCATCTTTTTGTGGGTCAAGGACTTCTTGGGCAATCTGATAAAGCCTATGGACTCCTTTCTCAGAATGGTATTTTAAAATAAATAAGATAAAATATATGGGATTATAAAGGAAACCAATTATATTAAAATACAATTTTCAAAATATTTTTTTAAAAAACACATTCACAGACCCCAAGTTAAGAACTCATGGTGTTAGGAGTAGGAAAAGGATCTTGAATATTGTCTCATCTAATCACCTTCATTTTATGGAGAAAGAAACTGGAGTCTGGAGAAGCAAAGTAAAGATTTACTTGGCATCATACAAGTAGGTGATAACAGAGTTAAGATTTGAACCCAGGGCCTCTCTCTCCAAATCAAAGCATCTTCTCACTTTACTATGCTGGACCTGCCATATGGACTGAGACCTGGATTTTTTACAGGCTCCAGAACCCTAATTAGCATAGCCAATCTATTTGACTTTAAAAAATACAAACACAAAAATAGATTATTCAGTCCAACAGACTGAACAGATTTCCCCCTCACAGAATTAAATCTGGTTGAATGCTGGACCTTAAGCTCTCTCTCTCTCTCTCTGTCTCTCTCTCTCTCTCTCTCTCTCTCTCTCTCTCTTTCTCCCTCCCTTCCTCCCTCATTCCCTCTCCCTCTCCTTCCCTCCCCCCCATATATATGTAAATACATGTATATGTATGTGTGTTATAAGGCATATCAATTCAATTCAAGTCTGTTGAGTTTAATAAGCATTTGTGGAAGACCTTCTCTATGCCAGACTCTGGGGCTACAAACACAAAAATCCAACAATCATTGCCCTCAAGAAGCTTACATTCTACCAAAGGCAAACAATGTATACTTAGAAAAAGAAATACTAAATAGATACAAAGGAATTCCCAAAGGTTGGGGGAAGGATGCTTTGTAAGCTTTAAAATGTTTTTCAAACAGTCCTGCCTATGATCCCAGTTCAGTGACCATAGGTGAGGCCATTAACCCCTCAGTGCCCAAAAGGCCCCTCTCTACCAATAGGAATCACAGATATGTTTCCTACTCTAGGATCTCAGACCTCAAGCTACAAGGGACCTTGGAGGCCATTTAGTTGGGGATGCCCCCCGGTTTTACAAAAGAGCAAATTAGGCCCAGATTGGGGATGTGACCTGCCGAAGGTCATCCAAGTACTAGTGGGATCAGAATCTGAATTCAGGTCCTCTGAATCTAGAGGCAATTAACTTTCCATTGTACATACAATACTGCCTCCACTAATGAAATTGTAGTTTGGGAGATTGTTTGTTTTTTGGGGGTGACTTTAATTACAAACTTTTACGGGCTTACAAGTAACGGGTATGTCTTGTGCCTAAAGGAGGGTTTGGGGGATGGGACTGATGGTTTGTGGACTTGGAACTAATTAGTTGGTTAGTCACTGACCTGTTCATGTAGTTTAACTTATTGTTTTGCTAGACACAGTCAGATCTGGGGGGATGGGGGTTGGGAGCAGCAGGAAATAGAGGAGAGAAGAGCAAAGAATTAAAGAGCCTGCTTTCCAGGTGCAGTTAAAGGAAGCCAGACTTGAGAACATTTAGTACCGCCTCATACACACATGATCTGTGTTTACATACACACGGAATGTGGGGAAAAGAATGTGCTCTATGTGGTTAGATTGGAAAACAGGTAGGGATGGGGGAGAAAGCACATGTGCACACTGAACATTAAAAGCATAATCTTAATATTACTCACAATCCTTAATACTGGAGGGAAGAACACGTTTTGGGATTTTGTCCTGCATGGTCTCAGCAAGAGTAAGTTTCTAAAGTCAAACAGCTGCTGGTTTCTTTTATGTCAGTTATGGGGGGCTGGGGGGGAGGTATCTTTTCATGACTGTGTTTTCCTGTTACTTGAATAAGTCTGAGGTTCAATAAACTCTCCACTCCCCATCTCATCAAAGTTTTATATAGATGTAGATAGAGGTAAAGATTTGTCGTAGACATATAGATATAGGTAGAGAAGTATCATAGATCTTATTTGATTAGAAAAGGCTAGGGAAAGCTTGATGAAAACACACATACACACACAACCAGATCTTTGATTCAGATAAAAGTACCCCAGACCCATTACACACACAATGATGGGTACACTGAAAAACATTCCATGAAGCCAAATGCATACCATTGTGTATACACCAAGACATACATTAAAGGTGTAAGAACATTTAGACATACACACATATATATATATTGGAGATAATATATCTCATAGTATATATGTATTGTGTATATCCCCCACTATCCTACATCAGGATGCATATATTTCTAAATACCAACTTCTACTACCTAATCCTCACACTTTAGTAATAATTTCTGAAAGTTGACATTCCACTATTATATACATATGCATATCCACACATAATATTTTGAGAGTATCTCTACTCTTAATTAATATTCTGCATCATGGGTGGTGCAGGGGATAGAACACTGGGCCTGGGTTCCAGAAGACCAGAGTTCAAAATTTGGCCTCAGAAACTCATCAGCTGTGTGACCCTGGGCAAGTCACTTTAACCTCAGTCTGCCTCAGTTTTTTTTTTCATCTGCAAAATGGGGAATTAATAGTATCTACCTCTAAGGGTCTTTGTGAGAATATAATAGGAGATTTGTAAAGCACTTCGCAAACCTTGAAGAGCTATATAAATACTAGCTGCCACCACCATCTTCATCAACACCATCATCATCATTCAGTATGTTATATATTGAATAAAATAGCAATCTGGTTTAATGGATAGAGAGGCTGCTCAAAACCAAGAAGACCTAGTTTCAAAGCTGCCTCTGATCCATCCTGGCTGTGTGACCCTGGGTCAATAATTTAACTTCTCTTGCCTCCAGGTAACTCTTTAAGACTCTAAACTGCAGTGAAGGTTTCTAGCTGCATTGGTGGAGAGAGATTCCTTACCAGGGAGTTCCCTGTATTAAGGAAATCACAGATCTCTCTCTCTCCCCGCCCCCCCTCTCCCTCCCTCTCTCCCTCCTCCCTCTCCCTTTTTCTCTCCCTCTCCCTCTCCCTTTTCCTCTCCCTCTCCCTCCATCTTTGTCTCTCTCCTCCTCAGTCCCACTACATCATACTACATCTCTCTTCGTACTTACAAACCCAAACCATGCCTGGACTCTAGCTTTCCAAGGAGGGGGCTAATCTTTCCTGTTCTATGCCCCTTATTTTTTCCAATGATTCCTTCCCACCCCCCGCCCCCGCCGTGGTCAGCAATCAGAAGTTAGACGTGGGTTTAAGGCGCGCACAGCAGACATCTTATAAAGCAGAAAGTGTGGCCGCAGCTCAACCTTTGCAATCTCCTGGGCATCACACATTCCCCTCTTTCTTACTCTGTTGCCTCGCCAGGCCCCTCGGGTTCTTTCCCTATTAAAAGCCGATCTCTGAGGGTTGGCTGCTTTTGGCCCGCCCGTGGAACGTCCCCGACGGAGCTCAGCCTCGGAGAGCACAGCAAAGGAATGGGCCATCTCTTCTGGGGAAAGCCATCGGTCATGTGCACAGCCGAGGCACTGACAGTCCCCAGCTGGAGTCTAACCACACCATTTCATAATCTCCCCCTTCCGCATCCTCCGCGGGTCTCCACCACCCAGCCACGGAGCTTCCTTCCTTCCCAGGCCTTTGGGATGAGACAGGGAGGTTGGTAAGGAGTCTGGGGGAGAAGTCCCCTCCCTCTGACGTTGTCCGCACCTCTGGGGTGCTGGACTGACTGCACCGGGATTGGGGAGCTCCAGGCTACCGTGGGATACTCGACTCCTGGGGCCACTCCTTACACTGCCCTGCGCCCACGTCGGGGCGCTGGGGAATGGAGCCCCGGGCAGGTTGTGTGGCTCCAATCGTCCCCCTGGCGCAGCCCCAACCATCTCACCATTCCCCGGTAATCACGAACCATAAAAAGAGTAATCCAAACCGTTCCCTCCCACCCCGGCCTAGGTGGCCGCTACCAGCACCTCTTTCCTCCACCTCCTTTAACACCTAGGCTGATGCTTCTTTCCTAGGGGTGAGGGGAGTAGGATTTAAGACGACTCGGCTTTTTAAGGTCAGACAGAGAGGAAAACAAAGTTGTCGTCCCTCTACGAGAAATAAAAGGTGGGGCTCCTTTCTTTCCCCGGGAACAAGACTCAGGCCTCATGTTTTCAATCCCTGCTTTTGCAAATCCCCTTTATGAGAAACATTCCACAAAAATATATACTGAATGCAGGCATACAAGCAGAGAAAAGCGAAAATGCAGAAACTGACATCCGGACCCGTGGGGGATAAAATCACAGTAGGGGTTCTGGGCCGCCGGATACTTGTTACCTCAGCATGGGGGGACAGGGACCGCGCCTTTCCTTTCACTGACGTAGACAACACAGCTCAGCGCTTTGCCAACAGTGCCAGAATGTGGCAAAGGCTGGGCCCGAACCCAGCTCTCTATCTACTACGCCACACTCTCTCGATCCACGGCCCATGTTACATATGGATTATATATGTGTTTGCTCTGAGCAATACAAATAGTCCTGGTCGGCTCAACCCATGGTGGGGAGAGGTGTTGTAGCCTGGAAGGTGTTAACTATCTTCTCCTCCCCCCCCCTCCTTTTTTTTCAATCTATGTGGCCCATGAAGTTCTTTTCGATGGAAATCTTCGTGTTTATTAGAGATGTTCCATCCCTCCTCTTGGTTGGGGGGGGGGGGGGGCGGGGACGACCAATGCGACATGTTTCATTTCGGTCTCGCTAAGTCCTTAGTTGTCAGACCTGATTGCTGTATGGGTCAGCTTTGCTTAACATCTTTTTTTCTTTGTATAAAGAAAAGGGCCCTCAACCCCAGCCTAGTAAATTATTATTATTATTACATAGTGAGGATATTAACAATATCTGGCAAGCATATGGCACTTTCCCCTTACTAGCTGTGTGAACCTGGGTATGTTACTTAAACTCTGGGCCTCAGTTTCTCCATCTGCAAAATGAGAGAGTTGTACTGAATGACCTCTGAGTTCCCTTCCAGTTCTAAATCTATGGTCCTATTATCCCATTGTGGAATAACCACAATGGAAAAAAAAAACATAAAGTAAACAGATAGTTGTGGCTGGTTTGTGTGCTTTTAAAGGAGTGTGATATTTCCCCTTCCAAGTAAGAATCGAGGAATCGAAGATCCCTGGCAGGGGATAACTGTAGCCGCGATCCCTGACAGTTATTTGGGGGAGTCATCCTCTCCCAGCCTTCGTGGCTAGCAGAAGGCGGAGGGGAATGGGGGTGGGGAGGAAGGGAAGAGACTAGGTGCTGGGCCAGAGCACGCTCGGCTAAGTATCCTATTAGAGAATTTTCCTGGCCAGTACTCCCTCTAGTAAACTTAACCCCCTCTGAAGCTCGCCCTGGGGTAGGTACAAACTGTTGTTCTTTGTGCGGCTCTGCGTCAGAGTGGAAAAACAGACAGTTACAAACTACAGATTGCCCTGAGATTACACGCCCATGGTGGGAGTCCGAGAGCAGCAACCCCTGCGGAGTATATATACTTAGGGCATGTAAATGTAATAGGATGGGGACTCACTCTTGGATAACGGGAAGGGGGAAAGGGGTTGGGGCGGGGGAGGGAAAGGGAGGGTCAGGGTGCGCATGCGTGTCCCCTGTTCTCTGGCTTTGGAAAGGAAAACCGTAGCGAGCCGCACAGGTGTTTCCGCGTGGAGCACGGTCCTGGGTCCCGGGCCCCGCAGTATCTACAACGTACACAGGGATGTTTTAACCAACCGATCTCCTTACTTTGTGATTCTGGTAGGAGGTCACAGCGATAAAAGCCGTCTCTGGGAAGACGTGGGTGCAGAAGGCTGTGTTTTTCGAGCCGAATCCATTATTTTCGTCTGCTTTTACGATGTGCAGTCTAGGCTGGTATTTGTGCATGGAATTCAATATAATCTAAAAACAAATTTAAAAAAATTAAAACCTCGGGCCGCATAAGGAAGCATCGCTATGAATCACTAAAAGACAACCATAACAACGATGACGATCTATATATTGCGTGCTTGGTTGTTTGGGGGCTTTCTAAAGTGGATAATGGTAAGCAGCTTAATGGCAACGATTTCTTTTTCTTTCCAAAGAAATTTTTTCACCAGAAATATCCTGGAAAATGTCGAGGGAGTATACCCAACGGCATACACAACTGTAAATCAGGATACTTAATAAATGCTGCTCGATAAATTATCTCCCTGCTCACAGAACCTTAAATAACCACTATGATAGTCAGCTCCCATGATTTCTTCTGGGAGGAAACGGGGATGGCAACTTGGGAACTGAACATAGGAGGAAAGAGGGAGAGAGGAGTGTAGATGGGGCCTGGCGAAGGGGACTTGGGACTTTGAGGTACTATTCACAGCTTGGTCTCCTGGCTACCTGGTAGGGGTTGGGAATGGATTTCCTGGTGGCCACACTATGGGAGATGGAGCCCTTTGTTCAGAGTACTGAAAGTCAGAGAACAGCAGGGGAAATGAAAAAGCCTAGTAGGGTTGGGTAGGAGGACAACAAAACAGCTTTCTCCTCACTCATTTGAATTCTAGAGTGGTGTTGTCTAGAAAGTAAAACCCTAGGGTTGATTTTTAGATTTCATCTAAGAGGTCTTTTTTTCATGGTGTATTAGATTTTTATTTATTTTGTGAAACCATTCTCAATTACATTTTCATCTGGTTCTGCCACATTTTCTCTCATACTGCCTGTGGGCCTGAGTCTGACACCTTTGGTAGTGGATTTGGAGTCAATAAGACCCAGGTTCAAATCCTCTCAAAGGGATCTTAACTAGCCATGCAGCCCCTAACTTTCCAAGTTTTCTGCACAGTTCCTTAGGCACAGAACTGTCTGCCTTTTCATTTTAGAATGATTATATTTTCTCCCTTTACCCCCATCACTTTATTTGGGCTGGGTTTGGAAGCAGCATGTGACAGGGGAAGAGATCCTATTAGACTCACTGTCTCACTATCACCTCCATTTCATTTCCTGGGCTTCTCCCTTCTAAACCAGTATATAAGAAATTAATAAATGCATAAAAGCAAACTTGTTTTTAGCATTCCTATAAAAAAATTCATTAAAATACCACTGAGGGCACTTTTGATGCTGGTGTAAAAAGTGCTATGATCAGTGGCTAGAAAACTGGGCTTGCATCCAGTGAGATCTGGATTCCAATCCCACCTCTGACATTTCCTGGAAACTCTCATTGCCCCAGGCAACTTTGTTACCCTAATTCTGGAAAAGGGTAAACAGACCCACACTACCAAAGCATTCCTCCCCAGTTCTGACTTCCCTGTTAGAAAGTAAGCTCTTTGAGGGCAGGGTGTTGTTTGCTTGCCTGAATTTGTATCCTGGGGACTTTGTATAGTTCCTGGAACATAGGACAGTCATTTGTACTGACAGATAAGTGCTTTTGAATTACAGGTGCCAAAATCACTATTGTGGGGAGTTTTCTCTCCAGGAGATATTCCTTCACAGCTGCGACCAAAATAACAGTGCATGATTCCTGGTTTAGCAACCATCTCTTGATCACCAGGAAAACGGTGCATTAAGGTTTGCAAAGCACTTCACCTATAGTATTTTATCTGATTTTCACAACAAACCTATGAAGTCAGTCCTTTCTCGGCACTATTATTCTCAACTTTACAGATGAACTTGTGGGGATCACCGTTCATGGCCGCTCCTAAAGTATGAGCAAAGAAAGTGGCTCTAATTCCCTTTCTAAGAGAATGCTCATTAAATAGACTGGATGGGTAGTAATAGTGGAAGAAGCGGAGGAGGAGGAGGAGAAGAAGGAAAAGATCCGGGGAAAAAAGAGGAAGAGGAGGAAGACAAAGGCGGTAGAGATCTCCTCCCGGCCTTCCTTCGGGAATGGGAGTGGACCCAATGGAAGGCGGGGAGGGGCCAGCAGTGCCCTGGGATGCCGCGGATGCCCTGGACTCCTGGGCCTCCGTCTAATCTCGGGAAGCGGCCGCCGGGCTGCCTGCCTCCCTCCCTTCCCGGCCCGATGGCGACGCGGAGCCGGGCGCCCTGGCGACCGACCGAGAGACGCAGCTGGGCGCACGAGGCCCGCCGGAGCCCCCAGGCCGGCGCTGCCATCGCCCCGGCTTAACCAAATTGCTTTGACATCCAAGGGCAGTCGCTGGCCATCAACGGCGAAACGATCTAATGGCCTTTAATTTCATTAGGGCGGCCCCCCACTGGGGGCCCAAGCCCCAGCTGGGGCTCTGGGAACCAGCGGAGACTTGGAGGCCGTGGGCACCTCCGAGTTTCCACTAACTGGAGAGGGGAGGCGTGGAGGCCGGCGCTGCCGAGAATCCACGCGTGCATCTGAGGCGCTAGTGGGTGGACAGCAAATCCCATGCGGTCCAGATTCCCGGGAACCAAACCTAGAATGAGGGGAGAGCCCCAGGAGGTGGAGTCTGGGACCCCAATCCTAGGCACTGCAAAGGCACAAGCAATTTTGGAGACCCCAAACCTAACATCGATGTCCCTTCTGCCTCAGTCCCCGAGTGACATTGGACAGACTAGTTCCCTTTCTGGCTCTCACAAAATGGAGGGGGAGGGGGATGACTTTTAAGGTCCCTTCCACCTTAGAGTCTGTGACCCAAGGCATATTTTTCTGATGAGCAAGAGGTTGCTGCTAACCCAGGAACCCTGTTTGGAGTGGCCTGGAGGCCGTCAAAAGAGCCCAGCCTGAGCAAAACGTGCTTCAGAAAAGCAGATAGAGGTGGGGGAGTTGTTGAGAGATGCTCCCTCATCACACTGTAAATATTTTGCTTCCAGGGAAACATGGGAGGTGGGGGTGGGGGAGAGACTCTGGGGCTCACAGGCTGGAAGTACAGACAAACAACCCCCGGTACAAGCCCAGACTCAAGCAATCAGTCCAGTGACCTACATGCATGCAAATATATCTATGTATTAGATCATGTACATGTATTATATAACATGTGTACACATTTTTAGGCCAGTGTGTCCCTCCTGAGGGGAAAAAACTTAGTTATGGTATCATAGAGTGCTGGGGTCCTTGGAGCCAGGAGTTCCAATCTGACCTCTGACACTCACTAGCTTGTGACTCCAGGCAAGTCCCTCACCATGTTTGCCTCAGTTTCCTCATCTGTAAAATGGGGTTAATAACAGCACCTACCTCCAGGGTTGTTGTAAGGATTAAACAAGATCATAACTGCAATGTTAGCACAGTGCCTGGCATGTAGTAAGCACTATATTTTAGCTATGATTATTGTCATTATTATTTATAGGACCTAAGGATCTGTAGGATCACTAAGAGGTGAACATCTAACACCTACCCCACCCCCATTTTACGGATGAAGAAACTGAAGGGCAGAGAAGTGACTTGTCCGAGGTCACACAGCCAATAAGTAGCAGTGGGAATTTGTACTCCAAAGCGTGTGCTCTTTACAATAGTCCTTCCCCATCAACCTTGGGAGAGGATAGGGTTGGGGTCTACTCCCCTTCTCCTAGTCTTCCTTCCCAATGCCCTTGCAGTTTTCATTGTCCCAATATGGCCATTTCGCTTCTTAGAGGGCCCCACATCCCAAAATACATCGTTCTCACTCTCCTGGGAGAACAAATGAACAAGGCTGTGGGACCCCATTTGGAAGGTCAAGATTTTAAGTGAGACACCCCACCCAAACCCCATTAAACTCCCTCCTTCCTGCCTAGGCCCCAGTGAATTCAGTTCAGGCCTTCAGGGCCTAACTACATTAGTCTCCTCCCTGGACAGGAATAACTGTTCACAGGACTTTTTAAGAGTTCAAATAATCTTAAACCTGACAGAGGTCCCAGAATTAGCCCTTTCCCACACCCTTCCTCAGGTGCAGGTGGTGACCTGCACATACCTCCCTGAGTTTTACAGAGATTCAAGGACTTCTGGACCACTTTTATCACATGGTAGATCCATTTAATACACTTTGCTTCAATTTGGAAGGGGAGTGGTGTAGAGAAATGAAGTAGGGAAGTTAGACAGGGCTTGGCTGCAACACTTCCTTCTAATGAAGCCTTTCCTCATGGTCCCAGCTGCTAGTGTCTTCCCTTCTCTGGTTACCTTAAATCTACTCGGTTAGAAGATTTAGAGCTGGAAAGGACCTTAGAGGCCATAAATCATAATTAATAACAATAATAGTTAACATTTACATAGCACTTACTATGTGCCAGGCATTGTGCTAAGCCCTCTACAATTATGATCTCCTTTGGTCCTCACAACAACCCTGGGAGTTAGGGGTTACTATTAACCTCACTTGACTGATGAGGGAACTGAGGCAAATAGGAGAAGTGACTTACCTAAGGTCACACAGCTAGTAAGTTTCAGAGGTGGGATTTCAATTCAGGTCTTCCTGACTCCAGGCTAGGCACTCTATCCACTTTGCCACCTGGCTGCCCTTCATTTTGCATGAGTAAACCAAGGCACAGAGATGTTAAGCGATTTGTCCATTGACACATAGGGCAGGAATTCAAGCTAGGTCTTCCTTATTCCTCGTCCATCATTTTGCCCACTGCACCCTTAGATATTCTATACAAAAGGCTTTGAAAAATCCTAAGTGCTACTACGTATACGTCCATTATTATTACAATGGCACCATGCTATCAGCCTGGCCTGTGACTTCTTGGTGTGGGGAACCCCCACAGTGAAAACTTCCTCCATACATGTAGATCAGCTAATTGTCAGAACTCTGGGGCCTCAGGACCCCTTACAATTAAAATTATTGAGGAACTCCCTCCCTGTGCATGATCTATGTCTATGGATAGCTACCATATTGGAAATTAAAATGTTGCAATAGTGTTATGAAACTAGTTTGACCACAATGATCCCTGAAAGGGTCTCAAGGTCCCCTAGAGAGAGGTGCCTAGGGTCAGCAGGGGTTAAGTGACTTGACCAAGATCATACAGTTGGTGTAAATTAGAAGCCGTACTTGAACCCACTGCCTTGCTGCCTACAGTCTCTGCTCTTGTTGTTAACAATATTACCAGATCTCCATGGCAAGTCAGGATCCTTATACCTCACCTGGGACTTGCTTCCATCCTATCTAAAGTACTTGTTGATATCACACCTTACACCTCTCTGTTCAATGTCTTATCCACTACTCAAAGAGGAGGACCTGGTCTTTGATAAACTCAATATCTCTCTCCATCCGGTACCCACCATAGCGCTCTGAAAACAGTAAGAGCTTAGTAAATATTTGTGGGCTGACTATTTGAACCTCCTGTTTGCTCCAAAAGATGGAAAGAGACATAACTCTTGCCTTTGAAGAGGTGGCATTCTATCTGGCCTTGGTCGTGTACCTGCCATTTATGGTTATTTAAAGGTTCAGCTTGGCCCAGGTGACTTGACGCTGGTTCTTTGATGAATCACTATATCAAAAACCTGGCAGGTCCCTCCCTTTCTCCCCAGGGTCCCTATCACCCAGGCCAAGCACACCAATTGGGATCTGTATTTGGGACAGGACTGGGACAGGATATTGTTGCCCAAGTCAACAGGTCATTTCTGTTGTCTTTCAGCCCTAGCCTTACCTACAGAGGGGCCAAACTGGGGGATGCTAGGAGGACTATGGATGCAGTGTCATCTTGGGCAAGGGTACCTAGGCCAAGCCCTGACTCAATGCCCTAATCAGCAGTGGAAAGCTTGGATTTATAAAACCTGAAAGGAGATTGTCATAGGAGACAAGGAAGGAAGGAAGAAGAGTTGGTGAAGGTGGGGAGGGCCACAATATAGGGGAAAGGTAGAAAGAGAAGAAAACAGGAAAGGGAAAAAGGAGAAAGAAGATAAGGAAGGAAAGAAAAATGAGAAAGGAAGAGAAGGAATAGATAAGAAAGGGGGAGGAAAAGAAGGAAGAGAAGGGGAAGAAAAAAGTAGGAATAATAGAAGAATGTGAAAGAAGAGGAGGACAAGGAAGAAAGGTTGAGGCAGAAGGGAAGGTTGAGGAGGAAGGGAAGAAGTAGAAGAGCTAGGACACCAAGTGCCCGGTACTCACATGTCCAAATGGGTCCAGATGGTTATTGGTGAGCTTCAGTTTCTGAAAGGAGACCAGCTGCCGCATCCAATGGGCACCTGTGGCTGGAGAATCTGGGTGCACATACAGCCGTCCAGGCATAGCAGGTTCTGCTTTCCCAGTCACAGACCTAGCCCCAAAGGAAATTCCAGCCCACTGAGTCCAAGGGCCAAGGAGCCTAATCCAGCCCACCAAGTGAACCTGGCAAGCCACAAGTTCAGAACAAAAGGTTGCTCTACCCTACAGAAAGCTGGACTTCTGTTTCTCATCCAGAAATGTTTTTTCTTTCTTCTTGATGTTTTCTTTAAGCTACTGTGGATCTAATATAATCCCTCTCCTGCAATCCTTATGATGCACTGCCAGGGCCCCAGCATCTCCTGGGGTAGCCCGATTTTGCATACACCTAAGGCTTCGTTTTTCCTTCTCTCTCACTTTTGTCTTTTCTGGAGCCCTTAGATTCACCTGGGTCACAATACCACCACAATCCAATCACCAAAGATCTGAAACAGGAGCCAGAAATCCCTTCCAGGGATTTTCAAAGACTCTGAAGACTATTTTCTCTCATCCCATTTCTGGCTTCCCCTGGCCCTTTAGCTCGCTTAAATACCAAGTCAGTGGTTTAATAAAAGGCATGTTCAAAGCAGCTAACTCATTAAAAAATAGTAAATAACCTTGTGCTGACATTATGCTAAGAAACACTTTTTTCACATAGGGACATTAGAGAGTCATCCCATAGGTAGGGCAGCACATCTGGGAATAATGGTGATGGGCCTGGAATTCTGTGTCTACATATCTTCCTCCCCCCTCCCCCAGATGCCTACCATTTATTATCTGCAAATTTGTATCTGTGGTCGTCAGCTGGTACAATATCCATGAGCAGGATGTACTTCGTTTTGGGATTCAGTCCAGTGACCTTGACTTTGTAACTGGGGAACATACGCCTAGAGAGAGGGGAGGGAGGGAAGAAGAGATGGAGGGAGATGGGGAAAAGAAGGAGTGACACAAGGGGAAAGGGAGAGATGGAGGGAAGTGAAGAAGACCAGGTAGAGACAGAAAACAAGCAGAGAAACAGAGAGAGAAGAGACAGGGCAATACAGAGATAGAAATAAACAGACAGAGGACAGAAACAGAGGGAAGAGAGACAAATGGAAGAGGAGGAGAAAAAAAGTGGAAGAGACGAGGAGGAGAAAAGAGGAAGAGGAAGAAGAAGAGAGAAGAGTGGAGAGGAGGGAGAGAAAGAGTAATAAAAGACAAAGGGAAGGGATGAAAAGGAGGTTTCCACGGAGACAAGAAACAGAAAGAAAAGGAGGATTGAAGGGAGAAAAGGAGGAGACAGAGATGGGGAGAAGACAGAATAACTGATTAATACTAATATGAAGATCAGAGATCTCGCTTCACCTGTGCAGCAGAAGAAGGGATTGATCCAGAGGGAAAGCCTGATTTCCAGTTCCACACCAGGACTGATCCAGCCCAGGTTTTCCTGCCTATTTTGAGAACAGGGATGGAGGCGGGGGCCAAGGAACAGCGGAGGTGTGGTGGGGGAGAGCGACAGAGCGGTCTCGAAGAAGGAAAAGCCAGGACGACTTGCTCTTTTTGTTGACTCGTTTGGAATATAGAAAGTTCACCACCACTTCTACCCCTCTGCGCGCGCGCGCGCGCGCGCGCACACACACACACACACACACACGCACTTCAACTCTTCAACTCCGGCTAAATTTAGTTCCCAGAGGCAGGTATTTCAGGAGGAAGCTCACTCCATAATAACCTCTCCTCTTTGAGTTGTTATCGTTGGTGGTGATAACGGTCTGGGCGTGCACACGTGCACACAAGGATCGTGCGGAGACCCCGGAAACACACGTGCACACAGGATCCTGTGGAGACCCCGGAAACACACGTGCACACAGGATCCTGTGGAGACCCCGGGGGACACACACAAGCCCATAGCCCAAGGGAATTTACAGACGACTAATCCTGTCTCCTCCCCCCGCCCCCAATACACATCCACACACAGACACTGGGGCCGCAGGCCTTCTCCCTACTGGTGCGGTTCTCTTACTAGCCCGGTTTGCTGGGGGAAGGGGAGAAAGGAGGGAAGGTATAAGTGTTTATTAAGTTCTTACTATGTGCCAAGTGGTTTCTAAATATTATCTCATTTGATCACCTTTAACACTCGTGATTTTGAAACTGATTCTGCCATTTGCCTCTTCCCCTCCCTTCCTCGTCTCTCCCTTCCTCCTTTTCTCTCCTTTTCTTCTGCTTTTCTTCCTTACATTCTCTCTCTCTCTCTCTCTCTCTCTCTCTCTCTCTCTCTCTCTCTCTCTCTCCTTGTCTCTCCTCTTCCCTTTTATCCACGTTCTCTTCTTTTCTTCTCTTCCACCTCTAACCCCTGCACCCACTCCAATGGCATCTAACCTGCATGGACTCCATCAAGGGGAGGGGGCGGGGAATCAAACCGAAAAGAGCATCCTCTTTGGAAGTAATGCCAATAGCAGTCTGGCCTTCTACCTAGAGTCAGGATTCAGTGACATTTGCCCTGAAGAAAATCATGCACAAGGGGTCTCCCTTAGCATCTCCGGGATGACCGGTTCCAGTTGCCTGGGAAAGGAGCCCGGTTGGTGGTGTCTTCCAAAGGCAGGCAGGCAGGAAGGATGGGGAGGTGGGGGTGAGAAGTGTTTAAAGTTAAGCTGGTGGGGGGAACGTCCCCACCCCCCAGCTTCCCTCCATTCCCTTTCCTCGGAAGGTAACCTGAGTCTCCCTGTGTTTATGCACAATGGTTCGTCCAGAAGTCTTAGCGTCGAGGAGTGCTTTGCAATCCTTTTATAGTGAAATCTTTCCTGGAGACTACGCTGGGCCCGCGGCCTCAGCTTCCAAAACGGAATCGGAGGAAAGTCTGCCTTTTTTTCCCCTTTCTATTTTACTGTAAACAGACCGGTAATATATCACTCGGGCCCTTCGGCGTGGCGGGGACAGAGACATTGTTTAATTCCAAATAATAATAAATGTCAAATTTCTCCAATTTTACTGCGGAACAGGCCTAGGGTGGGGGGGGCGGTGTTGAAGAGGTTCTTCCCCTCTGAGCCAGAGCCTGTCGGTCCTCAGGCCGCAGGGGTGGTGTGGGGGGGCGGGGGGGGAGAGATCCTTTTTAAGACAGCCCCCAGTCCATTCACCACCTAGGGCTGGAGAAAGAGAATGGGGATCACCGGCCTAAGTCCGATATGAGGGCACTGATTGGCTGAGGGTGGGTTTCCTTAAATCATGCAGGCGGGGAGAATTCAGAGCAAGCAGAACTCGGCTAGCCTCCTCCGCCAGGCGGGCTAACCTTCTCGCTCGGCCCTGAAGGGCTTTTAACAGCGACTCTGGGGTGAGTGTCTATTTGTGAGAGCTGCCGTGTTTATCTGTGTCTGTATAAAGAGCTCAGCAGAGCCCCGTCTACGTTTCAAAGGCTTCGGCTGCTTCCTATAAACAATGAGAGAGGTAGCGAATACATTCAACATTCGGGATTTGGCAAACGGGTGGGACCCTGGAAGGATGCCAAGTTTGGGGGCAAGGAGGGGGGAGAGCAGAGAGAAAAATTTGGACTCGTGCTTGATTAAATGGAATCTCTCTCTCGTCTCTCTCTCTCTCTCTCTCTCTCTCTCTCTCTCTCTCTCTCTCTCTCTCTCTCTCTTCCTCCTCCTCCTCCTGTTCCTCCCTTGTCTCTCTTCTCCCCATTATCTCTCATTCTCTCTCATCTCCCAGTCTTCCGTCTCTCTCTTTTCTTTGTTTCATTCTCTCCTCTCTTCCTCCGTCCCTCGATTTCTCTTTTTCCAATCTTTCTCAGTTTCTGTCCTCTGTCTTAATCTCTCCCCGCCTCCCAACCCCTTCTGTCTCACTCCGCTGGTTCTCTCTTCAATAATTCCCACTCTCCCCCAATCCCGTCTCTTCCCATTTTTCATTCGTGTCTATCTCAATCTCTCCTCTCCTCTTCTCTCTGTCTCTCTCTCTGTCTCTCTCTGTCTCTCTGTCTCTCTCTCTCTCTCTCTCTCTCTCTCTCTCTCTCTCTCTCTCTCTCCCTCTCTCTCTCTCCCTCTCTCTCTGTCTCTCTCTTCCCCCCACCCCGCTTCCTTCCAGGCCCCCAATTCCTTCCCTTTTCCTCTCTCAGCTTCGCCTCTCTGCATCTCCTTCTCTCAGTCTCACCTCTCTCGATTTCTCTTCCCCCACCCCACCTCCCTCTCCCTCTTTTCTCTCTTTCTCTCATTACTAATCCCTTAAGATATCATGCTCTCTGGAGCCCTTTCTTCTGTCTATATACGAGGTGGAAGAGGAGCCAAATTTCCGGAGCTGAAGAGTTGACTTTCCCTCCCCCTACACTCCTCCTGTTTGTCTGAGATCAATGGATGAATTTTCGCAGGGATTTTTTAAACAAGTAACTAATCTGTCTATCTACCTACCTACCTACCTATCTATCTATCTATCCATCTACCTATCTATTTTCCTTTTATTAAAAAGTGTTTCTCACTCCCCCCACCTTTCTCTCTTCATACAATTCACATTCTGCTTTCTCTTTAAAGCCAAGACAAGGTCTTACCTTCCCGCTTTGGTGATGATCATTTCGGTCCCCACTTCATGAAATTTCAGCCACAGTTCTCGCTCGTGTAAAAACACTTTAATCCCCTCCATGCCCTGCAAGACAACAAGAAGGATAAGGCCACAGAAAGACACCATGGAAAGCGCCACCCCCCCCCCCAGTCTCTCTCCCCTCAGTCCTGAAGTCCCAGAGGGAAAACGCTAAAGTTCAGCTCCCCCCACCCAGCACTAGCATCACTCCTTCTTATCCCTACCCCCAAGTACCCATCTTCTGCCGGCCTCTTTATCCAGGGCCCGGCCCAGTCCCCTGCCTACACTGTGGAAGGAATGATCCAGGCTTCTCCGCATCTCCAGATGGGCACCCCAGGAAGGTAGATCAGAAAGCAGCCCCTCACTCCTTCATCCCCTCCTTGTATGTTCTGGGCAAACCAGGGGGACAGACCAGGTTGGAGTCCTGGAGGTGGCGGCAGAGCGAAGGACCCTAAGCTTCTATGCTGATTTCTGTGGAATATGCTGCCGCAGCTATGAGAAAGGGAGTACGGGCCAGTGGGTGCTAGAATGAATTAGTCGGAGGGTGAGACACCAAAGGGAGCTAGAGAAAAGATTAAGACATAGCTAACTAAGGCCCCCATTTTAAAAAAGAAAATGGAAGTAAAACACACATACAGGGTTGCTTTCTAGTGGAAACAGGTTTGCACACAGACGAATTTAAAAGTACATGCACACAGACACTCAGATGTACACAAGGAAAATTAACGGGCGTCTCTGATCAATTGACCCCCCCCCCCATCCACTTAATGAAATTAGAAGAGGTGACATCTTGTTGACTA